>NC_057924.1:39377593-39998664 GCF_018873765.1 Telopea speciosissima
AAAATCCTAGACAGTAGGCAAACAGCAAAGGTAATGTGGTTATCACAACCCTCCGTGATGTCTAGCAGTGTCTCCAGAACCAGGGAGCCGCTTGGAAGAAAGGTATGATCTGTAGGTCTCCTCCTCAATTAGACTTGATGGACTGGTAGTTAAACATGAACACCAAGAGTACAATTACAACCAAAGTCAAAGATAAGAACAACTCAACATTAAAGTAACAACTTAAAGTAAGACACTAACTCAACACTAACAATGACTATGAGACTCCCCCGCATGGTACAATATTAAACAGATCAGTAAATACCCAGCAGGAACTACAGAATCTATCTCTGAAACCAGACGAATTGAAACAAAACTGATATAAATAATTGACCTGTGAACTGAAGAAGGAATAAGAAAGGGTATGTTCTATGCAATCAATACCATAGAAATAGGTTAGAATCACCACAGAATTTGATGGAGGCAACAAGCCATTCATTTATTCAAAAACAGTGGGCTCTTTGAGCCTTACAAGTGCTTAAATAGATTACTAGTAGACCTTAATGATATAGGCCTTCGGAAAACGTTTCAGCAAATAGGAAACAAGTAGAAACTACTTTAAAAAAACACAACTTTCAGCTAACAGGAAACAAGTAGTAACTACTTAAGAACATGGTTCGAGAACTCGGTTTCAGACCTGGTTTCGCTTAGGACAAAAACCGAGTTGGACCGAGATCTCCGCGAGTTGGTGCACTTTTTTTATTTGAACTTGTTTGATGGTTTCGGTGGGTTTTTGACCTAGTTTGGTCCTGAAACTTGGTATACAGTCTATTTTGGGCCATTTAAACACAATGGCAATATCAGATTTTCCAAAATCAAAGTCCAAATAGGAGTTTGGCTTTGGACCCTAGGTTGGTAGGCGAACCTTGGTACTAATAGGCCCTATTCTACACATAATTTAGCAATAGAAAGCAATCAAAACATACAATTAATGTAAAACAACTTAAATAAGCATTAGAAATGTAAAATGTAAAATACATCAATCTTAACATAGACCTCTATCAACTCCTCTTTCATCTCACTTGAGTCACTTCTCACTTGTACAGTTATACATCATTCATCAAATACTAACACATCATTCCAATACTAAATACAAATATATCATTCTATCATGCAAACGAGTGTCGTGTTGGATCAAAATCTCGAGACCTCAGTTGACTCTGCCGAAGCAAGTTAGCCTCTGTCTATGACACATAGACTTCTCATTTCAACTCTTCTTCAAAGTTCTTTGAATTTGTTGTAGATCTTGCAAGTTCAATGTTTGCTGGAGTATCTCCGCGCAATCCAGTGATTTTTCCATCGAAAAATGGGATCAAAACCAAGTTTTTGGTGTTTTCTGAAGCTTCTCTGCTGAAACCAGCGAGACGACCGAGAGCAGTCGAGATCTCAACTGGTCTCGGTCAAGTTTAAGTTCATTTTATATAAAGGTTTGGTTCAATCTTGGTCGAACCGAGATCTCGGCCGAGACAATGCATTCCTTCTATTTCGCCTCTAATCTCACCTTGGTTGTGCAAAAAAGCAAAATATTACCGAGATCTCGGCGATTTCTTGTTCCATGCTGAAGAAGGAAAGCAAAACAGCAATAGGAAACCCCTAGGTAGTTCTTCCCTTTTAGGGTGCCTTAAACAACTTAAACTCTAACAACTAAAGGATAAGATAAAAGCCCCAACAGGCTGCAACTCAATTCTAACAAGTAACAAAATAAAATAAGGAATAACAACTCTAATAAACTACTTAAAAGGTTTCCTTTGATGGGGAAAATTGTTACTGGTTCATAGCTGACCCAAAAGTGGGTGAACCAGTCCCACAACCGAGTTTAGGACTGAGTCAACCCAACTAAGTAACTGTTAACAAAACAGGAATTTCGTGAATGGCTTGAATGATCAATGAGATCAGTCAAGCTCTCTATTTATAATAATAATAATAAAAGAGATTACAAAGGGAAACACTGTTCATGTGAACAGTGTCACAGCCCAAATTACAATTCTACCCTTGTTCAAAAGTACATAAATAAAGCATAAATAAAATACCAAAAATACCCTTAAAATATCGGGTAACACATCTCAACACTCCCCCTTAAGTTGGGGCATAGATGTCACACATGCCCAACTTGACTAGACTAGGATAAAACAACTTCCCACTCAACCCTTTGGTGAAGACATCAGCCAGTTGATCTCCAGACTTCACAAAAGGGATACAAATCTGCCCACTCTCTAACTTCTCCTTGAGGAAGTGTCTGTCAATCTCCACATGTTTGGTACGGTCATGCTGCACTGGATTGTGGGCAATGCTAATTACTACTTTGTTGTCATAGTACAACATCATTGGAAGATGAACAGAACCATAGATATCAAGGAGTAAACTCTGAAGCCACAGTAACTCACATATGCCCTGGGCTATAGCACGGAATTCAGCTTCAGCACTAGATCTTGCCACAACATTTTGCTTTTTACTCTGCCATGTGACCAGATTTCCTCCAACAAAAGTACAATAACCGGAGGTAGATTTCTGTAGGGTTACCACCCCGATCAAGATCGTGTAAGCCTCAATGCGAAGATGGTCATGAGGAGACAAAAGGATCCCCTTTCCTGGAGCTGACTTCAAGTAATGGAGAATAGGAAGAACAACAGCCATGTGAGTGGAATAAGGATCATGCATGAATTGGCTCACAAGACTCACAGCAATGGCAATATCTGGTCTGGTGTGGGAGAGATAAATCAGCTTGCCCACCAATCGTTGATATCTGCCCTTATCAACAGGTTCACCATCCTTCTCTTGCAAACGGGTAGTAGCTTCCAAGGGAGTGTCACAAGGATGACAACCAAGCAAACCAGCCTCTGATAGTAAATCCAGAACATACTTTCTCTGGGAGAGAAAGATGCCTTTTGGAGAACAGGCAACTTCAATCCCAAGAAAATATCTTAGTTATCCTAGATCTTTTATGTCAAATTCCCGTCCCAAGAAAGCCTTTAGGTGAGAAACTTCATCTGTATCATTACCAGTCACAACTATGTCATCAACATAAACTATGAGAAGAGTGACCTTTTCTCCCTTTCGCTTGATGAACAGAGTGTGATCAGCATTACTCTGTTTATATTCACAGGAGACCATGGCTTTATGAAACCTACCAAACCATGCCCGTGGAGATTACTTCCACCCATAGAGTGCCCGTTTGAGCCTACAAACTTTCCCATGGGCCTTGTCAAAGGAAAAACCCGGAGGAACATCCATATAAACCTCCTCTTCCAACTCCCCATGAAGAAATGCATTTTTTACATCCAACTGCTATAGGTCCCAACCAAAGTTGACAGCACAAGACAGTAAGACCCGGGCAGTGTTCAACTTCGCAACAGGGGCAAATGTCTCCTGGTAGTCTATCCCATAAGTCTGAGTGAAGCCTCTGGCCACAAGCCTGGCTTTATATCTATCCGTTGTTCCATCTGGCTTCTGCTTGACAACAAATACCCATTTGCCTCCGACTGGTTTCTTACCCGAAGGAAGAACAACTAGCTCCCATGTCTCATTTTTAAGTAAGGCCGTCATTTCTTCCATCATGGCTGCTTTCCACTTTGGATCTGCAATCGCCTCCTGCCATTTCTGAGGAATAGAAACAGAAGAAAGAGGAGAAACAAATGCACGATAAGAAGGAGATAAAGCATCATAGGAAACAACATTGGAGATGGGGTGTTGGGTGCATGACCTAACGCCTTTACGAACAGCGATAGGTAAGTCAAGGGAAGGATCCTTACCAAATGATGTAGCAGGGTCTGGATCTAGATTAAGTGCAAACGATTGTGGAGGTGGTATGGTGGTGGTGGTAGTCTCAACTTGTCCTGTGTGCTCCCGGGTATATACCTTATCAACAGGGATTTGACTAACTGGTCTACGCTCCCCCTGAATAGGAGCCACTGTAGGAGCTGAAGTTACAGAAGGCTCCCCCTAAATAGAAGCCGGAAGAATAGCAGACACATCTTCAAAACCCTGATCCTGCTCTCCCTGAAGAGGTGTCTGGGAATAATATGACAAGGACTCATGGAAGACAATATCCATGGAGATAAAAGTACGACGAGATGGTGGATGGTAACACTTGTATCCTTTATGGGTCGCAGAATAGCCCAGAAAAATACACCGAATGCTCCGTGGATCAAATTTCCCATGAGGATGATGATTGCGGACATAGCAAACACAACCAAAAACTTTGGGGGGAACCACAAAGGAGGAGGAACCTTGGAGGAGATCAATGGAGGAACGACCATCAAGGACACGGGTAGGCACACGGTTGATGAGATAAGCAGCGGTAAGAATGGCATCACCCCAGTAGTGAGAAGGAACCTGCCGTGTAAACATAATGGCCCGGGCTACCTCAAGAAGATGTCTATTTTTCCTTTCAGCAACCCCATTCTGGGCAGGTGTGTCAACACAGCTGGTCTGATGGACAATACCATATGCAGCCAAATAAAGTTGGAACTAACCCTCCATGTACTCTCTACCATTATCACTGCGTAAAATGCACAAGGTGGCATTGAATTGGGTCTGAACTATACGATGAAATAACTGAAAACAGCGGAAGACCTCACTTTTATGGCTCATCATGTACACCCAAGTGGCACGAGTATAACAATCAATAAACGAGACAAACCATCGATGACCAGAAAGGGAAGTACAACGGGCAAGGCCCTACACATCAGAATGAACCAAAGCAAAAGGAGACTCACTTGTTTTATTTAATGAAGAATAACTGGAACGAGTTTGTTTGGCCAAAACACAAGCCTCACATAAAAACTCATTCCTATTACAATGCTTAATCAAGCGTGGAAACAAAAGAGACAAAGTACTAAGGGATGGATGACCAAGTCGACAGTGCCAGAGATGAAGGTCAGGGGACGAGGTGGACTTTAAATGATGAGCTGTAGAGGAAGCCGAATGCAAAGTAGAAGGCTGACCCGAGTCAAGTAAGTAGAGACCACCCTGCATCTTAACACCCCCAATCATGCACCCCGTCTCCAGATCCTGTATGACACAATGAGAAGGGAAAAAAGTCAGTTTGCAGTTCAGATCTCTAGTTAAACTACTAATAGAGAGAAGGTTGGTAGAAAAGGACGGAACATGTAAAACAGATTTTAATGAAAGGTTAGGTGAGCAACGTATGGAACCCTTCCCATTAATAGGAGAAAGGGAACCATTAGCTACTCGAACACTGTCTTTGCCAGAAGATGGAGAATAAAGATGAAATACATGGGAGGAGCCAGTCATGTGGTCAGTGGCACCGGAATCTATAATCCAAGGACTAGATACAGCCGATGCACAACCAGGAGGGGCAACAGGTGCAGATGCCGTAGTGGAGGCAACAGAAGAGGCCTATAGCATGCGACGGAAAGCTAGGAGCCCATCCTGAGTAAGCCCAATGTCAGATGAAGGGGAAGAAGCAGTAGTAGGAGAAGCAGCCATATAAGCCTTGGGCTTAAACTTCCCACGGGCTTTCTTTTCCTCAAAATCAGCAGGCTTCCCATGGAGCTTCCAGCATTGAGCCTGTTGCAGTGTTCACACTTGACAGGACCTTTAGGGACAGCAGTACCACCATTAGTAGTGGTAAGAGAAGGAGTACTGGAAGCAACTTGCAAGGCGGATCGATCAACAATAGAGGAATGCAGTATAGCAGCCCGACGAGATTCCTCATTATGAACCAAGGCAAAGGCCTGCTCTAGGGATGGAAAAGGGGACTGCCCAAGTACTTGCACCCGAATAGGATCAAACTCCATATTTAGTCCAACCAAAAAATCATAGACACGTATTTTGTCAACGTGTTTGCGATAGGCAGCGGATCGATGCTGATGAGAGGGCTGATAGTGAGTAATGATCCAATTGCTGCCACATGTTCTTGAGGGCAGCATGGTATTTGGAGACAAAGAGCTCCTGTTGGGTAGTGGCATTAGCCTTCTTTCTAATTTCATAGACCTGTGCTTCATTCCCCGTGCGACCATAAGTCTCTTTGGCACCAGTCCAGATAGTATAGGCTGTGTCCAGTAGAAGAAAATTGTCTGAGATATCCCCTTGCATAGAATGGATCAAGTAGGACATAACCATCGCATCATTAGATAACCACTTGTTGAGCTGAGAACCCTCTTCCACTGGTTTAGTTGTTGTCCCAAGAAGATGGTCAATGAGGCCACGGCCAGCTACTGTCAAATAGGTAGACCGAGACCACTTCAGGTAGTTAGAGCCATCAAGTTTGATTGGGGCAGCAAGGGGAAGAAAATCAGTCTAGGGCTGGCCATCAATACCAGAAGAGGCCGAAGAAGAATCTAAACCAGTCATTGCAGCAAGTAACCAATCTTCAATGAAGTAGCAAACAGACAATAAATATCCAAAAAAAATTCTGGAATCGACCCCCAATAGAAGAGGGCTGTATTGGAGCAAAAAATCGCAGATATGTAGGCTGGGAATGATGTCGAATGGAGGCAACAAGGGTGCCAATCAGATGCAGCAGGAACCAGCAGCCCAACCCCAAGATCAATTAATGTCAGGGTTTTGAAAAAAACCCTGAGAAGAGAGATCAATAAGGGGCTGGGGTCTTCAACCAATCTGATGAAGTGAATAGGGGCTGAGAACAATAGAAGATGCAGCCGAAATAGATGTAGAGGCCTGATCTCCAAAAAAAATAGGAATCTTCAAATCGCAGACAGTTCTTCAGCTCCACTTGATCCAAAAAGGAGGTATGTTGGGGCAACAGCTAGATCATTACGATTACCTCAGTAGTGCTGCCCTGATGTTAGAAGAAGAACCAAAAGAAAGGAAGAAAGAAGAATGGAAGAAGCTCGATGGAGGGAAGGAGAAAAAAAATCGAAGGGAGGGAGGTGGGTTTTGAAAACCTAGATCAGAGTGTATTTGGCTCTGGTACCATGTTAACAAAACAAGAATTTCGTGAACGGCTTGAATGATCAATGAGATCAGTCAAGCTCTCTATTTATAATAATAATAATAAAAGAGATTACAAAGGGAAACACCATTCACGTAAACAGTGTCACAGCCCAAATTACAATTCTACCCTTGTTCAAAAGTACATAAATAAAGCATAAATAAAATACCAAAAATACCCTTATAATATCGGGTAACACATCTCAATAGTTACTGAGTTGCTGGTTGACTCTAGCACTTTTTCTTCTTTGGTACTTCTTTAAGTACCGTTGACCTGCATCAAAACTGTGAAACCCGCAAAATTTGAACTTTTGGGACCTGTGTGATTTCAGGTTCTGGTTCAATATTGCCCATGCTAGCCTATAAGTTGTGGGCTGTCTCGATTGAGAAATTCAGACTAATCTCATGACTCATCTATTAAGGCATTTCGAATAACCAACTACCTTGGCCTTAAATGAGTCTGAGGTGTCTAACGAAAGGCAACACATAAGCTTGGCATGTTGGATTGATAGCCTGCGAAACCTCACACTGTTTTTAGCCTATTGATGGGTAAGAATTCCCTTTTTGTATGTATAATTATAGTATTTTTACTTAAATAGTATAGTAGGGGGCAGAATGGTAATTTTATTTTGTGCGACCCACATCCCCAGTATGGAATCCAACTTCCCGTAGTTTATCCAGGCTGGATTCCCACTTGTCACATGACATTACTTCCCATGACTTAAACATAAGTTTTAGGTAGTTATTTCTAATTTAATTAGTTTCTAGAATTAGATTTTCAAAACTAATTTTTATTAAGACCCAACCAAACACGCCCTAGTAAGAATAACTATATAAAAGAAACTTAGCTTTAGGATTTCATTTCTTACCTAAACCAGAATCGATTTCTGCTCTAAAGAGAAAGAAGAGGAAAAGTGATGAAGGGAGGAGAAGAAGAGAAGGAAGCTTGCACTTGGTTGGATCTTCATACCTTGATAGAAGTTGATCAATTGGAGTTGAATACTACCATCTCCTTCTCTTCAAGTACAAATAAGTCTTTAACCTAGACTTAAATTCCCTAATTCTTCTTCTTCTTCTTTGAACACTTCATGGAATACAACCAATTTCAGCCCTAAGCTTAAGGATTGATAGGTATATGGACAAACCCCCAAATTGGAATGTGGTTTTGGGTTTAATTAACCCAACAATACTAACCCACCTTAATTAAAGCTTGAATTGTGAAATTGGGGCTGTACATGTGAGGATCCATGACTGTACAACTCAAGCAACCCCAAAAGCTTAGGACCTTAGGTAATTTGGTTTTAAAAAACTTGATCTTACATGCATTTGGGTTGATTTGACCCAAATACCATGTTCTTCACTCCCTTGAAGCCAATTTTTGGTTTTTTGGCCATGCATGTCATGATCCATGAAGATCTAAGCCAAAACCCATTCTGTTTTATGGACCGGATGGAGTTACAGGTCTGAATATGGTCGACTGGTTGGATCAGAGCCTGAATCCGGTTCACTATTTTGTGATGGTTTTGAACCTAATTGCTAGGGGTTTGACCTAGGGTTTCTTCTATATCTAATTTATGTTATTTAATGTTCAAATAGGGCTGTTTACCCTCTCTCTGTTGAAGTCTGTATTTGAGTTTGGTTTCTCTGTTGTCCAATTTGTTCTACAACTTCAGGTAAGGGGATTTTGACCTTAATTTTGGCCTGTTTGTGATATTTAATTTCGGTTTGTTATGATTGCCATGTCATTCATCATGTTAATAATACTGATCATGTATTTTTATTAGCTTTAACTTCTTTGCATTAAATGTGCATGATTTTAGATTGCATTTGCATTTATTACTTGATACTTGGGATTTATTATGATGATGATGTTATTGGACAGAATTGTTGTATTATCTATTATGATTCATATGTTATCATGATAATATGCATATGGTTAGGTTTGGCATGAACCCAGTGCTACGACCCTTACCAACAGGGGTTGAGGTGTTGGATAACCCGTGGTAGGGTCCGAAGGGTAAATTCCGGAATGCCATTCACTGTCCCATGTTAGTGTATGCTCTGTGAAACAACGTAGGGTTAGTCATTGGGGTTCGGTCCGATGTGTTCATTGTAGTAGAATGGTTTCGCTCGGGTGACCGACGTCTGGTTATGTGATTCCGGCACCGAGACTATCATTCTATTACAGTAGCACTTATACCTCGTGAGACTTAGTACTGTTGCTAGAAGCATTCTTAGTTCTAAGTCATTCATCATGGACTATTTGCACTTGGTTGTGTGTTTCCCTTATTGGACTCAATGGAGCTCATCCCTATGGATATCCTTATTTTTTAGATGACTTGGTTACTTCTGGTGGTGGATTTACAGCGCTGGAGTATGAAGTGCACAATGCTTCGTGCACACGTGATGATTGCGCATTCTCTTAATCTTGGCCTGACAGTCCAGGCTATCTCCCCACTCTTTTGTGCTTATAAACACTTTTGTATAGTTGTAGTATAGTTTCTTGTATAGTTTTACCTTGTGATACTTTTGAGAACTGTATAGTTGTATCACAAGCTTTCTCCTTTATATAAATGAAATATCACTTAAACTTCTCTTATTACTGATGTTACCTCTATTATGTAAATTGTTTCCGCTGCGTCTGATTACTGTATTTGTGAGAAATGTTTGTAAATGGAGTACTGCACTTGCGATCCTGGGGGATTGGTTGGATGTCAGAGACATCCAATCACACTTGGCTCTTATTAACCGGGCCGGGGTGTGACAAAAACTACACAAGAAACAACTTCCACGCTCTTCTAATGTTAGTTCTAGACATATTTGAGATTTCTTTACAATTAGTAGCCCAAAAGATACTTCTTCTCCTTAGCTTTAGCAACAACCCTATATGTCGGAACAGCATGATTTTAAAACCCCTTTGGTTCCTTTATAACCAAACAATCCAAACAATAGCACCAGGTACAAGGGACCAAATCTTTCTCCTCCTTCTTGACAATCTTTGCTCTCCCCAACAGGAAAGGAGCTCGAAAAGGATAAAGGCATCACCCTTCATACCAGTCTCCTCAAAAAGACACCCCAGACTACAGAAGTTATGGAACACTGGATAAGAAGATGAGCCACTGATTCCGCAGCACCCAAACAGGACAAGCAGATTTTAGGGACAATAGTTATCATGGTGCCAAGGCGCAGCCCAATACATACTGTTTTCTAATAGCCTGACCAAAGTTATGTTAATTTATAGTCCTACTTAGTAGTAACATAAAATATAAAGAAAGAGTAATGAAGCACAGGAATGTTGAGCATTGCTGTATATGGTCACACTAACTTCCTTCTCATTGGCAGGTGATCCTCCTACAGCCAATACACAGCTATGACTTTACATCCTCTTGGTTGGATCAAATTTAGAAGCAAAAGCCTGTTTACTCCATACAGTGGGACATGGAGAATTCCAACTGAATTCCCCTATTATGAATGTCATAAACATAAGCATCAGATGGGCTTCCCTGACTCTTGCTACAAACCAATTTTGATAATTGGAATTTATCTTGTTTTTTACATTTTAAGCAATCCAAATATGTTCCCAAGCCATCATCTTTCCACATAATAGTCACGTGTATCAGCCTCATAATGATCTCTAGAAGATTTTTCTTTTATAGACATTATATCAGATTGAAACCAAGGCATGTACAACTCAGCTCCACCTCAACAAGGTTAAATCCATTCACCCCCGAATTGACAGTATATGCCACTCAAAAGTTCTTGGCAGTTACTCTGCTTCTAATCCCAATCATACCAAATTAACAAAATTTACTATAGAACGTCTAACATATTTGAGTAGTTCATATTTAGTAGTTATCTCCGAGACACTTATAGTTACATGATAACATTTGTGTAGACTAGACACATAAAATAATCTCATTATATGGATGTTCAAATTTCTTCATATGGTAAAATTAAAAAAAAAAAAAATAGCCCAACATGAGACACGTAATTGTAACACTAATCACAACAAAAGCAATTGAAACAGGAAAGAGTAACTTACATAGGTAAGCGACCCGGGGATTGTCAGGCTCTAACTCATTGGCAACACGAAGAATTGGAGCGATCTCAGCAATTGAGGACGGAACGAGTTCACTGTCGATGACTTCTTCCTCAGGAGGAGCATTGACCGCTGTGGGCATCCTCGTCAACCTCCTGGAGAGGGATTTGGGCGGACCATCAATCTTGGTGCCGCTGCTGCTCGCCATTTCTGGCATAGGGACTGTTGACGCAACAACAACAATCGATGGGTCTGGCTCTTTTTCCTGTCTGGGTTTGGTTTCAGCAGGAAAGCAGAGAAGAGAGGTTGCTCTGAAATGGGCAATGGAAGGTGAAAGTGTTGAAGAATGACCATTTTCTAGTGCAGAGAAAGGGTTTGATATTATTTCTTTTTGCCCAGGTGGGGTAAATGTCTATCGGTGACTCCAAGAGCAAGAAAGGAATGAGAGAACTTCTGCTTTTGAACCTTTTGAAGATCTGTGTCTTGTTTATGAATGGTGCCATGAATTTACCCAAAAGAAAATGAATGGTGCCATGATGGAAGGAATACTGACAAGGCTTGGAGCTTTGTCCTTTTGCTTTATTGCTGAGGACTTCCAGTCCCTAGCAGTCAACAGGCACTGCAATCTGCATCAGGAAAGCTCTCACTGTTCCGAAGAACTGGCGAACACTTTTCCGTTTTCCGTTTTCCGTTCACTTTAGTTAGAAGCGGGAAGCTTTGGCGTTTTGTGTTTGTCATACATTACTCAATAACCCCGTGTTTTCCGGTTTTTGCATTTGTATCCCTGAGATGATCTATCTATATTTTTTCTTCTATACCACTACACATCTCAGAATTACAGCTCCACCCCTTTGTTAAAATGCGTGATTTTCGATACTATTCTATTTGAAAACTAGAAACTGTTTTTGGTGTTTTACTATTCTGAGAAACGGAAAAGCACCTTAAAAATGGTTTGATAAATCTGTTTCGTTTTAGTGTTTTTAGAAATATAAATTAAAATTTATGAGTTATGGAACAGATTTCACAGAACATGTTCGACATGTTTTTATGTTTTTTGGCACAAGTTGGACAAAACTGTGCCCAATAAAACACACTCCTTCTCTCAACCTGCCAAGCTCTCATCATCCTCAAGCTCTCAAGAAAGGCGAAGGACCCTGCCAAGCTCTCATCGTGCCAACCGGATCTCATCACTGTTGTCCCTCCACCGTCCAGCAAAACCTCTCTCTCTCTCTCTCTCTCTCTCTCTCTCTCTCTCTCTCTCATTGTCCCTGGTTCAGTAACCCCTACAATAATGGCGGAATGTATGAGATTAGTTTTGATTTTAGAGTTTGAGTAGGAAATCAAAACCATAAAATAAAAACCCTAGATTAATCAGTTCTGGTTTTCTATAAGGAAATCTGTTACTACTTTGATTCCTCAGATCTAAGCAACCATCGGTCATTTTTGGGTGATATTTGGAGGACCATAACAACACCCCAGGACCTCCACTCGACTAGAGTTTGGAGGTTTTCAGAAAAATAAAATGTAAGAATTATGGGCTTAATTAATTATTTAGGTTGATTAATTAGTGAGAATCAAGTTGCACAGACCGGTTCACTCACTCTCCACTTTAGGGATATGCTGACCCAACCCATTGTGGTTTAGAGTTTAGGGTCAGGACGATATTATATATACCATGTTTTAGGTCCTCATAGCCCTCATTCCATTCTTTTCCACTTTACCACAAAAGTTAGAGAGCAAACAAGGAAGTGTGAGGTGTTGTGGAAGATCCAAAACCAGTGAGGAATCGTTCGGGACTGCATCGAATCGTCACCAACATACTACGGTATAAGGTACACAACCATTTACCGATTTTTATATAATTCGTGTTCTAGTTCTTGTATGGGATACTATTAGGGTTTATGTGAACCCCCCCCCCCCCAATTAAGTTTTACATTTGGCATCAGAGCAACCCATATAGGACTGGAATCGATTGATGTATGTTTGTTAAATTGATTTGAGTTTTGTTATTTAAAAATAAATTTTGGGCAACCGGAGGTGGTGCATGTTTCTGGTGTGTTGGTGGTGCTTGTTGTCCAGGTAACACACCGCTGGTTCTTGCTGCTGCTACAGATTGTTACAAAAAAAAATTTTGAAGTTCAAAGTTGGTTTGGGCTACAGGCAGTGGGTCCTAAGGCCTACTGCTCGTGGCCTTCTTTTGCAGGGGCAGCAGGCCTTATGGCTACTACAGATCTGGTTTTGCATTAAAAAAAAAAAACCCACAAAGGAAGGTTTTGGCTGATTGGTGCAAGGTTTTTTGTCGGATATTAACGGTGTTTGACGCTCTGTGGCTGGTCGTCGGCTAGTCACCAACCTTCACCGGGATTATTGGGTCATCGTCACGGTGTTTTGGCCGCCATTCGTGGTTTTCCCTTGAGGCAGAACCCTAAAAGGGTTAATTCTATTTTGCATTTCTGTTATGCTTTGCATTGATTTGGGAAGATGAATGAATATTCCCCTCATATTTCCTAATCCCTAACTTAAATAATAAAAAGAAAGAAAGAAGGCAAAAGCAAAAGGCAAAAAGGTGAAAACGGTTAAGTAATTGATCTACTCAAACCGGAACCAAAAAAAAAATGAACCAAATCAAAACCGGTACGCTAAGTCAAGCTGATTCGAACCGATCCAAACCGATACCAGTTCAGGTATTCGAGTTGACCTGAAAACCCAACCCTTGACCCGTAAATTTGACCTATTGGGTCTAATGGTGACTTGGCGGCGACAACTCCGGCAGTTGATCGGCGTTGACCAGAAACAAAAAAAGGGAAAAATAAGTTTGGTTTGGTTTATAAGTTTTTTTTTTTGATAGGTAAACTAAATGCGGTGAACGTGGAAAATAAGTTTGGTTTGGTTTATAAGTTTATTTCAGATTTGTAATGTTTCTATTTCTGTTATGAAACAAAAACATATTAGAATTGTTTCTGTTTTCCATTCTATTTCTGTTTCGAAATAGATTATGTTCCAAAATAGAAAATGTGTTCTAAAACTGTTTTGGGACTATTCTAGCATGGTTTTTGTTCCAGTTTTTTGCTCCAATTTGTTTTGAAAAATGTTTAAATGTTCTAATTTTGTAAATGTGCAATATTATGCCCAATTTTGTTTCTAATATCTGAGAAACACATTGAAGTGTATGTTCCCATGTATATACGTATATATACAAATCTCCAATATGGAAAAACATGATAGGATTTAATGAAATCCACCAAAGTGGTACATTTAGTTTGATTGTGTCTTTCTCTAACAGTGAAGATGACAATTTCTCAAAGATGATGTCGTCAAGTATAGGCATAAGCACATGTATAAGAAGAGACATTGACTTAGGGGTTCTTTTGCCTAAAGGTGATTGAATTTCTGAAAGTTGGTGTTCTCTTCACAGTTAGTACAAGGAAATAAGAGGATCAATAAATTCCTATCCGAAAGGATAGGGATACAATTGAAATTGTAACTCTTATTTAGAACACATTACTAGTATTGTTTGCTTTGATTTTATGGTTCATGTTTTAAATAAGCATGCATTGTGTTATTATTATTGTCTTTATAGGATGGCTATTCCCTCCAGTTAATTGTCTTCCATCCTAATTCTTACTGGGGATAACTATGAAAAATAGGTGAAAGATTTAGAACTGCATTTGAGTCTCTTAGACTTCGACTTGGCACTTAAAGAGCCTAAATATAATGCTCTCACAAACAAAAGCACCACTGAGGAGAAAACCAAGTTTGAAAAATGAGATAATGCAAATAGAAAATGCATACTAGTTGTGAAAAAGGCAGTTCCTGAAACCATATGTGGGAATGTGGAAGTCAAAGACACTGCCAAAGAATTCCTGAATGCAATTAAGGCCAGATTTGAGCTTAACAAGAAAGTTGAATCAAGTGCATTGTTGAGTAAATTGATGAGTACAAAGTATGATGGAAATGACAGCGTTAGGGAATACATTTTGGGCATAGCTACTGATGCTGCTAAGCTGGGGGATCTTGGCATTAAGATAGGAGACGAGTTCATTGTGCACCTTGCACTGAATACTCTCCCTAGTCAGTATAAGGTTCTTCAAACCACCTATATTGCAATAAGGGATAAGTGGAGTCTGGATGAGCTCATTTCCATTTGCACACAGGAGGAGAGCAAACTAAAACATAACAAATTTGAGAGTGCAAATGCGACTTTCCATAAGGAATCAAGTAGTGAACCAAACAAAAATAACAGGAAGTTTTCCAAGAAAGGAAAATTCAAACCATATGACAATACCAAGGGAACTAAATCACCTCAATCTGATCAAACTACTGAAGGTCCTTAGGACCTTAATAATATAGAGTGTTTCTAGTGTGACAAAAAAATGACACTTGAAAAGGGATTGCAAAGCTAGGAAGGCTTGGTTGGAAAAGGAGAATGACTCTGAGGTTCATAAACAGAAGGGTACCGAGCAAGGATGATGTAAGCATTTTCATGCAGACCACAGTTGAAGCCATTGGAGTAGTTAAGATCTATCTTATTTTAGATATCTATGTTGTTTTGGAAGAAACTTTTTGTTCCCTCCATTAGGAGGAATTAGATTTCTATTTCTAAAATTTACTAAAGTTGGACATTCTTTTGATTTTAATAAAGATGGTTTCACCCTATCCCATGATTAACATATTTTTGGCAATGGTTGTTAATGAGTCGTTTGATATGCTTGGTTAGTGGAAATTTTGTATCCTATTAACTGTTTTATTTTGGAACCTTTACCTATTTGTTTAGGCACAGTTTTTTATTGATATTGGTTATGGTGTTTAAATTTATGTTTGCTTTTGGTTCATTTCATTTGGTAATTCTTTTATAATTTTATTAGACTAATATTGTTACGACAGTAATGATAAAGTATAAAGACGGTATTTGCCACAGTTCATAGGTAGTTTTGCCACAGATTAAAGGTAGTTTTGCCACAGTTCATAGGCGATATTTGCCATAGTTTATAGACGGTTTTGCCACAGATTAAAAGCGATTTTGCCACAGATTAAAGATGATTTTGCCATAGTTAGATATTAACTCCAAATTAAAGGCGGATTGATTGTGCGGTGTCACTATTTTCATGTTAATATCCCACAGGGTTCATGTTGGTCAATTCATTTATATTTGTAATGATAGAAAGTTGTATGCCATATGTTGAGGTGTATCTTCTGCTGTTGTTTGACATTAGTGGATTTATCAACTAAATCAAAGTAAAAGTGGTTAAAGTAAGGAGATTCTATGGCCACACCAATTAAAAGACATTTTTATAATTAATGTAGTCCAAATGGGAGATTGTAAGAATTATGGACTTAATTAATTATTTAGGTTGATTAATTGGTGTAAATCAAGTTGCACAAACCGGTTTGATTCACTCTCTAGTTTAGGGATATGCTGGTCCAACCCATTGTGGTTTAGGATTTAGGGTCAGGACGGTATTATATATACCATGTTTTGGGTTCCCACAGCCCTCATTCCATTCTCCTTCACTTTACCACAAAAGTCAGAGAACAAACAAGGAGGTTTGAGGTGTTGTGGAAGATCCAGAACCAGTGAGGAATCATTCGGGACTGTATCAAATCAACATCAACATACTACAGTGTAAGATACGCATCCATTCACCGATATTTATTTAATTCGTGTTCTAGTTCTTGCATGGGATATTATTAGGGTATATGTGAAAAACCCCAATTAAGTTTTACACTAAAAACCTAATTGTATATGCAAGGTCAAAAACCTATCTCTTTTCTTTCCTTCATCTAGATTAATCGGTCTCTCTCTCTCTCTATCTCTCTCATTCTCTTATTTTGTGATTTGAGGGTTTTGATTTTATTCAATAGAAGCTTTCCGATGGAAGAGTTGGAGATATTATTCAATAGAAGCTTTTAGATGATAGTTTATGATAATATATGCTCTGTTTTCTCTCTATCCTTCTATTATTATTTCATAGTTGAAACCACATTCTTCTTCTCTGTTCGTTATACTTACTACTATTCATATTCTACTCAGATCTTTATTATGTAATTATTCTTTCAAGCAACTATATAATTCTAATATTGTTGGTTGGAAAATAGGGGTTTAAATCCCAAACTAGATAAGAGTTTATTTTTATATAGTAGTCAAATAGTTGAGGGTGTTTAGGACACTCCTACATGGCTTGCGTATGGAGGTGTTTTAGGTTAAATTTGTAACAAACTAGGATCTTAAACCAGTGCCTGCAAATAGAAGAGAGAAAGAGAGACTGAGAGACTGGATGTAGAGACATGCAAATGTTCAAGGCTTAACAATGCAGTTTTGATATTTGACAAGAATTACCTTCTCTTATTCAAATTCATTGAAGAATGCTCCCTCACTTTTGATGAACACAAATGAGGGACATAATGGACATTACCTGGTTTCAAGGTGTTAGTCAAATAGCAGTCAATGGGATCATATCCTTGGTTCCCCTGGGAAACCAATATTAATAAACATCTTGGGTTAACAAGAATTGGAAAGTCAGGGTTGCCCTAGGGTGCCCTATTTTAATTTTAGGGTTGCCCATGGTCGCCCATGGGTGCCCACTGTAACCTATTAGGGTTTGGTATGCAAAACCAATACACAATCCTTCTCTTTCATGTCCCATAAAATTATGGGATCCATAAGAGAGAGAAAACTCATCTCTTTTTCATCACATACAAAGAGGGATCCATCCCATACCCGAATGCGTAGCGAAAGATTTTTGGATTTCTTTCACATCTCATGAATAATCATATAATTAAAACAAGAGGAATTAACAGAAACTTGCTAACCTGATGAGTCTCGAGTATTGCTCCTACTAGACAGTGGTTCTTCCTCCAACGAGCACACCAGGTAAACAAATCTGAACCTCCAATGGTGTAGCCAAGGTTCTCCAAGTCAAAACCAGATCTTCTTCCTCAAATCTTCAAGCACAGATCTGGGTTTCCAAAACCCTAATTCTCAAAAGCTAGAGAGAGCAAGAAGAAGGAGAGAGAAGAGATCAAGAGAGAGAGAGGGAACCAAAAACATGGGAGAGAGGGGGAGCACCCAAAACCGTCCAAGGCTTAAAAATTAAGCCCCCCTCCACGTTTTAGGTTGTTTTTTTAATAAGATTTTTTTTTTTTTATTTAAAACCTTACTTTGAATAAACCCAATGAGAGTATGTTTCTCTCTCTCCTCTTTGACTTGAATCTGTTTAAACCTAATGGGCTTCTAATTGGTGAAGAAGCAAAATCTAATAGGAAATAGTAAATTAATTATTTATTTTATATTTCATGGATAAATAATAAATTGCACCATATACAATAAATTAAACAAATAATTAATTAATTAGTAAATTCCTTTTATACCCTCACATAATAATCAATTATTATGTACCAACCCACCACTAATCAACATCATCATTATGGAATCTAGGGCATGTACATATGTACTGCCAAACCCCATTCCATAGAACATGTCCGTACGAGAGCGTCTATGTACATGATCGGATCCCTTAAAACACGATAAAATATTTTTAATTAAAATTATATATAATATATCATTTTATGTAAAATAGGTTTTGCAAAAATCATTTCTAAAATGGCACTGGATCCAAATTTTGATCCGACCATGCATAGACAATCTCTATTTTGATGTTTCCCAATTGGGCAGTGGTGACCATGTTGAGTAACTCTCTCACTCATGAAATGTTCATGCATTCTCAGAACACCGGCTTTGACTCTCTTGAACCTTAGTCATTGATGATCCAAAGAATGTGGTCACATTTCGCAGTGACAAGATCCTCTCAGGTACAGGGTCTCGGTGACACATGTCTATCCCATCATACAGCTGGCAGTAATACATGAGGGAATCGACAAAGTAGATTCTTCACCAATGTACATCATAATGGGCACGGACATTCGTACCCTAACATCAACATGTCTAGGCATACCCAATGCGACGATCATATGATAAGGGTGCCCAACCCAAACTCTAGTCGTGACTACCATTTTAAGTTAAACTTACGGACACATAATGCTCAAAAAGTTTATATTGCATGTGACTATTTAAAACCAAAATGTATAAAAGATTCAATACAAAGTAAACCGGACCGAACCGGGCTGAACCGGGTTTGATGGACACATAAATACAACACAAGGGTGATTGAGAGGGTAAGGAGAAGACCTCGCTATAACTTCACAATCATGCCATCCATGGCATTCTATCGTGTGGATTGAAACATGATAATTGGATTTTCCTAGAAACCAGTGGATCCTGCCATGTCTAGTTGGGTATCTGCAAAGCTGCTATAGTTGATTGGAGAGACTTATGGAGTTCATCTTTGAAATAGACAAAGTAGTGATTTGAGGATTGTAGAAGGGAGCATCATTGGTAGATTAATATCAGATCATTGTGTTCTTTGTGAAGATATATACAATTCTTGAGTATGTTCTTCAAATTGAATAGTAGAAAAGTAATGATTCAAGGATTCAATATGGATGCCTGAGTAAGGTTATTGAATTGATTTAGGATAATTCTTTACTATTATTATAGGTCTCGATCTACTACTACTACTACTGCTATTTTGTAAGTATTTCTATGTGCTTTTTTTTCATGTAAATATCAATATGCAAATCTCTGACATGGTGAAGGATTTCTATTGTAAGAAAAAAAGTCAATTAGAAGGAAAAATAAGTGGGTTCAAACTTATGCACAGGAATTATAGAAGAGTCAATCTGTTGAAGATGAATAAATGGACCCATCTAGGAAACAAAAGCGGTATAGGGTAAATATCCTTTGGTCCAATTGCCATTAACCTATTTCAATTAAGCTTAGTCTAGATATTAGTTAAGGGTTGGTATCTTTGGTTAAGTTGGAGCCATGCCCTTCAATAGTTAATGCATATGTGAGAGATAGTGCATCCTAACCTCTAACATACCCTGGGATTTCCTGCAACGTTGGTGGGTGGCTGACATTTATCCAAGGTCCATACAGTGGCGCATCACTTACTGTCAGTGAGGGTAATGTCCCAGCGGATGCTCTTGCAAATCAAGCAGCACGCCTTAAAGTTTTAGAGAAGTGGAATGGTTCTCCAAACTTCATTGCCCATACGACATCTTGGGAAGCTTTAGGTAGACCATATTACCGCTTCTTCTGATCTATTGTGAGGGTGTCATGCCTGAACATTGTGTATGTAATTGGCTGATGATGCTCTTGAGTCTCAGCATCTGAACTTCTTTCTTTTTTGTATGTTTCTTTATACCATCAATACATACTTGCTGACCTTCTAGCAAAAAAAAACAGACTTTCTATTTCATACTATCCAAAGTCTAATATAAAAAAAAAATCTGATATTGTTGACTATTCTAAGGTTTATGATGCTGGGTGTAAATGTAATCCAAGTGGGCTGAGTATTAATGGGTTTACAGTGTAAAAGGACCAACTCTTGAGCCCATATTGTGTGGTAGCTGATTCCATACTGGACCCAACACAGTACCGGTGGTTTTTTGTAGGTTCACAACACTTTGAAGCTTAATTGAAATTTACAAACCCCATTGGGTATTCTCTTTGAATCAAGGTTTGTGTCAATGTTTTAGGCTTACTTGTAAGTTCCAAATTGTACTTGATGGATCTTTAGCTCAAGTTGGTAGAGCACTTGGAACATAAGCCTGTTCCAAGGGATAGTTGTTCAAATCCACTAAGACCCTTTTTATTCAACCGATCAAAGCATAGTCAATTAAGATAAATTTAGAATGACAACTCTCAGCCTTTTGTTGGAGGTCTTATAGCAAATTGATTTGATTGCTTTTGTAGTAGGTGCATCCAAGGATCACCCCTGAGTTTGTATACATTATTAGAACTTAGAGATTATGTGTTATCCAATAGAAAAGTAGGAAATGGTGTTAGTTCTTGTTATTGATAGTCACTAGTCTCCTCTTGATTAACCATCTATTTCAATTGCTTACAGATAGGTTATCAAATGACATCTAGCGCAAACCCTACTCCAACCACTTTTAATTCCGTTATTAATATTAGCTGTACATTCTTAAAGCCCAAATGCATTATTAAATTTTAGAAATATTGATTGTAATATAAAAAATATGATTTTGATTTAAATAGTAGTAGGGAAATTCTGTAATTATTGGTAACAGTATAAAAACAAGTTTGCAGAAACAGATTTTATCAAACAACATTGGTGTTCCAATAGTGTTCTGGAAACATTTCCAGAACAGGTTTACCAAATGCTACAAAGACTGTTTCTCAACACAGAAACGGAAAAAACTGTTTTTGTTGTTCAGCATAGAAACAGCAGAAAGATTATCAAGCGGGCTCTAACTACTTCTTATGGAGCTCAAGAAATAGTTGGATTTTTAGGAAGGTAGATTCCAATCCATTTCAAATTCTCAATGTAATTAGGCATTGAGAGTGTGACCTCCAACTCAACTAGTCATCCCTCCTCTTCAGTCAAATTTACCTCAAAACCTAAAGCAGCCCTCTGTCACTTTAGTACTACCTCAATCTCTCTTCCATTGACCATACTATTATTTTCATCGATGTTAGTTTCAACTCTATTCTAAGGAAGCCAGTTGGTCAGAGGTTATTATTTTTAATAACTTTTTTTCTTCAGCCTCCATGCACTATGGATATGTTGGGACTGCCCAAGAGGCAGAGGTTAGAGGGATCAGGCAAGGAATCATCGGATCCTTAACCCCTTGTTAGGTAAGGGCCATCTATGGACTTACAAATCCGAAAGGAGAGAGGCACTTTACCCAAACATGGTGATCTAAATCTACAAATCTCATTTTGTTTTCATTTATATTCATGAAATAAATATTTTTAAATGAAAATTATAAAAAAATAAAAAATTTAAAAGCTAGTTTTACACACCAATTCTCATCACATTGGGTTATCTACCAAATGGTATTGCTTGTCATCGATCACCTAAATGTTATCTAACAAAAATTTAGGTGCTACCTGGACTTCTTTCAACTCCATACCTTTCTTGTTGGCCTTTTGAAGTCCTTCCTTACTTTTTGAAGATTTTGGATCGAACAAATGATGTTCTTTTTAAACAAATTGCTAACCCCTTCCTAATTACTTGGTTTAAATGCTTTATTAGTTCTACTTCCCATACCCCTTACTGTCTGGACTATTGTACAAATGTTATCCTTTATTTCTCTTATAAAAAAATGGGTATTGCTTGTCATTTACACCTAAACTTAATGGGCACATTACATACATCATCATTTATTTATGGGACTAGAATTATTTCTTTTATGAAAATTTGGGACTAGAATTATTGATTTTTCAATCAATATGGAAGATGAAAATGACATACCCATGGGTAAATAAATGCAGCAAACAAAATTGGGTTTCATGCTGCAAAGCCAATGGACATGATTCGGTCTATGTATTTAAAGTTCTACTATAGATTGAGGTTTATCATGTAATGGATCCACAATCTTGTAATTCTTAATTATTTAACGCATTCTCTTGTTTCCTTAATCCAAGGGATTCTTATCCGTGGAACATTTGCATATCTTTGACCACATGGAAAATATAGATAATTTGAAACATATTAAAAGTTGAGCATAAATATATCTCAAGTCAATATACCTATCTTTAAGACTGGCAATGGAACCCGTTTGATTGCTTTTATGGATACGGTGGGGTCTCTTTAGCATATAATCTTAAAAGGGAGGTAAGGGAGGGTAGGAGTGAAGAAGGTTTATCCATCCAGTTAAAGGGAGTGAGCAAGTGTGAGAATAGAGAGGTTCGAGGGATCATCCTCTCGAGAATTAAGGGATGAGGAGTCACCACCAATATTGGCATCTAAAACTCACATTAAAATATGGGAAAAAGATCTCTACTTGGTGGTGTTTCTTATGCTCTCCAATGGGTGAGCATGACTCTGTTGGATGTGTCTATCACACCTGATTTAATAATAAAATATTTACTTCATTTTGCGTATGGTATGTATTTTATTGGGCTTGTAAGTTGTTCCATGAGTTTTCATCCAAAACAGTTCTCGGCTAGAGACAGGACTAGACATCCCGTTCATATGGTCAATACATTGTATGTTACCAGAAATGAGTTTTTGGTACATAAATGTGGGTACACATATGGTGTGTGTATAGAAAAGAATCTGGGAAGAATCTCACATGTGCTACGGCCAGTTGTTTGAGAACAAGATTCATACCCGTTGGTTGACCTTTGATTTGAGAGAACCTATTTGTTGCAGTGGTGGGTCATTTGTTTTGGAAAGCCAATGGTTGACGTCCTACGGACTATATATCGGTGCACTGGACACATGATCACGCATTGTTAATGAAAGAGATACTCAACATAGAATCCATTGTCGTTAATTCGGGAATATCAAGGAGAGAGAAAGTCTTATGTGCAAATTAAAATCTCTAAAATGGACTTGTACAATGAGTTGGGGGTTGACAGTATTTAATTACATACCCTATCGCTCATTATGCGATATTAGATTAGTGAAAGATCTTATGTGCAAATTAAAGAGTTTAATTGTGCATGACAATATTTGAGAATATTAAATTAGTTAATTATCTTTTTATTTATGATAATAAATAAAATATAATTAGATTATATAATTAATCATAATTAAAAAGATTACAATTCCTTTTACATTATACCTCTTTCTACTATGGAAGCAAAGGTGTTACACAAAATTAGAAAGTGGAGAATTTCATCAATTTAGCGACACTTTGATTTTTGAAAACCATGATTAAGGCAACTTGGAAAGTTTCACTTTTAAAAAGTGAATTTTACAAGCTAGGATCCCAAAAGGGATCACAAATTATAAAAAGGGAGGAAGAGAGCTCCACGTTTTTGGAGCTTCTCCCTCTCTCTCCCAAGCCTTCTCTTTTTCTCTTATTCTCTTGTGAGGTGTGAGTGTGTGCAAGGGTTTTGTGAAACCCAAGAAATTGGTGATTAGTGCTCTACGTTGTTTTGCGGACGATTGACAGCGACAAAGTATTGATCAAGTTAATCTACCTCTTGCTTCGGTGTGGAAGAACTATTATCTAGAGGAGGAGCTTCGTTTGTGGCTTTAAGGTAACCGAACTTTTCCCGTGTTATTTGTGATTCACTGTGATTTTTCGAATATGAATGTAAAAGTGATGTTCTTCGATCCGTTTCTACTGCGCCATTTTTCCGTTCCTATTTGAATTCGATTTGATGCGAATAGGATTCCCATGTGTTTCCCGTCAATGGTTGATGCAGGAACATTGTTTTTATGAATCAGAATTTTTTTAATCTTTTTATTTCTGATTCGTATAAAAAAAAATAAAATTGGGGATGCATACGGCCTGGCCGGAAGGCACCTTGGCCGCATGCATCCAAAACCCATGCTTGTTGCCCATTAATGCTTGCTGCCCATTAATGCAACCCAGCCCCATTAAGTCTTTTGTTTTTTGTTTTTTCGTTTGTCTTGGCCTTATTCAGATAAGCCCATGATCACCAAGGCCGAATGGTTTCTGCCCGAATGGGTTTGGGCTGCAGAGCATTTGCCCACAAACCTCCTTGGCCGCATGATTGATGCCCATATGGGCTTTGGCTGCACAACCTCTGCCCACAAGCCACATGGGCCACAAGGGCGGCTGGTTCTCTCCTGCCCGCAGGTATAGTACCTATAGAAAAACATTTTAAAAAAGGGTTTTTAGTATGACTAAGGCCCACTGGTAGGAGGAAGATATTGGGTGGAGAAGGGTATCTCTTCACCCACCCACTTGAGACCTAAAATCGATTAAATTGTTTAATAAATTTTGATTAATTTTTATTTGGGGCTAGGGTGGATGCTCATTAAAGTTTTTAATGGTGTATGTTTTTGTGTACATAAGATGTACATGCTTGTACTCATAAGATGTGTTTTTCATGGGGATTTCTATGTTTTCATATATGTTGTGGTTATGGGAATAGATTTAAAATTTTGAATCTATGGGGATGGCTATTTTTCATATGATGAATGGAATGTGGATGTGATGTGTTGTGCTCTCTCCCTCTCTATCTCTCTCCTCCTCCTTCTTTTTATAAAATGTACTCCACCTCTTGGGCAGCCCAAATAGTGGGTTGGTTTTTCCAAGGGGTTTTCTTTATGAAAGGAAAATGTATAGACACAGGTTGTAATTTATTTCTCAATGTAATTTCAACCGGTGGAGACTTGGTGGCGATAAAAAGATGGAGGATCGCATATGATGATGCATGGAGATGGAGATTCGCATGGAGATGCTAACTATGGAGTTTGCGCAAGTTGTGTGCATCATAATGATGCATAAGATGCATGGTTTCCATATTATAAAAATTAATCTAATTTTCTGTTTTGATGGGAATAATAATTCGTTATTATTTTCACTAACCTAGCCATCCCATAACCACAATTAATTGTTAATTTAATTAACATGTATATGATGTGTGATGTTGTATATGATTGTGTTTTGCGATTACCCTCAACTGTTAAAAAGCATGTATGATATGGATGAATCTTAACCAGTAGATCATATCCATGGCCCCTTATCAATAGTAGATGTAGAGGTTGATAGTACAACCATGCAATAGAACCGATAGGATGTTGTCAGGGTTTTATTGTTAATGGTCTACACTACTTCCCATTAGATAGGAAATGGACACAGGTAGTGAGGGGGCACTACGATAGTGGGCCATCTCTCATGATACTATGATTCAATCCGATTTGATAAGAAAACACATGACTTGAGTGTGTGTCAGCCGATAAGATCTGGACATGACACTCAGGTGGCCAATGATATTGGAAGTCTTGGAGGCGGACAGCATAGTCCACCCAATCACCGTATGTGCAAGGATTGGTTGGTTCCAATTCACATTACAAGATAAGAGGGAATCTTAAATTGTGAAAAACCATTGTCTATGTTGCACCCGCTGGAATTCGATGGTTTCATTTTTTATGTGCATGCGTTTGATTATATCTTGTACATGTGTAGATATTTGTGCAATGACGACCTCTATTAACTCTACCTTCCTGACCCTTATCAATGACTACAAACTGAAAAGACCCAATTACAATGACTGGCATCGGAGTATTATGTTACTCTTGATTGCGGAACGTCTATCTGCAGTTCTTGATGAAGTGGCCCCTCAGAAATCCACTGATGATGATTATGATCAACATGAAGCCTACGAATACTTTCATTCATGTGATTTAAAGGCTATATTATACATCCTTGGATCGATTGATAAATCGATCACTGACTCTGTGAAAGACATAACCTCTGCCAAGGGTATGATGGATAAGCTCAAGGAACTTTTCAGTTAGACTGATGTGCATGAGTACCATGAGCTTGTTGGTCTTATCCATAATACCAAAATGAAAGAGGGAACTCTAGTCATCGATCATGTCATGAAAATGAGAAATTTGTTCGAGAGACTAGAAACCCTAGATACTTCCTTCACTCTTAAGTACAAAATAAATGTGATCTTCAACTCTCTCCCCATAGCATATAGCCCTTTTGTCTGCAACTTCAACATGAATAGGTTAGATGTTGAGCTGACTGAGGTGGGTAATATGTTACAAGAGGTGGAGAAAGCACTTAAGAAGGAAAAGGGTGAGGTCAATACCATAGAAATCAAAGGTTCTAATTTCAAGAATAAAAGGAAGAAGAACAAGGCCAACAAGGGTACGACCCTTAAGGGCAAGGGTGGAAAGATACAGAAGAAAATTGCAGAACCCAAGGGAAAATGCTTCTTTTGTGGAAAAGATGGTCACTGGAAAAGGATCTGTCATGTTTAGCTGGCTATTAAGAAGAAGTCGGATGAAACCCCTAAGAAGGTAATTTTACCACTCTTGTCGTTTATGAGTCAAACTTGTCTTTTGAGCAATCTAACTCTTGGTTGGTAGATACTGGATCCACTGTCCATGTCTGCAATATGTTGCAGAGGTTCAAAGTGACAAGAAGACTTGACAGGAATGAAGTGTGTCTAAGGATGGGCACTGGAGCTGAAGGCATGGTGAAGGCTGTTGGAGATTTTAGTTTAGAAGATTCTAGTACTATTTTGTTAAAGGATTGTTATACGTTCCTTCTTTTAAGAGCAACATTATTTCTGTCTCTAAACTTGTTAAAGATGGTTATAGTTTTTCCTTTAACGTTTCTCTGACAATTCGTTTGAAAAATAAATTCATAGTTTCTAGATATATGCAAAATGGTTTGTATTTTTTAGATTCTCCTATTAAAACGAACGAGGTTTCAAATATTGATTTGAATCGTAAGAGAGCTCCAGTGAGTTCTACATACCTATGGCATCTCAGGTTAGGTCATAATAACTTAGATAGGATTAACAGGTTGGTTAAGGATGGACCATTAGAAAGTCTAAAAATCGAACCTTACCCAACTTGTGAAATGTGCCTTCAAGGCAAAATGATCAAGAAGCCCTTTAACAATAAAGACAAGAAATCCAGTGGTCTGTTAGAAGTTATACATACTGAGGTGTGTGGACCAATGAATATTCAAGCGAGATATGGTTTTGAATACTTTGTGACTTTTACTGATGCCTATGCTAAGTATGGTTATATCTACTTGATGTGCAAAAAGTCTAAAACTTTTGGAAAGTTCAAGGAGTTTTAGCAGAGGTTGGAAGACAGTTAGACAAGCGCATCATGTCCCTTCGATCAGATTGAGGAGGAAAGTATTTATCAAATGAGTTCAAAGGATATCTCACTTCAGAAGGAATTGTGTCACAATTGACAAATCCCAGTACGCCACAACAAAATGGTATGTCAGAAAGGCGCAATAAGACCTTGATGGACATGGTTAGGACCATGCTCACTTTTAGTGAGCTACCTTTATCTTTTTTTGGGGTATGCTTTAGAGGCTGCGATTTATATTTTTAATAGGGTACCAACCAAATCTGTACCTAAAACCCCATTTGAATTATGGTATGGGCGCAAGCCTAGCCTAAATCATTTTAGGTTTTGGGGTTGTCCTGCGCATGTTCGTAAGCAACAGACAAATAAGTTGGAACCCCGCACTTCTAGATTTTTTTTTTGAGTTACACCAAGGGCACGATAGGTTACTATTTCCATGACCCCACTGACCAAAAGATCATCGTTAGTAAGCATGCTACTTTTATTGAGGAGGACCTAATCTCTAAAAGAACTAAACTGGTGGTTATACAAGAGTTGTTTTCTGAATCGGGATTCAGTTGACTTAAATCCTATACCAATTAGCACTCAAGAGCCTCGACGTAGTGGGAGGCCCATTTGGCCACCCAAATGTTTCAATCTTCTTACAGAAGAAAAAAAGACTGTGGAAGAGTTCCACATGGTCTCCATTGAGACGAATGATGATCCGTATACTTATTCTGAGGCACTTAAATGTGTAGATGCAAATAAGTGGCTAGAAGTTATGCGCTCTAAAATCGATTCAATGCACTCAAACAATGTCTAGAGTCTAGTTGATCCACCACAAGGCGTCAAGCCCATTGGATGCAAGTGGATCTTCAAGAGGAAGAGAGCCGTTGATGGGAACGTTGAAAGATTCAAGGCAAGATTGATAGCTACAGGATACACACAATAAGAGGGTATGGATTATGATGAAACCTTTTCTCTAATAGTGATGATGAAATCAATTAGGATTTTATTGGCTATCGCAACACACTTTGATTATGAAATTTGGCAAATGGATGTACAAACTGTATTTTTGAATGGATTTTTCAAGGAAGAAAACTACATGCATTAGCCAGAAAGGTTCTCTTCAAGTGTTAATGAGAACAAAGTGTGCAAATTGCAGAGATCCATTTATGTTTTCAAGCAGGCTTCCAGAAGTTGGAACATCCATTTTGACCAAACAGTCAAAATGTTTGGCTTTGAACAAAACATGGATGAACCTTGCGTTTACAAGAAACTCAGTGGGAGTGCGACTTGTTTCCTATTATTGTATGTGGATGGCATACTACTTATAGGAAATGATGTAGGTATGCTTTCATCTGTGAAGAAGTGGTCGTCCTCCATGTTCTCGATAAAGACTTAGGCAAAGCCAATTACATCCTTGGGATTAAGCTTGTGAGAGATTGCAAGAGAAGGATGTTGGGCTTATCATAATCCACATATATAGACAAAGTCTTGGCCATGTTTACTATGGAGAACTCAAAGAAAGGAAATGTTTCTTTCAGGCATGGAGTAAGCCTCTCAATGCCCTCAATCTCAAAAGGACATTGAGGAGATGAAGAGAATTTCCTATGCTTCGGCAGTGGAAAGTCTCATGTACGCCATGTTATGTACAAGGCCAGACATTTACTACTCTGTAGGGATTGTGATCCGGTATCCGTCTAATCCTGGACTGAGCATTGGAATATTGTCAAGAATATCCTCAAGTATTTAACAAATACTAAAGATCATTTCTTGGTTTATGGGTTAGAACAGTTGTCAGTCATGGGGTATACATATTCTGATTTTCAGACCGACAAAGATGATAAAAAATCCATGTCAGGGATGATTTTTATGATGGGTGGTGGAGGTGTTATATGGAGGAGTGCAAAATAAAAGTCTACATCCAATTCTACCACAGAGGCTGAGTACATTGCAACCAATGATGTAGCCAAAGAAGCAGTTTGGTTGAAGAAATTCTTGAGCGATCTTAGTGTTGTACCCGAGCTTGTCAAAGATCCAATTCCATTATATTATGACAATAAAGGGGCAAAGCTCAAGCAAAGGAGCCTAGGGCTCATTAGAGGAACAAGCATGTGCAGCGGAAATATCACCTGATCAGGGAGATCATCCAACAGGGTGATGTAGCTGTCATGAAGGTTGACTCAGCAGACAATGTGTCAGATCCCATAACCAAAGGCTTAGCACCAGTTGTGTTTTTGAAACATGTAGATTCTATGGGTGTAAGGCATATGGGAGATTGGCTTTGATGTACAAGTGGGAGATTGTTGGATATGTGTTCATCAAACCCTGTTTAATAATAAAATGTTTATTTCATTTCGCACATGGCATGTATTTTATTGGGCTTGTAAGTTGTTCCATGGGTTTTCACCCAAAATGGTTCTTGAAGACACTAGATTTTGCCACCCCCCAGCAATGAGGACCACCGGACATGAAAGACTGGCAATGCCCTTAAAAAACACTCTTTTCCTTTGGAGTGACTCGGACACCCCTTGTTCCACCTCATTTCCACCCACGATCCCCAACATCCCTGGAATGATCCCACATGATGCCCTCGCCTGAAGCCCTAACCCAGTGGCACTATGCGTGGCCGCGGTACTGTGCGGTAGCACCTTGCCCTGCTATGGCACCTCGTGGTAGCACTTCACCCGGATGCAGCACAGCATGGCAGTGCTGTGCCCAGCAAGCCTTGGTCCCGTGACGCCGCTTGGCAGCGCCATGCCCCAAGCCGCGGCGCCACGGGGTACCCGAAGCAAAATTTTTTTTAGTCCAGTGGTGCTGCAGGTTTCACCGCGACGCTGCCAGATGGAAATTTTGCCTATAAATACCCCACCCCTCATTTTAACAAGTTCCAAGTTGAGGAGAGGGGGGACCCCCAGAGCTCCAGTTTTTAATTTTTTTTTCCTAGTTTCGAGGCCCTGCCCCAATCCGATTTTGAGCTTTCGAGCCTCGTCCCTCTATCCGGAGTCTGGGTTCCTCAGACCCACCTTTCCTAACCCATTTTCGCCCAAAACTCCGAAGCCTCCCATGGCCCAGTCACCCTGCCCAATGTTCTAATCCATAGTTTCTAAAACTTTCAAACGTTGTTATTCTGTCTGAGGTCTTAGCACCCGACACCCGTACGCCGTTACGCTGCCCGACATCTAGGTAATTCCTCTCCAAAGATTTTTTGACGCCGTTATTCTGCCTGATAGCCAAGCAATTACTTTCTTACGCTGTTATTTTGCCTGATATCTAGGCAATTGCTTCCTAACACCGTTACTCTGTCTGACGAAGGACAAAGCTAATCTTTTGCCTCCACCTGGGCTGGGGGACGCAATCCATCCCATATAGTTGCATTGATTTAAAGCATATAGGTATTTAATCTTTTCATCACATTTCAATTCCGTAACAATGTAGACTTTTAAATTATGCCCATGTAGTGTACAATAGTTACTTTAATTAAGCAGTTTGTACATCATTTTAGCTATACATGTGGAAATAGGACATTTATGAAGGAAGAATATTAAAAAACCAACATCTAGTAGAAAGACCGATTTTACCAGGCGAGGTGGGTGCCTAACACCTTCCCACTCTTGTAATCTGACCACTTACCCCGAATCTCTGACCAGACCAAACGAAGTCCTGTAGCCCTTCACAGGGCTACACCAATGGGTCCTAGGCCCTAATCCTAGGTGGTGACTCCATTTCATTTAATTGTATGACCCCCATTCCCTAATAAATCGTGAACTTTGAGAAGACGCATTCCTTTTCTCTCTCCAACTGAGGAGCATTCCCAAACCCCGTCCGGACCAAGCGTTTGGAACGCCCGTGGTTCCCACAAAGGAATGAATCCTCACAGTGGCAACTCCGCTGGGAAATAATGGTCAAGCTTTCAATACTAGATGCTACTGTTGAATGCAAGAATATTCTTCCTTCTGCATTATTGTTTGATAACATGTTTGGCTAACCCCTGTTGTGTACTAACTGCATCATGCATCGTGTTAGAAGTGAAATCAAACAACGAGGGTACTCACTGTTGTGCCTCGACCCCTGGGGAGGTGGGGCACATCATACTAAGTACTCTGAGATTGGATGATACCCACTTCCACCACCACTATCATACACACACAACACTGCATGGAAACACACAGCCCTGTGGTTAGTCGTATGTAGATATGGGCAATTCGCGACGAAGCCACAACCCTTGATATTTACTATACGAGTTAAGAATCACCGACAAGGGTATTCACTAGTGTGCTGTGGGGTACTTCACTACTAAAAAAGGGCACTAGGTTGATTACTTTGAAATCGTGTGACCTACTCTCCAGGTATATTAAAAGCATCACGTGCCGATGATTCACAACCACGAGAGATAGGTATATCGGCTCTGTCTAGGGTGACCTTTTTTTGTCCTATCAGCCTACCCATTGCATGCATCATGTAGGAAATTAGACCATATATGATTAGGATATGCCACAAACCAACGTAGCGACCCTTCAGGGCCAAAAACGAGGTTTTTGGCAATATATCCTCCTTAACATAGTTTACTCGTCATGGGAAAGAACTCCATTTGTCCCTCGATAGTCCCTCAATGAAAGCGACATAATCGTCCGGGATGGTGTATTAAGACAAATTTAGCCTCGATAGTCCCTCAAAAAATGGTACACCGCCCAGTACATTATGTCAATGATGGAGCTCTAGTTACCCCAAAATGAAAGGTACTCTGTATTAACTAAGGATAAATCATCGGGAGATCCTTGAGAAAGCCTTTTTGTGATGATCCTAATTCAATCTCTGGGAGCCATCGAACAAGGGAGGATTTATGGTAAGAAGTGGAGCGAAGAGGTCAGAAATGGATCGTTACGCTACCCAACCACTATTTGTATATATATGTTTGTATATTTGATTTGTAAACCAGAACATAGATATATATATATATATATATATATATATATATATATATATATATATATATATATACATATATAAAGAAATTAAAAGATAAAAGATAAAAAAATGATAATTTATTTGTCACACCAAATCCTAAAACAATCTTTCGACCTTGCAAGACATAATTCCATGACGAAAGAAACCTTTGTTGCCTGCTTGGGACTGTCAGGCCGGCCGATTAACTTGGGCCCACCTCCACCAGTCTCCATCCCCTTCGTCTAACAAAAATTTCAGCCCATCTTCCAGCCCCGCGAGGCAGAGTCTAATAAGGTCACCTCCTCTTACAAGTAACATGGATCTGCCAGAGACCGGTTCTTCGGAAGAAGTTTTATGTCAAGAAATGGTCAACATGAGAAGAGAGATGACTGAGATGAGACAGCTAGTTACACAGATGGTTCAGGAGATGCAAAGTCAATCTCGAGGAGACAATGCACAAATCCCCGGGGAAGCTAGGGTGACGCCAATACCTAGGGTACAACCCAAGGTTGTGGTAGAGGAGGAAGAAGTTATGGTCCTTAACAACCCAAAAAATCCCCCTGAGACTGAAAGAGAGAAACAGATGAGGGAGAAAGTTGAAAAACTGGAGGTTGCTGTGCAAAGGAAAGTAGTAGCAAAACTAGAAGATGATTTGGTCTTCTTCCCGACGGGGAGGATACCTGAAGACTTCAAATGGAAGCTTGACAAATTCGACAGGATAGGGGACCCCAAAGCCCACCTAAAAATCTTCATTATTGTGGCCAAGTCATGGGAGCTTACAGAGAATCAAATGGGTCAAGCCTTCCTTTACTCATTGGCTAGATTAGCTCTGAGATGGCTCACTCAAGTAGACCAGACTCAAACTCAAACCTGATTGGTGGTGGTGAAGGAGTTCACCAAGTAATATTCTTATAATACTAAGGTAGATAATACTCGGCGTGAGTTGGAAATCTTGAGGCAAGGAGTCGATGAAGGATTTTCCAATTTCATTATGAGGTTCCATGAGAAGGCATCTAGAATGTGGAAATGCATGAATGAAGCAGAGCAAAAGGAGATGATTCTAGAGAACTTATATGGGGAGTACCATGACCGCCTCTACTATCAGCACATCAAAACCTTTAAAGCATTTATAGCTACGGGGAAGAGAATTGAAGACAAGCTCTTCAAAAGAAAGTAAGCCCAGGCTTCGACTAAGGAGGCCTCTAGATCTCACCTTAACAAGAACAACAAAGTAGGAAGAGGGAAGGGTCCTGAAGTGAAAGTGGTCACCACTGGCCAGTACATTGAGAAGAAGATTTCACCGATAGCCATTGCACCATTGGTTATCCAAGGAGAACAGTCAGCCTCTCCTAGACAGTTTTACATTTGGCAATATGACTCCTACTCGCCTCTTCTTCAAGCTCAAGAGGGAAGGGATGCTGGATGTCATACCGCCAAGACATGTAGATTTGGCCAATCCACCTCTGGGGTACAAACCAGAGTTACATTGCTACTATAATAATCAGAAAGGTCACTAGACTGACAGATGCATACACCTCAAGCATGCCATACAAGACCCGATCGATGCAGAGAAGATAGCTATATAGCCATGTCTCTGTAGGATTGCTATGGAATCACCACCTAGAGCTCCAAGACAGCTTGGATCATCCATGCATGCCTAGTTCCATGTAGTTTATGTGATTTCTACACTACTTGCAGCCTATTAATATATATATTTTGATTCCATCCATGCATCTAACTCAATCTCATGCTTGATCATGCATGCAACTCATAGATGATAAGCTAGGAGCACGGATCTCTACATGCATACTGTGTTTAGCATCCTAGGGCTTAGGATCATTGCCGTAATGGGTGTGCATGACTGTTGTTATGTGACTTATGGGAATTAGAGAGGTTGCATGATCGATGTCAGCCTTGCATGCTTAGATTACTTGGTGTTTGAACCCAACTCATCAACCAATCAGTAAACCCTGTTTAGGAATCCATAAAGCCATTGCATTAGCTTAATTATATGTGATGCTATCCCCCTGAAATCATCTCAAATCGGAGATGGAAAGAAACCCACAGCCAAAACCAAGTTTTGAGCAAAGAAACCCGTGTCCAATAGGGATTGGATGATGCACTGACGTTTGACCCAAACGTCCAGTGAATCGTCCAGTGCTGCTGTTTGAGGTCTAAATTGATTCTAGCCTATTGGATCATCATCCACAGGCCTAAAATAGTATGGGGGCATAAAAATCAACTTAAAACCCTACCCTAACCATCCTTGCTGATATCCATACCTTGGGTGTATCAGTGGACCCAAAAAGGGGTCAGAAACCAACACTGTAACCTAAGCCAAACCTGGGAAAGAAACCTTGCTACTGTTTCCCATAATTGTTGAACAATGAATAAGAAAACCTAGACCAATCCTAGAACTTTAAGACCCTTTGGAAACAATGTTTGACATATTCTAATGGTCCGATTAACATAGGTTATAACCCCGAACAAAGGTGCAGTGTCAAATACCGACTGAAACTATGCCGACTGAAGAACAAGCGGGATTTATACAAGGTGAGTAGAATTACACCATGGGTGTAGGTGTAACATGACTGATGAGTCATGACAACAACAACAACAACAATAATATTTACTATCTTTATTCATTTAAATTGCTTTATATTCTTATTTGATTCTGATTCATATCTGGTGGATATTGGAAGTGAATGTTAATGCTATACATGTGAAAATGCTAGTTTAGATGTTGTAGCCGGCTTGGAAATGAGGCTTGTGGTGGTCCGTAGAATGGGATGCGGGGCATCACCCAACTCATACTATATCATATAGAATGCATATGGTTAGGGTATCATTACCCGTGCTACGAACCCTTGACAACAGAGGTTAAGGTGTTGAATGTCTGTGAGAGAACTTATACCAAAAGGTATTTGCTCGGCTGGGTGCCCATCTTCAAGAGAGGTGATATCACAGGCTAATCTTAGAGGGCTGGTCGGGCTGACCTTGGGAAGAGATGCTGGAGCCAATTGGTCTTCTCTGACAACTCAATGGGTGTATCGCGGGAAGGGGTTAGAGGCCTGCACTAGGGATACATGTATTGGGGATTGTAGTAGCACTTTTACCTGCCTTAATTTTGATGCTAGGTGGCTTAATAATGATAAAGAACCTCATTTCATATAGGATTCATTTGGTTATGCTTGCATGTGGATGCATGGTTATATTTCATTTATGGGCTCGGTGGAGGTCACACTCTTGTATATTTCTTTTTAGATGATATTATAGGTGGATGTGATGATGGCTGGGAGGCTCATCTCGAGCAGGAGGGTGATGCTGATTATGACAGTGTGAGTATGGACCCGGTTGGAGGTTATCCCTCTGGTACGGGTGATTACAGTGAAGTTGAAGATGGCCCGTGAAGGGTGGGCAGCTTACCTTATCTAATCTAGGGATTCTTTTGATGTAGATAGGAATCTACTGATTTTCCCTTTTTATATAGCTTTGTGTGGGGCTTTATTGTCTTGCCACTTTTGTTGTTTTGTAAAGCTATTGGTTAGAGGTGTGGTGATTGCCCGGTTGGTGGTGTATGTGTAAACTAAAACAGTATGGTGTGTATTACAACTTAAATGTTAATGTAAATATTGGATTCCATAACACTCTGTATTTAAATTCTTATCCATCATTATGGGTGTGTGTGTTTGTGAATAATATTAACAACTTCTGGATCCTTGGGGTTTGGGGGATTGCTACCGTGCAATTCGGGTTACTTACCTAATCCTCCCAGGGTGTGGTTTGGGGTGTGACAGCCAGTCATCTGTGTCCGATCGTCATCATCGCTGGGGAGGTGACAAAATTCAGCGTCATCACATTCTGTACAACAGTTTATCATGTGTCGTCTAAAAGTAAATTGAGAAGATGGGCTGGTAAGTTGAGGATGTTTCAACAAATCTGTGATAGGTTAGAAGTTAGAGGTAGGATTGGCAATGCCATCCCCGTTGTTCCTGATAGTAGTAGAAACCACCACATTATTACTAGTTGCAGAATCCCTCTCTCCTTTATGAATGTTTCTCCCCCTTAGAATTGGGCTTTGCCTCCCTCCTCTCCTTCTCGGGTGTGTTGTATTCTTTATGCTTTTGTTGAATATATTCATTATTGACCAAAAAAAGCAAAGCACCCCATAAACTCTCCTCTTGAATTATGAAAATACACACCGCATGGAAAATTCTCTGAGATCTTGTATAATCAAATCTCTGACATGGTGAGAGAGCCTTCCTTTGCCTTTAAACCTTCTTGCATTTCATTCCTTCCATATATGCATAGGGATGTGAAAGGAAACCACTGCCCATATTGGTTGTAGAGGAGCTGATTTTGCTTTTGACTTCCACCATAAAAACATCTTAGCGTTGACACCTCATTTCGTCGCCCTTGAGTGGCTCTAGACAATGATAAGCTCGAAATTTTTCTAAAGTATGGAAGTGATCCCCTCATTATAGTTCATAGTGTTCCCCTTGCCTTAGGCAGTATTCTCAGCCCTATACTCGTATAGGTTGCTAAATATGAATAAATAAGTTTTTAAAATAATGGTAAATGGTTTTGTTACACTTGGACAGACCTAGACTGACCCTAGAGACCAAGACAATAGCTGGAATAGGCTTAGAACCTAGCTAAGACCCCCTGGTGTTATTTTGGACCAGGTTCAACCGGTCTAAAACAATGCTAGATGTTGGGAAAATGGTGCGGCTTTTCTCCATCCCATTCTGTTTTGGCAGGATTTTAGGGATTTGGTGAATCTCAACTCGAGATTCAATGTTTGTTTCCTATCCCACAACCTTAAACTCTCCTCTAGACACTTTTTAGGACCCAAAGGACACTTGAGACTACCCTAGAAACCTTCCTTTGGCGATCGAAGTTATCTCCCTCCATCTAAGGACAAGATTGACCGCTCTTCTTATAGCAAGAAGATCCCCTTTAAGTGTAAATTGAGAACCCATACCTTATATGGTTTTGGGACCCTTACACATTTTAGGGGGATTCCAACAAGATTCTGATGATCACACACTCTCATTACACGTAGACTTACATATCTTAGAGCTTGAGTTGTTGTTCTATTGCTTCAGTTCTGGCTTGAAGCTTCCCAAACCTGAGTCTAGGCCACTCACCGCTCCCCTGCCTTCCTGAAAGTTATACGCACATGAGTCCTCTTCTCTTTAGTCTTTATTTGATTTTATTTTGATTATTCATTAATTTTATATCCTTTTTCTCCTTTTTCTACTGAGCGAGTATCAATGCTGCCCTACATGGGCCAGCAGTGTTGTGAACAGTCATAGTTGGGTTTCATAAGTACCCTTTTTCACCATGTTCCTCTACTTAATCGAATTGACGTTTTCATCGTTTTGATCCCTTTTAAACCTTTTTTTATTTGATCATTTTCATTTCATTTAGGCCTTTTTAAGGCGTTTTCACTTAGGTGAATCTTGGATGATGGGCGGTGTGAGGGTTTTGTTGGCTAGGGTTTTTTCTCATGTAGGCATGGGCGATGGGAAAAATCTCAACAGCGGGGGATTAAGATCGATGTCTCCTTAGGGCAATCTCCTTCAATCGATATTGGGAGGTTTCTTGGGTTTCCAATACTTTCTTCTCCAATTGTCAATCCTCAAGCTTTGGAACCCGGTGTAGTTTTGAAGGATGATCCTAGGGTTCTTTGATCGGAGAATGCCGGGAAAGTCTCAGAAGCACATTCAAGTGTGGCTCTTGAGGGTTCGATAGCTGAGGTGGGGAATGATGCAGCGGTGGATGTTGAAGAAAGGAACGCTTTGGATGCGGCTAGGGTTTCAATTCATTTAAGGGGTGGGGAGTGTTTCCTCGATCCCTCATTCCTTTGCCTCGACGGTGGGCAATGGAGTGTTTCCCAATATTTACCAGCTTCCTATTCCTATCCACAATCGATCATGGACTTGAGTTGTGATCCCTCAACAAGTTTATAATGCAAAATGCAGAATTTTCAGTTTACTCTTATTGGTCGTCTGGGCCTTAGATATTTGTCGTTGATGGATCCGAAAGATGTAGTGAAGAAGTCCTGGTGTCTGAAGGGGTTGGTGGAATTCATTTCGGTGGGTAAGGGATTTATCCTTTTCCCTTTTCAATTAGAAGAAGTTATGGCAATGGTTTGGAAGAGAGGTCCCACTTGTGCCATTGGTTAGATCCTTCAATTCCAGCGGTGGGAACCAGACTTTGATGTAAATTTCAATAATCTTACCAAGGATTGGCATGCGGATATTTTGTTATCACTGGTGAAAGCTCTGGGTAGGTCTGTGGCCTAGGATCACTACACTTCGAGTGCTTCGGTGGGGCACTTTGCTAGAGTTCTTATTGATATGGAGATTAATTCCTCTCACTTGGAGGCTATTAGGGTGGAACGTGAGTCCTACTGGTTTATCCAAAAAGTTGTGCATAAGGATGATTTGGACCACTGCAATTTTTTCAAACGTGTTGGTCATGTATGGAGAAATTTGAAGGACATAATTGATAAGGATCTAAAGGAGAATGGGGAGAAGACAAGGCAACATCACAGGGTTTCTTAACCAGAATCCCCTTCAGAGCGTGAAGATCATGTTTGGAGTGGTACTGCTAATATGATTGGTGCAGTAGTAGAGGGTGTTCATGTGGCTTAGGGTAGACTTTCCCAAGTTGTAAATCATAATGTGGCGGTAGTTGAAATAGGCACTTAGGTGCCTGTTATGGATGCCTCAAGAGGGTGCTGTGGGGGCAGTCCCGGTAGATGCTTCTTTATCTCATGTCTTTGGTTCAGTGGAGGCTTCTTCTAGTATGGGTTGTGAGATATGGGTGGAATTACCAAGGGACCTTTCTTTGGTGCATGGTACTACTGGCTACTCAGTGTGGGGGCAGTGACTCTAAAAGATTTGTGGATTCCTTGACTCCCACTGTTGTCCATGATGGGGCTCCGATTTTGATTGTCCCTAAAATTGACATCATTCATCAAGCTGCTAAGGAGTGCGACAAGGGTGTGTTTGTCACACCCCCATCCCGATGTAATATATATACTGCCACATAGGGGTATGACTAGGACAATCCCACATCATCCCAATATCTACCAGGATCATAGATACAGTGTCCCGAGCCATAGTCTACCCTATCATCGCCCGTGATGATAGCAAGGAATGCACCCAAAAGGAATAAATCGTTCCAATTACAGAGTTAGCGGAAGCAAAATTAAATTAAATCATGTGAAATTATAGAGCATCGGTTCTCTAATGATAACACATAGTACTCTATCGATGTTTGTAACCATTCAATCTCTCCTATAATTAAACATACAGTTTATATATGATTATGGAATGAATATAGAAATTAAATAATAGACAATTGCCCCAAGGGCACCATTCTTGGGTGTACATCTACATCCAAGCTACAGCCTCCGGCTCCACTTGATTCGCATCCAATGGTGCTCATCAAAAGTAGTACCTCCTGCATATCAACTAAAAAAGGGGTTGCGCAACAGGATTAGTTACACCAGCTAGTGAGGGAGCAAAGGGGAATGCACATACATCACAACAATCACTATCAAACAGAATGATGCATGCTAATGTTAAATTCATTTTTCACCTAGCACAAAAATTCTATAGGTCAAGTGTATGCTACTGTGATAACTCGGGAGACACTGAGGGTACTTATCCTATCGCCGTAGTGAAACCTCAATTATCACAAGGGGACCTACGCCGGTAGAAGCCATCATGATCACCTAGTGGCAGACCCCGATAGCCATCACTACCCCTGTCCTGGCCTCTCCCACTTCCACAGACCACAGGTGCTCAGACTATCTAACACATAAACCCTTGTTGGCAAGGGTCATAGCATATGGGAACAAACATCCTAGCCACAGATATACTATATGCAGGTCCTATCGTCCCGAGAGGTATTCCAGGTGCATCAATGTCCTATTCCATCTAGTACCCGGGTACTAGCATGGCATGACACATACAGATCAGGATGACATATAATAGTTTTCATAATTAAATAGATTGGGGTTTCAGCACCGATACACCTGGCACCGTAGCCTGATACAATGGTGAGCATACTATCACATTCATAACAGTTCACATTTGGATAATAATGCAATGCGCACAATGCTTATAATTATATAATAGCATACTTAAGATTTTATATTATATATATATATATATATATCCAAACCAAACAAAGTCACCCAGAACCCACTCACCTAACACGGGTGTCGCCGTGTGTGGTTGACATGAATCTCACTTGAGCTCCCCGCTATCCATCAAGTAGGGTAGCTTAGGAATACTAAAAACAACCATTAAAACATGCATAGAAGGGTCCCATGCTAGGCCCTCAAGGTTAAAATCAGATTTCAACCAAAACAGCACAAGCGGACTCACGGACTGTTTTAGCAGAGGTGAGTCCGTCCCTGACTCCGTTCAGGCCAAAAGGTAAAAACAGAGTGAGCGGACTCACAGATGAAACATCTTACTTAGATCCTATTGTGCATCTGTTCGATACCTGAGACACACCTAAAAGGGAGTGGATCGACGGGCAGAGGTGCTTCTTGGGTCTGCCCCTGCATCCATTCAATCCCTGAGACATACCCAAAAGCAACTGGCCTCGAGGGGATGCAACAGACTTGAGTCTGTTCATTCATTCGTCTAGGTCAATACATAGGGGTTATACTGGGTGGACTGACAAACGGTACCACGATTGGTGGATCCGGTGGTGCATCCGTTGGCAGTCTCTTCTGAGATTTCGAAGGGCTTTTGCTCCAGCTTGAAGCTTGGAGCTCCTTAGCTCTTAAGGCTTATAGAGGGGGTGTCCAAGCCTCCCTAGGGTCACTAGAACCTAGGTTCACCTCTTGGATCCAAGATCCTTCAAGAGTTTGGTCTCAAATTAGTTCAAAGGTTGGGTTCCATGACTTAGGACCAAGGGTTCACCAACAATGTCTGCAAATGCAACACTTAGGGACCATTCCTAGAGCTAGGTTAGCACCATTAGAACCCCCAATTAGGGCCAAACATCACCTTGAGTCCCAAATGGAACCCTAGGTTAGCTTAAGCTCACGAACTTCTACCAAAAAAATAAATACAAAATGAAAATGGAGAGAGAGAGGTACCAAGCTTGGAGTCTTACCTTGGTGAGATTCTCCTTCCAACCATCCCCTCCATCTCTTCTCCTCCTCTTTCTCTTATCCCTTGGGTCTAGTCAGCATGGGGAGGAGATGTGGGGTAGCCAGCCACCTTGGCATGGCTTCCATCTTCTTCCCTTCCCCTCCTATTCCTCTCCTACTTCTACTTCTTCTTCTTCTTTCCTCCTCCTTCTTCTCTTATCTCTTCTCCTCCACGATTTTCTTCAGAGGGGGAGAGATAAGTGAATGAGAGGGGATTCCTTATCCTTTAAGGGGTTAGATGGGTCTTAGGTTGTGTTTGGTTTAGGTATCCCCAAACACTTAGTGGCCCTTAGGTCTTTAAATGGATTTTGGTTAGGTCTTAGGGCTTATTTGGCCTTAGTCATACCCATTAGGTCCATTAGGTCATGTTTGGGATGCACCCTAAGTCCATAGGACTTAATTGTCCTCTAAGGTCTATTTGTAATTAGGTTAGGGTGTATAAATCCCATTATTCATTTAAGTTAGGCCTTGTGGCCCACTTTCATGACCTACTCAACCAATAAGTGGTAAGGGCAGGGGTCCACATGCTCCAAAGGTCAAATCAGGGTGTCCGAAACACGGGTATGTGGGTCCCATAGAAAAATTACCAAAAGGATAGGTAACAGCACGAGCGGATCCTCGAGTGGATTCAGTACAAGTGAGTCCGTTCGTGACTCCAGTGCTGCTATTAAGGCCCAAACTTCAAGGAAAATTGCGGGGCATTGGCCCACACTTTCAGGTCTTCGAGGGGGTGCTCTTAGTAATATTTTAAGTTTAAGGTTACAGGTGTTGGCCAGTGTCACTGTGGCATTGTCCTCTAGGTAAGGGTCTAAATTGCCCCGGGGTGTAGGGGTATATTTGGGGTGTGGGTGTAATAGTGTTTACTTGAGTTCAATATCAGAAAAGTAAAAAGAAATCGTAATGGGATCAGGCTGCTCATAGGTGTGATCGTTTATCTAAAAAAATATAGTTGATCAATGAATATTCTCTTCTGGAATATTCGTGGGATCAAAAAGGCGGTGGCTTGTTTAGCACTATGCAATATGGTTAGAGGGCACAATCCATTTATCCTGTGTGTGGTAGAACCTATGGCAGAGGTTGGTAAATTCTCCAAATTATTTTTTAATAAGTTGAGTTTTGCTGTCGATTTTTGTCACAATTCTTGACGGCACGAAGTTCCAAATTTGTGGGTTCTTTACAGGAGGGACACTCCACAACCTTCGATAATCTCAATGTCAGAGCAACAAGTGTCTATTAGTTTTTTTTGGTCGGATCAGAGGTTTTTTATTTCCTTTTTTCATGCTCATTGTTGAAAAGCCCGGCGAAGGGAGCTTTGTCTAGAGCTTTCTTCTCTTACAATTTCTTTTGTCCCTTGGGGTATAGTTGGTTTCAATGTGACTCTGGAATTGCATGAAAAAAGAGGCCTAAGGTTTTTTAATTTGGGTTCTAGAGCGGAGTTTAGTGCAATGGTGGATGCATGTTCACTCTTTCTAGTTTCTTCCTTTGGTCAGAAATTTACTTGGTCGAATAAACGTCAAAGGGGGAATGTATGTGTGGTTTTTGAAATTTACTTGGCCTGGGGTTTTTTAATTTTCTTTCTAGTTTCTAGTTTCTTTCTGTAATAATTTTTTGTTGGAGTTATTTTAGGACGTTTCTCAAAGGGTGTTACAGTGTTAAACCGGCCCCTGACTAACTGGAATTTTGGATGAAGGATAGGGACCTCTGACCAGTCATTTAAACACACTGTGGAGCATCACTCTAGTGGTTGAATTCAGTGGAGAAACCCCGAGGATGTTCTCCTACATACATGTCAGAAGATGGATTGTAGACCCATGCAACTGTACCGCCCATAGCATGATGTACTACATGAACCCCAGGTACTCTCTCTCTTATCCATAAATGTGGGGCCCACACCTGTTCAAATGTGTGTTAGACCTTGGATGAGGTGTTGGTGCAAAGCCCAAGCCCTGAGCTAAACACATGTGCAAGCACAGGGCCTATATAGCAATGCTATATTCTCTGGACAATGCACTGGGCGATTGGCCCAAAGGCCCAGAGAATTGGCTAGAGTGGTTGAAATGAATTATTTGGACTACAGGCATGTGGGGACCACCCATACAGACCATGAACACCCTCTAGGGGTAGATGGGAATTTTAGGAACCATTATGCACCCCTGGAACCATGTGGATCCCACTTGTGCAGCCAGAATGGCTCAGAATTCAGTTAAAAATGCATTCTGGGAGAGGGGAGCCTGAGGCTAAATAGACCTTAGTGGGGCCAAATCTATAAATAGGAGGGGGGGGGGGGGGCAGCCCCTCATTTTGTTTTACTGCTCTAGCTGAAAGAGAGGAAGAGAGAAAGAGAAGGAAAAGGAAGAAGAAGAGAAGGAAAGGAAGAGGCAAGGAGAAGAAGGATCCCTGAGCTACCATTTTGCATACTGACTCAGCTGCACATCATCCCCAGGTAATCATCCTTACCTCTAGGTCCTGCTATCTTCTATGTTTGCATCTTGATCTCTACTTTGTTGGTGGTGTATCTGGCTAGTAATGCTCAGAACACCTTGGGGTTGCCTTGGGATGCATCAGATCTGACATGCAAAGACATTGCATGTAAGATCTGATCATAACTTACATGTTTCTATTCTTTGTTGTGCTCTTGGACTCGGCCCCGGTTGATCTTGTGTGCATTTGCACTGCCCGATTGCACCCATAATAGGCAGTCTGGGCATGGATCTTTGCATGCAAGCTGATTCTTGCTTAGTTTAGTGTAGGATCAGTGTCCTACCATGATATTATACATAAAAGAGGCCTTGTATGCAGCTCAAACCGAATCCTTGAGCTGAGTTCAGCCTGGACAGTTGTTCTCTGTGCTGTCAGAACAGATCCAGGCTTCCAAATGGGTAAACTAAACCCAAAACCATTAGAACCATTGGATTATACTATAAATATGGTCCATGACCATCCCACATGCATCCAATATCGATGCCATGGAAGCCTTTGCTGCAAAATCCAAGAAAATCAACTCAAACTCATCTTAAACAGGCTTTGGGCGATGCACTGGGCGATTGGCCCATCACCTAGTGAAACGCCCAAAGATATATTTTGGACTGATTTGATGTCTTGTATTTTTGGACCTTTACCAGTGACCTTAGGGATGTGTGAAGAGGTGATAAATTACCAAAATACCCTCTCCACTAATGTTTGCTAACCTCCATGCTTTGGGTACCCAAGTGGGCCCCACGGGGCCAGGTACCCATGCCCAGGAATGGATTCAGTTGAACTGCTGACCTAGGTACTGGGTTGTATAACTGTCTGGACCATGTATTGGCTGACTATACTATTGGGTACCAAGTCAGATTGAATTCCACATCTCTGGATGATGCATCGGGAGATAGACCCGAAAGCCCAGTGTAATGCCCAGAGAATTCCAAGTAACATCAGTATAAACACAGAGTCAGACTAGTAAGCCTAGACCAACACTAGTATATTAATACAATTTTGAATATTAATTGACACACATTTATGATCCGATAAATTGGGATTTGATCCCATGCTCCCGGTGCACAGCCAGACACCTGCCGGAACAGAACCAACAGCTGAACCAGTAGGATCAGAACAAGATGAGTGAATTTACACCGTGTATGTAAATATGACATGGCTAATATGTCAACACAATTTATACCAATACTATTATGTTGTTCACTTAATTCAATTATTGAGAATTCTACTGAATAATGGAATATTTGACTGGTGAATGGACATTATATGCTGTATGTGAATTGCTAGACTAGATGCCATAGTTGGTTTAAAAATGAGGCCTGTGGTAGCCCGTAGAATGAGATACGGTTGACACAACTTGACTCATACAATGCCATATAAATGCATTGGGCTAGAGTATCATCACCAGTGCTACGCACCCTTGCCAACAGGGGTTAAGGTATTGGATGTCTGTGAGAGTGATCATATGAAAGAGAAAAAGAAAAGAAAAGAAAAGAAAAGAAAAAAAGAAAGAAATGTTATTACACCAAAAAGGTGATTATGGGCTATAAGCCAGAGAAAAGATTTGTGATATAAAGGATGGATGCTTCACAAGTTAATCCCAGAGGGCTGGTCGGGCTGAACTTGGTGACTGATGCAGGAGCTGATCGATACTCTCCAACAACTCAATGGGTGTATCACGGGAAGGGGTTCAAAGCCCGCACCAGGGATAAATGTATTAGGGATTGTAGTAGCACTGACCTGCCTTAGTTGTGATGTTAGGTGGCTAATAAATAAAATGAACTGCACCTCATGTAGGACTCATATGGTTGTGATTGCATGTGCATGCATGGTGATATTTCATTCACGGGCTCGGTGGAGCTCACACTCTATTATATATGTTTTTGTTAGATGATCCTACAGGTGGATGTTACTGTGGCGGGGAGGCTTATCTCCCAGAGGTGAGCTATGGTGGTTATGACGATATTGGTATGGACCCGGACGAAGGTCATACCGTTGGTACGAGTGTTTTCGGTGGTGGTTGAGGATGACTCATGAAGGGTGCTGCTAACTCTATTTTGATCTTGGGGCTCCTTTTGTTTTTGTTGGAGTTTCCCTTTTTTATTTTACAGCTTTGTTTTTGGGGCTCGGGTTACCTTGCCTTGTTTATACTCTTTTGTATAAAGCTGTATTTGGTAGATTTAGGAGCTGCTGTTACTTTGGGAGTGACAGAGAGAATGAACAAACACTGTGTTGTATATATTTCCTTTCCTTGTTTTACTTCTCTTTTTAAATATTTAATGTAAATATAGCTTTTAGCAGCACTCTGAGTTTTACATTATGTACTATGGTGGGTGTGTGTGTCTGTGAATGGATTAACTGCTTCTAGATCCTTGGGATTTGACGTATTGCTACAGTGCAATTCGGGTCACCTACCTAATCCTCCCAGGGGGTGGTTTGGGGTGTGACATACATAGGGTTTCTTTGGATCACCTCCCTATTTGGGTGTTCTCTGAATTCTACCACAAGCCGAGTAATTGCCCGTTTCGTCTTCAAAAACTCAGGACTGAGCATCAAGATTTCTTGAAAGCGGTGAAAGATTCATGGGGTAAGCCAATGGAAGGTTCGCCATTTTTTGGTTGTTTCAAAAGCTGAAACAATTGAAGTTAGTTCTTAGAGTTTGGGCTAAGGGTGTCTTCCCTAATATTAATAATGCTCTCAGATACACTAAGGTGGAGCTTGATGATGTTCAAGAATTGATTGAATTGGTGGGATTTAATGAGGTTCTCTTTGATCTGGAAGCAGATGCCAAGACTAAGTATTTCAAGGCTCTTGAAATGCATGAGAAGTTATGTGCAAAAAAGCTTGAGTTAGGTGCTTAACTTATGGGGATAAGGACTCCAAATTTTTCACAGCTCTACGAAAATTCGAAGGGTCAAAAATAGGATTCAGCTCTTAAAGAAGGCTGATGGTTTAGTGGTTAGTGAGCCTGTGCAGTTGGCAAGGTATGTAGCAAATTACTTTGAGTCTTTTCATAAATCTATGTCTATTTTTCGTCATCCAGAGATTTTGTCGTGTATCCCTATTTTGGTGGAGGATGTTGATAACTTGGGTTTAGATTCCACTCCTTGAGTGGCAGAGACTAAAATGGGCTGATGGTTTAGTGGTTAGTGAGCCTGTGCAGTTGGCAAGGTATGTAGCAAATTACTTTGAGTCTTTTCATAAATCTATGTCTATTTTTCGTCATCCAGAGATTTTTTTGTGTATCCCTATTTTGGTGGAGGATGTTGATAACTTGGGTTTAGATTCCACTCCTTGAGTGGCAGAGACTAAAATGGCAATTTGGGACGTAGATCCCGAGAGCTCGCCTAGACCGGATGGCTTCCCAGGTTATTTTTTAGATCTTGTTGGTAGAAAGTGTGAAAGGATTTTGTGGTAGTAGTTGGGAATTTTTTTACCTATGGTATTTTTATGAAGGGTGTGAACAACTATTTCATAAGCCTTATCTCTAAAATCGATGATGTGATTTCCCTGGATAAGTATAAGCCAATATGTATGAGGAATTTTTTTTGCAAAGTTCTCTTAAAAATAATGGCTTTTAGACTCTCCACAATTCGTCCAAGGTTAAACTCTGAAAAACAAGGGGCCTTTCAGAAATGTAAGCTGATTTTTTATAACATTAGTATGGCATTAGAGTTAGCTAATTTACTGAATAAATCGGTGAGGGGGGAAGTATTTTGTACTAAAATTGACATCCAAAAGGCGTATCATACTTTTTATTGGGATTTTTTATTTACGGTTCTAAGGAAGTTTTGTTTCAATATGAGAGATGGATTCTTTGGATCAAACAGATCTTGTCTCGTCTTGTGTGTTTGTATTTCTGAATGGCTTGGGGTATTTTGGAGTTGAGAGGGGTCTGCGACAAGGTGATCCTATTTCTCCCATGCTCTTTATCTTAGCGGAAGAAGTTTTGTGTCGAGGTTTACGTAACCTGGTTACTAAGAGAAAAAATTTTCCTCTACCAGGTCCTCGAGGTATTTCTTTTCCATCCCAATTTTTATATGTTGATGATATTTTTATATTCATGAATGGTTATGTGAGATATGCCAGGAGCTTGAGATCTTTCCTCTCTAAGTATGAAGATTTCTTTGGGCAACATATTAGTTGGGAGAAAAGTAAATTGTCTTTGGGAAACGTTCCTATTTCTCGTAACGTTTACCTGATATCTTGGAGATTCCTATTTGCCATTTTCCTATCCGCTATCTGGGGGTTAACATTTTCAAAGGGAGAGTTGCAAGGGAGCCGCTTCTAGCTTTGGTCAAAAAAATTAAAGGTAAGTTGGCGGGATGGAAAGGTAAGCTTCTATCCATGGAGGGCAGGGTGGAGTTGGTTTAATCTGTGATTTTGGGTATTCATATTCATAACATTTTGGTGTATTGGTGGTCTACTTCTCTTATTACTCTATTGGAACGCTGGATTAAAAATTTTATTTAAACGGGTGATGTTGATTTGTCTAAGGCTGTTGTGGTGAAATGGTGTGAAGTGTGTAAACCTGCCTCTGAAGGTGGTTTGGGTATTCGGCGTCTTCATGATGTGAATAGGGCCTTGCTCTATTAACATGCTTGGAATATCAAGCACGGGAAATCTAGATTGGCAATGCTCCATAAGGTGAGATTTGAAAATTCTAACAAGCTTTTGAAGAGTGGTTATAGAGCTTCCTCTATTTATCTAGGGATTCAGAGAGTGCGAAATTTTGTTTCACAACTGGAACATTTGGATGTTGGTGACTGGCAATCGATTAATTTTTGGATAGATAGATGGTTGGGTGACATTTCTATTGCTGAAGCGTCGGGGTTGGACCGGTTACTTTTTTCAAAATTTTCTCTTAAAGTGGCTGATTTCATTTCCAACAATGCATGGAGCTTCCCTTCGGTACAATCCATGTTTTTGAAAAATATTTTTGAGCAAGCAAAGTGTATCAATCTCTCGTTGGTTCACCTTGGTGACTGATGTGCATGGAAGCTAAATCTGTCTAGACTTTTCTCGGTGAAATCTACATTTGAGGAGATTCGCTTAAAAAATCCTTAAATTCCTTGTCTGAAGGTGGTTTGGAAGTCTGGAATCCTCTCGAGGCACTCTGTGTTTGGTTGGAAATGTTTTCATCAGAAATTGCTGGTTGATGAGCTAATTTCATCGAAAGGGATTGCATTGGCTTCAAGATGTGAGCTTTGCCAGGAGTTGGGTGAAACTTTTTACATGTCTTTCTTGAATAAAAATTTGCATGTTTTAATTGGAGTAAATTCTCGGCGCTCTTCTGGATTTGTTGGCAGTCCCCAATCTCATTATTCAACTTGGTAGACTGGTGGAAGGGGAAAGGTTGGCTACTATTTTTGAAGGGATCTTGGCTAGTGGTGCTGGTCCTAATTCTTTTTATATTTGGCAAGAATGTAATTCCAGACGGTTTAGTGGTATAGTGCGTACTTCTGAAGTTACTTTCAGTTGGATTTTGTGTTCCCTTCATGAGTTGGGAAGCCGCTTTCATGATTTTATTAAATCTACGAATGATCTATTAACAGCTAGGAGGATTGGATTGTGTATCAAGCTGCCTGCTTTCCCTTCTACAACTGTTTTGGTGTAAATCGGAGCAGGGTGGGTTAAGCTAAACTTTGATGGGTGTTTTCTAGGAAATCCGGGTTCTTCTGGGGCAGGTGGGTTTTTCGCAATCATGATGGCGTGGTTATTTCTCCTTTCTGTACCTTCTTGGGTGTTGCGACTAATTTTGAGGTTGAGTTTAAGGGTTTTATTCAAGGTGTTATTCGGGTGAAGGAGTTGGGTCTTCAGAAGTTATGAATTGAAACTGATTTGGTCACTGTGGTGACTCTGATTCAGGCCAGATATCACACCCCAAACCACCCCCTGGGAGGATTAGGTAGGTGACCCGAATTGCACTGTAGCAATCCGCCAAACCCCAAGGATCCAGAAGCTGTTAATACCATTCAGAAACACACACATCCACAATAATGAGCAAGATCGAACACAAAGTGTTGCGGAAGCTAATATTTATATTAAATGTCGAACTAAAATATTTACAATATAGTTTTTGTTCATATTCTCTCTCAACATTTACTGGCAGTCCCAACTCTTCCAACCAAAGCTTTATAAAAAGAATATAACAAAAAGGGGCAGGACAACCTGAGACCCAAATAAAGCTTGAATAAAAGGGGATTGGTTAGTAGATTCCTATCTACAACAAAAGAATCCCAAGGTCAAATGGAAAGTCAGCTGCCCGCCCATCACGGGTCATCATCCACAATTACAGAAAACATCCGCACCAAAGGTATGACCTCTGTCCGGGTCCATACAGTCATAATAATCATGGCCCGCTTGCGCGAGATGAGCCTCCCCGCTATCGTAACATCCACCTGCATGATCATGTAACAAAAAGACATATACAAGAGTGTGAGCTCCACTGAGCCCGTGAATGAAATATAACCATGCATGCATATGCAAGCACAACTAAATGAGTCCTACATGCAATGCCGTCCAATTTGTTTATTAGCCACCTAGCATGACAACTAAGGCAGGTAAAAATGCTACTACAATCCCCAATACATGTATCTCTGGTGGGGGCTTCTAACGCCTTTCTGCGATACACCCATTGAGTTGTCGGAGAGGACCGGCCAGCTCCAGCATGCTCTCCATGGTCAGCCCAACCAGCCTCTGGGATTAGTTTGTGTAGTCACCCATCACCATTCCGGTATAACATTTCTTTCTCTGGCATTCAGCCACAAAATCACCTTTTCGGTGTAACACAACTCTATTCCTTTTTCTCTTTTATATAGGTATTCCCACAGACATCCAACACCTTAACCCCTATTGGCAAGGGTTCATAGCAATGGTGATGATACTCTAGCCTAATGCATTCTATATGTCATAGTATGAGTTGGGTGGTGTCAACCGCATCCCATTTTTCCAAGCCGGTTACGGCATCTAATTTAGCAATTTCACATACAAGCATCATTGTCCATTCTCAATGTTCATCAATTAAGAATTCAACATTTAAACATAATATAAGGCAGTTGAAATAATTGAGCACAATAAATAATATTGTTGTATTTGTCATGACTCGTTAGTCATGTTACATTTACACACATGGTGTAATTCCACTCAACTTATACTTGTCCCGCTTGCCTTGTTGTCAGCTTGGTCCTGGCGGGTATCTGACACTGCACCTCGAGCTTGGGGTCAAAACCTATGTTAACTGGATTATTAAAGTATGTCAAATAAAGTTCAAAAGTATATTAATGTCCTAGGGTTGGTCTAGGTTTAGTCGAACTCAACTTTGAACACACAAGTGTCATTTACAATTCTCTGGGTCTTGCACTGGGCTTTCGGGTCAAACTCCCAGTGCATCATCTAGAGATGCAATGTTCATCTCTCAAGTATTTTACAGCAAGGTTTGCCTATGCATGGCCCTACCAATCCTATAAATTAGTATCAAGGTTCTCAGTCCTAGAGAGACTAGGTCTGTGTGTGGGTTCCTGGCTCTATGGGCCCCACTTGAGCATTGAAGGTGTGGATGACAGCAAGGACCAACGGGGTAGGGTTTTTAGGTAATTTTCATTCCCTCCATGCTGTTCTAGACTTGTTGGTGAAGGTCCAAAAGGCTGGAAACAGATTTGAGCCCAAACAGCACCATTGGGTGTTTGGGTCAATCGCCTAGTACCTGTTAAACACGAGTTTTGGCTCCAAAACTTGGATTTGGCTGCTGGTTTGGCCAAGATTTCGATCAAGGATGCTCCTAGGAGGATTATGATCCTAAAATGAAGCTGGATTGACTGGTTTTAATGGATCCAAGGTCTGGTTATCCATTTGGAAGTTGGGTTGTGTCCTGACATCACAGAGAATGGCTGTCATGGCTATGCTTAGGCTTTGGATTCGGTTTTGGCTGCATGCAAGGCATGGATCACCTGTATTTACCTATAACAGGTCTGGTTCTAGGCTAAGGCATGAATAAATTCATTTGCATGCAAAGATCCATGCCCATACTGCATGATCTGGGTGCCACTCTGCAGTTCAGCTCATCTCAGAGACTGACATCCATTTCCTACACAGTAACAGCTTTAAATCTTATTTGAATGGCTAGATCTCGCATGCAAGATCCAGAGCCCCACTAGGAACCCAGGTGATGCTCTTAGCCTTACTAACTAGAGACTCATCCTATGGATACATGAATTAGGTGCAATCTTAGATGGGTAGCAGTGTTAAAAGCTGAATCATTTACCTTTAAGCTTGTGGAGAGGTTCAATCTAATCCCCAGTCCAATCCCTTACTCTCGTCTTCCTTCGTTTCTTCTGTTTCTTTCTCTTCTTCTTCCTTCTCCTTCTCTTTCTTTCTTTCTCTTTGCTGTAGGAACAGTAGAATGAAATAGAGAGGTTGGCCCTCCCTATTTATAGTTCTTATGGTCTTAAGGCCTGTTTGGCCATGCTATCCCTCTTCCAAAAATGCATTTTTAAGTGCATTTTGGCCCATTTCAGCTGCATAGGTGGGGTCCACTTGGTTCCAGAGGTGGGTAATGGTTTCTAAAATTCCATCTACCTCTAGGGGGTGTCCACAGGCTGTATGCATTGTTCTCATTTGTTAGGAGTCCAGAATACAAGTTTCAGACACTCTGGGCGTTTCACTGGGTGTTTGGGTCAATCGCCTAGTGCATCACCCAGAGAATGGATCTTTGCTATTTTTGCCTTGGCCTTGCACAGGGGTTGAGGCTTTCACTTGGGCACTTCACCAACACTATTCCCAAGAAACATCTGAATGGGTTTGGCCCCCATGTATTTGTCACAGAGAGAGAATACCTAGAGTTGGAGCTGTACATCAGGCTGTGGGCTGAGCAGTTGCATGGGTCTGCAACCCATCTCTTCACAGGTTTGATGGATGACATCCTTGAAGGTTCTCTACTGAATTCAACCATAGGGGTGACACACCACAATGTGCTTGGGTGAATGGTCTCAAGCTCCTGTCCTTCAAGAAAAGTTCCAGTCAGTCTGGGGCAGGTTTAACACAAGAGGTGCCAGTGGTTTGCTCATTAGGATTGGATTTTTTTGCAGCCATATCTACGTAACATCCGCTGGAAAATTACTCATTATTTAAGAGAAGCAAATCTGATTACGGATTTCTTGGCTAAAGAGGCATCTATGATTGGTGCACCTGTGAACGATTGTATTTTTCCAGTGTCAGTTAAAGAGGAGCTTCATTGGGATGTCGTTGGGAAAGTGAGATTCTGGTTTTAATTTTGATGTTGTATGGAGTGCTGGTTTTCCCTACTGATGGCCATGCCGAAGGTGGGGATTTCTGATATTTTTTCCTTTTGATTGGTCTTCCCCTGGGGTTGTCTAGGCGGAAGATTTGTTGTATATTAATCTTTCTATTTTTTCTTTAATATAATCTGATCTTTAGGAAGAAAAAAAAGGCGTTTTCACCATTGTTTTAACTGGTGTTCTCCCATTTAAGATTCTAAATCCATTTCCCCATCCGTTTTTCTTGTTTTTCATCTCTCTAGGCTAGAATAGTCGTAGGGGTGTACTTTGGTAATTTATCATGCAATAATTTTCTTTATTTTTTTTATTTATATTTTCTTATATATATATATATATATTTTAGTAAATCCTTAATCAAGCAACTATTTCAAATGAGTGGAAGATTTTAAACCTAATAAACTATAAGGGTTTTATGCTAATTTTTAATGTGGGTATTCGGTTCAGATTCGGTTAGATCTGCCGGATAGGTGGGTAGATCTAGATCCGATCCGAACCGAATAATAAAGACATTTTCAGATCTAGGACTTAACCATATTAAATTCGGTTCGGATCGATTCCAGTTATTCGGTCCGGATCCGGTACTTGGATACTGGTTACTCATTGACACCCTTAAGAAGAGCAAGAGAAAGTGAGACAAGAGGGAGAAAAAATAGGAGAGGAGTGAGAGAATCGAATTTGAGAAAGAGGGAAAGGGAGAAATCGTGGAGAATGGAAGAGGGCTCTGAGAGGAGTTTGCAAGAGGATTTTGACTTTTTGACCTTGTGGATTTTAAAGGAGATTTTCAAGTAAGCAAGGAGTTGAAGGGCCAAGTTTGAAGTGGGATTTGGAATCTTCAAAATGTAGATTTTCTTTTTCTGATTTTGGGCTTTTATTTTGATGGAAGTTGTTCTATTTTTGAGGAAGGCATAATGAAGAGAAAATAGGAGAGTGAGAGGAGAAAAGAGAAAATAGGAGAGTGAGAGGAGAAAGAAAGTGTGTGTATTAGGGATTCAGATCATCTACGGCGTGGGCTGCCCGTCTTGCCATGCTGCGCAGACACAAGGCGACGCGCATTGACCACCTTACCCCTACCTGAGCACCTTGCCTGAGCAGGAGTAAAGTGGTCATTGCATGCAGCCCTGTGTCTGCGCAGCACAGGCAGGACAGGGCAGCGCGCCGTAGAAGATTTGTGTCGGTGTATTAGAGCATATATGCTGTGATGAGACGACCCCATCTTGGCTAATTGCCACCAGTAATTAAAACCATAAACTTAACAGACTTCTAGTTTCTTCCAACACGAACAAAACTTAGTTATTCTCAATTACTATTTGTTTCCATGACTTAGTAGTCTCAGTCGTTGCAAGTGGAGAACAAACTAATAATAATAGAAAGGTTTCGTTAAACCAACTTACCAACTAATTCTTTTAACCTTTTTTGTTATCCCATTCAACAGAACCCCAAACAAAGAACTGTAATCTCCTTCCCCATTACAGTACTCTCTCTCTCTCTCTCTCTCTCTCTCTATGTATATATATAAATGCCACCATATACAGAGAAGATCCCACAACGGAAGAGGATAGGAACGAGTAGAAAAAGGTGAAAAGAGTTAAAAAAAAAAATAGAAATAAAAAAAAATGAAGAAGAAAAAGATGGATTTGAAATGGAAGCAATGGTACTTTATGTGCATTGTTCTTGCTAGCAGAGTTGCAGAAGCCCATGTTTTCGATGTCAAAGACTTCGGTGGGAAGGCTGATGGGAAGACAGATATCAGTAAAGCTCTGTTATCTGCTTGGAATAATGCCTGTGAATCACTTGAACCAAGTACAGTTCTCATTCCAGAGGGAACCTACTTCTTGGGTCCTGTAATTTTGCAAGGACCATGCAAGAGTCCTTCAATTGGGTTTCAGCTTGAAGGAGTTGTGCAGGCTCCATCCAATCCTTTCGTTTTCAAGACCGACGGTTGGACTGTTTTCCAATACATCAATGGCTTGACCCTCTTCGGAAAAGGAACATTTGATGGGCAGGGACAAATAGCTTGGAATATCAACAACTGCGCCCAAAATCCTAATTGCAAAATGCTCCCCGTTGTAAGCTTCACTTTTAACTCCCAATGTTAGTCTCAAGATATACCAGCTCTTATTTTCTGTTGTTTTAACTGCAGAGTTTAAGATTCAACTTCCTCAACAACACTTTGATCAGAGACATAACCTCACTGAACAGCAAAAATTTCCACATGAACTTCTTGGCATGCTATGACATGACAGTTCAACACATTAACATATCAGCACCCGGCGAGAGTGCCAACACGGACGGTATCCACATGGGAAGCTCGGCGAGGATCAATATTACCGACACAGTGATCGCTACCGGTGACGATTGCATCTCCATTGGTCCTGGTACCCGCAATCTAACTGTTACCAAAGTTGTATGTGGACCAGGGCATGGCGTTAGTGTGGGGAGCTTAGGCAAGTACAAAGATGAAGAAGAAGTAAGTGGAATCTCAGTGAGGAACTGCACCTTCATCAACACCCAAAATGGTGTAAGGATCAAGACATGGGCTTCCTCACCTGCCGGTATCGCCTCCGATATCATCTTTGAGGATATCATCATGCAGAATGTCTCCAATCCAGTCATCTTGGACCAAGAGTAGTGCCCACATTTCAAATGCGATAAGGATGTAAGTTAATATTGTAATTATAAGTTTTGTCTCTCATGATGAAGTCTATCAACAATTCAACTTTAATGAAGAAACATATAAATAAACACCCATCTCATTGATGTTTGTAGGAGCCATCGCTTGTTAAGCTCAGCAACATCAAGTTCAACAAGATCAGAGGTACATCATCTTCGCAGCTTGCAGTCATAATAGCATGTAGCAAAGGGGCACCATGTGAGCACTTGGAGGTTGGAGACATCAATTTGCAGTACATTGGAACTGATGGTCCCGCTCAGTCTACATGTTCTAATGTGAAACCCATTCGTTCCGGCCTGCAGATCCCCCCTACTTGTATCTAAAGCATCAGACTCCTCTACTTCCGCCGCGGGCAGTACTTTCGTGCGCCCCACATACAAGGTGGGTGGAATGTACCGCCTTACCCCTACCCGAGCGCCTTGCCCGAGCAGAAAGGATCACAAAGCCCGGCCATTTCATAGAAAATATTTAGACATCCCACTTTCATGCTAAGTAAGATGCACTAATAAAATCATGATTAATTTTTGTTGTCAGCACTATAGGTCAAACTACAGTTCAGGGATCAAACCATGGTTCCCTAGGGAAACCAATTATAAACCAATTAGGGTATTGCACGCCCTGGGTTAGCCCATGGTGTCTCATGGGTGCCCTATTTTAATTTTAGGTTTTCCATGGTTGCCATGGGAATCCTAGTGCATCCTTGTTAGGGTTTCTCCTTCCCTCATATGTCCCATGTAATTATGAAACACAAATGGGACGAAGAAAATCATCTCTGATCCATCACATGGCAAGAGGGATCCATCCCATACTCGAATGCGCAACAGAAATAAATCGATTCGAGTTTCTTTCGCATCCCATGAATATTTAATAATTAATAACAAGAGGAATTAATAAAGAATTGCTAACCTGGTGAGCCTCAAGTGTTGCTCCTCCAATAGACAATGGTTCTTCCTCCAATGAGCGCTCAAAGTAAACAGATCTGAACCTCTAATTGTGCTATCAAGGTCCTTCAAGCCAATCCCAGATGCTCTCAAATTCTTTCCCACAGATCTTGGGTTTCTCAAACCTTAACTCTCAAACACAAATGAGAGAAACTAGAAGAAGGAGAGAGATCACAAGAGGGAGAGAGAGATCAAAACACTCAAAGACGGTGAAGCCAAAAAACGTGGAGAGCTAGTTCTTCCCCCTCTGCTTTTTGGTCCCCTATTTATAACAATATGGTTTAATTAAATCCTAGATGGATTTAATAAGGCCCTAGTGAGAGTCAGACTCTCTCTCTCTCTTTGTTTCGCAGTTCTGTTTAAACTCAAAGTGCTTCTAATTGGTGAAGAAGCATAATATAATAAGGAAAGTATTAATTAGTTACTTTATTTAATATTTATGGATAATTATAATTAGCAACATATCCATTAATTAAATAAAGAACCAATTAAAATAGCAAATTTTAAATAACTCCCTATATGATAACAAATTATCATATACAACCCCCACTAATCAACACCATCATTATGGAATCTAGGGCATGTACACATGTACCGCCAAACCCCATTCCATAGTACATGTCCATATAAGAGCGTCTGTGCATCTGATCGGGTCCCACAAAACTCGATAAAACACTTTGGTCAAATAATCATATATAATCCATCATTTTATGCAAAATAGATTTTTGCAAAACCATTTCCAAAATGGCACTGGATCCAGATTCTGATCCGACCATACACAGACAGTCTCAATCTTGGTGTTCCCCAATTGGGCAGTGGTGACCATGTTGGATAACTCCTTTACTCACAAAGTGTTCACACATTCCCAGAATATCGGCTTTGACTCGCTTGAGTCTCAGTCATTGATGAACCAAAGAATGCGATCACACTTTACAGCAACAGGGTTCCCTCAGGCAAAGGGTGTCGGTGACACATGTCTATCCCTTCCTACATCTGGTAGTAATAGTAGATTCTTCACCAATGCACAAATCAAACATGTGAGTACTCGTATTCGTACCTTGACATCACATGTCTAGGCATACCCAATGCGACAACCATATGATAAGGGTGCCCAGCCTAAACCCTAGTCGTGACTGCCATTTTAAGTAAAACTTACGGACACATAATGCTCAAAAAGTTTATATCGCATGTGATAATATTAAACTAAAATGTATAAAAGTTCAATACAAAGTGAAATAGGGTTGAACCGGACCGAACCGGGTTTGATGGACACACTTGTCGAACAATCTCCCACTTGTACATTAAAGCCAATTCCCCATACATTTTAAACCCATGCCCTCCATGTGTTTTTGAAACACTCCTGGAGACAAATCCTTTGCCATGGCATCAAATACATTTTCAGATGTGTCCACTTTGGAGATACTCACGTCGCCCTACTGGATAATCTCTTTGATGAGGTGATACTTTCGCTGCACATGCTTGTTTCTCTGATGAGCCCTAGGCTCCTTAGCTTGTGTAATGGCCCTTCTATTATCACATAACAAGGGAATAAGGCGTTTGACAAGATCAAGGACCACTCTAGAAACGTTAGGATCTTCCTAACCCAAACACCTTAATAGCCACATCACATGATGCAAGGTGTTCATAAAATTTGGGATCTGCTGTAGATTTCTAAAATCTACTCCTCTATACAATGGCACCTCTACTCATTATATTCGTAACAACTCACAATACCTATTGTATAGTAAACGTTCGGTCTCGTACACAATATAGCATACATAAGACTCCCTACTACTGAGGCATAGGGAATCCTCTTCATCTCTTCAATGTCCGTCTGAGACTGAGGACATTGAGATCTGGAAAGACTGACTCTATGTCAAAAAGGAACACTTCCCCGTTTGGAGTTCTCCATGCTAAATCTGGCCAAGACTTTGTCTATATAGGTAGCCTGTGATAAGCCTAGCATCCTTTTCTGGCGATCTCTCACGAGATTGATCTCAAGGATATAGCTAGCTTCACCAAGGTCTTTCATCGAAAACGTTGTGGATAACCACTGTTTCACTGATGAAAAGAATCCTACATTGTTACCCATCAGCAATATGTCATCTACATAGTGCACTCCCACTGATCTTCTTGTAAATGCATGGTTCATTCATGTTTTGATCAAAACCAAACGATTTGATTAAGTGATCAAACCTGATGTTCCAACTCCTGAAAGCCTGCTTCAGTCCACAAATGGACCTTTGCAATTTGCACACCTTTCTTTCTTCCTTCAAGGAAGATAACTCCTTGGGCAGTTCCATGTAGATTTCCTCTTGAAGGAACCCATTCAGAAATGCAGTCTGCACATCCATCTGCCAGATCTCATAATCAAAGTGTGCAGCGATAGCCAATAAAATCCTGATGGATTTCATCATCACCACTGGTGAAAAGGTTTCCTCATAGTCTATACCCTCTTTCTGGGTATAGTCCTTTGCTACTAGTGTCGCTTTGAATCTTTTGACCTTTCCATCTGCGCCCTTCTTCCTCTTGAAGATCCATTTGCATTCAATCGGCTTAACGCCAAGTGGTGGATCGACTAGAGTCCAAACCTTGTTGGAATGCATCAAATCGATTTCAGAGTGCATTGCCTCTAGCCACCTACTGGCATCAACATCCTTAACAGCCTCAGAGTATGTCATTGGATCATCTTCCGATTCAACCGATACCATGTGGAATTCTTCCACTGTTTCCTCTTTGGTTAGAAGAGTAAGCCTGGTGGGTGGTCTAATAGTCCTCCTACTGCGTCGAGGTTCTTCAGGTGTTGGTATTTCAGCAGGTATGTCAATTGGTCTCACTTCTGGAAGTGACGTTTCTAAGCTATCCGATAGCTATTTAATGACTACTGGTTCGGACCTCTGGATCATCATTTCTTCCTCCAGAAATGTGATGTGTTTACTTACAATGACCTTTTAGTCAACTGGGTCATAGAAATAATAGCCTATCGTGCCTTTAGGGTAGCCTAAGAAATAGCATCTTGAAGTCCTAGACTCCAACTTGTCTGTCTGTTGCTTTCGCACATGTGCTATGCAATCCCATACTCTAAGGTGTTGAACACTGGGCTTGCGCCCTTTTCACAACTCAAAGGGTGTCTTGGCTACAGACTTGGATGGAACCCTATTCAAGATATAAATTGCCGTCTCTAAAGCGTACCCCCAGAAAGAGAGAGGCAGCTCACTATAAGTGAGCATCGTCCGGACCATATCTAATAGGGTCTGATTGTGTCATTCGGATACACCATTTTGTTGTGGTGTGCCTGGATTAGTTAGTTGACTAATTATCCCTTGTGATATGAGATATTCTTTAAATTCATCTGATAGATACTCCCCTCCATGATCTGATTGCAAGGACTTGACGCGTTTATCGAGCTGTCTTTTGACCTCGGCTTGGAATTCTTTGAATTTATCAAAGGCTTCCGATTTTCTATGCATCAAGTATATGTAACCATATCTAGAGTAATCATCGGTGAATGTTATAAACTATTCATACCCATACCTTGCTTGTATGTTTATGGGTCCACACACGTCAGTGTGTATCAACTCCAACAGATATGTGGCTCTAGCGCCTTTATTGCTAAAGGGTTTCTTGGTCATTTTGCCTTGAAGGCATGACTCAGAGGTGGGGAATGGTTCCATCCTCAAACTCTCTAAGGGCCCATCCCTCACAAATTAGACTCATAAAGAAAGTAAACATCACATGTACCTTCTTTAGCAGCCTCTGTTTCATCTGGCTTCTTGTCTTTCAAAGTCGTCAGGTAAGCACGACAGTTTCTTTTCTGGTGATCCTCCTTTTTGCAATAGAAGCACTTGCCTTTACCTTTATTTTTAGACTTTTCACCCTTGGATTTTAGGGTCTTACCCTTACTTCCCTTTTTCTTTTTCTTCCCATTTGAAGAAGGCTTCACATTAGTTGCATTGACCTCAGCCTTATCCTTTTTTAAGGAAGCTTCCGCCTCTACCAATGCGTTAGCAAGATTGGTGAGCTCCATCTCCTTATCAGACATCTTGTGGGACATCTTAAAGGGTGCATAGGTAGAGGTGAGTAACGCTAAGATCACATCGATCTTGTATCGCAGGCTGAAATCAGTCCCAATGGATTCCAATTTTTCAAACAGATTGATCATTTTCATTACATGATCCATCACTAGAGTCCCTTGGGACATCTTGGTGTTGTGGATTTGACTCACCACATCAGAATGGGCGAGTGTCAACTGCCTGCTGAACAATTCAGCAAGCTTATCCATCTTACCCCAGTTGCGCGTATATCCTTGACCGAGTCCAGAACTGATTTTTCCAACAATCCTAGGATATAAAGTGATGCCTTGGAATCCCTCATGAGAAAATCCTGCATCTCTTCATTTGCCTCAAAATCATTTGGGTCGGGTTGAGGAGAAACTTGTTCATCTAGAATTGTGTACAGTCCTTCAGCAGTCAGGAGCAACTTAATGCTCCGGTACCAATCAACATAGTTTGTACCATTAAGTTTGTATTTGCTAATGAGTGTTAACATGTTGGAATTAACGACAACCATTGTAAAGTAATCTACACATGTACAAGTAAAAACACATGCATATCAACAACCATTGAAATTAAAGTTGAACACATACACATCAATGGTCTTTCATGATTGGCTTCCAATATTTTTGACCACCTGGGTGTCATGTCCAGATCCTATCGGCTGACATACACCCAAGTCATGTACTTACCTATTGCATTAGTTAGAATCATGGAATCATGAAAGATGGCCCAATGTCGCAGTGCCCTCTCACTATCCATACCCTAACGTGTCTAGATAGAGGTAAATATAGATAACTGTGTGACAAAGATCCTAACAATGTCCTATCGGCTTATGTGGGGTCACGCCACACAATTTCTACATTTATCTTCAATAGGAGGCTAGGGACATGTCTTCCAATTAAGACTAGGTTATATCATACATGTATTATAATCAAAGAGGGATTAATCAACTCCCACATATCATGGATAGATTTAAATAACATAATGAATCAACATTAATTAAAAGTGATTATGGGATGGCGGCATTTTTATTAGAAGCAATTAAAGAACCCTCCTAATAAAAATAAAACTAATAACTTGGGTGCATCAATCATGCCATGGATGCCATGCCTCGATCATCTCCTTTGTCCGATCACATCTTCAAAGTAGGTGATTTGCATCTCCATAAGCTTTGAGTGCCACATATGGATCACCATCAACATGCCCTAGGAGTCCTAGCTCCTCTAAAATTACAATGGAAACCTAGGAAAAATTATATACACTTTCCTTTCCATAATAAAGAAACCCTCGCATGGAGAAGCTAACCCACCATTTGAGCTGCCCATGGCGTGGAGTACATCTGTTTATAAAAAAGATAGGGGGAGAGAGAGAAAGAGAGAGAAACATCACATCCACCCAACCCCATGTATCACATACATAACAATCCATCCATTTTATTAGAATGTCATTCCCATAATCACATAGACAATGTAACATTATATATGTGGCCCACAATCACATGGTTCATTCCAAAAACAAAACATCACATCTCATGAGAAAACATGTACCCAAATTCACAATAGAATCCAATTTATTCCCAAGTGAGTGTAGAGAAGAATCTCTTCACCCATCTTCCTCCATCCCATAAAAAAAAACCAATAAAAAATTCTTTTTTTATGTTTTGGAGGGAAAATCATTGCCAAACATATTGGGAAGCAGTTGCACAAGGCACCATGGGCAGCAACCACATGGCTCCACTGACAGTAGCCACTAGCACCGTAGGCAGTAGCCACTGGCATCATAGGCAGCAGCCACTAGCACTGTAGGCAGCAGCCATTGGCACCGTAGGGAACAACCACTGGCACCGTAGGCAGTAGCCACTGGCACTGTAGGCAGCAACCACTGGCATCATAGGGAATCTAGGGTATAATTTTTTTTTTATTATTAAATCTGGAATGATGGGTTTTAAACCCCATGATGGAATAAAAATAAAAACATTACAAAAAATAAAATTCTACCACCTTACATGGACAAGGTTGTTACAACAACCATAACCACCCATGTGCACATGGTAGGGTTGTTACATGAATAACTACCTTGTAACCACCCATGTGCATATAGGAAGGTTGTTATAACCATTATAAGCCATGCGCAAAAACATCCATCCATATTCTACCATGAATAAAAAATTACATCCCATATAAAATAATTACATCCAATTAATTATATGATATCTATGGGCGGGAAAGGTGGCTCTGATACCACACTATAGGTCAAACTATGATCCATGGATCAAACCATGGTTCCTTAGGAAAACTAATTATAAACCAATTTGGGTATTGCACGCCCTGGGTTAGCCCATGGTGTCCCATGGATGCCCCATTTTAATTTTAGGGTTTCCCATGGTTGCCCATGGGAACCCTAATGCATACCTATTAGGGTTTCTCCTTCCCTCATATGTCCAATGCAATTATGAAACACAAATGGGATGAAGAAAATCATCTCTAATCCATCACATGGTAAGAGAGATCCATCCCATACTCGAATGCGCAGAGAAATAAATCGATTCGAGTTTCTTTCGCATCCCATAAATATTTAATAATTAATAACAGGAGGATTTAATAAAGAATTACTAACCTGGTGAGCCTCAACTGTTGCTCCTTCAATAGACAATGGTTCTTCCTCCAACGAGCGCTCCAAGTAAATAGATCTGAACCTCCAATGGTGCTACCAAGGTCCTTCAAGCCAATCCCAGTTGCTCTTAAATTCTTCACCACAGATCTAGGGTTTCTCAAACCCTAACTCTCAAACGCAGATGAGAGAAACTAGAAGAAGAAGGAGAGAGATCACAAGAGGGAGAGAGAGATCAAAACACTCCAAGAGGGGGAAGCCAGAAAACGTGGAGAGCTAGTTCTTCCCCCTCTGCGTTTTGGTCCCCTATTTATAATAATAGGGTTTAATTAAATCCTAGATGGATTTAATAAAGCCCTAATCAGACTCTCTCACTTTGTTTGGTAGTTCTGTTTAAACTCAAAGTGCTTCTAATTGGTGAAGAAGTAGAATCTAATAGGGAAAGTATTAATTAGTTACTTTATTTAATATTTATGGATAATTACAATTAACACCATATCCAATAATTAAATAAAGAACCAATTAAAATAATAAATTCCAAATAACTCCCTATATGATAACAATTTATCATATACAACTCCCCAACTAATCAACACCATCATTATGGAATCTAGGGTAAGTACACATGTACTGCTAAACCCCATTCCATAGTACATGTCCATATAAGAGCATCTCTGCATCTGATCGGGTCCCGCAAAACTCGATAAAACACTTTGTTCAAATAATCATATATAATCTATCATTTTATGTAAAATAAATTTTTGCAAAATCATTTCCAAAATGACACTGGATCCAGATTCTGATCCGACCACACACAGTTAGTCTCAATCTTGGTGTTCCCCAATCGGACAGTGGTGATCATGTTGGATAACTCCTTCACTCAAAAAGTGTTCACGCATTCCTAGAACACCGGCTTTGACTCGCTTGAGTCTCAGTCATTGATGAACCAAAGAATGCGATCACACTTTGTAGCGACAAGGTTCCCTCAGGCAAAGGGTGTCGGTGACATATGTCTATCCCTTCCTACATCTGGCAGTAATACATGAGGGAATCAACAAAATAGATTTTTTGCCAATACACAATTAAACATGTGAGTACTCGCATTCGTATCATGAAATCACATGTCTAGGCACACCTAATGCGACAACCATATGATAAGGGTGCTCAGCCCAAACCCTAGTCGTGACTACCATTTTAAGTAAAACTTACGAACACATAATGCTAAAAAAATTTTATATCGCAAGTGATAATATTAAACTAAAATGTATAAAAGTTCAGTACAAAGTGAAACCGGGTTGAACCGGACCGAGCTGGGTTTGATTGACACACACTTATCCAACAAGCACAAATTTTGCAATGCAGCAATGAAAATCAAGTTGATTATTGTAAAGATTTGGTACATCTTTTAAAACGACAAAAGTACCCATTTCATTCAGGACTATTCAGTGTGAGATTTTTTAATCCCCTAATGCCATAAAAATTTGAGCTAGCCTATGCACATCCTGAATCACAAATAAAATAAAGTAGGGTAGGAAAACATGTCGTTCATTATGGAATGATGTCTGCTTGCTATCTTTGAGAATCACCTAAAATTACTGATTATATAATCATCAGTTGTATATCAAATAGTGTGGTCTAAGAAGACTGGCCCTTGGCCAAGCATTTTCTGGGTGATTAACAACTTCCTTGCCCGTAACCTAATACTTACCTAAAGATTTCGGGCAAACCAACCATTAAGTCTTGGAGTTAATTTAGTGCCCCTTCTATGAAGCAGGGCCACCATCAATGGGTCATAGACTCCAAATCTTGGTGGCAACTCCCATTTTTCACATATACCCAGTACACTCGGGTGCAATGCCCAAACGCCTTTTTCTTTCCATTGTACTTTCACTTTGAACATGATGATAGGTTGCAACTATGTTCCTAGGCATCGGATAATAATAATAATACTACAACAAGCAAATGTACATAGATGGTCAGCAACAAGAGTTTTGATTCCCTAGTGGAGTCACAATAGGTACAAGGAGTTTTTTTTCTCTATATACTTCCATCCCATGCGAGGTTTCTCTCTTTGCTTCCTCGTCTATCCCATTGGTTCGGTGGGAAGGAGAGTGCGATGAGGGAGGGGGAAAGGATGATGAGGATTTATCAACATCGAGGATAAATTGTGTTTGAAAGCCAATTGGAAATGTCCCGGAAGGTGGGAGACCTGCTGGCCGGAATGGGTGTTATTTGGTCGTACCTTCTTTAATGGGTACAATTGATTTTTGTTTGTGAGGTTTTAGTGGAGAGGGGGAATATTCAGTTTCTACACTAACTTGATTGCGTAACTAACTTCAAAATTTGGGGTGTCAATTTTGGACCTAACTGAGAACCGAACTATAACCAACCTCAAAATAATCAGAACCAGCCCACCCATTAACTTAATGGTCCGGTTCAGGATCTAAATTTTTTAACCGGTTAGCTTATTGCTCCAAGCAGGTTTTTGTCCAATTCTCCCATTGGTTCTAGAACCCATACACCAATTAAGAAGTACTGGAAAATGAACCATTAAGGAACCTTTTTCTGGTCCGCTTCTTCCCATTTCATATATTACATATTCCCTTTTTAGGTTTTAGGTTACTCTTTTATCTGAAATTGGAATCCACTAAGTTCTATCATCTACCCCCAACTCATTCCTTGAATTGGAAATGAAATTTTTTGAGTTGCAGAGGTGATAAACTCTGGAAGATCCTATTTGTTTTACGTTTTACTAACATTTGTTTATTATTGGAAGATCCAATTCACCCCCTCTTGGTTCTCCTATACGGTCCTACAAAGCTTAGCCTTAGAATCTCTCTAATGGAAAGATTGATAGGCTTGATTTTTTTACAACAACATTGTAGTGAGCGGAGAGAATCTTCCTCAAGTATAAATACATGGTCCAGTCAGTTTATGGTCACCAATAAGGACGGGCAATGTAGTATTGGTTGAGGCCAAGATATTGAAATTTCTACAAAATTGTACTAGTGTAAATTAGAATGCATGATAAAAAGAATAGCCGGTGAAGCGTTTGGTCCTGGCGCACTCTCCTTATAAAGAGAGAAAACAGCCACACGAACCTCCTCTATAGACGGGGTCACAGTAAGCATAGAGTTATCATCATCAGTGACAGTAGTGGGAATAGTATATAAAAGATCTAGATCAGGATAGGTAGGGCCAGAGGAGAAGACCTCACCAAAATGTTTTACTGCTTCAGCACTGACACCCTCAGAGCCTAGCAACTACTCACCCTGGGCATTTTTTATTTTCTCGATGCCACCCTGTTTACGCTTCACATTTACAATAGCATGAAAAAACTTGGTGTTTCTCTCACCTTCTCGAAGCCATTTAATGTTGGCTGATGTGGCATATGATTGCTACATTGGCATAATTAATTTCAGTTTTAATTTTAAAATTAAGCAAGTAATGAATTTATCTATAATGAATTCATATAACCACTTCCTTAATATGAGAAGTTGGTTTTAATTTTATAATTAATTTAGTAATGAAATTATGTAACTATCTCCACTTCCTTAATGGGAAAAATTGAAGAAGTTACATATGAGGCCCAACACTTAAGTCCCTCTTTCTGTTTAAACACTTATCTTGTCCCATTGAGAAGGCAAGACTTGAGAGAAAATTAAGAAAGAGATAGACTAAAGTGATAGATTCAAATAGAATCTTAAATGATCATTCCAAATATTTAGATGGCAGACTACTACGGTCCACGAGGAGGTAGGCCACAATTTTTCCGCATTTATTACGGCCTCTTAGATTATCTTCCTCCTTACATTTGATATCAGAGTAGGTTTTTCCTACCTTTGAATTTGGGTTTTGGTTGAAATATATAATTGATAGAATTGGATAATTTCAAGGTCCATTGAAGGTTTATTTCAATTAAAAAAAAAGGTTTCAATTCATCACGTAAGACAAGTGTTTGAAAGTAGAGAAATGATATGATATAATAGAACTCTTAAAGTAACATAGTTATAATGGAACTCTTAAAGGAATATACAATTAATTTTGAAGTTGTTTTAATTGCTTGTTCCCTTTTGAACCATGTTTAATTATGAGTGACATTAATGGATTAAAACAATATTGATTATGTGGTCATTGAAAGAAGTAAAAGTCTGGATCAATATTGATTGACCCATATTCGGGACCCAAACCCACTCAAGGAACCATCCCAACCTAGGAAATTGGATTGACTCGGGCTTGATCCATTTTGGTTGGGTGGATTGGTATGGTTCAGATCATCACATTGAACCAGATCGAACTAGTCCGGACCACTTATATTTTGAATATATTTTTAAAATTTCTTTTATGTCCTAGTTTTTAAGTAAATCATACGGTTTTGAGCCTCTTTTATTGGCACTGTAGACACTGATTTTTGTCACCCCCTGATTGGCGATGATGACAACAGGACATGGTCGGTGGACGACGCACTATACCTGACCCATAAGCCCAAGAACCATTCTGAACACAAAATGGCCCATTTTAGGCCCAAAAACAAAGGGGAAAAGGTACTGCGCTCCCACGGCGCCGTGGGGCTCCTTCCCACGGCACCATGGAGACGTGTACCTGATTTCCACGATGCCATGAGGGGGTGTGACATCAGCTTACTGACGTTACCCATGGCGCCGTGGAAAAGTCCCCCATGGTGCCGTGGAGGACTTATCTGGCCCAAGGGTGAGGGGTCCCCTCCCCCAAAAAAACAAGGAATTCCGGGTAGAGAGACCCTCCCCAAGTGATTTTCACCCCTCTTTGTTCCATTTTCACCCTCCTTTCTCCTCTTTCCCTTATGAGAGTGTGAGTGAGTGAAGCCTTCTTTGGCGTGGGTAGATCCTTTGATTATCCCTTCGAGCGTAGAACATTTCCGCTCATAGGCATTGTTATCCCGTCAGTGTATGACTAGCAGTCAATACTCCTTATTACGGATGTTATTCTGTCCGTTTGCTCCCCACCAAATCACTTGAAAGAACCATTGCTCTGCCCAGAAGGAATCGGCGTCAGCCCATTCGTCCATCTCCCCTGAGCCAAGGGAATATAATCGTACAGGTATAATTACTGCATTCTTGTTGTTTCAATGTAGTCCTTTCGTATTTCCTCGCTTTAGTCTATGTCTTTCATATATGTAAGATAGTTTATTATATCCTAGTTCAATTTATAACGTCTGAATGTAGTTCATAGTATCTCCCATCCCCGTAATAAAAGAGAGAAAACATTCGTCCTTATGTAGCATCTAATACAGAGAGACCGGCTTCGGCTAGGCGAGGTGGGTGCCTAACACCTTCCCACACTCGTAACCTGACCCCTTACCCAAACCTTTGGTCAGACCATATGGAGTCACGTAGCTCGATTCCATTCACAACGGATAGGGCTACACTTAATGGGTCCTAGGCCCTAACCCTAGGTGGCGACTTCACATTATGTTAGCATATTTTTATGCATGATCCCAATTCCCATTTATCAATACTATACATTGACAATATTATCCATATCAATACGATACGGTCGCTAAGAAGGCTGCGGAAACCCTCGTCAGAGCCCGGAGGATCACGGTACTTACAGTGGTGACTTCACTGGGGATAAAGTGGACAAACATCCACTCGAGGTCAAACTTTCTAAATAGATGCTACCAATAAATGACAGAATGTTCTCTCCAAAATCTTGTGTGAAAATAAAAAAAAATAACAATAAATACCATAATATGTTTGTTTGGCTAACCTTTGTGTGTGTACTAACCGCATCATGCATAGTGCTTGAAGTGAAATCAAACGGTGAGGGTACTCCCTATCGTGCCTTTACCCCCGAAGAGGTGAGGCACGTCATACTAAGTACTCTGAGATCTGATGATAGCCACTTCCTGTACCACTCTCTTGGACACACACACTGCATGGGAACCCCTCTTACCCCCGTAGTTAGTCGTTGGACCTCCTGAGTAGTCATGGGTAATTCACGGTGAAGCTACAACCCTTGATATTTATTGTACGAGTGTAGAATCACCAGCGAGGGTATTCACTAGTGTGCTGTGGAGTGCTTTCGCCACTCAAAAAAGGCACTAGCTCGATTACTCTGAGTTTGTGTGACCTATTCTCCAGGTATATTAGAAGAACCACATGCCTACAATTTGCGACCACGAGCGATACGTATATCAGTTCTGTCAAGGGTGACCTTGTTCTATCCTATAGAAGCCCACCCATTACATGCATCATGTAGGAAAATAAACCATATACGATTAAGGTACAACACAAACTAACCTTGTTAGCTGTAAGAAAGACCGAGTTTAGGGTTACTTGACGATTAACCTAGATTCAATATGAGATGCCACCAAAGGTAAGGAATTCCATAGTCCCGCAATGGTCCCTCGAAGAAATATGGAAGCCCACTTCCATATGATGGAACCTTACATGTCCCTCAAAATAAGGGCGTCTCATGTTGATCCCAGACACAATCGTCACTAACCCGATAACTAGGATCTTTATTTTGTTTGTTTTTATGTTGTGTTCAAAAATGCTTGGGCAATGACAGCATTCGAAGCCTGCATTCAGAGAGGTCCAACTAAAACTTTGATGACAACTTCGATTACTTGAGCCAAACAAAAATAAAAAATGTTATAAAAAAAAAAAGTAATAATAAAAAAAAATATATATATATATATATATATATATGATAAAACAAAATGGTAAAAACAAAAAATATAAAATAAATTTTTTTTTGCTGAATAAGATTTATTCCTTCTTAGGACCTGAACTAGATCTTCTTCTCTTTTTTGAAGAAGCACAATTCCGTCCTTGCCCATCTGAATCCGATGCGGTGGAAGGCTAACTCGGGCCAGCCCACCATTCTTCTCAAGATCCTCGACCTCTTCTCATTCCTCTAGTTCATCAACTGAGATATCACTTGTGAGTAACATGGATCCTACGAAGGACCACTTGTCTGAAAGTCACGTCAAAAATCGAGTGGATAGGCTGCAAGCAGACATGGCCAAAATGCGACAACTCATGGCACAACTAGTGCAGTCAGTCAACGAACTGTCTAAGGGCGGATCCATATCTGGGCCAATAGAGCAGGGAGTTCGGAAAACCAACTCCGCAACCCCCAAAACTCCAATCACCATACTGGTAGAAGAAGGGGAGGACAGTCACCCTACGGACCCTCCTGAGACTGAAAGGGAGAAGAAGATGAGAGAAAAAGTAGCCGAACTGGAAGTGGTTGTCAAGGGCAAAGTCAAAGAAAAGGATGAGGAAGACCTGGTGTTCTTTCCTAAAGGAAAAATCCCTGAAGATTTCAAGTGGAAATTAGACAAGTTCGATGGATCGGGAGATCCTAGGGCACACCTCAAGATTTTTGCCACCATTGCCAGATCATGGGGACTTTCTGAAAATCAAATGGGATAGGCATTCTTGTATTCTTTGGCCGGATCTGCTTTGAGGTGGTTAACACAGCTCGATCACACTCAAACCCAGTCATGGGCCTCCGTGGTTAAGGCATTCACTAAGCAATATTCATACAATACTGAGATGGATATTACTTGGAGAGAATTGGAGACCTTGAGGCAAGAACCAAGTGAAGAGTTCTCAAACTACATCATGCGGTTCAGAGAGAAGGCCTCAAAGATGTGGAACCGCCCTACTGAGGAGGTGCTCGATCGAGATATTGTTAGAAAATCTGTATGGGGAGTACCGTGAGAGGATATACTACCAACATATCAAGACATTTGATGCTCTTATGACAATTGGGAAGAAGATTGAAGACAAGATCTTCAAAGAAAGGCAGAATCAGGGTATGACCCGTGAGGCCTCAGAAAGCTATTCAGCAAGGAAGAGTCCAAGAGCCAAAGGAGGAAATGCAGCAGGAACAAGCAACCAAGCGGCAGAAGTCCAGGTGGTAACCGTAGGATTCACCCCTCTAGTGATCCAAACTGAACCCGAAGCACCCAGGAGGACTTTTAACTTTGAAGAAATGACACCCTCGTTGTTATTCACCAAGCTCAAAAAGCAGGGAATGATTAATTCAGTTCCCCCTAGGCCTGTGGATTTGAGCAACCCACCAACCTGGTATAAGCCCAATCAGTACTGTCATTATCATGACCAACAAGGCCATCACACTGATAGATGCCTATTTCTTAAGCATGCGATCCAAGACTTGATTGACGAGGGTAAAATTGAACTTCAGAAGAAGTAGCTGCCAAATGTCACCATAAATCTTCTGCCCAATCATGGGGTAAATATGCTTCAAGAAGATGCTAAGCATATAGATCGTACTGCTTTGATACACCCAGTCAGGAAGAGGAAGCTAATAAAGGCGCATGTCTATATGCCAATGTTGACCAAGAGACTTAAAGAGGAAAAAGAACCACAGACTCAACAGGAGATGTCTCAGGAAGTGGATCGACCCGATTCCCCTTTCTATCAACTAAAGTCAGAAGGTGTCACCTGGGCGGATTACCCGATGCCTGCATGGAAAGTCTCACAACCACTGGTGAAGGGGACCTATTCTCTGGAATCGTCTACAGGGTTAGTAAACATGTTGCAGGAAGAAGCACTGTTCCAAGATCCTACTACACTAATCCAGCCCATTCCATGGTGTTTAGGGAAAGATGAGCAGTCACGGCAAGTACGGGCAGAGAAGATGTAGGTCTGCATATATTATGCCAGAACTAACTGTGACGGGAATGTCCGAACAGGCGAATAGCCATGTGATCGCGGCAGAGGCATAACATCCATCAATCGGCTCCAAAAATTGGATTTCTTGGAGTTTGGACTAGAAGGTCTCGAGTCAATGATGCCATTGTGCAAATATGGCTTCTCACCATCTGAAGTATGCCACCTGGTCCCTGAAGAAGAAGAAGGAAATGAAATCACCAGAGTCACACCCCAACTCCTCAAAGCAGTCTCAGCACTGGCTATTGGTCAAACTCTGTCAGAAGAAGTCTCTCTTATCCATATAGGGGGAGATACTGACGACAGCTCAGATGAGGTGGACCACCAAGAAATCCACGAGGAATGGATAGAGTATGCCGAGCAGAGTCCGACGATGGATGATGAAGGAGTGGTTGCAATGGATTGGGTGAATAACATCGGGAGCGATGATAACAGTGACCCAACCAATCTTATCCAACCCATATCGTTAGATGAGGATGAAAGTAGGGATGACGAGGAGATATCCTCACCAGAAGTCCCCAGAAGTGATTGGACCATGTCTAGAGAAGATTTCGAGCGTTGGAGCATGAGCGTATTCAACCAGGTGGCAAATATATTGGATGTTTCCACCAATACTCAAGAGATCCTTTACAAGGCCACTTCTTTATTCCTAGACCTCGTGTGCAGCAATTTCACAGCACGATGTGAGAAATTGGTGATGCCAAATGAGAGTGATGTACTCGCTTGGACCCTCCACGAGTTGTAAAACATGACTTGGTTAGCCAATGCTTTGGCTTAGGACCTATTTGGAACCCCTCCTGAAGATTTGGCCCTGTATTCGGATTCATTCTCCTATCTGGACCCACCTCAAAGAAGTGAAACATGGGACGCATGGATCAATGATATTGGTCTTGGGGAATTTTAGAATGACCCCACCAGAGGCATCTTTCCTATGGACATCGATGATGAAAGGGAAGAGCAGTTAGAAGAAGAACAATCATCTGAAGAAGATGAAAGTGAGCAAGAACCTGCATCAGAAGAATCCGATGATGAAGAGTTCGAAGGGGAAGAAGAAACAGAGGATGAGGAACCTTGGTAACCAAGACGCGTCTGGAAAAGTATGAAAACATCTGTGGACCCGCACCATGAGCTTTGTCATTCCAAGTAAACAAGCTCCATCGGAATGTAGACAAGATCCAGGAAATGCTTATGAGAATGGTGGTCTTAGATGATAAGTACCAAGGAGAGCTTCAATAGCTGGAACCCGTCAAAGAGCAGTGGTCACTCCCTCAAGCAATCCATCACTTGGAGAACTCTGTAAAGCTAACTTTAGCTTTGGCACAAGACCTATGTGGGACTCCTCCTCCATCCCTAAATCAGGGCAATAGAGAATATCGTGCGTGGGCAAGAGCGCATGACGATTTCTATATGTGTCATATCAATGAGGAAGGAACAGTTAATGACCCAACAGGGAACATCCACTTAGTTATTTTAAGCCCTGAAGAGAGTTCTGAAGGTTCAGGTTCTCAAGGGGAAAGGAAGGATCACAACTTTTATAAGTCATTAGCGGAAGCAAGAAAGATGTACCAAGCGGCTTTGGAAGCTTTTCACGCTGTTAGCCAGTTGATACTCGAAGGTTCTCACACAGTCCAACAAGTTGCTAAGAAGCAAGAAACCCTATCGAAAATCCTAGATCAAGCCCGAAAGTCTATTATGGCCTTGTCCGATGAGGGAGCTGAAATCCGAATTTGTCCCAAGGGTCCCCTTATCATCATTGATAGTGATGAAGAGGATGGTGACTTTTGTCTAGTCAAGTTGGTCATCAAAGGAAGAGAGTCAGAAGTTACGAAAACTAGGAGTGGCCGAAACTTCAAGAATAAGGATTTGACAGTGGAAAAATATTGGTCTAGCCAATTAACGATGGTTGTTGAGCCAAAAAACCGAGTACTAGACCAATTAAAGAAGGCCCAACCCAACATCTCAATCTGGGGATTATTAATGGCTTCACCAACCCATCTGGAAGCTGTTTTGAAAGCTCTCACCAAGGTTCAAGTGCCCATAGAAATGGGACATGAAGAATTATCTCACATAGTGGGGGCCACTTATGCCATTCAGTCGCTCTTTTTCTCAGAAGAGGACTTACCCCGGGGAGGAAAGAATCACAACTGGGCACTCTACATTACTGTGGAATGTAACAAGAACCAGGTCCCCCAGGTTCTGATAGACAATGGGTCTGCCCTCAATGTAATGCCTCTCAAAGCAACAAGATGCATGGGTTTATCTCTAGACAAGATGAAGTCATCCAGTTAAACCATCAGGGCATACGACAATTCCAGGAGGGAGGTGATTGGGATTCTTACCACCAATGTCAAGATCGGGCCAGCCCACTTTATCATAGACTTCCAAGTCATTGACATTCAAGCATCCTTCAATATGTTGCTTGGAAGACCATGGCTGCATTCAATAGGAGCCTTAGCATCAAGTCTTCATCAGAAGTTGAAGTGCATACAAGACCAGAAAGTGATTACCATCTTCGGAGACCCAGAAATGGTGCACATTTTGGCCAACATTGAAGTAGGTGGTTCACCTTCATAGGAAGTACAGCTGGGTGGGTTTGAAATTGGCCACATTCGCACTACCTCTGTAAATGGAGAAGATTGGAGTCTAGAGAAATTCCCGATGATATGGAGTAAGGCCTCTATAAAGATCATGAAAAAGATGAAGTACTTTTCAGGACTGGGGTTAGGAAAGAACCAACAAGAGATACCAACATTCCCAGAGATACAAGCCAATACAACCCGTCAAGGTCTAGGGTTTAATCTGAAGGATCCAAAGAAGAAAGCCTCAGGATGGAAATACAATGCGGCAAATGGTACTCCATACTTTAAGACTCTGAATGGGTACTTCGTGAAGGAGGGAGAAAACTTCCCTTACTGTGAAAATCAAGAACCATGGTTCAATCAAGAGCAGGGCAAACATCTACCAGGGCTTGAAATATTCTTTGAGAATGAAGTGGATTGGGTGGCCATGGAATTGGATCAAGCTAGCAAGAAAGAAGTTCAAGGAGATCGTGGGATCGGCGAGCTGTTCGAAGTGGCGGTGATCATTGAAGAAGAGGAAGAGGGAGTAGCACCACATCTTCTCATACAACCCCTCCAAGGATCCATAGCAAATTGGGCAAGAATGATGGAAGATTTTCATATTAATGAGTCTGAAGTTATAACCAGCTCTAGCATAGTTCTGTCTAAGTCTATCCCTGAGTCTGTATCTGAGTCCCGTGGAAATGTCTAGTCTATTGGGTCTGTCTGTACTCTTCCCTTTATCATGAATGAAATTGCTGATTTCGAGTATATTCCTTCTTCTTCTTCTTCCTATTCTTCTGATGATGATAATATCTTAGAACATCGTAATCTGTTAGAACAATTCGAGCAAAGAGGAGCTCAACCTGTCCGAGTGGACACCCATCCTATAAATATAGGGACCGATCAATGCCCTCGAATGATCAAAATTGGTTCTTCTCTCAACGATGATGAAACATCCCAAATGATCTCTCTCCCCAAAGAATTTGAGGAAGTCTTCGCCTGGTCCTACAAGGATATGCCCGACATTGATCCAAGGATTGTGCAACACGAATTACCAACATATCCGGATGCTCGTCCAGTCAAGCAGAAGTTAAGGAGGATGCGGCCAGAATGGAGTGAGAAGATCAGGGAAGCAGTCATCAAGCAGTGGAATGCAGGATTTCTCCAAGTAACCTAGTACCCTCAATGGTTATCCAATATTGTCCCTAAGAAAGATGGGAAGGTCAGGATGTGTGTAGATTTCCGTGACCTAAACAGGGTCAGCCCTAAGGATGATTTTTTGTTACCCCACATTGACATTTTGGTGGACAATACTACAGGCCATGCTCTGCTATCCTTCATGGATGGTTTCTCAGGATATAACCAAATCAGTATGTGCCTGAAGGACAGGGAGAAGAGTGCCTTCACCACACCATAGGGAACATTTTGTTACAAAGTGATGCCTTTTGGGTTGAAAAATGCTGGGGCAACATATCAAAGAGCGGCCACGGCTATCCTACACGATATGATACACAAAGAAGTAGAGGTGTATGTCGATGATATGATAGTCAAATCTGTTGATCGATAGGGCCATTTTGCAATCCTCAGAAAATTCTTTGAAAGAATCAAAGAATACAAGCTAAGGTTGAACCCTCAAAAATGTGTGTTTGGGGCCAAAGCAGAAAAACTGTTGGGGTTTCTTGTCAGCGAAAGAGGAATAGAAGTAGACCCTGACAAGATAAAGGCCATCACAGAAATGCCACCAGCCCAGACAGAAAAGGAGGTACGAGGGTTCTTAGGCCGCATCCAGTACATCAGCAGGTTCATATCTCGGTTGACATCCACTTGTGAACCTATCTTCAAACTCCTAAGGAAGAAAGAGCCAAAAGAGTGGAATGAGAAGTGCCAAGATGCTTTTATGAAAATCAAAGAGTATCTACTTTCTCCTCCTATACTTGTCCCTCCAGTGCTCGGTGAACCTTTGCTCCTATATTTGTCAGTAGGAGAAACAACGATCGGATCAATGATGGCCCAAGTTAGCAAGGCGGATGGAGAAGAGCACGCAATTTACTATATGAGCAGGAAATTATTGGAGTATGAAACTCGATATACTCTTGTGGAGAAAACCTGCACGTCCCTGGTTTGGGTAACTAAGCGTCTAAGGCATTGCATGGTATCACATCCCGTCAAGTTGATCTCGGGATTGGATCCAATTAAGTACCTTTTTGAGAAACCAGCATTGATAGGGAGGATGGCTAGGTCGTTGCTGCTATTATTAGAATTTGACATAACTTATGTCAATCAAAAATCTGTGAAAGGGCGAGCAATCTCTGATCATCTGGCAGCATTCCCCTCAGAAGTTGATTCTCGAGCGACACAGGACCTTTTCCCAGATGAAGATTTACACTCCATAGAAGCGAAACCAAATGAAGGGTGGCAATTGTACTTTGATGGAGCCGCCAATCAAAAAGGATTTGGCACAAGGGTATTACTAATAACCCCAGATGATTTTTACTTGCCGATGGCCTTCCGGTTAGAATTCAGTTGAGCACCAATAACATAGCAGAGTATGAAGCTTGTGCTATTGGGTTAGAAATGGCTTTGTCTATAGGGGTGGACAAAATTAAAGTTTACGGAGATTCCTCCGTTGTGATCTGTCAAACATAAGAAAAGTGGAAGACTAAGAATGAGAAGTTAAAGCCCTACCAAGTTTATTTGGAGCAACTGATCCAATGCTTCAAGGAAGTCTCTTTTGAGTATCTACCCAGGGATAGCAATTGGTTCGCTGACGCTTTAGCCACTTTGGCATCCATAGTGGAATGTGATACTCAGGATAAGATCCAGCCTTTCTTGATAGAAAGAAGGACCCGCCCAACATATGGAGAGCCAGTCAATGCACTCACCGAGGATGGAAGGCCTTGGTATGCTCCAGTGATTGATTATATAAAGGAAAGGAGGTACCCTAAAGAGTTTTCAAGAGAAGAGGCACTTGCAAAAATATGCTACTCAATTCATCCTCCAAGGAAACTTGTTGTATAAGAGGTCTTATGATGGCAGCCAATTATTATGTGTAGATGAGGATTAGGCTCAAACCATCATGGAAGAAATCCATCAAGGAATATGCGGACCACACATGAATGTAAGGATGTTAGCCAAGAAAATTCTCAGGATGGGATATTATTGGGCCACTATGGAAGCTGAATGTGTTGCCTTCGTAAGGCGATGCCATAAATGCCAGATATTTGCCAATATCATTCATATTCTTTCAATGGAGTTATACTCATTAAATGCCCCTTGGCCATTTTCTACTTGGGGAATTGATGTAGTTGGTAAGATAACTCCAAAAGCTTCAAATGACCATCAATTCGTGTTAGTCGCCATCGACTACTTCACAAAATGGGTGGAGGCTCAATCTTATGCAGTCTTGCCTTCCGCCAAGGTGATAAAATTCATAAAAGAGAACATCATCTCTAGATACGGTGTCCCTCAGCAATTGATTTTCGATCAAGGCTTGCATTTTCGAGGAAAAGTGGAAGAACTCTGTAACCGATTTGGCATTAAGAGGCATAGGTCTACCACTTACCGTCAACAGGCTTATGGAGCAGTTGAAGCAGCCAACAAGAATATGAAAGTTATACTACAGAAGATGGCTGATGCACATAATGACTGGGCAGAGAAACTTCCACTGGCCTTATGGGCATATCATACATCTATCCGAACTTCTATCGGAGCTACCCCGTATTCTCTGGTATATGGGACGGAAGCTATATTGCCAGTAGAAATTCAAGTCCCTTCTCTTCGAGTCTTACTCGATAGTCAATTGCCAGAAGGGGAATGGGTAAGGGCTAGATATGAAGAGCTCAATCTCCTGGATGAGAAAAGGATGAAGGCCACAGACAATCTTAAGAAATATCAGCAAAGAATGGCTAGGGCATTTAATAAGGGTATCCGCACTCGAAGCATTGAAGAAGGAGATTTGGTCCTTAGAGAGCAGTGGGCTCCGATTCACGACCTAAGAGGAAAATTCTGACCCAATTGGAGCGGACCCTACAAAGTCAAGACCATATTGCCAGGCCAGGCAGTCCAACTCTCTGATCTTGATGGAGAAGATCTTAGGGGATTGGTCAACATGGACTAGTTAAAGAAGTATTTCATCTGAGATATGTGAAGTAATTTGAACTATGTTCGACCTGATTCCTCCCAAAGGATACGTAGGGCACGCGATATATTCGGGTACGGTCTCACAAAAAAAAAAAGAAGAGGAGAGCACATTGTATTGGTTTCCTCCCATAAATTCTGCCAGCCGGCGTCCCTTGCACATATGGGTAAATCTCGCCATTTGACCTTCTATTCCTTGACCTAGCTTAGGTATAAAGTCATCTAGAGCTGGTTATTAACAAAGGATTTATTCATTCTATGTCGTAAAATGCTAACCCGATCCTTGATGCAGGTAATATGAGGGGACCAAAGAAAGAAGGGCTCGACGAACAGTTGCGCCAATGGACTCTCCGGATGAATGTAGATGAGCCTACACTTTCTGAAGATCACCATCTGACAGTACTGGGAATAATTGATTGTTTCAAGCTCCATCATAACTTACTAAGGGAAGTGTCGAGGTGCTGGAATCCCCAATTACATGCATTTCGCTTTGGAAAAGTCTGGCTGGCTCCGACCATTGAAGAATTTCGAGCCTGCATGATGACACCCCCTCGAGGAAAATTATTCCTCCCAACCATGAAGAAAGAATAGCTTTTCAAAGATTTGGAAGATTTCTTCGCCATGAATAAGAAGGAGGTAAAGCAAGTTCTCAATTATGACAAGGTGGATGCGTTGAAAGTTGTGAAGATCTTCAACAACAATAGGTTTGAAGAAGAAGGACAGATCAGGTGCAGAAAGAGGGCATACTTATTCTGCATAATTGGGAGGTATCTGTTAACATCTCCAGGGAAAGGCATGTCTCCAATGATTGCGGAAGTAGTTAAGCAGATTGAAGAAGGATGCAACATCGCTCCTACCATTTTAGCAGAAACGTTCAAAGGGTTTGACACCATGAGTCAGTCTCAGAAATACGGAACAGACTTCCTTCAAGGATCTCCAGCAATGTTCCAAATGTGGTTGATGGAAAAACTGAAGTTGGTTGCACCAATTCCGTGTCCTCACCTTCAACCCATGCATTATCAAAAAAGAGGAAAAAGTCAGAATTCCACAAGATCCAAGACTGGAAGAAGTATTTAGAGGAAAGAGATGTTCAAGAAATCTAATGAAACTGCCCCTGGATAAGGGCCGAGGTAGAAAAACCAGAAATACCCGGGTGCAATTATGTGAGATTCATGGGTCTGACTCACACTAGTTTTTATACCCCTTCCTTAGTATCTTCAAGGCAGGAACAACCTAAGTTGAAGAATTTTACAACTCCAGAGATGTTGACACAAGAAGTGATGATCCTGTTATCCAAAAAATGTTGTAAATAAGTGATATCAATCCAATGTTCCTATCTTTACTTGTTTTTCTATCCTTTCTCATAGAATGGAACCATTTGTTAATGTAATTTGTGCTTCTAAAGAAAAGGATTAAGTCATGTGTGCATTCCAAAGAAGGAAGTATCCAATGAATTCATAAACAACTTGTTTATGTATACAAAAAAAAAGAAGAAAAGTGTACATAAAAATCACAGTAGTATCTATACAAAGAATAAACAAATATAAAAAAAAAAAGGGGGAGAGTAAATGTACATAGTTGTGACAATATTTCCCAAAAAAGAAAGAATAATAAAAAAAAGGGGGGAGGGTCACGACTCGGGGGAGTAATCGTCGACATCCAAGGCTCCCCCCTCACCACTCTGAGACATCCTCAGAGCATCTCTCTCAACCTCAGCTCGGGCTAGATCACCCTGTAGCTTCCCGATCATGAGCCACATCCTCTCATTCTCTCTCCGATAATAGTCAAGGTCGGTCCTCTAAAAAAAGAAGAAGAATGAAGAGTCGAACATCAAGAGATAAAATTCATGAGGAAAGATGAACAAGAAAGGGAGAAAAGAAGGAAAGCATTACCAGCCGGTGGGTCGCATCCACGCGAGAGATGATCATCTCATCCATACTCGCCATCATACTCCTCATATCGGCGTATCGGCTCGCGTCCACCTAAACACAGTATTCATTCAAGATGTTAAGGGTTGGTAAATTAATAAATAAATATTAGAAAAGTAGGAAATGCTTACCCCATCATAAGGGAGAGGGAGGCCTAGATCGACATCCGCAGCACGAGGAGGTGGTAGGATGACCTCGACCATCCCGGGCTCGTGGTGGAGGATAAACCACGAACGGTATCCCAGGATATGGTAATTTGAACCAGTGATCTGCATGGCCGGGACCTCTCCAGAAGGCCCAACGCCCGACTCCGCCTCCACTGCTCGAGAGGCGCGGGATGAACTCCCACCACCATAGACCCCCGGAACCATAGGGTGGCCTGGGAACTATCAAGAGAAGAAGCAGAGCAAAACAAGAGTTAGCTTAACAATCTAATGAGTAAATAAAGAGTGAAAGATGGTGAAGATCTTACCAAAGGTCCCTCTCGGGTAAGGGGGACGTAGACTGTCTCCCAATGAAGGAAGGTGGTGTAGTCCGTATCGACTAACACCAGCCCTATCCCAGGCTTGCCTGCCCTCCAATGCTCGATCTCCTCTTGATCCATCAGGGCTGGCTCGTGAACTCTAGCATGAGGAGGGCATGAGATTAGTCATGTCTTGGACCACTGTAGGGATACTTGTTCTCCCATGTAGAAGGAGAACCCCCATGGACCCTCAAAGAGCATCCAGTAGACGGAGAATGCCGAGACCCTGTTGAATAGGTCCGGCTCTAGAATAACCTCCCCCAAATAGGCGTGGGGAGCAGTCTGTTAGGCAAAAGGGGGTTAGGAAAATAATAATAATAAGAAAGTAACGATAAAAAGCATAAAGATAAAAGTCATACCATCTTGAGCTGCAGCTCGTTTAGGAGGGCGCGTATGGACTCGACGTCCTTATGGCAACCGCTCCTGAGCAGGTGGGACTTATGCCACCGCGTAGCCCTGGGAAAAGTGGTTTCGGGATCATCCCCAGCTTTGAAAGTAGGGACCTGGAACCGAAGAATCTTATAGCTCCATGTCTGCGATAAATAGACCAGTCAAATAAATAAAAAATTTTAATAATAAAAAAAAAATAATAATAATAACAAAAGAGATGGTTAACCAAGGGAGGAAAGCTTACCCGGAGGACCACGGTACTTATAGGAACATGTATTATGCATTACTACACCAGATAAGACAGTTTTTCTATACTATTAAGGCTAGGTGACATGTTTCCTTAAGTTTACAGAATCCATCCCTTTTGAGTTTACAGAATTTGGACCTTCTGAATCCAAATATGTTGGTTTCAATACCTAATTCTGCACTCTTTAGGTAAACGACCTGTTTCTTTAGGATTGCATAGTTATGGAATCATATTTTAGACCTCTTTTGTATTTTCTACATATTCTAGTGAATGTTTATGCATGTTTTCATATGTTGACATTTATTATCGGTTTTTTCCACATGATGATTATGTGTTAGCATTAATTATATTGCAAATGCATTAAAGTTAGTGGCATTTGAATTAGTGCTTAATGAATTTTTCTTGAGAGCAGAATTAGAGTTCTAATAAGTTTAATAATTCATTGGCATTATTATTTTAATTGTGAAAATGTAGAATCAAGCTTATGAAAACATATAAGGGGTCTAGATGTAAGTATTGTAAGAAATGCTATTAAGGGATTGCTATTTAGGTTGCATCCCATAAAGTGATATGCATTCCTTTAATACATGAACCACATTATTATATTGCGACCGATGTAAATGGATAGTTTTCCATCCCCAGCGGGAGGGGACTATTTTACGTACTTGTAGGTTGGGGTAAGATAATTGTGATAAGTACTAGACACTGCACCCAACGGTGTGGTTTAAGTTGGTGTGATTCACACTAGTTTTACCACATAAGAGTCAAATCTTGTTATCACAACTGTAGCCTAACAGCGAGTTGTAATGAAACTCGATTTGACACTGAAACTATTTCAAATAACTGCTTCACTATAAAAACTTGATAGACTATTGCAAGTTGCAACTGCAGTCCAACGATGGGCTATAATGAGCTTTAGTATGTTGCTGATAATTGGCATTGGCTAATGTCAGCATAAGGTAGCTAAAATAAACGTGAGTTAACTTTTAGTATAATATTAGCATGCTTTAGTTATTCAAATAATTAATTTCTTCTCTTAAATTAATTGCAGCAAACCTAGATAATGTTTACAGAATCCCTATGTTGATTGGGGATAATTACCAGGATTGGAGGGAGAAAGTCGAAACGACATTGATAGTTATGGACAATGATCTTGTAATTTCTAAAGAGAAACCTTCTCCTCTCACAGAATCAAGTATGCAAGATGAAAAAGAACACTTTAAAGAGTGGGAACGATCCAATAAGGCCTGTCTTGCATTATAAAAGGTAATATAAGCTAGACCATTAAGGCATCAATTCCAGATAGTGATAAAATAATTGATTATCTTAAGATTGTGGATGAACAATTTGTCAAGTCAGATAAGTCCATAACTATGACTTTCATCTGAAAATTTAACTCCATAAAGTATGATATAAGTAAAGGAATGAGGGCTTATATTGGGAAAATGAGAGACATAGTAACACACTTAAAGGCACTTAAGGTGGTTTTGCCAGATCACTATTTGGTTTACCACATTTTGAATTCTCTTCTTAAGGATTTCACTGGCATAAAGACTTTTTATAACACACAGAAAGGTGAGTGATCACTTAATGACTTATCTCACATTTGTGTGGAAGAAGAAGACAGGTCAAAGAAAGATTCAAAGATAGAAAATGCAAATCTCACAACCATTAAGTATAAGGGTTAGTCCAATAACACTAAAATGAAGAGAGACAAAGGGTAGATGCCTATAAAGACTGAACGCATGAAGGTTTCTCAAAAGTATTTCTTTTGTAAGAAACCAGGACATCTAAAGAAGGATTGCTTCAAATACAAATAGTGGTTAGAGAAGAAAGGTATGTTTGAAATCTTTGTATGCTATGAGTCATTTCTAGTTGATTCTTATTACAATAAATGGTAGGTTGATTCAGGTTATACAACTCACATTGCCACCACAATGCAAGGCTTTCTGAAAATAAGGCTATTGACGAAAATTGAAAGATGCATATATTTAGGCAATAAAATGCAATCTGAAGTCGTAGCCGTAGGAATTTTCAAATTAGTTTTGCATTCAGTATTTGTAATGGATTTGGGTAGAATTTTTTATATTTCAACTTTTAAGAAGAACTTGATATCGGTGTCACGTTTAGCACCATTAGGATTTGTTTTTCATTTTGGTACAACTTTACAAGTTTTAAAAAATAATGTGATGGTTGGTTCTAGTAGCTTAATTGATGGTTTATATTTATTGCATTTGGATTATGCTTATGAAAGTAGTTTATTATCCACGTTTAATAATGTAAGCACTAAAAGAATTATTGTTAATGAGAAATCCTCCATGTTGTGGCACCAAAGATTATGTCATATCTCTATTGAGAGATTGAAAAGACTGGTGAAAGGAGTACTTAATACTCTAGATTTTAGTGATTTTGGAACTTGTGTAGACTGTATTAAAGGAAAGTTGTTACACCCGCACCCCAGATATACTCTTATACACAGGGCCAATCCAGACCATACCCAAAGGGTAATGCCTTATGGCTATAGTCAACACTAACCTTGAACTAGAAATACCATAGAAAGAATCCCCTTGAAGCCTTGGAAGTGTGGGCAAAAGCCCCGCAACTTTCCTTGAAGTTTGGGCCATAATAGTAGTACCGGAGTCACAAACGGACTTACTCTTACTGAATCCGCTCGAGGATCCGCCCGTACTGTCATCAGTCTTTTGGTTAGTTTTCCTACGGGACCCACATCCCCGTGTCATGGACACTACCATTAGACCTTTGGACCATATGGACCCCTACCCTTGCCATGGATTGGTTTTTTGGACCATGAAGTGGGGCCCACAAGGCCTAACTTATGTAATTAATGGGTTTTACATACCCTAGTCTAAACCAAACAAGACCTAAGGGCTAATAGGCCTAATTGAGGTTTGAACCCAACCCAAACAGGACCTAACTGGCTAAATGGACCTAAGGGCCATGACTTGGACCAATCATGGTCTAATGCCTAACCCAAAACCCATTTTAAAGCCTAAAAACCCAACTACATTCTAAGACCCTAACCAAATACACCCTAAGGACCCTTCTACCCCCCTTAAAGCTAAATTAATCCCCTTTATTCACTTATCTCTCCCCCTCCCCAAAACCATGGAGGAGAAAAGACAAGAGAAAGAGAAAGAGGAGGAAGAAAGAGGGAAGAAGTAGGAGTGGAAGAGAAATGAGAGGAGAAGGGAAGAAGATGGGACCTATGCCAAAATGGCTGGCTGCCCCACATCTCCTTCTTTTGTTGACCGGACCAAGAAGGAGGAAGAAGGTGAAGGAGAAGAGATGGAAAGGAAGGGAAGAAACCAAGGGGGCTCACCTAGCCTTGGACTCCACCCCTCTATTGGAGGACCTCACCAAGGTAAGCTCCCCAAACTTAGTTTCCCTCCATTTCCCCTTTGATTTTGGTACATTCCTTGAGCTTGGACTGACCTAGAGTTCCATTGGGACTCAAGGTAGAGTTCGGTCCTTAGTTGGAGCTCTAATGGAGCTAACCTAGGTTTGGTTTTAACCCCTTGGTGCTACAATTTCAGCCATGGCTGTGAAGCCTTGGTTTTGGAACTTGAAACCCAACCATTGGACCCCAATTTAGACCAAACCTTATAGGATCTTGGATCCATGAGGTGAGCCTAGGATCTAGTGACCCTAGGAAGGTTTAGACACCCCCTCCATGACCCTGAGATGCTAAGGAGCTCCAAGCTCCAAGCTGGAGCAGAAACTCCTTGAAATCTCGAAAGAGACTGTCGGCAGACGAACGATCGGATCCATCTATAGTGGTACCGCCAGTCAGTCCATGTAAACCCTACGTAATAGCCTAAGCAGACGAAGACACAGATTCACTCTACTTGCCTCCGCCCGGGACCTGTTGCTCTCGGGTTTATCTTAGGAATCGAACGGATGCAGGGGCGGACCCAAGAAGCACCTCCGCCCGTGGATCTGCTCCTTTTAAGTGTGTCTTAGGTGTCGAAGGTATGCACCATCGGACTCAAGTAAGAAGTTCTGCTCATGGGCCCTCTCGGGACGATAGGACTTGCATATAGTATATCTGCAGCTAGGATGCTTGTTCCCTTATGCTACGACCCTTGCCAACAGGGGTTTATGTGTAGGATAGTCTGAGCACCTGCGGTCTGTGGAGGTGGGAGGGGCCAAGACAGGGGTAGTGATGGCTATCGGGGTTTGCCACTGGGTGCTCATGATGGTTTCTATCGGCGCAGGTCCCTTCGTGATAATTGAGGTCTCACTAGGGCGATAGGATAAGTGACCATCAGTGTTTCCTGAGTTATCATAGTAGCATATACTTGACCGATAGAATTGTGTGCTAGGTGGAAAATGAAGCTAACATTAGCATGCATCACTTTATTTGATATTGATTGTATGGTGTATGTGCATTCTCCTTTGCTCCCGCACTAGCTAGTGTAGCTAACCCCGTTATACAGCCATTTTTTAGTTTATATGCAGATAGCCTCTTGACGAGCACCGTTGGATGCGGATCAAGTGGAGTTGATGATGGTGACTTGGATGTCGAAGTACACTCAAGAATTTGTGCCCTTGTAATAATTATTTATTTATTTAAATTCTGTATTCATTCCACAACCATGTATAAACTGTATGTTTACTTATTAGGAGAGATTGATTGGTTATGAATACTGATATTGTACTATGTGTTATCATTAGAGAACTGATGCTCTATAACTTCACATATTTGAATTTAATTTCGCTTCCGCTAACTCTGTGATTGGAAGATTTATTCCTTTCGGTACGTTCCTTTCTGTCGTCATAATGTGATGACAGGATGGACTGTGGCTCAAAACACTGTATCTGCGTTCCTGGTAGGTGTTGGGATGATGTGTAATTGTTCCAGTCATACCCCTATGTGGCAAACTATCTTACATCGGGATAGGGGCGTGACAAAGTGGTATCAGAGCATGATGCTCTGCACCGACCATAGTTCAGTGTAACCTTTTAATTTACTCTCCACAAATAGGTTCTAAATTAAAAATCTCAAGAACATAAATGATTGTATGTGGACATAGGAAGAATACTAATTGGAGTAAAAATAAGAATCTTGATGATAAAAGACAACCTAAAACCTAGAATTGAAACATAGGCTGTGGGATAATAATTGTATAATCGCTTGGTTGAGTCTTAAATAGATACTAGAGGGATATACATATGTTATAATTTATGATCAGTAATGGATTAAATTTAACTAGCCACCACAATCCACAATGATCTAAAAGAGGAAATAAGTTGTATATGTATATATATATAAACGCTAAATACAACTATTCCAAAGAATATAATTTTCCTAGAGGCAACTAAGGTTCTTCACCATTTGACACTTGTGATTCTATCCTGCTTAATTTAATTCTTTGAACCCAACCATGATTGTGTCATTTCCTGTTTGGGCATACCTGTGCCCTCTCTAACTTAAAACACCAGATTCCCTTGTCTGACCCAAAACACATGATTTTCAACTATGCAAGATCAATAGATACACCTAGTAGTTCTAAAAGTTCTTAGATTGTTCCCACTGTCAGATCAAAGGAGGAAAAAGAAGTGTAAGAACTAAAGGAAAAAGAGCAAATAAAATAGTTCCATAAATTAACCCTCAGGGGCAAGAGAGTAAGAGAACTGATAAGATAATTTTGAGAATTTTTGGAGGAAGATCGGAACTAGTCACTGGCACTGGCGTCACCACCACGACTAAGGAAGAAATTGATGTCGTCTATTCCTCGCCCCATGTCCGCCATATGTCAAGCTTGGGCATTCGGTTGTTTCCAGATCCGGTTGAAGCCATCTGCCACCCGCACGCCCAGCCATCTAATGGCCATTGATAAGTCATCACCTTCCCTTGTGACCTTTGAGGTAGCTACTGCAAGTGATTTGGGACCTCTGAGCTCAGAACCGGCCTCTCTGTCATTTTCCTCACCATCTTTAATTCCTTTTCCCTTATCATGCTGAGTCGGTCCCCCTGCACTATCGTAAATAGGGTATAGGTTCATCTCTCGCAGGGTGTCAAACCCGATAGGCTCCTGAGTGCTTGACTTCTGGGGTTCCTGATCAAGATCAACTTCAAAGCAGAGGAAAACCCAAGTAAGTAGTCGACTGTAGGACAGTGCGTGCCTTCGGGTGGAATCCATAACAATGCGAGCCATGTGCTTCATGATTATGTAGGGGAGACAAATAGGTTGGCCAGTATATAGGAAATGAGCTAATACCGCAGACATCAGAGAAGGGTGTGTGCTACTTGCCTTGGAGGGAACTAGATTTATTTTGGCAATGAGAATACGGACCCGCTGTGAAGGAGGAAACTTGGAGAGGTCCTTATTCTTCTTGTACCTGTTGTTCGTGAGCACTTGGAACAACTCCCTACTCTCTTATGGGTGCAAGCTTTGGTCTGGGTGGCCGTCTGAAGAATAGTAAACCTTCCTCCCTTCTGCCAAAATATCAAGGATGATTCTCAATTCTTCAGTGGTAAAACTGATGGAGACCCCCTTTACTACTGTAGTCAGTCTGAGATCACCGTCATCTCCCTTTGATAGAAGCAATTTTGAGTAGAATTCTCTAATCAGAGCAGTGTAATAAAACTTAGGTAGAACTAGCATGTTGGACCACTCCAACCTCTCGAATCTAGTCTCCACCTGATACGCCACCATTTCCTCCGCGGTTATATCCCTTTCTACGAGAATTCTCCTATTAAAAAGACGTCCCTGGGAATGTCCCTCGGCCCCTTCATGAGTCAACTGAGACGCTCGGTGTGCGGCAGGAATGGCAGATACAATAGCAGTGCCTCTCTTTCTTTTAGGAGTCATGAGGTCACCTGCACTCCAAACCCATTTCCAATGACTTTTCCACGTTCCCATTATATATTATCATTTTATATCACATTTATATGCACTCCTCCTTTGATTTTCCATCATGCATAGTCTTCCATTCAATTCATCTCTACATCAATTGGGCATTTCACCTCTGCAAACTTATTTGCCAATCCTATACATCATTACCCCATTTTGGCTTACCTTCTTGCTAATCTACTTGGTGTTGTCTCATGTGTGGAGAAGAGACAAGAATATTATGCAAACAATGCCCCACGTGTAACCCCTTATTTATGGATGTGAGGGATAGGACTGAAGTAAGCAATAAGCATATGTTGATTTACTTACACCCCATTATATGTCAAACAAACAAGTTGTCGGATAGAATACCCCAACACGAGACAAGAATCAATTGTTGAGGAAAGAAAAGGAATGCCAAGGATTGGGCAAGTAATCTCAAGAATATAAAGTGCACTTGGGGGTGCACTAATAGGATGAACTATCAAGAGAAGGAAATAGACTTCGAGGATTTTATCTATTGTTACACAATGCATAAGAAATGTACTTGGTGGCATATCAATGGAATTATTTGATAAAGTCTAGGTACATGTAATGGATTAAATAGGATCTTGAAGGATTTCTCAAGTATGAAAGAGTTGAAGAGTTTTATCCCAATCAAGCCTAGAATCTATCCAAGACAACTAATTAAATAAGATAAACAATCTTTAAAATGCTTAAAAGTATACAATAATCAAGTAGAAAGCCATCCCTATAGTGGCATTGATAGTTAGAGCTTGAACCAAACCCAAGGACTTGAGTCTAAATCGGTTTTGGCATGAACATGGTGTATATGGCCATAAGGATGCAAGCAAAGCCAAGACATGATCATACTTGGGATGAATTATCACAAAACCAAGAGGAAATGAAGGAGAAGACAAAGAGACACAAGCAAAATATCTCAATGAGAAGAATAGAGAATTGAAAGGGAAAGTGGAGGAGAGAAATTTTACCTTGATTGGTTGAGGAGTGATCTTGAGGCTTGAAGTTTGCAAAGAACTCCTCAAGAAGCCTGTGGAGTCTTTCTCCCTCTCCCTCCGTCTGTGTCTTCTTTAGAGCCAAAGTAAGTTTTGAAACTCACGGTTATGTTTGGTTGAAATTCCTCAAATGAACGAATGAATGGAATCAGTTATCGTGACTCCACTTGTCAGTATGTCCCGCCTATAATTTGAAAATTTGTGAGTTTATAACTGACCAGATCAATGAACGGATCCACTGCCATGAGTCCGCCCGTAGATCTAATCGATTCATATTCTCTCAGACTTTTGATCTTCTGAGAACAGACGAACAAACGGATTCACATTTCGCATCCGCCCGTTAGTCCGCTCTCCCTATCTTGCGAGGAAAACATGAACAGAACCAAAGCACTGATACCGCTCGTGAGTCCACTCGCTGTTCTTTTGGGATTTTGATCCCAGACTTTTGAGACCTTTTGACCAACCCATTGTATGATGGTTTGATGCCTACAACCTAGGTTGGACACCCATTTTGCTTGGCCATGCATGGTTAATTGCTCGCCTTAGATGCAAACCATGATGTTTGTATTCTTGGGCCTATGTCAGCCAGGCCAACCAATGAGAAATTGCAGGCATTGATGGCCATTGTGACCCCCTTTTACCTGGAAGGGGGGGGAGTTACTTTTGAGGATGAAGACCCCTATAACCTGTGGACTTATGGACTCAAACCTAATGGATAGGAAACCTAACCCTGTGGGTAGATATTCAGTAAGGAGGTAATGGGCTAGCTTGGACTGGTTCATTTGAAATGAGCCATAGAGGCCATGTATATTTGAAGGTCACTCATGATACCAGGAGTTAGTGATGACTCTATTTGTACTTTACTTGGTTCCTCCAAACCATGTTTAGACTCATAGAGGGAGTCCTACACCGTGAGGGATCCTCCAAAGAGACTTAGTAAACTGTACTCAAGAACTTTTGTTCTTGTGATTTGACCGAGATGACAGATATGTCAAAAAGGATATGAATGTAATTCTTGAGATTTTGCCTATGAATTTGTGTGGTATACGTGCATATGTATGTATATATAGGTATGTCCCTTAAGACCCTTGACTTGTGTGACTAGTGTGATTCCCTAGTGCTACAAGTATAACCTTACCTAGGCCTTGCTGTGATCACTTAGTTAAGCTTTGACCCTTGGTCATGTTGATCTCGGGTTAATAGTGAATGGATTTATCAATGATTGGGTAGATTAATTAGCATGGTTTGACTTAGACCGAGAGCATAGGAGGTTGTTTGACTCTCGAAGGAGAACCATAAAGGAACTTTTCGCTGTGTAGTCACTGTGAGATGAGTTTAAAGACCTTGAAAGCTGAAACTGAAGGAGGTAACAAGACCTTCTCCAACGATAGATATGAAGGGAGTAATGGGTCACCAAATGCGTTCCCTCCATATTGAGAGTGAACAATAGGAGATTCCATCAATATTCTAAGTTATTCTAAAGTTGGATGAGGTAGTGAGATTATCAGAAATGACAACATTTAGAGTGTGAACCCTATGGTGGGGACTGGACAGATTAAGTCCTGTAATCCAAGTATGACCAAGAGTAGTGGAGGTTAGAATGGTATCACCTGACCTGGAAGACCTAGGAAACTTTCTATTTCCTGTAACTTAGTTTAGTGTAGAAGACAGTGTGGTTACCTCTGGGATGTGATAACTACAGAGTCTTAGCCCAATAGAACTTAGGGTTACTATGGACCTCGCCCCTATGGTAATGTGACCATTGAGGAAAAAAATTGTAGAACCCGACCTGTTGTGTCAATTAGACACTACCTTACCTTGACCCGACCTTGACTTATCTCTAGTAGAGGGCATTTAGAGGTATTGTTGTTCAACAAGCCTTTGTCACGAGACCCGGGTTGCCTCAAATTTCGAGGATGAAATTTTTAATAAGGTTGGGGATGTTACACCGCACCCCGGATATACCCTTATACACAGGGCAATCCAGGCCTTACCCAAAGGTTAATGCCTTATGGCTATGGTCAACACTCGATGACCTTGAACTGGAAATACCATAGAAAGAATCCCCTTGAAGCCCTGGAAGTGTGGGCCATAGCCCCATAACTTTCCTTGAAGTTTAGGCCATGACAAAGCAGCACCGAGTCACAAAAGACTCACTCTCATCGAATCCGCCGAGGATCCTCCGTCTTGTCATCACGTCCTTTGGTTAGTTTTCTAGTGGGGCCCACATCCTCGTGTCCCGGATACTACCATTAGACCTTTGGACCATATGGACCCCTACCCTTGCCATGGATTGATTGTTTGGACCATGAAGTGGGGCCCATAAGGCCTAACTTATGTAATTAATGGGTTTTACATACCCTAGTCTAAACCAAACAAGACCTAAGGGCTAATAGGCCTAAATGAGGTTTGAACCCAACCCAAACAGGACCTAACTAGCTAAATGGACCTAAGGCCATGACTTGGACCAAGCATGGTCTAATGCCTAACCCAAAACCCATTTTAAAGCCTAAAGACCCAACTACATTCTAAGACCCTAACCAAACACACCCTAAGGACCCTTCTACCCCCCTTAAAGCTAAATGAATCCCCTTTATTCACTTATCTCTCCCCCTCCCCAAAATCGTGGAGGAGAAGGGACAAGAGAAAGAGAAGGAGGAGGAAGAAAGAGGGAAGAAGTAGGAGTGGAAGAGAAATGAGAGGGGAAGGGAAGAAGATGGGAGCTATGCCAAAATGGCTGGCTGCCCCACATCTCCTTCTTTTGCTGACCGGACCAAGAAAGAGGAAGAAGGTAAAGGAGAAGAGATGGAAAGGAAGGGAAGAAACCAAGGGGGCTCACCTAGCCTTGGACTCCACCCCTCCATTGGAGCACCTCATGAAGGTAAGCTCCCCAAACTTAGTTTCCCTCCATTTCCCCTTTGATTTTGGTACATTCCTTGAGCTTGGACTGACCTAGAGTTCAATTGGGACTCAAGGTAGAGCTCAGTCCCTAGTTGGAGCTCTAATGGAGCTGACCTAGGTTTGGTTTTAACCCCTTGGTACTGCAATTTCAGCCATGGCTGTGAAGCCTTGGTTTTGGAACTTGAAACCCAACCCTTAGACCCCAATTTAGACCAAACCTTATAGGATCTTGGATCCATGAGGTGAGCCTAGGATCTAGTGACCCTAGGAAGGCTTAGACACCCCCTCTATGACCCTGAGATGCTAAGGAGCTCCAAGCTCCAAGCTGGAGCTGAAACTCCTTGAAATCTCAAAAGAGACTGTCGGTGGACGAACGATCGGATCCATCTATCATGGTACCACCCGACAGTCCACCCAGTGTAGACCCTGCGTAATAGCCTGAGCGGAGGCACGAATTCACTCTGCTTGCCTCCACCCGGGACCTGTTGCTCTTGGGTTTATCTCAGGAATCGAATGGATGCAAGGGCAGACCCAAGAAGCACCTCCGTCCGTGGATCCGCTCCCTTTTAAGTGTGTCTCAGGTGTCGAACGGATGCACCACCGGACTCAAGTAAGAAGTTCCGCTTGCCCTGGTTTTACCTTTTGGCCTGAACGGAGTCAGGGGCTGATTCACCTCTACTGAGACCACCCATGGGTCTGCTCGTGCTGTCTTGGTTGAAATTTGGTTTTAAGCATTTGGGGCCTAGCATGTGACCCTTCTATACTTGTTTTAATGCCTTCTTTTATATGTTAGGTTGGTGCACCGGTGAGATTCATGTGAACCACGCTGGATGCCACCCGATGCCAATGGAGATTCATGCCAATCACGCCCGGTGACACCTATGCCTGGTGAGTGGGTTTTGTGTGACTTTGTTGGGTTTGAATATTATATAATTGTTAATCTTAAGCATGCTAATATATATTTATAAGCTTTGTACGCATTGCATTATTACCTAATTGTGAACTGTTGTGAATATGATAATATGCTCACCATAGTATCAGATTATGATGTCGGGTGTGCCGGTATCGGAAGCCCAATGTATTTAATTATGAAAACTACTATATGTCATCCTGATCTGTATGTGCTGTGTCGTGCTAGTACCTAGGTACTAGATGGAATGGGATGTTGATGCACCCGGAATACCTCTCGGGATGATAGGACTTGCATATAGTATATCTGCGGCTAGGATACTTGTTCCTTTATGCTATGATCCTTGCCAACAGGGGTTTATGTGTTGGATAGTCTGAGCACCTGCAGTTTGTGGAGGTGGGAGAGGCCAGGGCAAGAGTAGTGATGGTTATCGGGGTATGCCACTGGGTGGTCATGATGTCTTCTATCGGTGCAGGTCCCTTCGTGATAATTGAGGTCTCACTGGGGCGATAGGATAAGTGACCTTCAGTGTTTCCCGAGTTATCACAGTAGCATATAATTGACCGATAAAATTGTGTGCTAGGTGAAAAATGAATCTAACATTAGCATGCATCATTCTATTTGATATTGATTGTATGGTGTATGTGCATTCCCCTTTGCTCCCTCACTAGCTAGTGTAGCTAACCCCGTTGTACAACTACTTTTTAGTTTATATGCAAATAGCCTCTTGACGAGCACCGTTGGATACGGATTAAGTGGAGTTGATGATTGTGAATTGGATGTAGTACACCCAAGAATTTGTGCCCTTAGGGTAATTGTTTATTTATTTAAATTCTGTATTCATTCTATAACCATGTATAAACTGTATGTTTACTTATTAGGAGAGATTGATTGGTTACGAATACTGATATTGTACTATGTGTTATCATTAGAGAACCAGTGCTCTATAATTTCACATATTTGAATTTAATTTTGCTTCCGCTAACTCTGTGATTGGAGCGATTTATTCCTTTTGGTATGTTCCTTTCTGTCATCATAATGTGATGACAGGATGGACTGTGGCTTGGGACACTGTATCTGCGATCCTGGTAGGTGTTGGGATGATGCGTAATTGTCCCAGTCATACCCCTATGTGGTAAACTATCTTACATCGGGATAGGGGCATGACAAAAGTAGACTAACAAGTCTAAGAAAGGTGGTAAAAGGAGTACAGAAATACTTGAAATCATACATACAGATATCAATGGATCTTTCACTACCCTGTGCCTAAATGGTTAAAGATATTTCATATGTTTTATAGATGATCAATCTAGGTACATGTATCTTTATCTTCTAGATCATAAAGATGACACCTTAGATGTCTTTAAGATCTTTCAAACAGAAGTAAAGAAACAAACTAGTCAAACAATTAATATTGTTAGATCAGATAGAGGTGGTGAATACTATGGGAGGTACATAGAGTCTGGACAGAAACCTGGTCCATTTACTCGTTATCTTCAAGAGCAAGGTATTATAGCTCAGTATACCATGCTTGGATCTCCAGATCAAAATAGTGTTTCCGAAAGAAGGAATCATATACTAATGAAAATGGTTTGAAGTATGATTAGCAATTCTAATCTCCCTATATCGTTATGGAGTAAAGCCTTGGAAACTGTTGTACATATTTTGAATAGAGTTCCTTTAAAGGCTGTACCAAAGACTCCTTACGAGCTTTGGACAGGAAGGAAACCTAGTTTACAACACTTGCGTATTTGGGGATGTCCAGCTGAGGTGAGGGTATATAATCCACATGAAACCAAATTAGATTCCAGGACCGTTAGTGGATATTTCATTAGATATCCAGAAAGATCTAAGGGTTACAGGTTCTATTGCCCTTTACACACTCTTGTTATTATCAAGTCTAAAATTGTCAAATTCTTAAAGGATGACAACAACACTGGGAGTATAAAGAAACAAAATATAAAGTTCCATGAATTAACATTTTCATAAGAAGCTTCCACGTCACAAGGTAAAGGATCAAGAATAATACCTTTACCTATAACATTTGATCTAATTCCTATATTACATCAGGATTTAACTCATGAGGAACCAACTCATGAGCAATCACCACAGGAGGATAATTTGTTAATGAACAAGTTGTTCAACATGAAAAACAAGAATTAAGGTAATCCTCAAGAGTTAAAAGGTCAGCTATACCTTCAGAATATTATGTTTATCTTCAAGAGTATGAAAATGATATTGGAATAAATGAAGATCCAATGTCATTTAAACAAGTCATGGACAGTCATGATTCCAACTTATGACTTAACACTATGAAGGATGAGATGGAATCAATGTCTAAGAATCATGTTTGGGAACTTGTTGAGTTACCAAAAGGAGTTACAACTGTAGGTTGTAAATGGGTTTACAAAAGCAAAAGAGACTCTAGCGGTAACATAGAGCGATACAAGGCCAGATTAGTGGCAAAAGGTTATAGTCAAAAGAAAAACATAGACTATAAAGAAACGATTTCACTAGTATCTAGAAAGGATTCAATGCACTTTGTAATGATATTGGTGGCTCATTATGATCTTGAGTTACACCAAATGGATGTTAAGACTGCAATTCTAAATGGAGCTCTTGATGAGGAGGTGTACATGAAACTATAGACGCTGGATTTTGCCACCCCCTACCGCTGACGACAATCGGACACAAAAGGCTGATAATGTCCTTTAAATACCCTTTCCCTTCGAAGTGACTCGGACACCCCTGTTCCATCTCGTTTCCACCCGTGGTTCCCCCGCATCCCTGGAATGACCCCACACGACGCCCTCACTTGAAGCCCTGACCCAGCGGCATCGCGTACTACCGTAGCACTATGTGGCAGCATCACACACAACTGTGGTACTGCACGGCAGCACTGTGCTTGGCAGTGGAACTGCTTGGTAGTGCCACGTTTGGCCGCGGTACCACCCGGTAGTGCCACGCTCGATCGCGACACCACCCGGTAGCGCCGTAACTGATCGCGGTGCCCGCCTGCAGCGTTGTGCTACAGCACTGCACCCAACCGTGGTGCCATATGGCAGTGCCACAGCCAGGAGGGCCTACCCCCTCAAGGCACAGCTAATTTCACCGGTGGCATTACCATACGGACTTTGGGCTATAAATAGCACCCCCACCCCTTATTTCAATAAGTCTTAAGATGAGGAGTGGGGGAACCCCCAGAGCTCCAGTTTTCAGTGTTTTCTTTTTTCCTAGTTTCGAGGCCCTGCCCTTGTCCGATTTCAAGCCTCGTCCCTTTGTCCAGAGTCTGTGTCCTCTGGACCGGCCCTTCCTATCCCGTTTCTGCCCAAAACCCCAAAGCCTCCCATGGCCTAGTCACCCTGCTCGACATCCTAATCCCTAGTTTCTAAAGTACTTTTCGACACCGTTACTCTGTCCGAGGTCCTACTACCCGACGCCCGTGCACCGTTACTCTACCTGATATTTGAAGAAGCCTAGTTTCTGAAGCTTTCTAACGTTGTTATTCTATCCGAGATCTCAACACCCGACACCCATACGCCGTTACGCTTCCTGACATCCGGGTAAGTACTCTCCAAATATTTTCCGATGTTGTTATTTTGCCTGATATCCAAGTATTACTTTCTGACACCGTTACTCTGTCTGATGAAGGATAAAGCCAGTCTTTTGCCTCCACCTGAGTTGGGGGACACAATTCGTCCCGTATAACTGCATTGGTTTAAATGCATACATATATTTAATCCTTTCATCACATTTTAATTTCGTAACAATGTAGACTTCTAAATTATGCCCGTGTAGTGTACAGTAGTTAGTTTAATTAAGCAGTTTGTGCATCATTTTAGCTAATACCTATGGGAATAGGACATATATGAAGGAAGAATATTAAAAAACCAGCATCTAGTAGAAAGACTGGTTTACTCGGGTGAGGTGGGTGCCTAACACCTTCCCACTCTAGTAACTTGACCACTTACCCCGAATCTCTGACAAGACCAAATGAAGTCCTATAGCCATTCACAGGGCTACACCAATGGGTCTTAGGCCCTAATCCTAGGTGGCGACTCCATTTCATTTAATTGTATGACCCCCATCCCCAGATAAACCATAACCATTTGAGAAGACGCATTCCTTCTCTCTCTCCAACATAGGAATATAACCCCGTAAACCCCCCTTCAAGCTGTTGCGGGAAAAACGTAGTGATTCTGAAAAGGAGTCTGGATCCTCACAGTGGCAACTTCGTTGGGGACTGATGGTCAGACTTTCAATACTACATGCTACCATTGAACGCAAGAATATTCTTCCTTCTACATTATTGATTGATACCATGTTTGGCTAACCCCTTTTGTGTACTAACTGAATCATGCATCGTGTTCAAAGTGAAGTTAAACGAGGACGGTATTCCTTGTTGTGCCTCTATCCTCAAGGAGGTGGGGCATATCATACTAAGTACTCGGAGATTGGATGATACCCGCTTCCGCCACCACTATCATCCACACACAGCACCGCATGAAAACATATAGCCCGGTGGTTAGTCATTGGACCCTATATGTAGATATGGGTAATTCACGGTGAAGCCACAGCCCTTGATATTTACTGTACAAGTTTAAAATCACTGACGAGGGTATTTACTAGTGTGCCGTGGGGTACTTCGCTACTCAAAAAGGGCACTAGTTTGATTACTCTGAGATCGTGTGACCTACTTTGTAGGTATATTAAAAGCACCATGTACTGACGACTCACGACCACGAGCAACAGGTATATCGGTTCTGTCAAGGGTAACCTTTTTCTGTCCTATTAGACTACCCATTGCATACATCATGTAGGAAATTAGACCATATATAATTAGGATACGCCACAAACTAACGTAGCAACCCTTCGGGGCCAGAAATGAGGTTCCTGGCAGTATATCCTCTTTAATGTAGCTTACTTGTCATGGGAAAGGACTCCATTTGTTCCTCGAAGTCCCCTGATGAAAGTGACATAATCATCGGGGATGGTGTATAAAAGAAATTTAGCCTCGATAGTCCCTCGAAAAATGGTCCACTGCCCAGTACATTATGTTAATAATGGAGCTCTGGTTATCCCAAAATGTAAGGTACTCTATATTAACTAAGGATAGACCGTCGGGAGATCCTCGAGAAAGCCTTTTATGATGATCCTAATTCAATCACTAAGAACCATCGAACAAGAGAGGATTTATGGCAAGAAGTAGAGCAAGGAGATCAGAAATGGATTGTCACGTTACGCAACCACTGTTTGTATATATATGTTTGTATATTTGCTGTGTAAACCAGAACATAGATAGGTATATATACATATATAAAGAAATTTAAAAAATATAAAAAAATAAAAAAAAATGATAATTTGTTTGTCACACAAAATCCTAAAACAATCTTTCGCCCTTGCAAGGCACGATTCCTCGACGAAAGAACCCTTTGTTACCCACTTAGGAGTATATGGTATAACATAGGTATCTGGGATTTTATTATAAATGATATAAATCATCTATGGGTAGTTCAAGTCTTTCATTACACTTTGATATACATTTATTATGTTTCTACACTTTATTGTGTGATTTGTGATCTGTAAGTACTGCTTCTAGACCCTGGGGATTGGCGGATATCGTAGGATATCCGAGTTACTTGCCCAAATCCTCTTAAGGGGTGGTTTAGGGTGTGACAGAATGGTATCAGAGCGAGAAGATCTATTTACATTCACAAACAGTGGAAGTAAGATGGTGGATTTTCTAGAGACAAAGAAATAAAATTTTTAAGATAACATAGAAATAAAGAAATAGAAGAGCATAATAGGAGACTAGCTAGGTACAAAGCCAACAACATCATAATGGAAGAGGCATAAGCTTTTACATTCAAAAAGGAAATCAAAAGTTCTATTTCCAAATATATCATAAACAAAAATATAACTAATAAGCAGAAACAAACACGAACATAATCGATAATTTATATTCTAGAAAATTTAAAACTAGGTCTACTCCTGAGTTGAACCTTAAGCTCAAAATGATAATCAATGAATCGTAGATATCTACAGACCCAGCTTTATCATGATCGAACCCTAACAGCCATTGACTTTGTGTAATTAAAAGGGAAATAGAATACCTTCAGACTTAAACAATCTATGTTAGATCTCACTCCATCGATGGTCGGACTGAATCCAATGCTTGAATTAGGGGCATGTGGGTGCATATCTTGCTTAACCCTGCCTTAAGATCGTCACACCTATGCATTTCAAACTTCTTGTTCCAAATCGTTCCATTCAAATATTTTAAAAAGCAATCATTCTACAAACTTGATCCGACAGAAACATTCCTTATGGAGCACGTCCTCTTGTTATCCCTCAAGTTAATCCTCCCAGTGAACCTGTTGCACAGAACATAGAAGTTCCACCTGCATTTGTACCTGAGGCTCCTTCAACTCATGCACCTACACCTCCCCCTGTTATGATTGCTAATGAGGTGGCTACCATCATGGCCAATATGATATAGATCATGCAACAATAGGAACAAATCCTATTGCAAATCTAGCAACAATAACAAGAGTTGGTAGCCAATATGACCACTTAGTTTGTGATCGCAATACAACAGCAGCAGCAACAATTCATGACTTGCATGAATGCATTCTTTCAAGCTGTAAAGGGAGCACATGCCATTCCAGGGACTTCTCTTGTATCTGACACACCACCTGTACCCAATAAGCCTGTGGAGGACAGACAAGTGGTTGGGGGCGTAACACAACATGGGTCTAGGAAGAGACCTATGAACTCACATGAGTTTGGAGAACCTCATAAGGCATCCAGAGGACCCTATCTTGATTTGACTCTAGCATGCCTTGACAGGGAGGATGCAAATCGACCTAGCCAATTGGCATAGTTTACCACTGTGCCCCAGCCGTCTAAGTTGAACAACCAATGTTATGTCTGCAATCAGTCGAGGCATATGGCCGGGGCTTGCCAGTATCGTGGAGCCAAGTACGTATCTGAACGTCATCTATCTGGAGCAACTACAATAGGATAGTAGGCCAAAAATGGAACAAACTTTTTAACCTCCTCGATCGGCATCGAGTCAAGCGAGTCAGGCCTCTCCTCAACCCACTGCGCCCACCAGGTGTTTCATGTGCAACAAATCAGGACACATAACGAGAGAGTGTACCAGCCAGAGATACAATTCACACCCATCATTCCAGTTTGTTGCCTGACCTTCTAGCCCCACAGAGACAGAGTTCAAGGGCAGGTATATGCCTTGACCATAGAGGAAGTTGAGGCGAATTCAGAATGATGACAGGTACTCTATTTGAATCATGCTCACCTGTTCAAATATTATTTGGTTGCAACACATCACACTCTTTCGTTCTACTGAGTTTGTTGATAAGAGGATTGTACCCTCGAAGAACTTAGAACATAAATTAGTAGTTAACACTCTTACTTGAAACATTGTGAATTTAAATGAAGCGTATGGACCTTGTCCATTTGGAAATTCCATATTCATATATGGATTTCTGGAAGGATGGTAAAAGACTGTAGGCACGTAGTTAGGTCTTCATAAAGTGTTATACCGTAACCTAAATGAATAGAACATTCCAGGCAGGATTCAGGAAAGTGTGAAGTATACTAGGTGGTTGGAAGTGAATAACAGATCTAAAGAGTTTAAGTTTGTGAAAATCATGGAAATGGGTGACCAAGAATAGCCGAGAATAGAAAGAAATTGGAATTGGAGGATTTGACAAAACCTTGCTCAACAATAGGTTTGAATGGGTAATGGGTCACTGAATGTCCCCTCTATTACTAGGAGCGAGCCATAGGGATTCCATCAATATCCCAATTCATCCTAAAGTTGAGTAAGTATTAGAAAATCAAAAGCAAAAGTATTCATAGGAAAAGCCATGTGAACACAAGAAATTTAGACTTATGCCTTATGACCCAAGACTATAGGAGTATAGATACTGGATGAAATATGTAGACATAGTTCGATCTTACAATTTCTTAAGGTATATGTTTGGGTTCGATTTCCCTTCGGCCCTTATAATTAAGCTGAACATTAGATTAACTAAACCCGGGAATGATTTAGATCACTTATTGGGAGGTGGATATGCTTGAGAACCAAACCTTTACAGCTCAATTAAAACAATGAGTTATGCCGATACAAGACGAAAGGACCTGAAGTACGCCATGGGCGATCAAGTATTTCCTTGGGTATCACCAACCAAAGGGGTGATGCAGTTTGATAAGAAAGGGAAGATGAATCCAAGAATCATGACCAGTGGCATATTGATTGGCAGGAGTCCATAACGTATTCTATGTATCGGTGTTGAAGAAGTACCTCCTAGACTCAACTCATGTCTTGACTTAGGAACCACCTGAGCTTGCTACCGCCATGACCTGTGAAAAGAAACCTAATGAGAATGTGGGAGGTAAGGAGCATGATCTCCACTACCAGATTATCTTGTTGTAAAGGTAATGTGGAGTAGTCGCCCCGATCAAGGGACGTCTGGTTGACGAGAAGATGAAGGCGGTCAAAGTATCCTCATCAAATTGAATCCCTAGACACGTTCAATTTCAAGGATGAAATTCTTATAAGGTTAGGGGTATGTTAAACCCGTACAAAAAAATATGGGCTAATTTGAATTTTTGGTTGAAGGTTCAGAACCCGAGGTCAAAGCTACTAGTACATTGTGGTGCATTGATCCAGTGATTGAACATAATGAGGTAGCCCCATTGGTGAGGACCTACATACCACTAAGAAGGCAAACACCAACTCCTTGCAACTGTACAGTTCACCACCAAATGTACAGCCTAAGGTAGGTACCGTCCCTTAATTTCTAGGGCTCTACGTGAGTATATGATACATTAGGCCTATGAAACAATTAGGAAGGTTAATACACGAAGACATTAACAACGGGTTGATTCGGAACTATTTCAGTAAGGAAGAAAGAAGAATAAAGGAGAGGCCTAGGCTCCTAAACTTAGTTTGAGTGTGAGAAGCCAAGCTTGGAATCCTATCAAATTGCTCCCAATTTCTAAGGTAAAGACCCCAACCTAGTTAAATTCTTTCTTCCAACCTATTCTTAAATATAGAGTTGGTTAGTATTATGGAATTAAAGATAAGAAATTAATACCCATCATGCTTGCATATGTTCTATCTTGTTTTGGGTTAATTATAAACTCAATTCCTTTGCATGCATGCTTAAACCCAACCATAGGACCAAATCCTAGTTCTAGGTTAAACTAATGTTGACCCTCATCACCTTGAATGTTTGAGTTAAAGCATTTTCAGACCAAACATCAACTTGCTTGTTTGATTTGATGATGAGAACTCAATTCCATACATGCATGTTAAATCCTAACACAAATATCAAATTCTGCTACTCTGGCAGATTAACCCCCGTTTAGTTAAAATGATATACCTCTATCATCCAAACTTCGTTTGCCATGATTCCAATTTTGTTAGAAACTAGACTCATAGAGATGCATTTTCTTAGGAGTAACCATTGCCCAATTATGTCTCCAAGTTAGTTAAAATTTCACTTCAAGATGCTATCAAAATCGAATCCTTTTGTTTTGGTAGATTGACCCCTGTTTAATAAAAATAATATAACTCTATCATCCGAACCTCATTTTCTTTGATTACAATTTTTTTAGAAATGAAACTCATAGAAATTCATTTGTTAGAAGAAACCACAGTCCAATTATGCCTTTAAGTGAACTCAAATTTTGTTTCAATCCAAGTAAAAACAGCAAGAACAGCAAAAATAGGATTCTCTGGGTGATGCACCCAAACGCCCATTGCAAGTCCCAGAGTTACTGAAACCTATATTTTTCATTCCAAACTTGTGGGAACCATGTGCATTGCTTTTGAACTCCTTCAAAACATCCCCTAGGGCATATAGGAACCATCCCCCAGCCTTGGAATTATGTGGGCCCCACCTACATAGCTTTAAATATAAAGAAGCTAGGAAAAAATGCATTTTTATTTGGGGCAGCCCTGGCTAAACAGGCCTTAGTTACCCCTGGCCTATAAATATATGGCCTAGCCTTAGGATTTGCTTTCTACTGTTCAATTCGTGGAAAGGAAGAAGAGAGACGGAAGGAAGGAGAAAAAGAAGGAAAGAAGGAGAGAAGCCTAGGATCCTTTGGCCAAATTCTTCCCCAAGCTTGAAGGTAACTTCTTAGAGCCCAACCAACCCCCCTACTGTGTTTAATTTTTGAATCTTGTGTGTGGATCACCAAGTCAAGCCTTGTGAGCCATGTCCTTATATATAACTATGTTCACATGTGTAGTAACCTTGTAAAATGCTTAGATAGATATGGATCCTTGAATGCATGCTTTCATTTACATGTTTTACCCTTCATGTATACCATAGCAAGCTATAGATGCATAGACTTCAAGTTCCATCCATGAATATAGCTTTGTTTTATGCCAAACCATATACATAAAGAATGAATAGTAGGGTAGGGCCATGGATCCTTACATGCATGATGTGTTTCTTACTTTATAACTTAGGATTACGACTTTATTATGTTATCATAGCTACTCCTGTAATGTTTTGTAGGAATCAGGATGCTATGAGGCCGATCTTGGCCTTGCCTTGCTTGAACCATGTATGCTTGAACCCAATCCATCACCCAAAATGGCAAAGTATGATTAGAACCATGTAAGCCTATCATAATGACCTAATTACATGTATTACTAACCTCTGGGAAGCATCCCAAGTTGTTTTGGGAAGAAATTTGCAGAGAAATTTCAATATATGTTCAAAAATCCCGTGTTGGGGGATTCTCTGGATGATGCACTAGGAGTTGCACCCAAATGCCTAGTGCAGCTCCCAAAGATGTTGTTTGTGTGTAAACTAATCCAAACCTTTGGGAACTTCACCCACAGCCCCAAAATAGTATTTATAACATAAAAACCATCATGAACCCCTACGCCATGCAACCTTGTTGTCCCCACTTTGGATGCACCAATGAACCCCAATGGCTATGATCCAAAGAGGGACCATAAGCCCAAAACATGAGCTAACCATGGAGAGGACCTTCGCCATCACTCCCCAAGGTTGATGAAACTTAGAACAAGTGAAACCCAGAAGGAAAGCCCCACTGTTTCTATATTTTATTCTCTGGGTGATGCACTGGGCCACTGGGCGTTTCACCCTAAGGCCCAGTGCAAGTCCCAAAGAATGTTGTCATAGCTGTTTGGTGTCAAGATCTGAAACCAACCTACCCTAAGGCAACCCTAGGATCCTAAACCTCTTTTAACAGTATTTAGCATGTTCTAATGGTCCCATTAACATAGGTTATAGCCCCACATACGAAGAGCGGTGTCAAAGTCTAACTGGGACCCAACAAACCGAAGAACAATCAGGAACTTGTCAAGGTCAGTGGAATTACACCATACATGTAGGTGTAACATAACTAATGAGTTATTATAACAATAACAATTTATTTTACTATCTTTATAAACTCTTATTCGTATTCGCTTTATATTGAGAACTGTTGATGAAATTTATTACATATAAATTGCTAGTTTAGATGTCGTAGCCAGCTTGGAAACGATGCTAGTGGTGGCCCGTAGAATGGAATGCGGGGCACCACCTGACTTGTACTATGTCATATAGAATGCATATGGTTAGAGAATCACCCGTGCTACAAATCCTTGCCAACAGGGGTTAAGGTGTTGGATGTCAGTGAGAGAACTACTACCAAAGGCATTTTTCGATTGGGTACTCGTCTTCAAGAAAGATGGTATCACAGGCTAATCATAGAGGGCTGGTTGGGCTGACCTTAGGAAGAGATGTTGGAGGGGATTGGTTTTCTCTGACAACTCAATGGATGTATCGTGGGAGGTGGTTAAAGACCCACACCAGGATACATGTATTGGGGATTATAGTAGCACCTTCACCTGTCTTAGTTTTGTTGTTAGATGGATTAATTAATATAAATGAATCTCATGCATATAGACTCATGGCTGTGCTTGCATGTGTATAAGTGGTTTATATTTCATTCACGGGCTCAGTAGAGCTCACACTCTTGGAATCTTTCTTGTAGGTGATTTTGCAGGTATTGGTTTACTTTTGGGCGACGATATTGTCGATAGAACTATAGAACTTCCTCATCTTGTTACTTAGCGATGATTTTGTGATTATTTAAGCTTTTTTCTTTTAAGAAGTGTAGTTATCAGAATGTTGTAGTTTTGAGCATAAATGGATATATATATGGTATAACATAGATATTTGGGAGTTTATTATAAATGATATAAATCATCTATAGGTAGTTCAAGTCTTCTGTTGCAGTCCGATATACATTTATTATCTTTCTACACTTATTGTGTGGTTTGTGATGTGTAAGTACTGCTTCTGGATCTTGGGAATTGACAAAAATTGTAGGATATCTGGGTCACTTGCCCAAATCCTCCTAGAGGGTGGTTTGGGGTGTGACACTTTGGAATAGTCATCCTTCAAAAGAGGATGTATCATAGCACCATGACGAGGAGAGAGAAAGCATGTACAAAATTCTTCATAAATTGGACATACCTCAGCTGTGCCAAAATAGAACACATTTACCTCTGGGATGCAATAGCAAGAGACTCCTTGAAGAAAGTCCCATGCAAGCGTCATGCTCTTCATACCTACCAAAGGTTGGAGATGCACCCTCCCTAAGGCTTCACGGTCATCCCTCAGCATGGAATCCATCCATGAACTCAAAGCCTTGTCCATTGGTTGGAAAATAACAAAAAACAGCAAAATAAAGAAGAAAAGAAAAGGAAATAAGCCAGAATTGGAAACACGGACTCGACAGTGAAACTCCCCTATTCGATAGCGAACCATGGCCCCCTCGACATTGACCCACTATCGAGAAATCTACCTCGATGTCGATCCCAAGTGGTTCACTATCGAACAATGCTTTTTGGCTATCTAAACTAGTTCGACAGGCATCTAATGGCATTCGACATTCAAAACTTTCTCTTCGATGTCAATGGGAGACTTTTCAATGTCAGTCGACACTACTTCAATGTTGATACTATGTTTTTACAGCTTAAGTTGAGTCTGCACATTTCTGGGCAGTTCGCACTACGCCAATGGGTCCCTGCCATCCCAACACATCATCCTACACCCTAGGGTCATGAAGAAACATCTCATACCACAATCGCGTTCACACATCTCATTTTGACTTAACCAAGCACTCAATTGATCAAAAATCCTAAACTTGATTAAAAATCAATTAACCAAAATCATTCAAAAAGTATTTATAAGGCTCAAAGGCCCGAAACTATTCATCCTTCCATTCACCTTTTTGTATGAAAAAAAAAACCAAGCGAGGATGCAACTACTGTCCCCCATCAACATTGTTTCCGCCATCCTCGTCCTCTTTGGACCCCTCCTCCTCATCATCCTCACCATCCTCATCATCACTCTCGCTCCCGCTTTTCTCTCACTCATCATACACCCTCGCACCCTAATCGAAAGGATCATCAATCTGAACAGACGGGGGGTCAGGCACATAAGCCTCTGCAATTGGGGCAGGCTGAGCAGCAACCATGGCCTCAACCTCTCCTTCTAGAGCCGATTGGTAGTCGCCTCGTGCCCTAGGATGTCACCCTCCTACATCATTCATCAAGCATCAACATAATGAATTTTCTATTTTGAGCTAATTGTGCAGGTATCCATGAATGCCGACTAAAACTTACTAATTGGAGGATCCTCTCGCACAACGAGGTAGGCAACCAACTCCTTTAAAGCAACAACCATCCCCAATAGGTCATCATACCTATAGCCAGGGACCTACGCCAATACTGATGGTTAGCCTGTTATATAAGGAAGAGAAAAAAAAAGATAGAAGTACTTACAAATTCAAAGCCGCATGGGAAGCTGACAATAGATGAAGAAGGACGAGAGATAGGTACCTCCTTACCCTAACATATGAAGGACCATCTAGTCATCGAGAAGAAGGCATTGGGTATCTTGTGCAAACACAAAAGAACCGGCGACGATCTAGCACCAATATCGCCAGCAGGGGAGGTACTACCCAAGAGCAGACTCAAACGAAGTGGCCTGATGAACTGGGATGCCAACAGCACCACCACCAGTGGTCTCCCCAGCCTCATAGGGCTTGATGCTAGTAGGGGCCAAGGCACACCAAGGAAACAATCAGTAGACAAATAAGCAAACAAAAAATAGAAAAAAGCAAAAGGATTTGAAGCTTACCCGTTGACTTAAAGGAGTACGCCTGACACACATCAGCTCCTTCCCCTATACCCGCGATAATGTCTGCACGAGTTAGGCTCAACGAAGGGCCGTACATCAACGCCCTTCATGAACTAGTTCATCTCCTTTTTGGAGAGTCTCTTCGACTCAAGTATGAAGCGGGGAGGCCTCGTAGGAACGCAAAGCCTATCGACACCAGGCCATTGCCTATAGGCTTGATCCCCCAAATACCAGTCATACCCCAATGGCCCAATAAAGACCATGTGCCATGGCACGAGCCTCTTGGCAGCCTCTAGATGAGCTTGCACACCTAGCTCAAGAGACTCGAAGAGTTACCATACAACCTGTCAATACAAATGTCAAAGTTAGAGCCAGAATCAAACACCAAAGCAAGTAATGCAGGCAAATCATAGAAAATCTTACCTCTTGAAGGGAGAGTCGGTCTAGCATCTCCCTCACTATCGATACCGGTACCTAGCTCTCCTTAGGGCGGGTATTATCAGACAACGACATCCTTACCCTAGGAAAATAGGAGTTATCTCTGGATACCAACCTGGGAGCTCATACTCCCAAGTGATTATAGCACCAACACTGTAATCAGGACAACAGATATCAGTACAAGCAATACAAACCAATAAAATTTAAAATAAAACATAAGGAAAGACAACAGATTACCTCTGGTATGAACAAAGTGCCACCAACGCACCGGGTGCACCACATGGCTAAGGAATCCAAAGTCCTCAACATGTGGGCATTGCCCACTCCTGCCTAGTTAAAGGTTTTCACCTTTGACAGATCCCTGAGGTACCACACCATAAAAATGTGGATCCTCATGCTACAGGTGCTGAACAGAGTATTCCCTAAGAGGCTAAGAGATAGAGGATGAAGCACCTCATCTGGTAATCCAGCTTCTCTTGACTAGAAGAGTCGGTAAATGTCTTCTTATCCAACTCTCGACGGAACCACTGCATCCCAACATGTGAATCAGGGGGGAGGGACCCGAGCTATCTTTTCAACTCCTCCTCATTGTACTCCTAGCCTCTAGGGCACCCTGTAACGGCCTCACCACCAAAAGATAGCCCCGTGTACAAGAAATAGCATAGGGGCATAATCATCATCTCACCCACGGGCAGGTGGAAGGTATGGGTAGTAGGCCACCACCTCTCCGCCAAGGCCTATGCCAAGGATGTATTGAAGGACCTAGTCTGGAGAAGAGCTAGATCCTTAAAATTGGCTACCACTATCCGCTGGCGTACAACTCCGTATAACTGGTTATACTAGCTCAAGACAGTAGAGCATGACCCATATTTGTGATAGGTCATAGGTTCCCACACATTAAGACAAGACATCAATACATTAATTAATTCAAAATCCCCAGTGGGTTATATCAAGCAAAATGGATCAATCCTACAATATTGGAATCCATAACCCTAAGATGAAGATGCCTTCCCCAGTGGATACCAAAGACCCAAAAAAAAAGTACATCATCGAAGGACATCATAGGCATCTAACCTCAATGACCATCTCCAAATATGGTCAAATACAAGCAACATGAACACGATCATGGCCACACAACAATGGGTGTCACACATAAACAGAGAATTATAAATGCAATAGAGCCTAAGAACAATTGATAGATTTAAAGGGATCAAGGTATGGCAAGCACACATTCATACAAAAATTCACATGCAAATCAAGCAACATGGCATTCCCAATTCGAATCGAAACCACAGAGTTCAAATGTTACCTTGGGTGGCTTCCAAGCATTGCTACAGATGTGGGATGGCATATCGTTGAGCAATCAACCCTCGTACCATGAAGCCCTTGAGGACTCCTCGCAATCAGTAAGGACAACCTCATCAGGATTATACTCCGGATAATGAGCTGAATCGTCTCTCTTTAATCACCATACCTGAACTCCTCAGCCTCTTAGGAGGAGGAGGTGTGCTATTAGACCCCATTGGCCTCTTGCCTTTGTTTCTCCTAGACATGATGAAGAACACAAGGAGAACAAAGAAGAATAGAGAAATCCAAGAGAAACTTGAGTTTTCTCAAACCTTCACTCGGATAAGAATGGAGAGGAACAGACGATCCATCCAAGCCCTAATACACGTGATTTGGTCCACAATCAAGCCTACACGGCCTTAAATAGCACAAAATCCGCTATGGAGTCCTAAAAATCTGAAATTGGAAGAGTTTGAAATGAAAATGAATTGTGACTCTTCGTCTTCATAAAAAGGACTTTTTGCCCACCCCTCCTTTAACATTCACGCCCTATCGAGAAAAGCATCTCGATGTCGATGTGGGCTCTCAATGTCGAAGAAGCCATTTTTAGTATCAAGCAATGCATTTTGCTACCAAATTTCAAAATTTAAGCAAATGGGTCCACCCCATGGTGATTAGGCACCCCTAGCATGCCAATGCGTACCTTACACGTGGCCTGCATATGTAATCAAGCAAGATTCAAATCTCCAATCACACCTGCACAATTGGCGATTACTAACTTGGGATCTCAATTAGCATCTCCTCCACGCCCTTGCACTAATAAAATTACCAGAATACCCTTGCCATGGCCAGAGTTGTATAGCTACTTGCAAAATTACCAAACTACCCCTGCACCTCACCCTGTCAACGACAAACTTATCCCCAGGAGTGCCTGTACTATCGACGAACCTTTGCAAAAACACCATGCCCTATCAATAGCGAAATACTCCTCATAGTGCCCGTACTATTGGAGATACTTACTTTCACTTTTGCCTTATCAACGACAATTTTACAACCTTGATGGAAGCACCCGCACTATCCGCCAATCTTGTCACCCCTGCCAGCACAGCCCCGAACTATTGGCAGCCCGAGTATTACTACAGTTCAACCGATGGAGCAACCTACAAAGGTAAGCCTCTATCCCCCACACTCCTACGCCCCTGAGCAAGACAGACGAGCTTTTGCTCAATCTGACGAGACGAAGTGTTTGCAAAATCACTTCTTTAACTCACAACTATACACAGTCTCAGTCAAAGAGGGGAATTCTATAGACACCTCATTTTCTCTTTCCCCCGGAGGTTTCTCGTAACGATGGTGAGCATCCTCTAAGGCCTAGAGCTGGTGTATCTGTGGATGTAGCGTCAGTGTGTACTACCCAAATCCGTATATCAATCACCCTTTCCCTTTTCTAGAGCCTAAACCAGAGCCTCCAAAGTCTCCCAAGTACCCCTTGAAACTAACCTATCCCAGCACAGAGCATGGCCCAAATAGTCCAAGCCATCCCCATCGACATTGGAACCCACCTTGATACTTAAGGGCCTCGAGTCGATGATGAGCCAACCTGCCATCGACATCGAGCCATACTCTCTCATTGTCGAATAGTACCTTTTTACTGTCAAGCAATGGAAATCGACACTCAAATACCAACCCTTGATGTCGAGTCCTGTTCATCGACAACCACTCGATGTCGGCCATACCCTATTTTGATGTCGAATCGGGCAGTTTCACTGTCGAATAACTGCTGATTTGAGAAGCCCAAACTTACCATATTTTGCTCTAATTGCGATTCCTTTCACGTCCTAGTTTATTTTTGGCACTTTGGATCTCAAACTTAGCTCCCTTAGGCCCCAAGAAACACCCCCAAAGGCAATAAAACACATGGATCTCACCCATTGATCCTTACCTTGACTTTACACCCACTGTCGATGCAAAGACCCCCATTCGGATGGTCCGAATTAACTCAACCATACCTACATGAATTTGGGAGTACACACACCCTTCTACATGTGTAAAAACACCCTCTCTCAAGTTGATGAAGGTTACATGCACCTTATATGAGCTTTGCCCAAGTCCCTAGTCTAGAGATAGAGCTCCCTTATAGCCATACTTAGCCTACAGTTAAGAGTTTCGAAGCCTACCAGTCCCTTCCTCTCTGGAGCATCACAACCCCTACTTGAAAACCCCAAGATCAAGACTTGAAGATGCCAAACCAAAAATCTCGGCTTGACAATGAAACATTTAAGTACAAGAGATAAGAGAAGCCATAACAAGTGGTGACACTTGCTCAATGATCGAATGTCCTGAGTTAAACAAGGAAAATCTCCACATTCTTACTTTGATCTTCTTTCACTAGGTAGGTCCTTTGGTCTCTGATTTTATTCAATTTTCTTTATCTTCATATTTTATCGAGTTTTACATTGCCAAGAGGAGTTTGACTTGGTCTTTCTAGACGATAATCACACCCTACTGTTTCTTCCCTCCTTCATACTTCTTTTATATGTATTGTATCTTATCTTCATGCATGCATCTCCATGACCCCAACCCCCTGTAGTTTAAGACTCTCATACGCACTCATCGTTGGTATATATTCTTGTTTAATTCCCATATTTCATCGTATATATGCATTAAATGATTATCATTCATCACATCATTACGCTTAGCCTAGAGTCAATCATGTTTAGGTTATTTAAGCCTTTGAGTCTTTTATTTTACATTTTAGTTTACTAATCTTTACTTTGTAGCCAAACCTCCGGGTACGTGTCCCCTTCATTCCCCTTGTATTTTACTATCTTGCACTTTTACTTATATTTTACATTCTACTAAAGCATGTTATTCATTCCATGATGCTTAGCAATAGAAGACCGGCAAGTCCCGATGGACAGGGGCGCCTAATACCTTTCCCGAACCGTAACTTGACCCGTACCCAGACCAACAGACCATTTGTCCCCAAAAGGGCATTTTATGAGAGTCATTACATTATAATTTTTTGTCCTAGTGTGGGGACTTCAACATTCAATTCACCTCTCTCTTCTCCCCAAAGAGGGATGAGGTGGGGGACACGCAACGATCCCCTGCCATGCGGTCATTGTTCTCACATGGTCCCCTAGGTTCCCTTCCTCCGTGCCTTTCCGCTGCTCATTCTCTAGATTAACCCCCGCTTCATTTTCTTTGTTCTCCTCATCCCCACTGTCCTTTCCATCTTCCTCTTCATCTTCTTCCTCGACTTCCTCCTCACCATCTGGCCCCTCCTTGGAAGTCTTTGATAGTGCCAGGCTACACTTGGTAAAATCAAAGCCTAGAAGGGACTTTCAGACAAAGTTTTGAATGCGTCGGCCACCGAGGACGTAGGAGTCCACACTTGCCTGCACCAGACCATTATCATACTCTTTGGAAGCCTTGAAATCAACAACTGCCTTAACATTGACAGCATTCTCCCACTCTTCAACCTCGGCCAGCTTGGCCTCAACATCCTTTAGTTTAGAGTTAAGCCCCTTAAGGCGGTTATCACCAAAGGCTTTCACCTTCCCCAAGCTTTCTGCACACAGCTGAACCTACCGCAAGTCATCTTCGAGGGCCCTCTTTGTAACAGCCCAAACCTCCTTATTGTTATAGCTTGTCTAGACAGTCGATATTATTTGATCCTTAAGCTTCCTATTGTAGAGATTAGCTGCCTCGAGAGCACTCTTAGTACTCTCACTCTCCGTAGACCATAACAGAAGTGAGTTTTGGAGCTCCAAGACCAAAAGGTCCTTTTTCTTCAACTCTTCCTGGAGGAAGACCAAGCGATCGAAGGCATCTCCACTATATATAACACGTTGTAAGAACAAGAAGAGAAGTATAAGTACGTGTGAGAAAGGGTGCCAAGCATCACCAATGGCATGAACACAATTTATCTGCACAGTAATTCCTCAACAAAATGAAGTATTTAATGGAGAGCTTCCCTGCCAAATCATGATCTTGGGGAAGCCTACCCTCCTGAACCCAGTAGCTACCTAGTGTAAAGTCATAAAGAACAGAACAAGAAGTGGACAAGCACTATTGAGGGAAAAAAAAGTGAAGAAAAATCTTCACTCGAGCACAGAGGAGATAGACAGGGAGAATCCTGCATTATCTATCCACCTTTATTTGTGGACCCTGGCAAGCAAGAGGGATCCATCTCAAATGGCAACTGATCCTAGTCCAATTGAAGAAAGAGGTCGGGTACCCTGGCTCCCGGGATGATCAACATATCGTTAGTATTGGTCAAGGTGCCCTGAACGGCGACATCAAGATCCTCGTCACTTGGCAAGGCAGCAGGAGGGTCAGGAACTTGCTCTGAAGCAGTAGGACGATATAAACATTCAGCCTCACACGTTTCTTTCCTCCACCTTGTGGAGGTAGTTGACTCGCCTCATCCAAACCTCTTTTTGAAGGCTGGGGCATGCAGTTTGAGGGCCGCCTGGAGCGAACGATTGTCGATGGGCACTACATGAATGAGAAAGGGTTAGCCCAGGGTACAAATATCATGAGCACATAAAAGGGCAACAAAAAGAGCCTCACCAGGGGAGAGACCAAGCCGAGCAAGAAAATTCTTGTTAGTCAGATAGTTGGCATTGAAAGCAGGTCCCATTCTTCCAGTCTCTCGAAGGACTGAGAATCAGACTTACTCTGCTGAGGCCTAACATTCAATACTAAAAGCTTTGGTTCAGACCAAACATTGCCAATCAGTATGCCTTCAATTCCCAAAGCAAAGAGAAATCGGTGCTTCCACCCTTTATTAGAAGATGGCAGACCGATGAAATACTTCACCCCCGAATGCTGGTTTATGATGTACCAGCCCCGAGAGCCAGAATGAGCACTAATATGAAAGAGGTTCAAGAAAAGGGTGAGAGAAGGTAATGATGCCAAATTACGGTAAGGAATGCTAAATACGTATATGTGCTGTATGTATAAAGGATGTAATGGCTGGATGATGGAATTTTGAGTATGGACAATCAAATATGATAGGAAATGCTATATGTGCATAATGAATGGATTCAATGGATTGTAGACTATGAGTGGGATTCTCAATGTTATGTGTTATACCATATAATGCCCACCCAATAGACCCACGACACGTGGCACCAGGGAAGACAGCTAAGGAGGGTCGACAGGTAAGAACTATCTACTCGAAGACCCATGATGGATACGATGGGTAAGAACTATCTGCCGAAGACCCATGACAAATACGACGAGTAAGAACTATCCACCTGAAGACCTAAGTTGGACATGTCAGGTAAGAACTGGCTGCCCAAAAATCTATAGCTAAAAGGTCCACGGGTCTTCCCATGGAAGCAAGAAGAAGCTGGTGCGCCTATCTGGTCAATCAACCCGTCAACACCAGCCCTATGTACCCCAAAACATCATCTCTCACTAGGAGTAGCTGAATGGTAGAAGGCCTAAGCACATCAGCAGCCACCAAAAATAGTAATCCAGTGGACAATACCACTCTCCAATGGAAGAATCCACTCTCCTAGAAGCTTCCCTACCGTTGCTCCGAATGCATATTTTTGAGGGTTTAATCTGAGTTTGTACTCTTTTATTCGCTCGAGAAACTTTCTCAGTGCCAGGAAATGGCCCTACTGGGTGACCGATTTGACGATCATGTCATCGACATACACTTCTACTTCTTTGTGCATCATTTCATATAGGATGACCATAGCTGCTCTTTTATACATTGCTTCGGCGTTCTTTAGACCAAAGGGCATTACCTTGTAACAATAGGTTCTCATGATGTGATAAACACTGTCTTCTCTTTGTCCCTTAGACATATGCTGATCTGATTATACCCAAAAAATCCTTCCATAAATGACGATAGGGCATGCTTTGCTGTGTTATCTACCAGCAAGTCAATGTGAGGCAATGGGAAGTTATCCTTGGGGCTGACTTTGTTGAGATCTAAAAAATCCACGCACATTCGTACTTTCCCATCTTTCTTAGGAACTGGGACAATATTGGACAACCATTGAGGGTATTTTGCTACTTGGAGAAATCCTGCATTCCACTACTTGATGAGTTGCTCCCTGATCTTTTCACTCCATTCAAGCAGCATTCTTCTGGGTTTCTGTTTGACAGGCCCAGCGTCTGGATAAGTGGGCAGTTGATGCTGTACTATCCTTGGATCGATGCCTGGCATATCTTTATAGGACCATGAGAATACTTCTTAAAACTCCTTCAACAGGGCTGTCATCTGACCAACTTCCTCCTTATCGAGTGAGGAGCCGATTTTAACCATTTGGGGATAATGTTCTGTTCCCAGATTTATGAGATATGTGTCCTCTCGGACAGATTGGGCCTTTCTTTGCTTTAGTTGTTTTTTTAAGTGATGGTGTTCAAGGATACCCTCATCATCGGAAGATGAATCGGAGGAAGAAGAAAACACATACTTGGAATGGTTTACTTCATTCATGATGGAAAGAGGAGTACAAGTAGACTCGATAGACTGGAAGGTACTACCTTCCTTGATTACAAGAAACTTACTAGCAGATGAGACTAATTCGGAGATGACCACTCCTTGAGACTCTATTTCCTGAAATCTTTCAGAAACGCTAATCCAGTTTACAATGGGTTCATAGAGAGGGTGCATCAAAAGATGAGGTTTTAACCCTTCTTCATCCCTTACAGAAATCATGGCTATCTCGAACAATTCTCTTATGCTTAGATCTTCTTTAGCAGCTATCAATTCTGCTCATTCTACATATAGTGCCACTTAGTCGATGTTGTCTTGAAAGAAGACTTCAAATCCTGGTTGGAGACTTCATTTTTCATGATCAAACCACGACTTAACATTGCCACAGAGTGGGAAGTTCTCTCCTTCCTTGACAAAATATCCGTTCAGAGTCTTGAAATATGGAGATATTCCCATGGCAGTGCTCGGCCTTTCACCTTTTAGGTTGTTTTCAAGTTTGCCTTTCTTTCTTGGCTCTTCATATCCTAGTCCATGACGGTTGCTGTAAGTTGGAAACTCAGGGAATTCTGGAATCCCTTCTTCATTCTTTCCTAGTCCAAGCCCTGGGAAATATTCCATGTTGTTCATCATCTTCAAAGTTTATTTACTCCATACGGATGGATATCCGAATGGGATTATCTCTCTTACTTTTGAGGTTGTCACTCTGATTGCCCCAATCTCGAATCCACCTAGCTGGGTATCTTTTGGAGTTTCTACTCCTACCTAAATGCTTGCCAAAGTGTGAACTATTTTTGGGTCACTGAAGATGGTGAACATCTTCCCTTCATGGATAAACTTCATTTTCAGATGCAGGCTTGAGGCCATCGCCCCTACAGAATTTAGCCAGGGTCGCCCCAATAACATGTTAAATGATGCTTGAATGTTAAGTGATTGGCATTCCACTGTTGAACTGGACTGGTCCAACTCATATCAGTGGTCAAAACTCCCAGAACTTTCCTTCTCGTGTTGTCATATGCTCAGATTGTCTGAGCAGAAGATTTCATACGAGTGAGGTCTAGCTCCATGCAGCTTGCAGCTTTAAAAGGTATAACGTTGAGAGCCAATCCGTTGTCTATCAAGACTTGGGGGACCCGGTTCCCATGGCCCGATTATGATTCTTTCCTCCAGGTGGTAGATCATCTTCAGAGAATGAGAGAGAATGTGTGGCATAGGTAGCCTCCACGATGTTTGAAAGCTCTTCTGGGCCCATCTCTATTGGTACTTGAACTTTGTTAAGTGCTTTCAGAACTACTTCCCGATGTGGCGGGGAGGCCATCAACAACCCCCAGATAGAGATATTGGCTTGTATCTTCTTTAGTTGGTTCAACACTTGATTTTCTGGCTCGTACTTGCTTTGCAGTAAGGCAGGTGCATACGGTTTCTCTACAATTAGACCCTTATCTTTGAAATTTCTATCACTCCAGGTCTTGGATAGTTCAAGTTCTCTCCCCTTGACAATGAGCTCTATCAGGCACACCTCATCATCCTCCAGGTCACTTTCAATTATCACCAAGGTTCCTACCATTGGGCTCTTCCTTCTTGAATGAGTGACTCTGCTTTCTGCCTTCAAGGTAGCGATCGTTCGTCGGGCCTTTTGCAGGTTCTTTTACAGGCCCTTTTACTTTCCGCAGAGGTGTCTGATAAGTTGGTCACCATCTGGCTTTCGCAAGCCAACTGGCATCATCTGCTAGATCATTTTGAAGATTTCACTGGCTAACTTTTGGAATCTCATAGCTTCAGCTAAGGACTTGAAATGTTCCTCATCTTCCGATGTTTCTTCATCGCTGGAGATTACAGGATGAATGTTGCTTATGGGATCCATCATTTGCTCATCCGTGTTGATATTGTAGAGGTACAACCTATCATGTGCCTGTGCCCATTCGTAATACTCCTCACTTCTGTGGCCTAGAGATGCTGGAGAACTTTCGCACAAATCTTTTGCCAGAGCGAACACGAGAGAGAGCTCATCTTCCAATTCTTTCAGGACTTAAGGTAATGGTCATTTCTCATTTACCGATTGTTGCCATTACAGTTCTTCCTAATAGCTTTCATCTGTAGGTACTACCTTAATGAGCATTTAGTGAATCTTATCGACCATTCTGAGGATCCTCGATGCTTCGAATGGAAGGGACCAAGCTCTTGGCCCATAGATTTCCTCATACTAGTTGACAGTAGGTTCTTCCTCTATTTTAGACACTTCATTGGGTAGTTCACTACCAGTGCCTTCATCCATTATTTCGTCGTTCAAACTTTCACTAGATGTTTCTTCATCTGGCTCTTCTGGATGTTTCTTCATCTGGCTCTTCTTCAGAATCTTGACGACCTGGGTCTTCTTCTTCTTCCCCACTGCTATCAATAGGGTGAATTCCTTTTGTTGCATCAAAGTAAGGATCGCCGGTATTGATGTTACCGACCCAATTTTCCCACCCTTCCATCATTCTTGTTGAGCCGGCATAGGGGAAATCATCTGAGTATAACATAGGATCTTGGGGGGGGATTCCCAAAGAAATCCTTGGTTAATACTAGATTTAGCCAAGCCATGATCCTCAGTTCATGCAACATTCTCTGAAGTGCATCTTCTTTTGCTGGTAATTCTATCTTTTTAACTTGTTCTACTAAATGGCCACACACCATGTTCGGGAAGCTAGAAGTAGCTTTGTACATGATGTCATGGGTTGTGGATATTAGCTCAAGGATGTCTTGCACTTGATGAAAGATGCTCATGCCCCATCTATCAAAGTCTTCTTCTTTGATGAACCATGCTCTTCTTGGATTTTTCAGGAGACCTTTCTCCCTCACTGCTGCTACCTTCCTCATTTCTGAGAGGTATGGGTTGGACGAGATCAGTTGGGTCCATTTTGCCATTGTCTGCTCCAACATTGTTTATTGCAGTTTCAATGGATAACTCATCTTTAGAATATGACTCGAAGTCTTCTTCTTCACTGTCATCGGTATTTTGTCCCACCTGGATAAGGTAAGTGTCTCCAGAGAGAGTCTCACCAATGGCCAATGTGGATGTAGCTTAGATCAAGCTTGGGGTGGTCTCTTCAATGATTTTCGTATTACCATCAGGTGGCTCTCCCCCAATGGGTTGATGTGAACCGTTGGGTTAGCGCATTCTTCTTCATCTTCTGAGTTTTCCACATATACCACGTGGCTGATCTCATAATCGGTGAACTTGAACTTTCTTAATTACACATGAGACCCAAGGCTGTCTAACCCATTCTCTAGGTATTCCAGCATCATCATGCAATGGTCGAAGGCTATTCCCTTCCCTCGGTCACACTGCTGTCCACCTTCTCTAAATTTTCCATTGCAGTTGGTTCTTGCATAATAGATGCACACCATCATCCTTTTTGCTCTCCTCTTTCGTGCCTATCAGCTTCGGCCGCAAAAAGGTGTTGGCTGAGCTTCAATCATTTCTTTTCTGCACATGTCTCTTAGGAAATTGCTAATGTTGGTTCTAGCTTCTGCTGGGAGGTCCATCTGCTTTATGAGACGCACCTTATCCCTCCAAATTCTTTTCAATTCCTTCAAGGGACCCCCTATGGGCTGACTTAGAGTGGTTAGGTCTAAATCCGTTGTCCCTTCTTCCAAGGCATTTACAAATTCCATTGATGATCTTGGGGTGTCAAGTTCATTTTCATCAAGTGACCCCTTTAGGGTGGTGAATTCTTCTGATATCTCAAGCCTCTGAGGGTAAAGATACTCATCATATACTCCACCCAGGTTTTCTAGGATTATGCCTACTTGCTCTTCCTCTATGAGGCGAGGTTGCATCTAGTCAGCTTCTTCACGGAATCTTTTAACAAAGTCGAAGAATCCTTCATTTGGCCTTTGCCTTAGAGCTTCCAACTCCTTTCTTTTCTTCTCATTTTCCTTGGTTTGGGCTGCTAGGATAACCCTGTAAATTTGAGAATCCATCAACTTCCTCCCTTGTCTTGTAGGTTGGATCATGAATGTTGGGTTTTCACAAGTGACATCCTCTTGCAACATATTCACCCCATGTTTTGGCAAAGGGTTAGTAGTTACATTGGGTTGTTGTTCCACTTGCAACGCTATCTATCCTACGTCGATTAGGTCTTGTATGGCATGCTTGAGGTGTATGCATCTATTGGTCTGGTGACCCTTTTGATTATGATAGTAGTAATGTAACTCTATCTTGTATCTTGGAGGTGGATTGGCCAAATCTACATGCCTCGATGGTACGACATCCAGCATCCCTTCCCTCTTGAGGTTGAAGAAGAGGTGAGTAGGAGTCATATTGCCAAAAGTAAACTGTCTAGAAGAAGCTGACTGTTCTGCCATAATAACCAACGGTACAGTGGCTGTCGGCAAAATCTTTTTCTCAATGTACTGGCTAGTAGTTACAGCATTCACTTCGGGGCCCTTCCCTCTTCCTACTTTGTTGTTCTTGTTAAGGTAGGATCCAGAGGCCTCCTCAGTTGAAGCCTGGGCTTGATTTCCCTTAAAGAGCTTGTCTTCAATTCGCTTTCCTGTAGCTATGAGTGCTTCAAAGGTTTTGATGTGCTAATAGTAGAGGCGGTCATGGTACTCCCATGTAAGTTCCCTAGAATCATTTCCACTTACTCTGCGTAATTTGGATGTTTCCACATCCTAGAAATTGGAAAATCCTTCGTCGGCTCCTTCCCCCAAGGTTTTTAACTCATGCCGAGTAATATCTACCTCAGTGTTGTAAGAATACTGCTTAGTGAACTCATTCACCACCGCCGACCAGGTTTGAGTTTGAGTCTGGTCTAATTGAGTGAGCCATCTCAGAGATAATCCAGCCAATGAGTAAAGGAAGGCTTAACCTATTTGATTCTTAGTAAGCTCCCATGACTTGGCCACAGTAATGAAGATTTTCAGGTGGGCTTTTAGGTCCCCTGTCCCGCCTAACTTGTCAAGCTTCCATTTGAAGTCTTCAGGTATCCTCCCAGTCGGGAAGAAGACCAAATCATTTTCTGGTTTGGCTACTGCTTTCCCTTGCATAGCAATTGTTTGAGTTAAAATAAAATCGCAAGCGTACGGGCAATCGTTGCTACGGGTCGAACACGAGGAGATATACGCCACTCTATTTAACTAACTTAAAAGTAATGCAAAGTGAACCAAATTAAAGTGTTAAATTAATCAAACAAAAATTAATGCATCCTAACTCATAAGCATCTAACAAAATTAAGGGATTAAATTGGCGTCCTAACACATGAGCATCTAACTTATCAAACTAAAGCGAATTGAAAAGAATAAAAATGTAGCCACATATAATAACCACATAAAAAGAAATAAGAGAATAAAAGTGCATCCAAAAATCACAACCATATAAAAAAAGTAAAAGAAATAGAGGGAGAAGAAGAAGAAGAAGATAGAGAGAGATAGAGGAGATGGAGAATGAGATTAAGGGTTTAGAGAATGAGATACCTTGATGTGCTTGAACCAGATTAAACTTGCTTGCATGAATACTTGAATAAACTTACCATGGCTTTCTCTTCTAAATCTTCAAGTCTTGTCATCAACTTAAGAACTTAGACTAGGAAGCTTAAAACCTAAACTAGAATTAAGAAATTACAATCCAATTGAAGACTTAAATTGAAAGTAAAGCATAAATTAAACCTATTACAACCATTAACTAAAAATCACAAATTAGAAGGAGAAGAAGAGAAGAAATTTCACTAAGTGAATGAGTCATTTTTACAAGAGAGGTAGGGGTATTTATAGGGGAAGGGGAGAAGAAATAAGAGAAGAGAGGAGAGGGGGAGGAGCTCCACGATTTTGGAGCTCCTCTCCTAAAAATCGTGGAGAGGAGAGAGGGTGTGAGAAGAGGATCCAAAAATAGGGAATATTCCCTTCTCCTTCCTCCTTTACAATGCCTTGGCTCCTAAGAAAAAGAAAAAAAAAATATAAAGAGGGAGAGAAGAGATTATTGTTTACATAAACCTTCTATTTCTAGAAAAGTAAATTTCTAATTCTAACTTGTGCTTCCTTTTCTTTGTAGATATCTTTTTTCAAGCAATAAAATCAAAGCATCTATGATTTTTCAACCTTCCATAGATGAGAAAATATCTTTTAAAATAAATCTTTCCCAAGTAGACTTCCGAAAGCGCCCTTGAAAAGTTGGAGGAGAGAGAGAGAGTGATGACTAGGATTTTCATTCAACAAATGATAAAATCCCCAATGTCTCCTCTAAAAATCGTGGGGCATTAAATGCGGCCCAATGAAATTGTGGACAGTAGTGGACCTTCAAAATTAATGGAATCTAATGGCAGTGTGGGTCCCTCCATGTGGGTAGCAGTCCTTTTCTCTCTTCAAGAATATAAAATTGTCGTAACGGTCCAGTACTTGCAGTAGATCTCCACCGTTGCTTAGAAATATCTTCTATAATGTCAAAAATGTCCTTGGGCAGTGGTAGACTGACTATGGGCTTGCACTACAGCTCCTTTCTGACCCATTATTCTTTTTTGGGCTGAAAAGAATAATCAACTGTACGGTGGGCTAGACGAATTCGTACTTGCATTCCGTCACGTCCAACTTGCTCCAAACTTAGTCCTCTTTACAGTCATGGAAGGAAAAATGGCAACTTTACGTGAAACTTGGGACATGTAGCTCCCGATAGTCCAGAATAACCCAAAATAGCCCAAAACCTGAAAAACACAAGAAAGCACCAAAGTAACTCTATCCAATGTGGTAAAACGTATGCTTTATGCCCTAAGATTTCACACATAAATGTGCTCATCAGATTCCCCCACACTTGAACGTTACTTGTCCACAAGTAAACAAAAGAAAAACTAACCTAGAATGCAGAAAATCCTAACTCACTTTCATAGGAATCAGGGTTGCACTTAGCATGTGCAACAAGCCTTTAAACCCCTAGGTCACCCCTAGTGGATGAGTTGTGTCTTGTGGGTGTTTGTAGTGAATATACACCCAAAAATCAAAAAATCAAAAAGAATGATGTAAATTTTTTCTTATGGCATAAGTAAGATAGTGCACACAATCTCAAAGAAATACTTAACTAAAGATCAAGGAGCCAAAGGTTCCCCCACACTTGAATTTTATCACCCCATATCAATTCAAATAACAAGCATGCATCAAGGTCAAGGGATCTCCTCATATTTTCTGAACACTACTCACCTTCAAGTAAACCCCCCAGAGCATCGATGGAACCAAACACTTAGGCATTGAGTATTTTTTACCATATTTTTTTTTCTTTAGGCATTAAGGCAAAAGCTTTTTTTTTTTTTTCTTTCTCAACCACAAACTCTATTTCTACTCCACTACTGTTCCTTGAATGACATAGTGGAGCATACACCAGACACCCAAATACTTGGTAGCTTCGCTTTTTGCATGTATCTATGAAGACTTTGAGACATTGATGCAAGAGTTTTTTTGAGTTTCCTTCCAAGGAATTTCAAACAAGTCACCCTGCTTCCTGAGGCATAATGCCCTATCTAGTCCCAAAGAATTCCACTTTTCTTTCTATTTCTCTTTTTTTTTTTTTTTTTCATTCACTTTCGCTTTCATGCCTTGCCTTGCCACAAACTAATTGGTCTCAACTACTAGCCAAAAGATCAAAGGGTCCATAAACACATAGAGGAATCTAACCATCAAATGAAGTAGCACTCATATTTTCAAACTCAATCCCCATCACCGGATACAAACCAACTATTGTCCTTGACAAGGAATTTTTTATTGTTTCGTATGCTAGGGAACCTAATTCCCTCTTTCTCTCGCTTTGCAATCAAAGAGACTTATGCACAAAACCAAAACTACCGCCACAATCAAAATTCACAAATAAAGTCCAACACACCCCACCCCCACACTTAATTAATGCAATGTCCTCAATGCATGCAAAAAAGAAAGAGTAAGGACTAGGGAGGATAAATATACCAGGAGGTCATTCTTCAAGGTAAAGAGGCTCATGGAGATCTATGACCTCTTCAAGTGGAGTGGGCATCTCAATGTATGGCTTCAATCTTTGGCCATTGACCTTGAAAGTAGCATCTGTACCATAATTGGCAACCTCAACAGCCCCATGAGGATAAACTTTTTGAACAATATAGGGGTCATCTCATCTAGAACGCAGCTTACCTGGAAAGATGTGCAAACGAGAATTGTACAACAAAACTTTTTAGCCTACCTCAAAAGATTTTCTTAAAATATTCCTATCATGGAAAGCCTTGGTTTTTGCCTTGTAAATCTGGGCATTCTCATATGCCTTATTCCTAATCTCTTCCAACTCAGATAGTTGGAGTTTCCTATGGGCACCTGCAGTGGGTAGGTCAAAGTTAAGCTTCTTGATAGCCCAAAAGGCCTTGTGCTCAAGCTCAATAGGTAAGTGATATTCCTTTCCATACACCAGACGGTATGAAGATTGACCAAGATCGATCTTGAAGGCTGTCCTATGGGCCCACAAAGCATCTACCAACCGATTAGACCAATCCTTGCGGTTTAGGTTGATGGTTTTCTCAAGAATTTGCTTTATCTGTCGATTTGAAACCTCAACCTGGCCACTATTTTGGGGATGGTAGGGTGTGGCTAACTTGTGAATGACACCATATTTTCTCATGAGGGCCTCAACGGGCTGGTTACAAAAATGTTTACCCCGATCACTAATGATAGCACGGGGAGTACCAAAATGGGAGAAGATGTTCTCCTTCAAAAATTTCACAACCACCTTGTGGTCATTGGTCTTACAAGCAACTGCCTTAATCCATTTGGACACATAGTCCATAGCAAGTAATATGTACAGGTTACCAAAAGAGTTAGGGAAAGGCCCCATGAAATCAATACCTCATACATCAAATACCTCAACCACCAGAATTGGGTTGAGGGGCATCATATTTCTCCTAGTGAGATGTCCTAAAGATTGGCATGAGGGACATGCCTTGCAATAAGTAAAAGCGTCTTTAAACAGACTAGGCCAATAAAATCTGGCCCTAAAGTGACCTCCACAAGCCTGATCATGGCAAAAAGATAAGATAGATTGTTACTCATAATCAGGAACACATCTCCAGATTACTTGATCCGGACAAGTCTTAAAAAGATAAGGATCATCCCAAAAGAAATATTTAACCTGTGAAAAAAAATGATTCTTATCTTGGGTGGACCAATGTACAGGTGTCACACCCGTAACCAGATAATTAACAATGTCAGCAAACCAAGGTTCATTAGATACTACCATCAGATACTCATTAGGAAAGTTCTCGTTGACTGGAGAATCTATAGTCAAAGAATTAGGCAACCGGGATAGATTGTCTGTAACCAAATTTTCACACCCTTTCTTATCCCTAATTTCAAGATCAAATTCTTGCAACAAAAGGGCCCACCTAATGAGGCAAGTCTTGGCATCTTTCTTTTGCATAAGATATTTGATAGCTGCATGGTCAGTATAAATAATCACATGTGATCCAATCAAGTAGGGCCTAAACTTCTCTAAAGCAAACACAACAGCTAAAAATTCTTTCTTAGTGGTGGTATAATTAAGCTATGCATCATTAAGAGTCCTACTTACATAATAAATCACATGGGTCAATTTATTGATTCTTTGCCCAAGAACAGCCCCTATAGCAAAATCAGAGGCATCACACATAAGCTCAAATGAAACTCTCCAATTAAGAGCTTGAATAATGGGGGCTGAGATCAATGCTCTTTTTAATTGCTCAAAACTCTTATGACACTCAGGAGAAAAATCAAATGGATAGTCCTTTGCCAAAAGAGAGGTGAGAGGTCTAGCTATCTGGCTAAAATCCTTGATGAACCTGCGATAAAAACCTACATGGCAAAGAAAAGATCTAATGTCCTTCACACTCTTGGGTGGTGGTAAATTGACAACAAGATCCACCTTAGATCTATCAACTTTAATCCCCTCTTTGGACACAATATGACCAAGAACTATACCTTGCTTTACCATGAAGTGGCACTTCTCCCAATTCAAGACCAAGTTCTTTTCTATACATCTCTTAAGAACCAAAGAAAGATGATGCACGCAATTAGAAAAAGTAGAGCCGTGAATAGAAAAATCATCCATAAACACCTCTAGGAAGTGCTCTACCATATCAGAAAAGATACTCATCATGCACCTTTGGAATGTGGCAGGGGCATTGCAAAGCCCAAAAGGCATACGCCGATAACCAAAAGTTCCATAAGGGCATGTGAAAGTGGTCTTGTGTTGGTCCTCTAGAGCAATAGGGATTTGGTTATAGCCTGCATATCCATCAAGAAAATAGTAATACTCATGACCAGCTAGTCTCTCTAACATCTGATCAATAAAAGACAAGGGGAAGTGGTCCTTCCAAGTTATCGCATTCAATTCCCTATAGTCAATGCACACTCTCCACCCTGTTTGGATACGGGTTGGAATCAATTCATTATTGGCATTCTCAACTACAGTGACTCCTCCTTTCTTAGGCACAACCTGCACAAGACTCACCCATTGGCTATCAAAAATAGGATAAATGATGCCATGATCCAAGCACTTTAGGATATCTCTTTCTTGATTGCCTCTTTCATCATAGGATTAGCCCTCCTTTGGGGTTCCCTAGAAGATTTGGAACTCTCCATCAGATGGATATGATGTTGAACAATGGAGGGGTTAATACCTTTAATGTCAGACATGGTCCAACCTATGGCTTCCTTATAGTCCTCTAGAAGCTTAATCAACTCTTCTTCCTGAATAGAAGTCAAATCAAAAGCAATAATAATAGGAAGAGTGTGATCTTACCCTAGGAAGGCATACTTGAGGTTGGAGGGCAATGCCCTCAACTCTAATGTGGGGGACTCAATAATGGAGGGTTTGGATACTTCAGACCTCAGATAAGGGGGTATCATCAACACCCTCCAATTCCTGCATACATTGTCAAAAATCCTGAATCAAAATCAATCTCAAAGAACGCATCAATATCATCGAGAAATCCTTGAAGCATATGCACCTCTTCATCCATATCAGGATGCTTGCCTAACCTAAACACATTGAAGTCAACAGAAGTATTACCAAAAGATAACTTCATGAGACCATTCCTACAATTGATTAAAGCATTACCGGTAGCTAGGAATAGCCTACCCAAGATGATAGGGATTTGGTCCTTGAAGTTGGCAGTAGGTTGGGTATCCAAAACAATAAAATCCACAGAAAAAATAAACTCCCCAATCGTCAACAGGACATCCTCAATCATTTCCTTAGGAACTTTAATTGACCAATCTATAAGCTGAACAGTGATTTTGGTGGGTTTCAGCTCTCCCAATCCCAGTTGTTGGTAGACATGAAAGGGTAAGAGGTTCACATTTGCACCAAGGTCCAATAAGGCATGATCAATAGTGGTATTGCCTATAGTGCAAGAGATGGTGGGGCTTCCAGGATCCTTATGCTTGGCTGCTACTGGCTGTGAGATGGGAAAACTAATGTTAACAGCCAAGAATGCCTTTTTGGGCACATTGGTGGTCCGCTTTTGGGTACATAAGTCTTTAAGGACTTTAGCATAAGCGGAAATCTGGGCAATGGCATCCAACAAGGGGATATTCACCTGAACCTGTTTAAAAACATCCAAAATTTTCTCCATAGAATGAGACTTCTTGCTAACCAACCTATTTGGGAAAGGGGCCGGTGGGGTATAAACTCTTTCAGGGGTGGTCTCTTTTACTTTCTCAATAGAATCATCTTTGGTTTCCTTAACCAAATCATCTGGGATCTCTTCAGGTTCATCAGACGAACCAGGAACAGTAGGCACTTCAATGACCTCTTCAGAAGGGGGAGAGTCAACAGGAGTATGAGATGGTAAAAACTGAGGTATACTAGCTTGTTGATACTCACGGCCACTCCTTAAAGCATAGACAACATTAACCTGGCTGGAGGGCCCTTGAAGCTGTTGGCCTTGTACTAGATTGAGTGGAGGAGCTTGGGTACCTTGCTGAATATGAATCTGATGCCTAGGATTTGGCTCAGGTTGGCTAGGTAACTTTTCTGTTTCCCTCTCATGCAAGATTGTGATAAGCTGGGTGAGTTGCTTCTCCATAATGGCCATTCTTTTTTCAATCTCACCTATTCTTGGTGCTTCTCCTGTATTGGTAAACCTTGGGGGTAACTGATAAGGTGTAAAGAGAGGAGGCCTAGCAGAGTTTATAGAAGGTCCTAGATGAGGATGAGGGGGAAAGGGGTTAGGAGACATTCCCTGGTTTTGTGATGCATAGTTGGGCCTTTGGACACCAAGCTGGCTTTGATGGTTAAAGTTGGATGGGCCTGCTTGGTTCCCTTGATTCCAAGAGAAATTGGGGTGATTTCTTCATCCTGGATTGTAAGTATTGCTATGTGGGTTATTTTGGTAGAGAGAGCTTACATTCTCAGTGTTGGAATTGCCCACGAAGGTATTGGGGCATTCCTCCAAAATATGTTCAGGGGTTTGGCATCAACTGCATATTGATACCTGATTGATCTAGTTAACTGGTATAGACTCTTTAAGAACTATAGACTCCAACCTTTTTATGAGGCTGTCAAGTTTGGCCTGTTTCGCTGTCGTACCCTCAATTAGATACCTCTTAGCGGTCCATTCAGCCTCTTGGGAAGATTCCCACTCCTTAGTCTTTTTAGCCAAGTTGGTTAAGAATGTCCATGCATCATTCTCCTTAGAAAAAAAAGTAAAGCCTAAAGGACACATGGACTCTACAAGTTGCTTGGTCTAAAAGTCAATACCCTCATAAATAATTTGGCATAGCTGCCACAAGTCAAAACCATGGTGAGGGCATTCTAAAAGGAGGTCCTTGAATCTCTTCATGAACTTAGAGAAGGACTCATGTGATTTCTGCCTGAACTGGAGGATGTCACTTTTAAGCTTATTGGTCTTATGAAGAGGGAAGAATTTTCTCAAAAAGACAATGGTGAACTCATCCCATATATTAATGGAGTTTGTTGGTAGTCCAAAGAGCCACTTCTTGGCCTGGTCTTTCAGGATAAAGGGTATAAACCTAAGCCTAACTGCATCATCAGTCAAATTCTGGACCTTAATTAGAACATATACCTCCTCAAATTCCCTAAGGAAGAGATATGCATCTTCATTGGCCATCCCATAGAAGTGGGGTAGCATGCTAATGAAGTTGGTCTTGAGTTCATAATTGTTTCTTGTAACAGGTGGTAAATTGATGCAAGAAGGTTGTGCAGTCCTAGTAGGGTAAAACATATCCTTAAGAGTTTTAGGTTGTTGGTCACCCATGGTCAAAGGTGGGGTCAAAGGTGGTGGAGAAGGTTGTATTCTAATAAGACGGTTACTTAAATCACGAGTCCACACCTTAACCACCTAAACAGATATGAGGTCTTCTTTAAAGAAAAATAAAAGACTTAAGAAAAAAGTACTAAAAACAAGAGGGAGCCCAAGGTAGATGGTGCATCTATTCCTCAAAAATCGAAACAATGGTTCAAAAGTTGTAAGGTTGCCATATAGGTTGACAGCAAGGGAACCCATATAGTCTTTTATTGCCACCTACGAGTGACTCCAAGTGGATTCTGATGTAGAGTGGAGGTCTACTATACATTTATGTTTTCAACACTCTCACTATGTCGCTTTCCTGTTATCAAGAGTGGTCACCTCCAAAAATAAGTCACATGCCAATCCACCCAACCAAGTCAAAATGTAGCGTCATACATAACTTAATCCTATGAGAGACACCAAAAGATGGAGGGTTGAAGCATATGAAGGACTTTAGATTGGGTGCACACTATTTGAAACAAAAGAGAAATAAGAAGAGGTTTTCAAAAAACTGATTTTTTTTTCTTCAAAAAAAGAAGAGAAAATAATAACTTAAACACTTCAAACTACTTAAAAATCAGATAAATAAAATAGACAATAATCCCCCCGACAACGGCGCCAAAAGCTTTTTTGAGTTAAAATAAAATCACAAGCGTACTGGTCAATCGTAGCTACGGGTCGAACACGAGGAGATGTACGCCACTCTATTTAACTAACTTAAAAGTAATGCAATGTGAACCAAATTAAAATGTTAAATTAAACTAATAAAAAATAATGCATCCTAACTCATAAGCATCTAACAAAATTAAGGGATTAAATTGACATCCTAACACATGAGCATCTAACCTATCAAACTAATGTGAATTGAAAGGAATAAAAATACAGCCACACATAATAACCACATAAAAAGAAATAAGAGAATAAAAGTGCATCCACAAACTACAACCATATAAAAAAAAATAAAAGAAATAGAGGGAGAAGAAGAAGAAGATAGAGAGAGATAGAGGAGATGGAGAATGAGATACCTTGATGTGCTTGAACCAGATTAAACTTGCTTGCATGAATGCTTGAATAAACTTACCATGGCTTCTTCTTCTAAATCTTCAAGTCTTGTCATCAACTTAAGATCATAGACTAGGAAGCTTAAAACCTAAACTAGAATTAAGAAATTACAACCCAATTGAAGACTTAAATTGAAAGTAAGGCATAAATTAAACCTATTACAACCATTAACTAAAAATCATAAAAGTAAACTAGAACTTAGAAAAGCCAAAAATCACAAATTAGAAGGAGAAGAAGAGAAGAAATTTCACTAAGTGAATGAGCCATTTTTACAAGAAAGGTAGTGGGTATTTATAGGGGAAGGGGAGAAGAAATAAGAGAAGAGAGGAGAGGGGGAGGAGCTCCACGATTTTGGAGCTCCTCTCCTTCTAAAAATCGTGGAGATGAGAGAGGGTGTGAGAAGAGGATCCAAAAATAGAGGATATTCCCTTCTCCTTCCTCCTTTACTATGCCTCGGCACCTAAGAAAAAGAAAAAAAATAGAAAGAGGGAGAGAAGAGAATATTGTTTACATAAACCTTCTATTTCTAGAAAAGTAAATTTTTAATTCTAACTTGTGCTTCCTTTTCTTTGTAGATATCTTCTCCAAGCAATAAAATCAAAGCATCTTTGATTTTTCAACATTCCATAGATGAGAAAATATCTTTCAAAATAAATCTTTCCCAAGTAGACTTTCGAAAGCGCCCTTGAAAAGTTGGAGGAGAGAGAGAGAGTGATGACTAGGATTTCCACTCAATAAATGATAAAATCCCCAATGTGTCCTCCAAAAATCGTGGGGCATTAAATGCAGCCCAATAAAATCGTGGACAGTAGTGGGCTTTCAAAATTAATGGAATCTAATGGCAGTGTGGGTCCCTCCATGTGGGTAGCAGTCCTTCTCTCTCTTCAAGATTGTAAAATTGCCGTAATGGTCTTGTACTTGCAGTAGATCTCCACCATTGTTTAGAAATATCTTCTATAATGTCAAAAATGTCCTTGGGCAGTGGTAGACTGACTATGGGCTTGCACTATAACTCCTTTCTGACCCATTATCCTTTCTTGGGCTGAAAAAGAATAATTAACTATATGGTGGGCTAGACGAATGCGTACTTACATTCCGTCACATCCAACTTGCTCCAAATTTAGTCCTCTTTATACCCATGGAAGGAAAAATGGCAACTTTACGTGAAACTTGGGACATGCAGCTCCTGATAGTCCAGAATAGCCCAAAATAGCCCAAAACCTAAAAAACACAAGAAAGCACCAAAGTAACTCTGTCCAATGTAGTAAAACGTATGCTTTATGCCCTAAGATTTCACACATAAATGTGCTCATTAGCAATCTCTAGTTTTTCAACTTTCTCCCTCATCTGTTTCTCTCTTTCAGTCTCTGGGGGATTTTGTGGGGGTGTTGAGGACCACAACTTCCTCCTCCTCTATTAGAACTTTGGGTGGTACTCTGGGTATTGGCGTCACCCTAGGTTCTCCGCATATTTGTGCATTGTCTCCTCGACACTGACTTTGCATCTCCTGAACCATCTGTGTAACTAACTGTCTCATCTCAGTCATCTTTCTTCTCATGCTAACCATTTCTTGACTCAAAACTTCTTCCAAAGAACCGACCTCTGGTGGATCCATGTTGCTCATAAGAGGAGGTGACCATACTAGACTCTGCCTTGTGGGACTAGAAGATGGGCTGGGATTTCTTGTTGGACGAAGGGGATGGAGACTGGTAACCGGCCTGACGGTCCCAAGAGGGCACAAAGGGTTCTTTCATCACGGAATTGTCCCTTGCAAGGGCAAAAGATTGTTTTAGGATTTCGTCTGAGAAATAAATTATCATTTTTTTATTTCTTCATATATGTATATATACATATCTATGTTTTGGTTTACAAAGCAAATATATAAACATATCTATACAAACAGAGGTTGGGTAGCGTGACGATCCATTTCTGACCTCTTCACTCCACTTCTTGCCATAAATCCTCCCTTGTTCAGTGGCTCCCAGAGATCGAATTAGGATCGTCACGAAGAGGCTTTCTCGAGGATCTCCTGACGGTCTATCCACAGTTATTGTAGAGTACCTTCCATTTTGGGACAACCAGAGCTCCATTATCGACATAATGTATTGGGCAGTGTACCATTTTTTGAGGGACTATTGAGGCTGCATCTTTTTTTTTATACTCCATCCCAGACTATTATGTCACTTTCATCGAGGGACTATCAAGGGACAAATGGAGCCCTTTCCCATGACGAGTAAGCTACGTTAAGGAGGATATACTGTCAAGAACCTCATTTTTGGCCCCGAAGGTTTGCTACGTTATTTTTTGGCATATCCTAATCATATATGGTCTAATTTCCTACATGATGCTTGCACTTGGTAGGCTGATAGGATAGAAAAAGGTCACCTTTGACAGCACCGATATACCTATCGCTCATGGTCGCGAATTGTCAGTACATGGTGCTTTTAATATACCTGGAGAGTAGGTTACACGATCTCAGAGTAATCAAACTAGTGCCCTTTTTGAGTAGCAAAGTACCCCATGACACACCAGTGAATACTCTCGTCGGTGATTCTAAACTCATTCAGTAAATATCAAGGGATGTGGCTTCGCCGTGAATTACCCATATCTACATATGAGGTCCAATGACTAACCATGAGGCTATGTGTTTCCATGCAATGTTGTGTATGCATAATAGTGGTGGCAGAAGCGGGTATCATCCGATCTCAGAGTACTTAGTATGATGTGCCCCACCTCCCCGAGGGTAGAGGCACAACAGGGAGTACCCTCGTTGTTTAATTTTACTTCAAACACGATGCATGATGCAGTTAGTACACAAAAAGGTTAGCCGAACATGTTATCAATCAATAATGCAGAAGGAAGAATATTCTTGCGTTCAACGGTAGTATCTAGTATTATAAGCTTGACCATCAATCCCCAGTGAAGTTGCCACTGTGAGGATTCATTCTCGGAACCACGCATTTTTCCCACAATTCGGAGGGGGGGTTTGGGTTATGCTTCTCGGTTGGAGAGAGAGAAGGAATGCCTTAGAGTTTATGATTTATCAAGGGATAGGGGTCATACAAGTAAATGAAATGGTGTCGCCACCTAGGATTAGGGCCTAAGACCCATTGGTGTAGCCCTATGAAGGGCTATGGGACTTTGTTTGGTCTAGTCAGAGATTCGGCGCATGTGGTCAGGTTATGAGAGTGGGAAGGTGTTAGACACCCACCTCGCTTGGGTAAACCAGTCTTTCTACTAGATGTTGGTTTTCGAGGAATGTGAGAAGCAGATGAAGAATCATCTGCTTCTGGAAGAAATCAAAGAATTTCTTGGGAATCCTACAAGATCAATTCGTTCTTTTTTCTCTGACAGATGGTCAGAACTTCGTCTAGGTTCGAATCCTACTGAGAGGTCCACTAGAGATCAGAAATTGTTGAAGAAAGCTTCCTTCATAAATGTCCTATTACCACATGTATAACTAAAATGATGCACAAACTGCTTAATTAAACTAACTACTGTACACTACACGGGCATAATTTAAAAGTCTACATTGTTACGGAATTAAAATACGTTGAAAGGATTAAATAGCTGTATGTGTTTAAACCAATGCAATTATATGGGATGAATCGCATCCCCTAGCTCAGGTTCAGGCAAAAGACTGGCTTTGTCCTTTTTCGGAGAGAATAACGTCATCGAAAATTAATTACCTGGATATTAGGCAGAATAACAGCGTCAAAAAATATTTGGAGAATACTTACCCGGATGTCGGGCAATGTAACAACGTACGGGTGTCAGGTACTAGGACCTCAGATAGAATAACAATGTTGGAAAGCTTCAGAAACTAGGCTTCTTCAAATATTGGGTAGAGTAATGGTACACGAGTGTCGGGTACTAGGACCTCAGACAGAATAACGGCATCGAAAAGCACTTCAGAAACTAGAAATTAAGACATTGGGTAGGGTGACTACGCCATCGAAGGCTTCAGGGTTTTGGGAAAAAATGGATTAGGAAAGGCGGGTCTGGAGGACCCGGGCTCCAGATAGAGGGACGAGGCTCGAAAGCTCAAAATCGGATAGGGGCAGGGCCCCAAAACTAGGAAAAAAGGAAAAAAAAATTGAAAACCAAAGCTCTAGGGGTCCCCCCTCTCGTCAACTTGAGACTTGTTGAAATGAGGGGTGGGGGTATTTATAGCAAAAAAATCCGTCTGGCTGTGCCGCAGAAAAATCGGCGCCGCTGCCAAAAATAAAAAATTTCATTTAGGGTACCAGACAGCATTGCGGGGGCAAGCGCTCCTGGCCGCGTTGCTGTCATGCACCGCTGCTGCCACGGTAGTGCCGCAGCCAGGCGCGGTGCTGTCGTACAGTGCCACGGCTATACTCAATGCTGCCGCGCAGTGCCGCGGCCACACGCGATGCCATTGGATTAGGGCCTTAGACGAGGGCGTCGTGTGGGGTCGTTCCGGGGATGCGGGGGGATCACTGGTGGAAACGAGGTAGAATAGGGAGTGTCCGAGTCACTCCGAAGGGAAAGAGTATTTAAAGGGCATTGCTAGTCTTTCGCGTCCGATTGTCGTCATCACTAGGGGGTGGCAAAATCTAGCGTCTACACCTACCACCACCCTTTTCACCCTCTCCCTGTCCACTCACTACTGACACATCCATCAACACCACCCACAATCGATCCTCTTCTTCCAATACTTCTGCTTCTTCTCCATCCTCCACTTCTAATCTCTCTGAATCACTGAACCTTCAACCAGCCACAACTTCACCACCACCTCCCCCACCTTCTCCATCACCCCCACCACCACATCCCATGGTCACTCGCAGCTAAATTGGTACACGGCGTCCACGAGTGCCCATCTCTCTACTCACCACCAAGCATTTTCCACAATTGCCACTTCTACACCACTTGATCCTATTTCATTTGCAAAAGCAGCCAAACAACCTTACTAGGTTCAAGCAATGGGTAAAGAATATAATGCACTGGTGAAAAATAATACCTGGTCTCTAGTACCTCCTACAAAGGACATGAACACCGTTGGATTCAAGTGGGTCTATAGGACAAAAACTCACAGTGATGGATCTGTACAGCGGCATAAAGCGCGACTTGTGGCTAAAGGCTTTCACCAATAGCCTGACCTTGATTTCTCAGAAACCTTCAGCCCCATCGTCAAGCCTACCACAGTCCGTGTTGTACTATCCTTGGTTGTCACTCATTATTGGCCACTTCGTCAACTTGATGTGAAAAATGCATTTTTACATGGTATTTATAGGAAGAGGTCTATATGCAGCAACCCCCCGGTTTTGTTGATAAAATAGAACCCTCTCATGTGTGTCGCCTCCATAAGGCACTATATGGCCTTCACCAAGCACCCCGTGCATGGTTTCACAGGTTTAGGTGCTTCTTACTTAAGGATGGCTTTACCCAAAGCCAGACTGATAGCTCGAGGTTTGTTAGTCACTCTACCATCGGCATTCTCATTTTGTTATTATATGTTGATGAGATAATTCTTACTAGTGAAAAAGGCACTCATGTTGATCACTTTATCGCTCGTCTCGACAAGGAATTTTCTATGTCTGATCTAGGCGAGCCACACTATTTTTTGGGTATTGATGCAAAACGCTACTTATCTGAGCTTGTTCTCTCACAGACAAAATACACACTAGAGCTTCTTCAATGAACCGACATGACAAACTACAAACCATGTGCTACTCCTGTTCCATCCGGTTCTAAAATCTCTACAACTGATGGCACTTTACTAATAGATCCAAAAGAATATCGTCAAGTTGTTGGTGCTTTACAATACCTTACAATGATTCGTCCAGATATCTCTTATGCGGTCAATCAAGTGTGCCAATTCATGCATGCCCCCAGAACAGTGCATCTTCATGCTGTCAAACGTATTCTAAGATACCTTAAGCACACCATGGGGGCTGGGTTACCAATATGAGCAGGCCCACTGAATCTTGTTGCTTCATTCTTTGATGCCGATTGGGCTGGCTGCCCCGACACTCGTCAGTCTACAACCGGGTTTGCGCATTTCTCGGTCCAAATTTATTATCTTGGGGATCCAAAAAGCATCCCACTGTGTCTCGATCAAGCGCCGAAGCAGAATACAAGGCCTTGGCTGTTACAGTTTCAGAACTTCTATGGGTCTCCTACCTGCTCAAGGATCTTCGGGTATCGGTTGGGCTACCTATGGTCGTACACTGTGATAATCTTTCTGCGACACAGATGGCTGCCAACCCTATTCTACATGCTAGAACAAAACATATTGAGGTTGACTATTACTTTGTTCGTGACTTGGTTCTCAATAACACGGTTCGGGTCCAGTTTGTTCGCTCCAACAACCAACTTGCAGACATCTTCACTAAAGGTCTGGACAAGCCGTTGTTCACAGTTTTTAATTCCAAACTTTTGCACCTACTGCCCAATAGTTTGTGGGAGGATGATAACGATCCAAGTGATACAAGTGACAAGGTTTGACTCAGCAAACCTTATCAGCAAAACAACCTCAACCGATCCCCTGTTTTCCACCCTGAGGACTCTCACTTGAAGACTCACAATTGTTTAAGACAACACTCGCAGCTTCCAAAACAATTTTCTCTGTTCTTTATCAATAAGACAATAAACATAGGGATATGGTGGAGTTCAATGAAGATGGTATTTTAGATTTAAAAAAAAAAAAAACTTAAAGACCAAGTGTAACAAGGTTATAGGAAAAGTAACCAAACATGAACTTAAAGTCAAATGAAACATTGGGCCTCAAGCCTGGCCTAACTTTGGTCTGGGATTTTCCAACCCTAGGGCCAGTCCATTGCGATTGAAAGCCCAACCTAAGGCCCCAAATATTTTTTGGGTGGGCCCTGGTGGGCTCAGGATCTTTTTGCCCAGTTGTTTTTCTTAATGGAGAACATTAATTTTACATAAAAGTAAAGAATAAATGTAGAGCTAAGAGCTGTATCCAATTTGACTTAATAATTCCTGGATACGCTGGTTTGGTAATAGATTTATCTAAGACTGAATCAAAGAAGTGAGACGTAAGCAGTGAGGTCATGTAATTATAATTAGGAACCATTTGCATCTTTGTCGGCTTGATTTACTACATTCTGGTTTACGGGGCCCACTAGTCATGTTATGTGATGGTTGCAGAGAATATTTTATCTTGTGGATCATCATCACAGGTTTTTTTTTTTTGGGGTCGAAACACAGTTTTTTCTTTTTTGGTTGGTTATAATAACCAAACCAAAATGCTTTAATGTGCTTTTCCGAAGTTTTTAAAGAAACATTATATTCACCATTAGGCATGTGATGTTTTGATTTATGAGTTTCTACGTGAACAAAAATGCATAAATTATTGTGGGAAACATGGGAAAACGAAAACGAATACAAAAGAGAAAAACATTTCTAGCCTTCCATGCTTCTGATGAACTTTAAGTAGGCCCGTAAATGGATCAGATTCAGCTCGGATACGGATCGGATGTAATCGGATTTGGATATTTTCTAGTCGAATATGGATACCTCTAAACGAATTCGGATGGATTCGAATGCGGATCAAATTCAAATTTTTGACCATCCGTTTACACCTCTGCATTGTGTAACCCGAACCTTCCTCCCCCTAGTGGATATAATTCACTCTCAATCTATAGTTTTAGATTATGATTTTTTTCTCCTCATATTTTAGAACATGTTGAATCTTCAAAAACCCTCAAAATCGTTATTTACTTAATTTTTTATAATTAAGTATTCGGATTCGAATTTTTATCGAAGTATTCGGATTTTTTTTCGGATATCTCTAATCGAATACGGATGCCCCTAAACAAATACAGATACGAATCGAATTTGGATTTTCGATTATCCATACACAGCCCTAACTTTAAGTATCAGCTAGCTTCAATCCCTTTAACATGACATCATTGTTTTGGCTTCTTTACTTTTCGCCCATAAATCGTGCCACCATATTTCCCTTACATGTACTGAAATATGAAGGTAGCCACGCAACTCATCCATTTTAGAGAGAGAACAAGACAGAATAAGTGGACTCCATTATTATTTAGCTAAAGTATCTATTGGAAAGACCTTGAGCTGACCAACAATAATCATAGCCAGGTGCTAATTATAACAAATAGGGAGAAAAACGCTATCTGTTGGTGTGTGGTGTGTGGGTCCTGTGCCTAGACAGAGAGCCGTGGATACTGACCACCTCGTCAATATAGAAAAGTGGAAATTTTTTAGGACGTGACGATCATTTCACACAGTCTTGTGTTTGGGTACAAGGATCGTCCACCATGCCTGATCAAGTAGCGTCCTCTTTTTCATAATACATTATTTCTTCGTATACAAATATATAGGGAAAGAACACTATCTAGGTGTTTGCGCTACATTACCTTTGCACCCAGACACAAGGGCATGCGAAATGACCACCGTGCTCAGATAGCGTTCTTTCTCCCAAATGTAATTCCACATTATTATTTCCCCAAATCCCCTAATTAGATGTACAGGTTGGCTTTGAAGATGATGGTCTCATAAACTATTCATGGTGCCCTTAAATCATCACTTTAAATTAAATCAAATCCCATAGGAGAAGCAATTTGGATCCTCTACTGCCGAGATGCTCAGACATGAAGCTGCGCGCAATGTCCGCCTTACCCCTACCCAAATGCCTTGCCCGAGTAGGGGTAAGGCGGTCCTTGCGTGCAGCACCATGTCTGGGCAATACGGTCCTGCCGGACAGCTCAGCAATAGAGGATCTGGATTCTAGCAGAAGAGACTAGGTATAGATTTGGCTCCTTTCCTGTAGTGGCAGGAGCTGGAGTATCCAACCCAGCTACACAACAGCACAAACAGGGGTGGGGAAGTCATTTCACAGGTGGGTCCCACCTGAACCCCATATGTGAAATGACCACCCCACTCCCTATTTTTAGGTGGTTTCCATGGGCTGGACAGGAGCCAGATGAGACTACGTACGGCATTAATGTAACTTTCCTTTGTATTTCGTAGCTGTCCATCCGTAGGGCCAATGATAAAAGAAGCAAGAAATTTGAAACAAAAGCAGCTGGTAAAGTTGGGCTAGTGGGCACTGAGTACCTCACCTCACATTATTATATCTTATTTGACCTAATTTAAATGTGTCTCAAATTAGTGACCTTCCTTCATTAGGCCCCTATATAAACCCACAAGCTAGCAACGTTAAAATCCCAGAACAAATCAATAAGCTCTCTTAGCTAGGGTTCCCATTTTTAAGTTATCTGATAAATTTGATCTCATGGAACATAAGGTTTTGCTTCGACTTCTCTTACTCTTTCTAGGCTTCTCCTATGTTCTTTCCTCCAGATCACTTCCTCCATATGGTAAGATCGATGATAAACACTCTACTACTACACTTAATTTCCATGTATTTATATATGAGCAACCACTAGGGTTTATGACTTTCTATTGTTCTACCTTCATATATATATGAATATCAAGAATTAATGATTTCGTTTTAATTAGCTTACCTCAAGGCAGGCAATGAAGATCCATCATCATCAATCCAAGAATTTGTGGAGCTACAGGTACTCGTGTGGGTGTGTGTTTTACTTTGCTGCATGTGTACGTATGGTTTACTAGTAATTAAGCTTATTATTGCTAATTAAAATGATGCAGGGGAGAAACTATGGAGAAGGCCGAAGGTTAGAGTTGGAAGAGGCAATTATAGATATTGATCAAAGCATTGACTATGAAGGACCCGGGGCTAACCACCACCATGACCCGAAGACTCCACCGCCATATAACACTGAGACTCCAGCCGGGAGAAGTTAAAATTTGAATCTTCAATATCTGTGTCAGCATAAGCAAGGAGAGTGGAAACCTTGGTTTGGGTTTGGTTTGTTAATTAGCTGGTGTGTGTATATAATGTATATAAACTCCAATTTGGATCTGGTGTGTTTGTGTAATGTATATAAACTCCAATTTGGATCGTCTATGGCCTGCCTGACCGTAGCAGCCATAGCAGCGCCCTAGTGAGGCGCGGTACTTGTGTGGGTTTTTTCGTTCACTTCATTGTATATTAAATAAACATGCATGCATAGGTTAGAGATCGAAGGTCTTTTATGGGCTAGAGATCTTTCTAATCTTTGGGTTGAGTGTGACTTCAATGCAGTTATCGTTGGGTTGAGTGTGACTTCAATGCAGTCTTTGTTCTTCTCTCCAAAGGCTTAGTCCCATGGTTTGTGGGGTAGAAATGGCTCTCTTTGCAGCCCTTTCTTTGCTCTACTGAATGGTATGTTTTTTATTATTATTACAAAGAGGACAACTCTATTATGGATTTCTTGGCTAAGTTGACAGCCAAAGATGAGATGTCCTCTAAGATGATAGGTTTTCCTACTTTTATATTGTTTGAGCTGTACATGGACACTCAACGAAGGGCTCGGTTTCGTGCTTGCTAATTCTGTTTTGTGTTGTTTTGTGCCTTTCAGTCCCACCTGTTGATGGTTATGCCGAGGGTGGGAGGGTCAGTCTTAGCTTTTGTTTGAGTTCTTGGTGTTGGCCTTCTCTTCTTTGTAATTATTTCTTTCTTTTGATGCAAATCATTAAAAAGATGCATGCATGGGTTCTCATTCAGCCTGCTAGGGACCTTAGCTTATTCATCCTGCTCAAACCATTTAATTAGAGATGATGAATAACTTCTTGATGATCGTTCAACATTCATATTGAATACACAAGAAGAACTAAAAAGATATGAAACCTGATTCTGGCAATAATGGAAGGAAGGGTATTAATTTATGATGATCAGATCCACCACCTGGATTATCAAGGATTTGTTTGGTTGCAAGGAGAATGTAAATTTTTGATGTAATGTGAAATTTTTTTCTCCAAGGGTAATAATTTTTTGTGTTTGTTTGCCAAGGAATTGTTTTTCCCATGGAGAATAAATTTCACTTTTGAGGTAAGATTGTCATTTTTATTTTCTGACAAAAAACGCAAGTAAATTGAAAACCCGAGAATAATCGACTTCAAGCCTTGCTTTGTGCGTTGTTTCGTCAATTGAAAGGGCTGGAGAATCTCTGAAAACGTTTGAGAAGCTCAAAAACCCTAATGTCTCTGGTGCTGATTCAGTCTCTCTGAGAAGGCTTCGAAGCTCGAGCAAGCGTTGGTGGTTGTCTCTTTGAGAAGCTTCGAAGCTCTCATCTCTCCGAACGAAGGTACTCTCATATCCTTCTTCCTCTTCTCTGGTTTTGTTCACAAGGCATTTTCTTGTATGAGATCTAGGTATTTCTAACATCTTGATCTTGTGCTGGTTCAGTTTCTCTGAAAAGCTGCAAAGCTTTGAGCAAGCAGTGGTGGTTGTCTCTTTGAGAAGCTCCGAAGCTAGGACAAGGCCTTCGATTCAAGTCTTTGGTGAATCTTGCATCTAGGTACAGCTAATAAAATTAGGTCGGGATTTAAGGGTTTGTCTACATGTTGCATTATTGGATAGGTATCCTTCACATTTGAATCCGTATTTCATTACTTTTTTTTTTTTTTGGTAATCCGTATTTCGTTACTCACTTCAGATTTGAAATTTTTTTTTCTGAGATTGAGGCTCTTCTTTTTCTTGAAAATCCTAAGTAGGGTTTTGAGAATGGAAGAACAATCATGAAGAAGAAATTGAGTAGCATAGGTTAAGAAAAGGAAAATTTGTTGTCATAATCGTTCTTTCTGTTTTTAAGAATTTCTCTTATTAATTTGTTGCTCCAAATGAAATCTAGGACGGATTCCTTAGTAGAAGACAGGATTCTCTACACAGTTTAGGTGGATTTCTAACCCGTTCTATCAATGCTTCTATTGTCTATTAGATCTAGCTTCATATTCTGTTCTGCTAGTTCCATATCCCGTATTCTCTGATCTACGATTTTGTTTGTGGCTCTACATGGATTTTTCTAGATTGGGATTTTGTCTATAGTAGCAGTTGAGGTGACTGAATCTTGTTATGTGTTGAGTACTTGAATGTGAATGTCCCTGATCAACAATATTAAATTTGGTAAATATGAAAGAAAGGAATTGCTGTAGATCTTTTTTCATTCAGCTCCACATAGCTTTTTGAGTTTTTGAGTTCTTTGTGTAAAGATTCAAGAATATTGCTATCAAACTCCCCTTCCATAGTCCATAACCCCTTACCCAAATCCTAAAGTTTAACGTGGTCACACAGATGATCATTACAACCTTGATTTTGGTGGAGGCAATGAGTAACAGACAATAATGATCTAGGAGAGAGGAGTATATGAGAAAACAGCAAAATGGATAGAGAACAAAGGAACTAGTGGAAATGTGGTGGCAGGATTTTGGTGAAGGGCTTCAGCTTCCAGAAAACAATAAATATGGAGTTGGAACTTAGACACCCAGAAAAAAATGAATTGAACAAGAGACATTAGGTGGAATTTGGAACCATCTGATGACAAATAAAGGACAAAAGAAAGAAATAAAAAGAGGGGAAGGCTTGTGGGGTTCTCTAATTGACCTGAGATTAAATGCTCATCTGGACAGTAATCATAAATAAAGAAAGAAATGATAACATGTTAAGGGCTTTGTTGCTGGGTCTCCTTCAAGCTTCAGGTGGTTAAACTGAAACCCAGGTTAGCCCTTCTCAAGTTAGAGGATTGATGTGGATATATGGAGAGAGTTATGTTACTGGCCTTCTAGGAACTACACTTTGAATTTTTGCAAATTATCACTTTCTAGGATCCCACACTATACCATATCTGGATTCCAACACTAATCATAAGATATTGCCTTGCGCATCCTGCAGTAGTTTGTATCATAATTCTTTGTGTGGTGGAATGGCTTTCACACTCGTTTGTTTGTATCAATGTTTTGGCCAGAGATCTCCTCTTTCAGATGCATTATTATTAATGGTTCATTCTGATTATTAGATGAGACTCATAAGTTCCTACCCCTCCAATATTGTGGGACTAAAAAAATCTATTTTGATTATGGACAGACTTCAAAGGAATACTTGGAGAAGCAGTTGGCGGAGGTGGAGAACAACCTAAGGGAACTGTTACAGCAGGATCCTGGGCTTGCTCGTCTGATAATGTCAATGACTGTGGTGTGAGTTGTCTGAGTCACCTCATTAGTTGGTGTTCTTTTTCGTGTTTAAAACAATAATTCAGTTATTTGGATACAATGTATTGTGGTATGTTGTAAAATTCTAGATGAGAGATGCTTGTTTTCACCACTAGCTTAGAAATCCATTACTTAGTTTTGGTGGGTGGAGTTTGTGTTCTTACTTTCGCTATTTATAGTGAATTTCTCACCTGCCATTGCACTTGCTGAATCTTTGAGGAATGCAATGCTTCTTAAAGAATTCATCACCTTAGAGGCTGCCTTAGCACAGTGTAGAATGGAGCTAATAAAACTGTGAAATGATAGGTTGATCAATATTCATCCTGAACTTCCTGTTGACCACCCTGCTTTAGGAACAAGGGTAATCCATTTAACTATAGAGTTGCACAAGCTGTTTAAGTCTTGAGCAAGGAATGACGTATCCTTGGTATTTCTCAATAAAATCTGTCATTCTGTAGCAGCTCCTTGGTTTGGGACTGGTGGTGAATCAGTCACAGTCCTTGTGGTGAAGGAAGTAGCAACCCAAGGTGGTGAAGCCTTTCCCACAGGTCATAGATGGTGAAGACTATGAGCATAACCCCTTCTTTTCCTCTTTCTTTCATCACTGTTCAGCAGGTATTCCAGCGGCTATCTCTAACTCTTATTAGGTGATTTTAGAACTTTGTGTGCTTATTTAATCCTTTATTCTTTCTCTTCATGTTATTTCTATCTATTATATTTTTTATTGTTGTTTCATGTCTGCGATAGGGTTATTTGACAGCATATAAGTCTAAAGCTTAGAATTCATAATTCAATACAAGTTCCTCTTGTAGTATACTTGAATTTGCTGTTATTTATTGGACTCAACTGATTCTATTGATTGATTGCTATTTATTTATTTATTTTTTTTTTGGGGGGGGGTTGTACTCTGTTATTTTTGGAAAAAGGTTCCCTTGCAGCGTACTAGGATTTGCTTGATGAAATTTAGGGTGTTGGCACTTATTAATAGTGGATAAATTTTCAAATTGAACTCTCTTTGATCTGTATCTGCCCAATGCTTTAATTTTCCACTCCATGACATTAGTAATATTCTCCTTCTTTGCTCCAACCATTAAATATAATGTTGATTTGTCCATCGCAGGTTGGCATTTTTTATCTCGGAGATTTGCTTGCTTGCGGGTTCAGTGTGAGGAATGCCTACCATACCAGATACAGGATAGTTCTTGCGAGATCTTGAGGAAAGGAGTCTTTGGAGCAGGGGCTGCCTTCATTGTGTTCACTGGCATACTCAATAAACTCTTCTATGTTTGCTACTCTAAGATTAAGGATGGATTCAGATCTGACTTTGGCAAAGACATTGGTGTGGAGTTGGGAACCTACAGCTGAGTTAGCATAAGATACAACATTGTTAGCTAAGTATGGAACTGTTTGCACTTTGGGTTTGGCTCACTCGTTGAGTTTCATTGGTGTTTCCTATGGAGCTTAATTTTGGTCTTTGGATATGGTATTTGATCCTAGTTTCTATTCCATATATATATTCTTTTCTTGTAACCCTATCCTTGCCCTTGTAGACAATTCTCACATCGTAGTTGGAAAACTTCAATTAGGAACTTGACATTGCAATCTGATACAGACATGCCATTGAGTCTGATAATATCCCCCCCATTGATGTGTGATACCCTCTCTTGATCATCCAAATTGTTAGAATTTAGAGGCTCTCTAATTGCCCATGCACATTTGTGTGTAAATGTTAGGGATCTTAATGGGGTGGATATGATGTGTTTTCAAATAGTATTTCAAATTCATTAAAATTTTGTTATATATTACAAAAGTTTGAAATGACCTGCACACCCCTGGTCCTTTCTACCTTTCCAGGGGGTGTACCAGCCATTTTGCACTGCAATGCCTAAGCGTAGGTACACACTCCGCTGTAGCATCGATTAGCGTTCTTTTTCCATAAATTATTAAGAAAGAGCCTTAATAAGTGAAAGTTAGTAAAGTGGGTTGGATTACAAATTTTTTAAAAATTTACATTGATTTTACATCAATTTCACAGACAACCGAACAACTTAGCAAAATTAATTGTACTTGACTTCCTTTGCAACCAAACGACTTAAAAGGGAAAAAAAAATTCCCTTCACTTCCCTTCTCTTCCCTTCACTTCCCTTCCCTTCACTTCCCTTTCCCATTTCCCTTGCAACCAAACAGCCCCAAGGGAATGAAGGATTTGGGCTGGGTTCATACGGTTCAGCCAATGGGTCCAACTAGCTCAACCTGATGCCTGTAAGCAAGCATGATCGGATCTTCACAGCTAGAAATGGGCAAGAATTCTAAAAAAAAAAAAAAAAAAAAAAGTCTAGGGCGGCCCTTCGATTAGGATACTTGGAAATGAAGTGAAAACTTTTTCTGAGAGAAAGAGTAGTGAATCAAGAAAAGAAATATTTGCTCTATTTGGTAATTATAGGAAAAAAAATTAAAACTAGGGTTTCTCACACATCTCAAAGTTTGTTGATCTTTTTAGACAAAACAAATTTTGGAATTTAAAAATTTCATTGGGCTCTCCTTGACATGGTTTTTATTTATGTTTCTATCCTATTTATGAAAAATTATTTATAATAATGATCTGTGGATTATGAATAAATACCATTTGGTTACAATAGTCTTTTAAAATGACAAAAAGAATAATTTCTATAAATTGGAGAGAGAGAGAGAGAGAGAGAGAGAGAGAGAGAGAGAGAGAGAGAGAGAGAGAGAGAGAGAGAGAGAGAGAGAATACTATATGTTAGAATATTGAGAGAGCAAAAATAAATGGTAGAAAGTTACTTTTATGGTAAGAGCTTTCAAACAATTACTTGGACTGCCTCTTTTAGGAACCTGTAACAAAAATTACGTTAGAAAATTGATAGGCTGAGTTGTGTCACTTGACACTGTCCTTAAGACAGTAGACGTCGGGTGTAACTGGGAATTTTGTGAATTGGCCTCCAAGATAAAATAGTCCATTGGCTCCCCTAGTAATTGTGCACTCGACTACTAGACCCATTTGAATACTACAAGGTTATGCTCAAACTAAAAAAAATACTTACAATAGTATCACTTTCAAAACTCAACATAACAATGAGAATAAATATTATTAGCACATGCATATAGATGACACAAAGGGGGATCATCTCCAGAAAGACTTGATTAATCTTCAGAGAGATTACTTAATCTCAAGACAGTCTTGAAGCATCTTAAGAGGAACTTGATCAATCACAAGAGAGACTTGATTCATTGATGTTGCTTAAAAGGATAAGCCCTTGCTTCCCCCTATTTATATTTGTAGGTATATGCATTGATAAGCAGGAATAAAGAGAAGTCTTTAAGAGGAGGAATTAAGATGAGAATTAAGAGGATAATTTAATAATCCAATAACAGGATAGAGTTTTTCTTTTCTCAAAAAGCTTCAAGAGGAGGCTACATAGAAACTTGAAAACTAGATAAGTAAATAAAGAGGTTGTTATGAAACTTATTTTTAATTTAAACCTATTTTGAATCTTAATTTGTTTTAAAACTTCATTTAAAACCCGATGCCCACAACGATGAGTTATGCAAGGAGTTTACTAAAAGGATGCAAAAGAAATTTGAAATGTCTATGCTTGGTCAGTTGTCTTTCATCCTAGATCTTCAGGTCAAGTAGTTTAAGCCAAACATTATCAATTCACAGAACAAGCATACCAAGGAGGTGATTAAGAGGTTCAACATGGAGGATTGCAAGTTAGTAAGTACTCCAATGGTGACAAGTCACAAGTTGAGAAAAGATGATGACTCTCCTATTGTTGATCATACCATGTACAGGTCCATGATTGGTATCCTGTTATATCTTACAGCTTCTAGACTTGGCATTTTCCAAGCTATGTGTATAGTAGCTAGGTTCCAATTTAGTCCAAAGCAGATATTCATGTTGCAACTGTAAAGAGAATTCTCAGATACTTGAAAAGAAGAATGGAATATGGTCTCTTGTATCCAAGAAAGAAAAATTGTGTTGATGCCTACTCAAATGCTGATTGGGTAGGTTGTGTGGATGACAAGAAAAGCACCAGTGGAGGTGCATTCTATCTTGGAGACAGTTTAGTTGCCTGGTGTGAGGATCCATTTTTTTTCTCCTTTCTTTGTGGGCGTATGCCATATGGAGGGGGTTTTATTGTGCTCCTCTATTGGAGAGAGAAGGAATGCGTCTTCTCAAAGGTCATGATTATCAGGGGGATGGGTCATACAATAATTATGAAATGGAGTCACCACCTAGGATTAGGGCCTAGGAACCATTGGTGTAGCCCTGGAAGGATTAAGAGATTTTGGTTGGTCTGGTCAGAGATTCGGGGTAAGTGGTCAGATTACGAGAGTGGGAAGGTGTTAGGCACCCACCTTGCCCGATTAAACCGGTCTTTCTACTAGATGTTGATTTTCAAATATTCTTCCTTTATGAATGTCCTATACCCACATGTATGGCTAAATAATGATGCACAAGCTATTTAATTAAATTAAACTATGTTACACTAACGACTGTACAATACACTAGAATATTTGAAAGGACTACATTGTACTAGAACTAAAAGTTAATGGAGAAAATGTATACCTATACGCTTTAAACAAAGGCAATTATACAAGGCAAAAAGCGTCCCCCAGCTCAGGTGGAGGCAAAAGACTGGCTTTGTCCCTTCGTCGGACAGAGTAACAACTTGCAAGTGTTGGATCTTAGGATCTCGGACAAAATAATGGTGTTCCAAGGTTTTGGAAACTAGGGGCTTAAATGCCGGATAGAGTGGCTACACCACAGGAGGTCTCCTAGATTTGGGCGGAAGGGGTCCGAGAAGCCGGACTCAGATAGCTTGGACTTCAGACAGGGGGACAAGGCTCAAAAGCTCAAAATTGGACTAGGGCAGAGCTCCGAAACAAGGAAAAAACTAGAAAACTGGAGCTCTGGGGGTGCCCCCTCTCCCATAAACTTTGAATATGCAAATGAGGGGGTAAGGGGGGCTATTTATAGGCAAAATTGGTCCCCGTTGTGCCATATTAATTGTGTGGGGCCACATGTTGGGCCGCATAAAATGGGTAAAAAGGGAAAAAGATGAATCTGGGAATCCACGGGGCCGCAAGGTAGGGCCATAGTGCACATGTGCGCCGCATGGCAGGGCCGCACAGGCGTGCGCATCACCGTGCGGCAGGGCCACACAGGCTTGTGCATCACCATGCGGCAGGGCCGCACAGGCTATGCGCTACATGGCAGGGCCGCACAGGCCACGATGCTATCTTGCAAAGCTGCACAAGGCATGCAGGGCTGCCTTGCGAGGCTACGCAGGGTGCATTAAGCTGTGTCTTGTCTGCAGGGCTATCGTGCGTACGATGTACGCCTTATAGGATGAATGGGGAAGTTTACGATGTTTGAAGAGTTGGTTTTTAGGGACATTTTCAGTCTTACATCTGATTGTCATCATCATTGGGGGTGACAAAATTCAGCGTCTACAGTTTGCCCCTCTTTGGCCGAGGCCTGTGCTAATAGCGGAAGAGCGAAGACAAAATATCATTTAATTTTATTACTAGGAGCATATACTATTGCCACTTTGCTCAAAGGTGGCGAAGTTAAGCGATAAAACCATGTCTCGTCTGAACCATTCTTGAAAAACCTGAGTATAACGATAAATGAGGGTCATGATTATAAGGAACTACTCGACTAAAGACGAGCACTGTGAGGGTCACTTGTGAGAGTTAGAAAGAACCACTCAACCAAAGATGAGGGTCGGGAAGGCCACCCGTGAGGGTAATAAAGAACCGCTCAATCAAAGATGAGGGCTATGAGGTCCACCCGTGAGGGTTATAAACAACCACTCAACCAAAGACGAGGGTCGTGAGGGCCACCCGTGAGGGTTATAAGGAACTGCTCGACTAAAGATGAAAGTGAAATGGTATTACCTGATTGGGTTCTTACCTTTTGAGGTAACATTGCTTGCATGAACTCTGATTTTTGTTGAACATTGCTCGGCTGATTTTTCTCCTAGCATTCGAACATTGCTCGGTGGGATTCTGATCTTTGAACAATGCTCAGTTGTATTTCTTCCTGTCGTTCAAACATTGCTTGGTGGGCTTCTGATCTGAAGTGGCATTGCTCGCCTGTACTTCTGATGATGTAATAGCATTGCGACAATGAGACGGCATCGTGACCGAGTGATGATAGTGTATGATGAGATGACATCGTGATCGAGCTTTTTGAAAATGTAACGATGAGACGACATCACTACCAAATTTTTAAAAATACAATGATGAGAAGAAGGCATCGCGACTGAATTATTGAAAGTATAACGATGAGATGGCATCAAAACCTTTTTAAAATATAACAATGAGACAGCATCGCGACTGAATTTTTTTGAAAGTGTAACAATGAGACGGCATCGCGACTAAATGTTTTAAAATGTAATGATGAGACGACATCGCGACCGAATTTTTTTAAAATATAACGATGAGATGGCCTCGCGATCGAATTTTTTTGAAAGTGTAACGATGAGGCAACATCGTGATCTAATTTTTTGAAAGTGTAACTATGAGACGACATCGCGACTGAATCTTTTAAAAGTGTAACTATGAGATGGCATCACGACCTTTTTTTTTTTTTTTGTTTGTTGAAATACATGATGTTCCCCTACCCAAAGTTTTTGAAAGAAGAAAATAACTTATGGTGATAGCAATAAGGCCCAAGGGAAGTCATGGCATAGAGGCCCAAGAAAAAAAAGAAATGGCATTGAGGCCCCAAAATTTTTTTTTCCCACGAAAACTGCGCGGTGCAACTGTTCGGGGCACTGGCCAAATGGAGCTTTCACGCGGGGCCGTAGCTAAGCCACAGCGTTACCAAGCAGCGCTGCCAGGCCTGCGCCTAGCTCCCTTGCTATAAAAGAGGGGCTCCCTCATTCCTCACCCCCTCTCTTCGGCTTTCCATTTTAGAGCTCTACCCTGTCTCTTCTTTTTCTTCTACATTTCTTTCTTATTCTTTTCTGGTTTTTGGTTTTTGATCTCCTTCATCATGTCTACAAAGAAAGCTCGGTCTGGAAGTCCTTCCTTGGGGTCAGTGGGTGACATGCAAACATAATGGTACATAGGTACCACTATCATGGACACAGCCTGCCACAAATGCTGCACTATCTGGGGTCAGGGCCTCATAAATGTAAGTGACTCTTGCCTTCTTTTCTTGCATAGCATGTGCTTGGTTCAGTTTTTTTTATTTCAGCCATTCGTTCCGTAAGATCTCTATTCCCCTGGTTATAAGAAATACTATCATACAAACCACGTTTGGACGTGGTATTGGTAGCTCCACCCTACTATGCAAGAGAGGGTGGATTGCATGGGGCTTGGTCGTACGGCCTAGGTAGTCGCCCCAACTGTCTCTGTAGGAATTCCTACGAGACCATTGCCTGGAGCTTCAGGATTGCTTAAATCTTACATGCATGGTTAGTTTTAGGGGTTTTGTATGTGATTATACTGCCTAAGCTTACTGTTACAAGCATTCTAAGTTCTAGCCATGCATTTACCTTGACTTCATGTCTGATCATGCATGCAAACCATTGACAGTGAGCTAAAATGCATAAATCCTTACATGCATGAACTGATTTGCATTCTAGGGCCTGAGATTGTAGCTAAAATGCATATGCATACTTGCTGTTATGTGTGTAGATAAGGTTTAAATGGCTGCATGTTCAATCTCAGCCTTCCTGGCTTGAATTATTTGATGTCAGAACCCAATCCATCAACCAATTGATAAACCCAATTTGAAAATCCCTAAGACCATTGCATAAGCTTAATCCTAGGCTATGCTACCCCCAGAACTCATCCCAAATCGAATTAGGGAGGAAACCTATTGCTGAAATCAAGTTTTGAGTAGGAAACTCATGTTCTACAGGCACTGGAGCATGTACTGGATGTTTGGTCCAAACGTCCAGTAAATCGTCCAGTGTAGCTGTTTGATGTAGATTTGATTCCAGCCTGTTTGATTTGCACCTGTACACCTTGGACTGTGTTAGGGGCATAAAAATTACCCTAAAATCATACCCCAACCATCCTTGCTGGTAACCATGTCTTGGGGTGCCAGTGGACCCAAAAAGGGGGTCAAAACCCGTAAAGTAAACCAATCCAGACCTGGAATAGAACCTTGCTACTGTTCCCATAATTGCTGAACAATGTTGAGCAAACCTAAACAAAACCTGGAACTCTAAGACCCTTTTTAGATAATATTTAATATGTTCTAATGGTCCGGTCAACATAGGTTATAACCCCGAACACGAGGTCTTGTGTCTGACACCAACTGAGACAGAGCTTGCTGAAGGACAAACAGGATTAACACAAGGTGAGTGGAATTACACCATGGGTATAGGTGTAACATGACTGATAAGTCATGACAACAACAACAACAATATTTACTATCTTATTTATTAAATTGCTTTATATTCCTATTTGTTTCTGATTCGTATCTGATGGCTATTGGAATTGAATGTTAATGTTATACTGGTGGAAATGCTAGATTAGATGTCGTAGCCGGCTTGGAAATGAGGCTTGTGGTAGCCTGTAGAATGGGATGCGATTGACACCATCCGACTCATACTATGCCATATAGAATGCATTGGGCTAGAGTATCATCACCCGTGGTACGAACCCTTGCCAACAGGGGTTAAGGTGTTGGATGTCTGTGGGAGAACCTATATCTAAAGAAAAAGGAGAATTATGTTACACCGAAAAGGTGATTACTTAGCTGAATTCCAGAGAAAGAAAAATGTTATACCAAAATGGTGAAAGGTGATTTCATAAACTAATCCCAGAGGGCTAGTCGGGCTGACCATGGAGAGCATGCTGGAGCCGACTGGTCCTCTCTGACAACTCAATGGGTGTATCGCGAGAAGGGGTTAGAAGCCCGCACCAAGGATACATGTATTGGGTATTGTAGTAGCACTTTTTCCTACCTTAGTTGTGATGCTAGGTGGCTTAATAATAAAATAAACCTCATCTCATGTAAGACTCATTTGGTTTTGCTTGCATATGCATACATGGTTATATTTTATTCACGGGCTCGGTGGAGCTCACACTCTTGTATATCTCTTTTTTTGTTTAGATGATCTTTCAAGAGGATGTGATGTTGGCTGGGAGGCTTATCACAAGAAGGAAGGTGGTTTTGATTATGATTGTGTAGATGTGGACCCGGACGGAGGCTATCCCTCTGGTACGGGTGATCTCAATGATGGTTGAAGATGGCCCGTGAAGGACGGGCAGTTTACCTCTCCTAACCTAGGGAATTCTTTTTTATGTAGATACTTGTCTACTGACTTTTTCCTTTTTTGTATAGCTTGTGTGGGGCTTCTATTGTCTGCCTCTTTTGTTATTTTGTGAGCTATTGGTTGGAGGTATGGTGACTATCCAGATGGTGGTGTTGAGAAACAATGAATGTACGATTGTATCTAAACTTGAAAGTTTATGTAAATATTAGTTTCCTTTGCACTATGTAATTATGTTTTATCCATATTTATGGGTGTTTGTGTTTATGAATGATATTAATAGCTTCTAGATCCTTGTGGTTTGGCAGATTGCTACTGTGCAATTCGAGTCACCTACCTAATCTTCCCAAGGGGTGGTTTGCGGTGTAACACGTACAACATCCAACATCCCTTACCTCTTGAGTTTGAAGAAGAGGCGAGTGGCTGTCGTATTGCCAAAAGTAAATTATCTGGGAGGGGTTGATTGCTCAGCCTGGATTACTAAAGGAGCAGCAACTGTTGGTGAAATTTGTTGCTCGGCGTATTGAGCGGTAGTAACTGCATTCACTTCGGTACCTTTCGCTCTTCCTCCTCTGTTATTTATACCTGAATAAGATCTGGAAGGCTCTTCGGCATAAGTCTGGGCTTGTTTTCCTTTGAAGAGCTTGTCCTCAATGCGCTTCCTAATGGCTATGAGTGCTTTGAAGGTCTTAATGTGCTGACATAGAGGTGATCATGGTACTCTCTATATAGGTTTTCCAATATGATTTCAACCTATTCTGATTCATTTGGGCGGTTCCGCATCGTGGACGCCTTTTCATGGAACCTCATGATGAAGTTAGAAAATCCCTCGTCAGCTCCTTGGCTCAGGGTTTCCAACTCAAGCCAGGTGATGTCCACTTAGGTGTCATAAGAGCACTATTTGATGAATGCCTTCATAATTGCCGACCATGTTTGAATCTGAGTTTGGTCCAATTGGGTTAGCCACCTCAGAGCTGATCCTGCTAACGAGTAAAGGAATGCTTGTCCCATTTAGTTTTCTATGAGGCTCCATGACTTGGCTACTGTAATAAAAATCTTCAAGTGAGCTCGGGGATCTCCTGCCCCGTCGAACTTGTCGAGCTTCCATTTGAAATGTTCGGTATTCTTTCTCCAGTTAAGCAGACCATGTATTCTTCTGGTTTCTCAATAGCCTTTCCTTTCATTGCCACTTTGATCTTCTCAACTTTCTCCCTCATCTGCTTCTCCCTTTCCATTTCTGGTGGGTCCTGGTGAACATTGATGGCTATATCCTCTTTTATTATGATCCTGGGGTGTGAGGCCCTAAACATCATTGGGGTCACCCTTAGCTCCCCGGGGGTTAGTGCATTGTCTGCTCGAGATTGACCTTGCATTGACTAGACCAACTGCGTAACTAGCTGTTTCATCCCCCTCATTTTCTTCCACATGTTATCCATTACCTGACTCAGTAATTCTTTTAAACAATTAGCCTCTGGCGGATCCATGGTGCTCGTGACAGGGGGTGACCATGTTAGACTTTGTCGGGGACTAGAAGTCAAGGGAGGTGAACTAGAATTTTCAACAAGCTTAGAAGGTGGAATCGGGTGGAGATTGGCCTAGTTCAATCGATCGCCATGACAGTTCCACACTGGTAATGAGGATTTTCTTTGTCGCAGAAACTGTGCCTTGCAAAGGTAAAAGGGGACTAATTTAGGACTCAAGAGGGGAGATTCATTTTTTTTTTATCTTGTTTTAATATTTATATTTTTTTTTGTTTACGAGAAAATATATACACGCATATATGTATACAACCAAAGTGAAGGTTCACTGTTTGGTCTCTCGATTCTATTTCACTTGGTTAGTCGATGGTAAGGTTTGCATCTACGTTCAAGACTGCTCAGGAACAACCCTTGCGATCTTGTGGTTTGATGCAAGCTTACCATAGATCCTTCATCGTTTAATAGTTCTCAAAAAAAATCATCACAAGGAGATCTAATCGAGGACTTCTCAACAATGTATCTTTTCCTAATACAGAACACTTCTGTCACACCCCAAACCACCCCCTAGGGGGATTGGGTAGGTGACCCGAATTGCATAATGGCAATCCGCCAAATCCCATGGATCTAGAAGCAGTGCTTACGATCATGGAACCATAACCATCACTTTACCATAGGTAAGATCAGAGTGTCGCAGATAACCACAATTTGATAAACAAAAGGAAACGTAACGATACGGGAAAAACAGTGATAACATATACATATAAAGTTTTACATTTCCCATCAACCCACACACGAAGAAAACAAAGTAACAAAGCTGATAAGTACAGTACTACATACAAAGAAATATACAGGGCGAGCATACTCAACCCCAAAAAGGAAAAAAAAAGAGTAAAAACTACAACGACCAAGTCAGAACGGGGATAACTCTTGATAACCCAAAAAGGAGTCCCCAAGTCAAAAAGCTATCATGATCACACTTCAATGGTCTTCATTAATAACCACCGAAAATGTGCGCAGGATTGGTATGACCTCCGTCGGAGTCCACACCAACATCATCGTAACAACCAACAGTCTCTCCTCAAGATGGCCCGCCATGCCACAGCGGCATCCACCTGCAAAATCATCTAGGTAAAACATTGCATAACAGAGTGTGAGCCCCACTGAGCTCATGAGCAAATAACATCAATCATGCATACACGTGCAATTACAATTCATAATTTATATGATCCTACATGATATGCCCGTTTAGATTATTTATTAGCCACCTAGCAGTACAACTAAGTTGGGTCTGTGCCACTACAATCCCCAATACATGTATCCCTGGTGCGGGCTTCTAACCCCTTCCCACGATACACCCATTGAGTTATTAGAGAGGACCAGTCAGCTCCCGCATTCGTTCACCAAGGTCAACCCGATCAGCCCTCTGTGATTAACCTGTGGGACAATCCATTTCTTTCTTTTCTGGCTTATAGCTCATATGCACCATTCCGGGGTTCTATTCATTTCATGCACCATTTCGGTGTTCTATTCATTCCTTTTTCTCTTTTCTCATTTTTCTGATGGTCGCCCCCACAGGCATCCAACACCTTAACCCCTGTTGGCAAAGGTGTGTGGCACGGGTGATGAAACTCTAGCCCCATGTCTATATGGCATCGTATGAGTCAGGCGGTGTCACCTGTACCCCATAATATGGGCTACCGCAGGCCTCATTTCCAAGCTGACTACGACATCTAGTCTAACATTCACAATCATCATGGAAGAATTCACAATGTTGATCAACAGATAGTCATTATACAGTGATTTGAGTAGCTTGAACAGAAGTAAATAACACAGCAATTTTATTCAATTCTTATTAGCCGGCATCAAATCATAATTACATATACGCATGTGATAGTGCTATTCACTCACTTGAGTTGGGTTCTAAGCCCTCAATTGCAGTTCCCACATCAGTTTGATTGTGGTCCTCGAGCACGGGATCAAGTCCTAGATTTAAATCAAAAGTTGTCATGTTAAGTTGTCAGTCTGTAACTGGGAGTCCTAGGGTTACCCTAAACTTATTGGGTTGACCCAGGGTTCAGTTGGTTCTCACTTGGAATCACTCAGCCTTGCACTGGGCCTTAGGTCATGTCCCGGTGCATTATTCAGTGTCAGTGGCTCAAGGGGTAAAATGGTCATTAATAATTGTCTGCACTTGACTCAAAGTTAGAACTTGATCACAGTGTTGTCCACAGCTTGACTGTGCTGCAGGACCAAGCACAGCAGGGTTTCTTCTACTTGCAGGGCCCACTAGGGTTCTAAAGCATTCCCAATAAAGGACAGATGTGGGGAAGGGTATTTTAGTCATTTCTAACCTTCCCACAGTGTCCAGGGGGTAAGTGGGTGAGATCCCCCAGGTCTGGCCACCATAATAGCCCATTTTACCTCACTGGGCGATGGCTCTGGGCCTTGCTGCATCACCCAGTGGCTGTACAATTGATACAGGATGAGTTTCCAAGATGGGGCCTACAAGGCCGGGATCACGCCTGATCCTCTGCATGTCAGAGGGGTCTAGTAGCCCCTGAGCTGGCCTACCCATTGGTTCAATTGGACCCTCCATTAGATCCACCATCAAACTGCCAGAGGTTGCCTAAGCAATCCAGATGAATAGTATTCAGGGTTTTTGCCAGGCTTGGGGCTGGTTTCAACCACATGCAAGGCTGGAAAAGCCTGAGAAACAATGGTTCAAGGCTGCAACCACCTAGGAGTTGGTCTCTGTAGCCCTAGCTTGCACCCAGGGTTCGAAATCTCAGAACAATAAGGCCAACTGGCAGTGCAGGTGGGCACAAACAGATTTCGGCCCAAGGAACAGCATAACTAAATGTTTAAAATGCATAAATATTTCAGATCTTCCATGCACAAGGTCTGCATGCCAGATCTGGACCAGTACTGGGCAAACCCTAGCTGTTCTGGGCTGCCCAGGGAGCAAAACACAAGGAAAGCAAGGAAGAGATAGGGAACAACAGTATATGTGGGTGTTTTATACCTACACAGAGCCAAGAAAGGGCTCGGTTTCTGGCTGAGCAGGGGTGGTGGCAGCTCCTCCTCTTCTCCTTCCTTCTCCCTTCTTCTTCCTTCTTCTTCCCCTTCCTTTTCTCTCTTCTCTCCTCTCTTGTCTCCCCATGGTTTCAGAAGAGAATAAGATCTCTAAATGAGCTCAGGCCTGCCTATTTATAGGCCCCAAACCAACTGAGGTCTATTTGGCCATTAAGGCTCTTTTTAAAAATCTATTTTTGAACTGATTCTGACTGATTCTGGGTTCTCTGGTGGGGTCCACAGTGAACTGGGGGCATGAGGTGGTCCCTCAGACTCCCCTCTATCAGTGGAGGGTGCCCATGTCCATAATGGGTGGTTCCTATAATTAAAATCCAATTAAATAATTAAAATCAGTCACTGGGCGATGCCACTGGGCCTTACTGCATCGCCCAATGCCATGGCCTAGAGAATTCTAGCAACTGAAACTCAAAGGGGCTTGCACAGGGATTTGACCCTTGGTCAGGGTGTTGTCCCCATATGCCCAAATAGGGGTTTTTGGCACATTTTACATAGGTGGGTCCCACCATTATAGGGAGGAGAGAGATTACCTGGGGTTTAAGCCATACATCAGGCTGTGAGCTGTGCAAGAGTAGGGGTCCACTGTTCATCTTCTCACAGGCATAAAGGAGGACATGCATAGGGTTTCTTCATTGATCCATGTCACTGGAGTGATGCTCCACATGGATCCTAGTTGCCTGATCAGGGGTTCCTATCCTTGAACCAAAATTCCAGCCAGTCAGGAGCAGGGTTTGACATTTCTCCCCACCTTACAAAAATTTTGTCCTCGAAGTTTTCTTACCTTGTAATCCAAAAAGTTGAGGATACTTCTCCCTTATTTCTTCCTCACGTTCCCATGAAGCTTCTTCTACAGGGTTATTTCCCCATCAAACCTTTACGTCGGCGACTGTACGGTTTCGGAGGTTATGCTCCTTTCTGTCTATTATCTCCGAAGATTGTTCTTCATAGGTCATATCCACGTCCAACTGTTCAGGTTCAGTTGATAATACATGTGTCGGATTGTTTAAGTTCTTCCATAGCATTGACACATGAAAAACATCGTGGATGCCTAATAAGGATGGTGGTAGAGCTAGTTGGTATGCTACGGGTCCCACTTTATTAAGAATTTCGTATGGACCGATGAATCTTGGACGTAACTTGCCCTTCTTGTTGAAACGTAGCAATCCTTTGGTTGGAGAAACTCGAAGGAATACTTTTTCTCCGACATCAAACTCAATATCCTTCCTTCAGTTATCTGCATAACTCTTCTATCTTGACTGGGCTGCCTTGATCTTCTCTCTTATGATGTTCACCTTGTCGCAAGTAGCTTGAATCATTTCGGGTCTGAGATATTTTCGCTCACCAACTTCATCCCAATAAAGCGGAGTTCGGCACTTCCTGCCATAGAGTGCTTCGAACGGTGCCATGCCAATGGTGGAGTGATAGCTATTATTGTATGCAAATTCTACTAGTGGTATGTGAGCATCCCACCTGCCATTCATTTCCAAAGCACAGGCTCGGAGCATATCTTCTAAGGTTTGAATGGTTCTCTCCGACTGTCCATTAGTCTGCGGATGGAAAGCTATGCTTAGATTTAGTTGAGATCCCAATGCCTGTTGCAAACTTCTCCAAAACCTTGAAGTAAATCGAGGATCTCTGTCAGACACAATACTGACAGGTACGCCATGTAAGCGGACTATGTTCTCAATGTATATCTGGGCAAGCTTCTCCATTGGATAACTTATTTTAATTGGTATGAAGTGAGATGCCTTTGTCAGTCCGTCTACGATCACCCAAATCGCATTCATGCCCTTTCTACTGTTGGGCAGATTCGTCACGAAATCCATAGTGATTCTTTCCCACTTCCATTCAGGTATGAGAAGTGGCTACAAGAGTCCATACGGTCGGTGTCTCTCCGCCTTTATCTGTTGATAGGTGAGGCACTTGGACAAGTATATTGCTATGGTCTGCTTCATTTCTATCCACCAGTAATACTTCTTCAAATCCTTGTACATCTTTGTACTTCTAGGGTGGATAGTATAGGGTGAGCTGTGCGCCTCTTTCAGGATTCGGTCTTAAAAATCAAAATCATCAGGCACGCACAATCTATCATGAAATTTCAATACACCATCTTGGGCCAATGAAAAATCTGGATCCTTATGAATACCATGTTGAACTTCTTGAATTATCTTGGCCAGCTTGGGATCCAATGGTTGCTTCACAATTATCTCCTCTCGTATCGACGGTTGTAGCTCCAACGATGCTAACTACACAGTCGCTTTTTTGACCACGAGTTCCAAATCAAATTTTTGAGCTTCTTCTACTAACTGCTCACTTATAACCAAGGATGCGAGGGACACAGTTTAAGATTTTCTGCTTAATGCATCTGCCACAACATTGGCCTTACCGGGGTGGTACTAGATTTCACAGTCATAATCTTTTACTAATTCCAGCCACCGTCTCTGTCTCATGTTCAGCTCCTTCTGGGTGAAGAAATACTTCAGGCTTTTGTGATCGCTGAAGATCTCGCTCTTTTCACCGTATAGGTAATGTCGCCAAATTTTCAACACGAAGACTACCGCAACCAACTCCAAATCATGAGTGGGGTAATTCTTCTCTTGTTCTTTTAAATGCCTAGAGGTGTAGGTGACCACTTTACCTCTCTGCATCAGGATGCCACCTAAACCTGTTCTAGATGCATTAGTGTATACCACCATTCCTCCAATTCCGTCCGAAATGGTTAAGACTGGAGCTGTTACCAATCGGTTCTTCAATTCCTGAAAACTTTTCTCGCATGTTTCATTCCACTCAAACTTGGCACCCTTCTTCGTAAGCTTTGTCATGGGTGCCGAGATACGCGAGAAATTTTCAATAAATTGATGGTAATAACCAGCCAATCCTAAGAAACTTTGGATCTCCGTGGCATTCTTTGGAGTTTCCCACTCGAGAACTGCTTTCACCTTGTCGGGGTTTACTTTGATGCCATCCTTGGTGATGATATGCCCCAGGAATCCGATTTGGTGAAGCCAAAATTCACATTTGCTGAATTTGGCAAAGAGCTGGTGTTCTCGCAACCACTGCAACACAATAGTAAGGTGTCGTGCGTGCTCTTCCTCACTCTTAGAGTACACCAGGATGTTGTCAATAAATACTATGACAAACTTATCCAGCACGTTATGGAATACTCTATTCATCATATCCATGAATGCTATTGGGGCATTGGTTAGCCCGAACGATAAAACTAAAAGTGTCTGTATCGAGTTCGGAATGCCATTTTATGAATGTCACCGCTTTTGATCTTCAGCTGATGGTATCTCGAGCTAAGATCAATCTTGGAGAAAACTCTCGCTCCTTGTAGCTGATCGAATAGGTCGTTAATATGCAGTAATGGGTATCGATTCTTGATCATCAGTTTATTCAACTCGCGGTAGTCGATACACAGCCGCATACGACCATCCTTTTTCTTTACGAATGGGTGCTCCCCAGGGTGATACACTGGGTTGAATGAATCCCTTCTTTAGCAGGTCTTGAAGTTGTGCCTGCAATTCTTTCAATTCGATAGGTGCCATTTGATATGGTGCCTTGGATACAGGTACTGCTCCAGGAATCAAATCGATCGCGAACTCTATTTTGAGGTCCGGCGACAGCTGAGTCAAATCTTCTGGAAATACATCAGGAAATTCTCTGATGATGTGGAGTTCCTCCAAGGGTTTTATCTTTGCCTCTGTGTCCATCACAGTGGCCAAAAAGCCTTGGCATCCTTCTTCTAGTAACTTCCTCGTCTGGAGTGCAGATAATGTTATCCTTCTGGATTTCCTTCTTGGTTCACTTTGATAGGTGAAGTCTGACCCATCTTCCAGTTTAAATTTTATCCTTTTCTCCGCACATAAGATGTTTGCACCATAGACAGTCAGCCAATCAATGCCTAATATTACGTCAAAATCATTTATATCCATCTTTATCAATCGTGCGATTAGTTTCTTCCCATAAATTTCAATCTGACAGGGGTCGTAGACCTCCTTCAAACTCACGATACTCCCTGTTGGCGTGCTAACTACTAACTCATACCCAATATCTCTTGGTTGATCTTTCATCTTACTCGTAAAGGTTGAGGAGACAAAAGAGTGGGTCACGCCCGAGTCGAATAATACTTGCGCGGGTATGGTTGAGATATTCAGGGTACCTAGGATTTGTAGGTAATTTAGGTTACATGAAGTAGGCCAATTATTCCCTATAGTTAAGTAGTGTTCAGCAACTTACCTGTCAATACGTTGGGGTTTGCCTCAGCTTCTTCATTTGTCAAAGCATACACCTTTCCTTGTGTCTGATTGTCCTGTGGCTGAAATGGCCTAGTGTAGGGATGATTTGGCTAGTTGTTGCTGTATCCACGCGATGTACAATCTCTGGCCATATGCCCTTCCTTGTTGCATAGATAGCACTTAAAGGGTGGAGCTCCAGGTGTCAAGGCTTTACTTGCTTGACTTATTTCTGGTTGGGCTGGCAAAGTTGCTATCGTCGCTTGACTCATAGTAGGTTGAGCAGGTCGATTGAATGTGGGGCGGAAAGGGGTCTATCCCATGATCGGCCTATGGTACAGACTCGAAGTAGGGCTTGAACTTGTTCCTCGGTAAACTTTGTTCGGCCAGCCATAGGTTTGAAAATTACTTAGCCTTTTTTTCAAACCAGACGACATAACAATCTTTTCTTTTTCCTTTTCCTTAAACCTATCCTCCATTCTCTTCAACTTATGAACCATTTGAGCATAATCCCAAATGTTCATAATTGACAGTACTGACCCTATTTTAGTTTTGAGTCCCTTCTCAAATTTCTTAGCCTTACTAACTTCCCCCTTCAGGTGCTCTGGAGCAAAATGGAATAGATCTTCAAATCGCTGTTGATAGTCCAACACTGATTTGGTTCCTTGCACTAGTGCAATAAATTCCGCTTCTTTCCTGTCCTTAAAGCTCTTAGGGAAGTAGTTCTTAAAGAAAATTTCTTTGAATTATGACCACGTGGGATTTGGGTGAGCAGCTTCCAAATTAGGCCTAGTTTCCTTCCACCAAGCTTCGGCTTCATTCTGCAATTGATAACCCGCACAAATAATCTTTTGTGCGTCCGTGCACTCGAGTACTTCAAATGCCTTTTCTAGGGCACTGATCCATCGTTTCGGCTGCATTGCTTCAGAGGTTATTTTTGAAAATGCAGGCGGTTGGAGTTTCTTGAATCTCTCCATAACCTTAGCGGTGGAATTTTCTGCTAAATGCTGAGGCACAGGTGGTGGGAATAGCACTGGTCAATTGAGTGGTGGTGGTGGTGGAGCACGCTCATGCATCATGGTTGCAAATTGCGTAGACATCTGGCCAAGCAACTCTTGTTGTTGTTACATGGTCCGCATCATCGTGGTCATGAATGAAGTCACGTCATCGGCTGCCACACTTGGCTAAGGTGCTGCTACAATAGTTTGTGCAGCCGCTGGTGCTCCTAATGAAGCAGCCGATGCCTCAGAGTTTTGAGCCTCCGTTCCGTTTGGCCACTAACCTCCGGTACAACTCTAGGTTGTTTACCTTTACGACCTCCACGAGACCTTCTAGTGTTGACCATTTTTGCTTCTCTGAAAAGAGGAGCGTGTTCAATATTCCAATTCTATCATGGATCAGTAGTTGTTTTCTAGCTAAGCAGGTACAAATCTAGTCCACAGTTCCAATGAGTATCATGAGTCATACCAGTAAGGTGGATTGTTAGATTCATTGTCTTGGTTTATTAGGTGACGTATCTTATTGAATGCTTTATGTTTCACTTTCTTATGCATTTTATGTGTCAATATGCTATGCATGGCACTAATGATAAAGTTCAGATTTTTAAATAAAGTCTTTTAATTATTTACCTGATCTAGCAGGCAAGCATCTCCAGCTTCTTCCCGGTCACAAACTCCAAGGCATGCAAGTATCCTATGTTGGCTGTAACCTCCTCAACTAAGGATAAGTAGAAATCTCGTTCTCCTTGTTCAGTGGCGTCTGCAAGTGCTAAATATACTATAAGTAGGTTCTCGGCACGGCCTCGAGTATCACGTATCCTAATCAGTCTCCTCCTGAGCTGCCTAATAAGTCGCATGTCGTTGGGATCTCTAGGCCTCAGGTAAGGTAATATCTGTCACATAAAATGGTTCTAGGCATGAGGGCATACTTAATTAAAAGAATTAAGTACACAACTACTGAAACTTAAATAACTAAAGATCAATGAAACAAATTCTTGGGTTGGCTCGAGGTACCTTAACATCTAGGTGTTCGATTTACTACGGACCCTATTAGGTCCTATTCTCAACTATTCTAGGCCTTGATTAGGATGAGATCTATGCTCCCCGTACTTACTAATCCCTTGATACAACATACTTACATATCTAAGTTCTATTTGCATAGCAGCACACCAAGTAGTTCGTACATCACAATATTCAAACATGTAGTAGTTAGGTAGTATACTCCAATCATTATACACATTTATTATATATATATATATATATTAAATATTTATCATAAACACAACAACAAAAGTTTTTCCCCTTTTTTTTTTCCACGTCCTATGTGCTCTATTCAACCCTCAAACAGAAATTTCACCCCTTTGGATTTAAGAAGGTTGTGTTTGCTTAGTACTTAATTAATTATTATTATTCTTTTTTTTTTTTTTTTTAAACCATCTGAAAAAGTTCATATTTTATGTTCATTAAGGGTAATATGGCCAAATCTCGAGTCCTTGTATGTAAATAACCCAAAACAGCAAATCTGCACACACTGGGCAATGTCTCTGGGCATTGCCACATCGCCCAGTGCCATCGCCCAACGAATCGGGCGCAGGGTTTTTATATCCGAGAGGGGCCCATTTGTCTCCTATTTCATTCTAAACCTCTTTAAACACTTGGGAGAAGTCCTTGGAGGGTAGTGTAACCTATTCCACACCAAATCCTCACATTCCCCTGTGATTTTCGTGAGTCTACACGTGCCTAGGTATGCTTTCTTCTCTACATTATCTAAATAGTTGTTTGTTTCCTTAAATCTTTCCTTGGGTTAGGGTTTCTATCATTTTCCTTGCCCTAACCTAATTGTTTTTTCTATTCCTTGTAGGAAATGTCTACAAGTCGCTGTACTACACAGAAATCGATAGCCCAAAAGAGGTTACGAGTCGAATCCGAGGAATCTTCCTATTCTTCGGTTCCACCATCATCCTTTAGAGATGATTCGTCTTCAGAGGAATCGGATTTTGATCACCATATTTTCCCTAGGTATGTTTTCTTTGGAGACTAGGAGGATAGTTTTCATAGCTTTGATAGGTTCAGGGAACACTCTTAAGTTTGAGACTGCTTATAAACCTAGTGCCAGGGTGATCAATAGGTGTGTAACCTATAATATTTACCCTAAGGGTGGGAACAAGGGAAGTATTTCCATGATGAGAGCATATATTACTTACTGCCTCTTGGGAGCTGGTCAGGGGGGCCCAGTCATCAACCTCCCCTATTTATTACTTCAGGTGATGCTCTATCATGGTAGGAACCCGGCTGATGGGAACCTTCCTTATGGGAAGTTTCACACTTTGGTCTTCCGATATTTTGGGGTTCCATTGGAGGGCGAGTTCATTGATAGGGTCCGATCCAGGCCTATAGATAAGACTTCTATCTTAAAGATGAAGGTGCTTGGTGAGGATCTAGTAGAGGGTGAGGAACAGATGGAGATGCCTAAGGGTGAGCAACAGGGTGGAGAGCAAGGTGGTAATTCCCTTGATGAGGGGTTACTTAGAGATGAGCAGGGCATAGGTTAGGGTGGTTTCGAGGACATTGGCACTCAGTTTATCAACTTACCTGCCTATGAGATGACCAGTGCCACAAGTTCGTAGGTTCTAGGGCCTCCACAGTGGGCTCAGATGATGTCACACTTCCAGAGTCTTGGCACTCAGCTCTCCAACTTAGTGACCAGGGCTTTACTTCTTTGGAGATGAGAGTGGGGTCTATGGAGCAGCGTCTAGATTTCTGGGACAGGTTTTATAGAGTTGATTCTCGCCAGACTCAGCCTCCTCCTAGTGATCTGCCTCTGACTGAGTAGTCCCAGCAGTTCCGGGCTTTCGTGCTACGTGGTTCAAACTATTTTTTTTTCTTTACGCTTATGTACTTTTCTTTGTTTGAGATGAATCTGGTTTAGTGTATGTTGTTTTTTTTTTTTTATCAGCTATGTAGTTATTTCATTTCAGTCCATGTAATTAAAGCTTATGTAAAGACTTAGTTGTAATTATCTTTTAATTAGTGGAATTTATGCACTTTTGTTCATTTACATCTGCCCCCCCCCTTATGGCTTTTAGTTATTACGTGTTTTACTGTTTAAAGCTTATTAGTCCTAGTCTGCAAACCATAATCGTAAGAAGAGCCTCACGCTCTGATACCAAGCTCTATCACACCCCAAACCACCCCCTAGGAAGATTGGGTAGGTGACCTGAATTGCATAACGGCAATCCACCAAATCCCACCGATCTAGAAGCAGTGCTTACAATCATGGAACCACAACCATCGCTTTATCATAGGTAAGATCAGAGTGTCGCAGATAACTACAATTTGATAAACAAAAGGAAACGTCACGATATGGGAAAAACAGTGATAACATATACATATAAAGTTCTACATTTCCCATCAACCCATACATGAAGAAAACAAAGTAATAAAGCTGATAAGTACAGTACTACATACAAAGAAATATACAGGGCGAGCATACTCAACCCCAAAAAGGAAAAAAAAGTAAAAACTACAACGACCAAGTCAAAATGGGGATAACTCCTGATAAGCCAAAAAGGAGTCCCCAAGTTAAAAAGCTATCATGATCATACTTTAATGGTCTTCATCAACAACCACCAAAAATGTGCCCAGGATCGGTACAACCTCCGTCGGGGTCCACACCAACATCATTGTAACAACCAACAGTCTCCTCCTCGTGATGGCCCACCATGCCACAGCCGCATCCACTTGCAAAATCATCTAGGCAAAAACATTGCATAATAGAGTGTGAGCCCCACTGAGCTCATGAGCGAATAACATCAATCATGCATGCACGTGCAATTATAATTCACAATTTATATGATCCTACATGATATGCAAGTCCAGATTATATATTAGCCACCTAGCGGTATAACTAAGTCAGGTCCGTGCCACTACAATCCCCAATACATGTATCCCAGGTACGGGCTTCTAACCCCTTCCCGCGATACACCCATTGAGTTGTCGAAGATGACCAGTCAGCTCCCGCATTCGTTCACCAAGGTCAGCCCGACCAGCCCTCTGTGATTAACCCGTGGGACAATCCATTTCTTTCTTTATTTTCTTTTCTTTTCTAGCTTAAAGCCCATATGTACCATTCCAGTGTTCTATTCATTCCTTTTTCTCTTTTCTCATTTTTCTGATGGTCGCCCCCACAGGCATCCAACACCTTAACCCCTGTTCGTAAGGGTGCGTGGCACAGGTGATGAAACTCTAGCCCCATGTCTATATGGCATCGTATGAGTCAGGCAGTGTCAATCGTACCCCATAATATGGGCTACCACAGGCCTCATTTCCAAGCCAACTACGGCATCTAGTCTAACATTCACAATCATCATGGTAGAATTCACAGTTTTGATTAACAGACAGTCATTATGCAATGATTTAAGTAGCTTGAACAGAAGTAAATAACACAGCAATTATATTCAATTCTTATTAGCCGGCATCAAATCATAATTACATATACACATATGATAGTGCTATTCACTCACCTGAGTTGGGTTCTAAGCCCTCAGTTGTAAACTCAGTTCCCACAACAGTTTGATAGTGGTCCTCGAGCACGGGATCAAGTCCTAGATTTAAATCAAAAGTTGTCATGTTAAGTTGTCAGTCTGTAACTGGGAGGCCTAGGGTTACCCTAAACTTACTGGGTTGACCCAGGGTTCAGTTGGTTCTCACTTGGAATCACTGAGCCTTGCACTGGCCCTTAGGTCATGTCCCGGTGCATTATTCAGTGTCAGTGGCTCAAGGGGTAAAATGGTCATTAATAATGTCTGCACTTGACTGAAAGTCAGAACTTGATCACAGTGCTGTCCACAGCTTGACTGTGCTGCAGGACCAAGCACAGTAGGGTTTCTTCTACCTGCAGGGCCCACTAGGGTTCCAAAGCATTCCCAATAAAGGACAGATGTGGGGAAGGGTATTTTAGTCATTTCTAACCTTCCCACAGTGTCCAGGGGGTCAATGGGTGAGATCCCCTAGGTCTGGCCACCACAATAGCCCATTTTACCTCACTGGGCGATGGCTCTGGGCCTTGCTGCATCGCCCAGTGGCTGTACAATCGATGCAGGCTGAGTTTCCAAGGTGGGGCCTACAAGGCTGGGATCACACTTGATCCTCTACATGTTAGGGGGGTTTGGTAGCCCCTGAGGTGGCCTACCCATTGGTCCGATTGGACCCTCCATCAGATCCACCATCAGACTGCCAGAGGCCGCCCAAGCAGTCTAGATGAATAGTGTTTAGGGTTTTGGCCAGTCTTGGGGGTTGGTTTCAACCACATGCAAGGCTGGAAAAGCCTGAGAAACAATGGTTCAGGGCTGCAACCACCTAGGGTTTGGTCTCTGCAGCCCTAGCTTGCACCCAGGGTTCCAAATCTCAAATCAATAAGGCCAACTGGCAGTGCAGGTGGGCACAAACAGATTTCGGCCCAAGGAATAGCATAACTAAATGTTTAAAATGCATAAATATTTCAAATCTTCCATGCACAAGGTCTGCATGGTAGACCTGGACCAGTACTGGGCAAACCCTAGCTATTCAAGGCTGCCCAGGGAGCAAAACACAAGGAATGCAAGGAAGAGATAGGGAACAGCAGCATATGTGTGTGTTTTATACCTGCACAGAGCCAAGAGAGGGCTCGGTTTCCAGCTGAGCAGGGGTGGTGGCAGCTCCTCCTATTCTCCTTCCTCCTCCCTTCTTATTCCTTCTTCTTCTTCGCCTTCCTTTTCTCTCTTCTCTCCTCTCTTCTCCCTCCATGGTTTTAGTAGAGAATAAGAGCCCTAAATGAGCTCAGGCCTACCTATTTATAGGCCCAAGACCAACTGAGGTCTGTTTGGCCATTAAGGCTTTTTTTAAAAATCAATTTTTGAACTGATTCTGACTGATTCTGGGTTCTCTGGTGGGGTCCACAGTGAACTGAGGGCATGAGGTGGTCCCTCAGACTCCCCTCTATCAATGGAAGGTGCCCATGTCCATAATGGGTGGTCCCCACAATTAAAATCTAATTAAATAATCAAAATCAGTCACTGGGCGATGTCACTGGGCCTTGCTGCATCGCCCAGTGCCATGGCCCAGAGAATTGCAGCAACTGAAACTCAAAGGGGCTTGCACAGGGGTTTGACCCTTGGTCAGGGTGTTATCCCCATATGCCCAAATAGGGGTTTTTGGCACATTTTACATAGGTGGGTCCCACCATTATAGGGAGGAGAGAGATTACCTGGGGTTCAAGCTATACATCAGGCTGTGAGCTGTGCAAGAGCAGGGATCCACTGTCCATCTTCTCACAGGCATAAAGGAGACATGCACAGGGTTTCTTCATTGATCCATGTCATTGGAGTGATGCTCCACAGTGATCCTGGTTGCCTGATCAGGGGTTCCTGTCCTTGAACCAAAATTCCAGCTAGTCAGGAGCAGGGTTTGACAACTTCTCATCAGAATTCTGTCATTGTCGCATTATTTAGACAATGTATCTTTCTCCAAGGGACAATCGAGGCTACATTTTTTTGATACACCGATCGAAATGGATATGCGATATGCATCGAGGGACATTCGAGGGACAAATAGAATTCTTCTCTTGATTGGTATTCTGCATCAAAATTCGGTCGCGATGCCATCTCATCATTATAATTTCAAAATTTTTGGTCACGATGCCGTCTCATTGTTACAACTTCAAGATTCGATCATGATGTCGTCTCATCATTACTATTTCAAAATTTGGTCACGATGCTGTCTTATCATTACACTTTCAAAATTTGGTCGTGATGCCATCTCATCATTTTACTTTCAAATGGTTGCGATGCCATCTCATTGTTATAGTTTCAAAATTTTGATCGCAATACCGTCTCATCATACACTATCATCACTCGATTGCGATATTGTCTCATCGTTACACTTTCAAAAAGTTGGTCGTGATGCTGTCTCATCGTTACAATTATAAAAATTTGGTCGTGATGCCATCTCATCATTACAATTTCAAATTTTTTGGTCGCGATGCCATCTCATCGTTACAACTTCAAAATTCGATCGTGATGCCAACTCATCGTTACAATTTCAATTTTGGGTCACGATGTCGTCTCATCGTTATAACTTTAAAATTCGATCGAGATGCCATCTCATCGTTACTATTTCAAAATTTGGTCGCGATGCTGTCTCATCATTACACTTTCAAAATTTGGTCATGAGACCATCTAATTGTTACACTTTCAAAAAGTTCGGTCACGATGTTGTCTCATCGTTATAGTTTCAAAAATTCGATTGCGATGCCGTCTCATCGTACACTATCATCACTTGGTCAAGATGCTGTCTCATCATTACACTTTCAAAAACTCGGTTGCGATGCCATCTCATCCTTACACTTTCAAAATTTTTGGTCGCGGTGCCATCTCATCATTACGCTTAAAAAAAATTCGATCACGATGCCGTCTCATCGTTACAATTTTGGTCATGATACCATCTCATCATAAACTATTATCACTCAGTCACAATGCTATCACATCATCAGAAGCACAGGCGAGCAACGCCTCAAAGATCAGGTTCCCGCCAAGCAATGTTCGAACGCCAGGAGGAAATCTGGCCGAGCAATGCCCAAAGATCAGATTCACACCAAGCAATATTCAAATGCAAGGAGGAAATTTGGCAGAGCAGTGCCCTAAAGAGCATGTTTCCTCCAAGTAATGTTCAAACGCCAAATGGAAATCCGGCCAAGCAGTGCCCAAAGATCAGGTTCCCTCCAAGTAATGTTCGAATGCCAGGAGGAAATCCAGCCGAGCAATGTTCAAAAAGATCAGAATCCCCGCAGGAAGATGTTCAAACTCCAGGGAAAAACCCAGCCGAGCAATGTTGCCCCATCAGGTAAGCACGCGCTCAGGAATGCCATCTGAAATCTCAAAAAGGATTTAGCAAATGATTTTGCCAAAGTGTTGTTTGAAAAAAAACATCTGTCACCCATGAGCAAAGTGACAGCAGTTTTCGCTCATCAAATGGTTTTGTCGAAACGAGGTTTTATCATTCAACTCTGTCACCTATGAGCAAAGTTGCGGTGATGCATGCTCTTGGTGTCAAAATCAAACGATCTTTTGTCTTTGCCCTTCGGCTATTGGCACAGGCCTTGGCCAAAGAGGGGCAAACTGTAGATGTTAAATTTTATCACCCCCCAGTGATGATGATAATCGGACACAAAAGACTGGCAATGTCCCCAAAAACCAAACACTGTATCAGAAAACACCTCCACTCCTCCAGAAGGCGTGCATCATGTGCATAACCCCCACCTCCCTAGATGGCCCCAAACAGCCCACAAGGCAGCGTCACGGTTGTAGCTCCGCAAGGCAGTGCCCTAGACTTCACGGCCCCGCCACCCGACATGGTTTTATAGCTCAACTCTACCACCTATGAGAAAAGTGGCGGTGATGCATGCTCCTGATGACAAAATCAAACGATCTTTTGTGTCACACCCCAAACCACCCCCTAGGAGGATTAGGTAGGTGACCCAAATTGCATATTGGCAATCTGCCAAATCCCATGGATCTAGAAGTAGTTAATACATTCACGAACACACACATCCATAACTTTACCACAAGTAAAATCAGAGTGATGTAGATAATCAAATTATAAGAAGAAAGAGAAAGCATAGTGATACAAAAAATGTTTGTGATACATATACATAAGTAAGGTTTGTCCCATTCCCCATTACACCCACAAACAATACAGTAAAAACTGACATATACATAAGCTGAGGTAAAAATAACTATATACAAGGTGAGACAACTCGACCCCAAAAATAAAAGAAGAAACTAAAACAGAAACAAAGACGGGGATAAACTCCTAACAAAAATAAAAATGGAGCCCCCAAAACAAAAGCATCAAGAGCGCCCCTCACTGGTCTTCATTAATAACCACTGAGAGCACTCGCATCATTGGCATGACCTCCATTGGGGTCCACACCAATATCATCATAACTACAAGGGCTCTCCTCCTGGTAATGAGCCTCCATGCCACAGTGGCATCTATCTACACAATCATCTAGAAAGAAAACATATATAATAGAGTGTGAGCCCCACTAAGCTCGTGAGTAAAACATATCATCATGCATGTATATGCAACCACAATCCACATGATCCTACATGATATGCAAATTCAGATTATTTATTAGCCACCTAACAATACAGTTAAGTAAGGTTAGTGCTACTACAATCCCCAATACATGTATCCCTAGTGTGGCTTGGTTACCCCTTCCCGCGATACACCCATTGAGTTGTCGGAGATGACCAGTCAGCTCCAGCGCACTAGTCCTTGGTCAGCCCGATCGGCCCTCTGTGGTTTAACTTGTGAGATAACCGACTTAATATCAAATTCACCTTTTCGGTGCTTTCCGACATGTAGATCGAGGATAAACTTTGTTTGGCATAAAACCATAATTCACCTATTGGTGCTTCCCAAGCATGTTGCTCGAGGCTTCCCGGCTTATTTGCCCTGGGGCATCCCAGCATGTAGCCGAGGCTTCCCAGCATAAACGACCGAGGTTTTACAGTAGTCCTCACAGTTATCCAACACCTTAACCCCTGTTGGCAAGGGTGCGTAGCACCAGTGATGAATCTCTAACCACATGTCTATATGGCATCGTCTGAGTTAGGCGGTGTCAACCATAACCCATAATATGGGCTACCACAGGCCTCATTTCCAAGCCGGCTATGACATCTAGTCTAACAATCACAATCATCAAGAAATATCCAACAGAGTTGATCAACAGTCATAGGATGTGTAATAATTATGAAATTGAATTGATTAAGTAACAAGCATTATAATTAAAGAATTTAATTGCTGGCATAACAATATTGTTACACATACATACACGATAACATTTCACTCACTTGGGTCTGGTTCTATGAACTCAGTTGTAGTTTTAGTTTCCGCCGCAGTCGTGGGATCAAACCCTAAGTATAAATCAGAAATATTTCATTTAATATTCCAAACTATTTTTGGATGTCCTAGGGTTGATCTAGGTTCACTGGATTGACTCGGTGCACAATTGGTCATCACTTGGAATTCTTTGGCCCTTGCACTGGGCCTTAGGCCTATGTCCTGGTGCATCATCCAGAGATTGTGGCTTAGGGGCAAAATGGTCATTTACCATAGTAGTACATGATCCTAGGTCATAATAGCCTCATAACATTGTACCCAATTCAACAGTGCTGCCGGGCCAACACAGACAGGGTTTCCAAGCCCTACAGGGCCCACTTAGGCACCCAAGGTATTCATATTTGTGGATAGATGTGAGGAGGGGTATCTTGGTCATTTACCACCTCCCTAAACTGTTTATGGTCCATAAGTGGAGGCCCCTATAGCAGATTAGCAAAATTACCCTTTTTAATTCTCTGGGCGATGTCTCTAGGTGATGTTTGCATCGCCTAGAGCCTATTTAGAACGTAAATAGGCTCCAATTCCTAGGTTCTGCAGCATGGGCAGTGCCCTAATCATCCCCTCATGCATGTTAGGTCATCATGGACCCCTTGGGGTGTACTTTGCACTAAATCTCATGGATTTTTACCTAGACCCACCACTTGGCTGCCAGGAGCTGCCCAGACAGCCCAGTTAATAGTAACCCAGTGTAGCTTCAGCTGCAGACCATGGATTTAGCTACATGCAAGGGTGGTTTCACATGTAATACAGTAATCTAAGGCTGTTGCAACTCATGGTTAGGCTGCATGTAGCCAGGGCTCACAGATCTAAGCCTAGACTGCCTGTTCTTGGTGTAACAGTGCAGTGTAGTTTGGCACAGGCGTGGTTTTGATCTCAGGCATGTAACAGCCACCAAAATATAATCAAAAAGCTCAGATCCTCCATGTATCATCCTTGCATATTGGATCTGAGATGGTTCATGGCAGCCCCCAGCTGTTCTGGGTTGCCAATAGCCAGAAGGGCATCAAGAACACCAGAGATTCATGGAGAAGATCAGTAGTAGCACCACAACAGCAGGTATAGGTTCAGTTTTATACTTAAACTGAGATGAGAATGGATGCAGATGCAAGGTGAGCTCTTCCGCTTCTTCTCCTTCTCTTTTCTCTCTTCTTTCTCTCCTATGGTTTCAATAGTGCTAGGAACCTCTAAAATGAGCCTAAGGCCCCATAGTTATACGCCAGCCTCATACTGAGGCCTGTTTGCTTGCTTAAGCCCCTTTTGAGAATGTGTTTTTAAACTGATTCTCAACCATTCTGGGCACTCAGGTGGGGTCCACAGGGGTCCAAGGATATGAGGTGGTTCCCCAGACTCCCTTCAACCTATGGAGGGTGCCCATGTCCAATATGGGTGGTCACTACACATCTGTATATTAAAATAATACATTTTTCCACTCTGGACGATGTCTCTAGGTGATGTCTGCATCGCCCACTGCATCGCCTTGAGATTACAGCAGGGTTGTTTCTCTTTGGGCTTTCATAGAGGTTTGACCCAAGGTTAAGGCCTTGCACCCACATGCCACTCAAGGCCTTTTGCACCTATTTTTAGGTGTGGAACCCACATTCATGGAGAGGAGAGAGAATACCTGGAGGCCAAGCAATACATGATGCTGTGGGCAATGCAACTGCAGGGATCAACAATCCATCTTCTGATAGGTATGTAGGAGGACATCCTCAGGGGTTCTCCATTAAATTCAATCACTAGAGTAATACTCCACTGTGTGCATGGATGCCATGTCAGGGGTTTCTGTCCTTCAATAAAAAATCCAGCCAGTCAGGGGCAGGTTTGACATTTCTCCCCTCCTTACAAAAATTTTGTCCTCAAAATTTGCTTACCTTGTAGCTTGAAGAGTTAGGGATACTTTTCTTTCATTTCTTCTTCACATTCCCATGAAGCCTCTTCTATAGGATTGTTTCCCCATCAAATCATTACAAAGGTGACCGTGCGGTTACGGAGGTTATGTTCCTTCCTATCCAATATCTTCGTAGGCTATTCTTCATAGCTCATATCCACGTCCAACTGTTCAGGTTCAGTCGAGAGTACATGTGTCGGGTTGTTGATGTATTTCCTTAGCATCGACACATGGAAAACATCCTTGTTGAGAATGCCACTCAGTATGCTACGGGTCCCACTTTGTTGAGAATTTCATAAGGACCAATGAATCTTGGGCTCAGTTTGCCCTTCTTGTTAAAACATAGCAATCCCTTTATTGGAGACACCCGGAGGAATACTTTCTCTCCGATATTAAATTCAATATCCTTTCTTCGATTGTCAGCATAACTCTTCTGCCTTGATTGGGCCGCCTTGATTTTCTCTCTAATGTCATCTACCTTGTCATAGGTTGCTTGAATCATCTCTGGCCCGAGATATTTCCATTCTCCAACCTCGTCCCAATACAACAGGGTCTGGCACTTTCGACCATAAAGAGCTTCAAACGGTGCCATGCCAGTGGTCGAGTGGTAACTATTGTTGTATGCAAATTCCACCAAGGGTATGTGAGCAACCCAACTGTCATTCATTTCCAAGACACAGGCTCTGAGCATGTCTTCTAGAGTCTGAATAGTTCTTTCGGATTGTCCGTCCATCTATGGATGGAAAGTCGGCATAAGATTTAGTTGAGATCCCAGTGCCTTTTGTAAACTTCTCCAAAACCTTAAGGTAAATCGAGGATCTCTACCTTCATATATATGAATATCAAGAATTAATTATTTCATTTTAATTAGATTACCTCAAGGTAGACAATGAAGACCCATCATCATCAATCTAAGAATTTATGGAGCTACAGGTACTCGTGTGGGCGTGTGTTTTACTTTGCTGCATGTGTACATATGGTTTACTAGTAATTAAGCTTATTATTGCTAATTAAAATGATGCAGGGGAGAAACTATGGAGAAGGCCGAAGGTTAGAGTTGGAAGAAGCAATTATAGGAGGTAGAATAATGGATATTGATCAAAGCAGTGACTATGCAGGACCCGGGGCTAACCACCACCATGACCCGAAGACTCCACCACCATATTACACTGAGACTCCATCCGGGAGAAGTTAAAATTTGAATCTTCAATATCTGTGTCAACATATGCAAGGAGAGTGGAAACCTTGGTTTGGGTTTGGCTTGTTAATTAGCTGGTGTGTTTATGTAATGTATATAAACTTCAATTTGGATCGTCTATGGCATGCCTGACCGTTGCAGCCATAGCAGCACCCTAATGAGGCGCGGTACTTGTGTGGGTTTTTTCGTTCACTTCATTGTATATTAAATAAACATGCATGCATGGGTTGGAGATCGAAGGTCTTTTGTGGGCTAGAGATCTTTCTAATCTTTGGGTTGAGTGTGACTTCAATGCAGTCTTTGTTCTTCTCTCCAAAGGCTTAGTCCCATGGTTTGTGGGGTAGAAATGGCTCTCTTTTCAGCCCTTCCTTTTCTCTACTGAATGGTATGTTTTTCAATGTTACAAAGAGGACAACTCGATTGTGGATTTCTTGGCTAAGTTGATTGCCAAAGATGAGATGTCCTCTGTGATGATAGATTTTCCTACTTCTATATTGTTTGAGCTGTAGATGGACGCTCAACGAAGGGCTCGGTTTCGTGCTTGCTAATTCTGTTTTGTGTTGCTTTGTGCCTTTTAGTCCCTCCTGTTGATGGCCATGCCGAGGGTGGGAGGGTTTGTCTTGCCTTTTGTTTGAGTTCTTGGTATTGGCCTTCTCTTCTTTGTAATTATTTCTTTCTTTTAATACAAATCATCCTTTTAGCGGGAAAAAAAAAAAAAAAAGATGCATGCATGAGATGAATAACTTCTTGATGATCGTTCAACATTCACATTAAATACACAGGAAAAACTATGAAGATATGAAACTTGATTCTGGCAATAATGGAAGGAAGGGTATTAATTTATGATGATCAGATCCACCATCTGGATTCTCAAGGGAATGAAGGGTTTGGACTGGGTTAATACGGTTCAGCCAATGGGTCCAACTAGCTCAACCTGATGCCTGTAAGCAAGCATGGTCGGATCTTCACAGCTAGAACTGGGCAAGAATTCCAAAAATAAAAAAAAATAAAAAAAATAAAACAAAAAGAGTCTAGGGCAGCCCTTAGATTAGGATACTTAGAAATGAAGTGAAACTAAATTTTTTCTAAGAGAAAAAATAGTGAATCGAGAAAGGAAATATTTGCTCTATTTGGTAATTATAAGAAGAAAAAAAATTAAAACTAGGGTTTCTCACACTTCTCAAAGTTTGTTGATCTTTTCAAACAAAACAGATTTTGGAATTAAACATTTTATTGGGCTCTCCTTGACATGGTTTATATTTATGTTTCTATGCAATTTATGAAAAATTATTTATAATAATGATTTGTGGATTGTGAATAAATACCATTTGGTTACCATATTTAAAATGACAAATAGAATAATTTCTATAAATTGAAGTGAGAGAGAGAGAGAGAGAGAGAGAATATTATATGTTAGAACATTGAGAGAGCAAATATAAATGGTAGAAAGTTACTTTTATGGTAAGAGCTTTCAAACAATTACTTGGACTGCCTCTTTCAGGAACCTGTAACAAAAATTACATTAGAAAATTGATGGGTTGAGTTGTGTCACTTGACATTGTCCTTAAGACCGTAGACGCTAGGTGTAATCGGGAATTTTACGAATTGGCCTCCAAGATAAAATAGTCCATTGGCTCCCCTAGTAATCATGCACTCGACTACTAGACCCATTTGAATACTACAGGGTTGTGCTCAAACTAAAAAAAAAATACTTACAATAGTATCATTTTCAAAATTCAACATAACAATGAGAATAAATATTATCAGCACATCCATACAGATGACACAAAGGGGGAATCATCTCAAGAAAGACTTGATCAATTGTAATAGAGATTAATTAATCTCAAGACAGTCTTGAAGCATCTTAAGAGGAACTTGATCAATCTCGAGAGAGAGACTTGATTCATTGATGTTGCTTAAAAGGATAAGCCTCCTTCCCCCTATTTATATTTGTAGGTATACACATTGATAAGGAGGAATACAGAGAAGTCTTTAGGAAGAGGAATTAAGATGAGAATTAAGAGGATAATTTAATAATTCAATAACAGGATAGAGTTTTTCTTTTCTCAAGAAGCTTCAAGAGGAGGCTACATAGCAACTTGAGAACTAGATAAGTAAATAAAGAGGCAAATGTTATGAAACTTATTTTTAATTTAAACCTATTTTGAATCTTAATATGTTTTAAAACTTCATTTAAAATCCGGTGCCCACAACAATGAGTTATGCAAGGAGTTACTAAAAGGATGCAAAAGAAATTTGAAATGTCTATGCTTGGTCAATTGTCTTTCTTCCCAGGTCAAGTAGCTTAAGTCAAACATTTTCAATTCACAAATCAAGTATACCAAGGAGCTGATTAAGAGTTTCAACATGGAGGATTGCAAGTTAGTAAGTACTCCAATGATGACAAGTCACAAGTTGAGAAAAGATGATGACTCTCCTATTGTTGATCATACCATGTACAGGTCCATAATTGGTATGCTGTTATATCTTATAGCTTCGAGACCTAGCATTTTCCAAGCTGTGTATGGTACCTAGGTTCCAATTTAGTCCAAAGCAGATATTCATGTTGCAACCGTAAAGAGAATTCTCAGATACTTGAAAAGAAGCATGGAATATGGTCTCTTGTATCCAAGAAAGAAAAATTTTGTGTTGATGCCTACTCAAATGCTGATTGGGCAGGTTGTGTGGATGACAAGAAAAGCACCAGTGGAGGTGCATTCTATCTTGGAAACAATTTAGTTTCCTGGTGTGAGGATCCTTTTTTTTTTCTCCTTTCTTTGCGGGCGTATGCCGTACAGAGGGGGTTTTATTGTGCTCCTCTGTTGGAGAGAGAAGGAATGCATCTTCTCAAAGGTCATGATTATCAGGGGGATGGGGGTCATATAATAATTATGAGATGGAGTCGCCACCTAGGATTAGGGCCTAGGAACCATTGGTGTAGCCCTGGAAGGTCTACGAGACTTCGGTTGGTCTAGTCAGAGATTCGGGATAAGTGGTCAGGTTACGAGAGTGGGAAGGTGTTAGGCACCCACCTCGCTCGATTAAACCGGTCTTTCTACTAGATGTTGGTTTTCAAATATTCTTCCTTTATAAATGTCCTATACCCACATGTATGGCTAAATAATGATGCACAAGCTATTTAATTAAATTAAACTATGTTACACTAACTACTGTATACTACACTAGAATATTTGAAAGGACTACATTATACTAAAATTAAAAGTTAATTGAGGAAATGTATACCTATATGCTTTAAACAAATGCAATTATGAAAGGCAGACAGCATCCCCCAACTCAGGTGGAGGCAAAAGATTGGCTTTGTCCCTTCCTCAGACAGAGTAATGACTTACAAGTGTTGGATCTTAGGATCTCGGACAGAATAATGGTGTTCCAAGGTTTTGGAAACTAGGGGCTCAAATGCCGGACAGAGTGACTACACCACAGGAGGTCTCCTAGATTTGGGCGAAAGGGGTCCGAGAAGCTGGACTCAGATAGCTTGGACTTCGGACATGGGGATAAGGCTCGAAATAGGGCTGGGGCAGAGCTCTGAAACAAGGAAACAAGGAAACAAGGAAAAATTTGGAAAACTGGAGCTCTAGGGGGGCCCCCTCTCCCACAAACTTCGAATATGCAAATGAGGGGGTAAGGGGGTGCAGACACTGATTTTTGTCACCCCCTAATTGGCGATGATGACAACGGGACATGGATGATGGACGATGCACTCTCCCTCTTTCTAGACCCAAGATACCTGACCCATAAGACCAAGAACCATGCTGAGCACAAAATGACCCATTTTAGGCCCAAAAACAAGAAAAAATGGCACTACACCCCCACGGCGCCGTAGACTCCTTCCCACTGCACAATAGACCCCTTCCCACTGCATCGTGGGGATGTGTACCGGATTGCCACGGTGCCATGAGAGGGTGTGACATCAGCTTGCTGACATCACACACGGTGCCATGGAGGACTTATCTGGCCAAGAGAGAGAGGGGATCCCTCCCTATAAATAGGAGGGTCCCCCTCCCTCATTTTCTAAGGAATTTTGTGTAGAAAGACCCTCCCCAGGTGATTTCTACCCTCTTTGTCTCATTTTTTTACCCTCTTTTCTCTCCTTTCTCTTATGAGAGTGTGAGTGAGTGAAATTTTCTTGGTCGTGGATAGATCCTTCGATTATCCCTTCGAGCATAGAGCACTCCTGCTCCTAAGTATTGTTATCCCGTCAGTGCACGGATAACCATCAAAACCCCTCAGACGTTATTTTATCTGTCTTCTCCCCTCCAAATCATTTGAAAGAGCTGTTACTCTGCCCAGAAAGAATCGGCATCAATCCATTCATCTATCTCTCCTAAGGCAGGGGAATACAACCATACAGGTATAATTACTGCATTCTTGTTGATTCAATGTCGTCCTTTTGTATTTCATCGTTTTAGTCCGTATTTCTCATATATGTAATGTAGTTTATTATGTTTTAGTTCAATTCATAGCATCTGAATGTAGTTCATAATATCCCCCATCCCCGTAATAAAAAAGAGAGAACATTCGTCTTTATGTAGCATCTAATACAGAGAGACCGGCTTCTGCCGGGCGAGGTGGGTGCCTAACACCTTCCCACACTCGTAACCTGACCCCTTACTTGAACCTTTGGTCAGACCATATGGAGTCATGTAGCCTGATTCCGTTTACAACGAATAGGGTTACACTTAATGGGTCCTAGGCCCTAACCCTAGGCGGCGACTTCATATTATATTAGCATATTTTAATGCATGATCGTAATCCCCCATTTATCAATATTATACATTGACAATATTATCTATTATCCATCCATATATATATATATATCAAACCCATGTCTCCTATAAGGCTGAGGAACCCTCATCCCAAGGACCACGGTACTTATAATGGCGACTTCACTAGGGATGTGAGTGGACAAACGTCCACTCGAGGTCAAACTTTCTAAATAGGTGCTATCAATAAATGACAGAATGTTCTCTCCAAACTTCTATGTAAAAAAATAAAAAAAAAAAAATAATATATATATATACAAAATAAAAAAAGAAAAGAAAAAATGTAAAAAACAAAATACAAAAAAATAAAAATAAATAAATACCATAATATGTTTGTCTTGGCTAACCCCTATGTGTACTAACTGCATCATGCATTGTGCTCGAAGTGAAATCAAACGGCGAGGGTACTCCCTATCGTGCCTTTACCCTCGGGGAGGTCAGGCACGTCAAACTAAGTACTCTGAGATCGGATGATAGCCGCTTCCTGTACCACTTTCTTGCACACACACATTGCATGGGAACCCCTCTTACCCCCGTAGTTAGTCGTTGGACCCCATGAGTAGTCATGGGTAATTCGCGGCGAAGCTACAACCCTTGATATTTATTGTACGAGTTTAGAATCACCAACGAGAGTATTCACTAGTGTGCTGTGGGGTGCTTTAGCCACCCAAAAAAGGTACTAGCTTGATTGCTCTGAGACTGTGTGACCTACTCTCTAGGTATATTAAAATAACCGCATGCCTGCAATTCGTGATCACGAGCGATAGGTATATCGGTTCTGTCAAGGGTGACCTTGTTCTGTCCTATTAAGCCTACCCATTACATGCATCATGTAGGAAAATAGACCATATATGATTAGGGTTTGACACAAACTAACCCTTGTTAGCTATGAGAAAGACCGAGCTTAGGGTCACTTGACGATTAACCTGGCTTTACTATGAGATGCCACCGAAGGTAAGGAATTCCATAGTCCCGCTATGGTCCCTCGAAGAAAAATGGAAGTCCGCTCCCATGGAACCTTACATGTCCCTAGAAATGAGAGCATCTCATGTTGAGCCCAGGCACAATCATCAGTAACCCGATAACTAGGGTCTTTCTTTTGTCTGTTTTTATATGGTGTGAAAAAAAAAATAATAATAATATGCTTTGGCGACGATGGCATTTGAGGTAGGGTCTGAAAGAACTTCTACAATGTCAGGAGCTCCAATGACAACTTCGATTACTTGAGCCAAATACAAAAAAAAAATTGATAAAAATAAAATACAAAAAAAAATGTTTAAAATAATATTTTTTTTATTCAAGTAAATTCCTTGTGACCAGAAATAATTCTCTCTGACTTTCCCATCAAAAAAGAAAAAAAAATTTCTCTCTGACTTATGTAAAGCACAATTCACACCAAAGGACTTCCAGTTACCCGCGTGAACCCGTTATGACAATAGGCTAACCCGAATTGGTCCGGTCCAATCCAAAGGTGTTCAAGACTTCCCCTTTTCCACTCAACATCTTGAGGTAGAGTTCGATCAGGCTTTTCCCGGATAGAATCATCATGGATTCGTTAGGCAATGATCCACCTGAAGTACAGTTGGGTCAACAAATGGACCAATTACAGGCTGAGATGGCAGAGATGAAGCAACTTATGGTGCAAGTCTTGCAAACAGTACAAGACATGTCCCAAGGAGGCACAATACCCACTCTTGGGGAGCCGGAGTATGCTCAACCAATGACCCCCAAGGTAGTCCCGACAGTGTCTAGGTTACCCGCCAGGATTGTGATGGAAGAAGAAGATGCCATGATCAACGTAACTCAGGAGTATCCCGAGACTGAAAGGGAGCGTATGATGAGGGAGAAAGTTAAAAAGCTTGAAATTGCTATCAAGGATATGGTTCGCGAGGAGCCTGAAGATGACTTGGTGTTCTTCCTTGAAGGAAAGATACCCAAAGACTTCAAATGAAAATTGGATAAATTTGATGGTTCAGGTGATCCTAAAGCTCACCTCAAAATCTTTGCTACAGTGGCTAAATCTTGGGGATTCATGGAAAATCAAATGGGGAAGACTTTTCTCTACTCGCTTGCTGGACCTGCTTTACGATGGTTGACACAGTTGGATCAGGCACAGACTCAGACTTGGTCAACGGTGGTGAAAGCTTTCATAAACCAGTACTCATACAACACCGAAGTGGATGTCACACGGAGAGAGTTGGAGACACTAAAGCAAGGCCCTACTGAAGGGTTCTACAATTTCATTATGAGGTTTAGAGAGAAGGCTGTAAAGATGTGGAATCGCCCGACAAAAGCAGAACAGGTGGAGATGATCCTAGAGAATCTGTATGGAGAATATCAGGATTGCCTTTACTACCAACACCTCAAGACTTTAGAAGAGCTAATGGCCGTAGGGAAGTGTATTGAAGACAAGTTGTTCAAAAAGGCACATGGCCAGTATAGCCACACAATGCAATATCAGAACCAAAATTCGGAGGCGAATATGGAAAATTCAAGACAGTGTGAGTTCGTCGATTTGGGTGTGGCTAGGTCTCTTCCATATGCTGAATTGAAGAAACTTGGACTTTTGGGCACGGTTCCTCCGCGACCGGTCAGGGATCCTCCACCAGCTTGGTATGACTCAGATCAATACTATGACTATCATACCCAAGAGGGGCACCCCACTAATGAATGCATTGCGCTTGGGTATGCTATCCAAGACCTACTGGAAGCAGAAAAGTTCAAGCCAGGGGCAAAACAACAGTCTGTTAATCAGATAATCAATGCCCTCGAAGAAGATTTAGAAGGGTTTGATCCCACCTCCTTGATCCAAGCTTTGCCGGTTCCTTTAGAAGAGGTAGTGATAGGTCAAAAGTCTCCATCAATGATGTTCACCCAGGATGTTCACGAATCCTCTCTTCCTTCAACAACTGATATGACCAAGCTGAATGGGTTTGAAGGCCATGAAGAGATCAAGGAAAAAGAAGTTTTGGCAGGATTGCAATATCGGATTGACCTTTTACTTTTCCATCTCCAAGAACAGATCATGCATCAGGTATTACAATCAAGGAGTGAAGATTGCCTGGATTTGTTTCATAAAATTACTCTCCTCAACCGTGGGAATGACGACCTCCAAGGACTTCCTATCCATCCAAAGTATTCTTTCTTCAATATCTTTGGGATAAGAGACCTCTACCAGTTGTCTACTGAAGCCCTTTGTTTTCTTTTGTATCTTTGCGAAAGGTACAGGGTAGCATTCAGCTTTCGTGTTCTAGAATTGTTGACCTATATGAGCTAGGACGAATTACATCCAGAATTTGTTCCTCCTCGGTCAAACACAATGAAATTTCTTCTTCGGTTTCAGACATAGACTCAATGGCTCGAGCAATTATTTAGTTGTACAAAATGGAATGTCCTCTATACCCTCCATAACCCTTATTGGATACAGGAGTCGCGAGAAGAACCAAATGCGAATCTAATCATGCGTCAACCTCACTGCACCTTTCATTTTGGTACACCATTCAATTTGGTGGATTTTTTTAATAGAGGATACAGAAAGGATGATTGAGACAAGATAAGGAATCATTTGTGTGAGATTAACGGAGTCCCTAAGGAGCAGATTCCTCCAGGATTATGGGAAAAATCCTTTTAATGCTACCACCAATTTTAAAAGAGAATATTTCTTTTACATTGCCAGCCTGCAAAGTGGTAGAATCGTCGAAGAAAGTTTTTCGTATTCCTCCGATGGAACAGGGGCAGACACTGACTGAGGACATCACTATCGCCTAAAGGCGTTAAACTACGATCATTAACTTGATGAGTATCAGTTTTGCTGGCCGACTTAAAATGGATCCAACCCTCAGCTCTAGTTAGAAGGGCATTTTTCATGGTACAAACTACATAGTCCCGTGACAAAGCAGTAACAGTACTTCACTCTTGTGTAGACAGGATCGCACTGAAGACATCATCAGCTCTGCATCCCTTAGTTCTTTAGGTCTTTTCATTCAGTCAAATTTCCTTCTGTAAACTCATCCACCGTGTATTTTCCATTAGCCGTCAATGAATATGTTCGCTCGTCCATCTACTCGTTCTCTTTCTTTTCTCTTTCATCCAAATAATAATTTATGATGATCTCATGACTACTAGTTTTAAAAAAAAAAAAATATTACTACCCATTTTTCCAATGTCAAAGTCTTGATGGTCAAAGATCTGGAGCTTTCCATACATCTGATCCCCTTCCAACGAGTCGGAAGCCTGGATGAAGATTTCATCTCATAAAGCCTGTTAAGGGAGGCCCCCTTTGGCTGCTAGTCATCTCAAAAAAACCCTGAGACAATAAAATCCACTACTCCCCCAGTTGTGCCTTAGCCGTTCCCTTTTAAAAAAAAAAAAAAGCCTCACTTTGGCCCACCCACACCTCATTATCCATATGTCCTCTTACTCATTAAATGTCCCATTGGCTTCTAGGGTCTAACCGGAAGTGGTCTCTTGGTGAAATAAGATGTCACAAGGGCAATACGTTTTCGAAGGATGCAAAAAAAAGAAAAAAAAAGAAAAAAAAAAGTGTAGCTCCGTCTCCACAATCAAAATTGGGCCAATCTCAAAAAGAAAAAAAATGAGACTTCAAAATAAAAGAACAAAAAACAAAAAAAAATGAGAGTTCAACAAAAAAAAAAGAGAAGAGAGGATGCATTGGCTCAAGGCATTGTAAATAATTGGGAGCACTTATACCATGGGGCAAAAATAGCCACTTTTTCTTCGGAGACAATATTGTCAAAATTATCAGGGTTAAAATTACCAAAGTCTTCAATTGAGACACGAGAGGGATTGCCAAACTTCTTGATTACATTATTAAAAAAGAAGAAATTTCCCAACAAGTTCAGTTACCAGAATCTTGGTAAAGTTTTGGCAGCAGAAGTGTCGAGTCATGGTTAGACCCTAGGGGCACATTTGAGCATTTACCATCCTTTGGAATCCAGTCCTAAGCCCCATTACAACCTAGTAAAGCCCTCCGGGCCAAATGGTGATGATACTCTCGTCCAGACTTGAGCTCACCCGGCTATGATGGAACTTAATCATCAAGGCTTTGACATTAAGGCATCTTTGTCCTGAACTACGTTTGACCTGATCCCTATTTAGGGTACATAGGCAACTTGATGAAGTGATAATCAAGTTCGGTCCTCCCACATGTACAGTTTTCCATTCGTTCATGTACAACTTTTCATTTTTCCTCACTTGCATCATATCTATCATATTTCTACTTTTTCCTCTTTCCCACTAGTATCCCTCTCTCTTTGATGCGATCCGATGATGTGAAGAAAAAGAAGCACGTCTACCAAGATCATGAAGATTTTTGAAGAGATGATTAGGGGATTAAATGCCTGCAGCATTGTACTCACCCTCTCAACTAGTAAGACGACCAGAAGAATTAACTTGTCACTGAGGCAATCTCTATCCAAGATAAGAAGGACAAAGGAGATAAGAAGGACAAAGGAGCATAAGGAAAAAGGATTTGTTTCCTTAGGGCAATCCACTAGGCAAGAGCATGTGAAATTAAAGGGGCATGTTGTCCATGAGGATCGACTCCCAATCATGAAGAGTCTCAACCTAAAAGACAAAATGACCGTATAAGCAGAGAAGGATGATACTGTCTGGGATAAACTACCATGACTCTCCATGAAGGGAGGGAAGAATGACCTATCCACCCATCTTGTTCATACACATTCTCTCAATTTACCCCTTTGACTCGCTTTGTCAAAAATTTACCCCACACCCGTTCGATGTTGGACAAGCGATGTTTGACGAGTCTACGTGTGTAACGGGATGAGAATAATATGTCTGTGGAATTGTGCATTACTAGGTCAGAATGTAAATAACCATACATTTTCAAAATAAATTTCTCTCACCAATAAAATTGTTTCTTAAAAAAAAAAAAAAAAAAAAAGGGTTTGAGTGAATCTCAGATTTCTCTGCCGAAGTTTTTTTTTTTTGGTAACGTATAATTGTGCATTAAGCTTTTGTGAAGGACAAGTGTTGTGCAACACAAAAATGGAGAATATCTGGTAAGTGTCTATGGTTGTATGTAATTACTTTTCACTTACTTGTATTTGTCATAAACATTTGCATTGAATTGATTACTTGCATAGGGTTATGTTTTCCTTTTTGCATGACATAGTTTGCATTAGGACTGTGATTCCCTTTGCATACTAAAAATAAAAATATATATATAAAAATATGAAAAATTGCTTGCATAAGATTTTTTTTTTTTGTTGCAATTTGGATCATAATGCAACTACCTGAGTTTTAATGGTAGACTTCCTTTCCATTGTCATCATGGATACTGCACATGCATAGGATTGCATTTTCCTGACCAATGCCTTAATTATATACCATCTGAATTCTTATTTTTGACGTACTCTACCAATCATGACAGAATTCGTATACAGTTTGGGCTCTGATCATTTAGTTCCATCGGACCCTCGTACTTCCTACACTCAAGTGTAGTTAGACTATCTGATCACTGTTGAATTCATGTACAACTTGATCTCCAATGATTTGGCCCCATGTACAGTTTGACCAAGTCCTTAACCACTTCTGCACTCATGTGCATTTGGTTTTTTGGATCACTGTTAGTTTGATCTTTCAGTTATACCAGATTCACGTATGGTTCCGCACTCTCGTGCAATTTGATCCTTTTGATCCTTGTTATACTCGTGTATAGTTCGATTACCATTTGAATCTTTTGGTCCCAGCTGTACTCGTGTACAAATTGATTGAACCTTTGACCCTATTGAACCCTGCTATGCTCGTGTATAGCTTGATCATTCATTGACTTTTTTGATCCCACTATACTCACGTATAGTTTGATCACTCTGTGACCTTTTTTATCTTTGCTATATTCGTGTATAGTTTGATCATCTTATTAACCTTTCGATCTTTGTTGTACTCGTGTACGGATTGATCCATCATTTGATCCTTCTCGTACTCGCGTACAAGTTAATTATTGAACTTTCTGACCTTCACTCTACTCACATGTATAGTTCAATCATACCATGAATCTTCAGTCTCTATTGTACTCGTGTGCAAATTGACCCATCATTCGATCCTCATTATACTCATGCACAAGATTGATCCAGTATCTGATCCCCTTTGCACTCGTGTGCAAGTTAATCATTGACATTTCTAATCCTCGCTATACTCATGTATAGTTCAATCATCCCATAAATCTTCGATCTCATTGTACTCGCGTACAAGATTGATCCATTATATAATCCTCCTTGTACTCGTGTACAAATTAATCATTCAACTTTCTGATCCTCACTATACTCGCGTGTAGTTCGATCATCTCATGAATCTTCAGTCTCTATTGTACTCGTGTGCAAATTGACCCATCATTTGATCCTCATTGTACTCATGTACAAGATTGATCCATTATCTGATCCTCTTTGTACTCAGGTACAAATTAATCATTGAACTTTCTGATCCTCCCTATACTCGCGTGTAGTTCAATCAATCTATAAATCTTTCGGTCTCCATTGTACTCGAGTACAGATTGACCCATCATCCTGATCCTCTTTGTACTCGTGTACAAGATTGATCCATTATCTGATTTTCCTTGTACTCGTGTACAAGTTAATCATTAACATTTTTTATCTTCACTATACTTATGTGTAGTTCGATCATCCAATGAATCTTTGGTCTCCATTGTACTCATGTAAAGATTGACCCATCATCCTGATCCTCTTTGTACTCGTGTACAAGATTGATCCATTATCTGATTTTCCTTGTACTCGTGTATAAGTTAATCATTAACATTTTTTTTTATCTTCACTATACTCGTGTGTAGATCGATCATCCCGTGAATCTTCAGTCTCCATTGTACTCATGTACTGATTGATCCATCATCTGATCCTCATTGTACTCGTGTACAAGATTGATCTATTATCTGATCCTCCTTGTACTCATATACAAATTAATCATTGAACTTTTTGATCCTCTCTATACTCACGTGTAGTTCGATCATCCCATGAATCTTTCGGGCTCCATTGTACTCATGTACAAATCGATCCTTTTTAGTCTAAACCCATGGACAATTTATCATCCAAATCATTATTTTATCTAGCCACTACCGGACTCATGTATGGTCTGATCGTCGTGATCTCTTGACCACTTCTGCATTTGCGGATAATTTTGTCATCCAACCATTGTCAAAACTCGTGAATAGCCTTTCAGATGAGACCTGTCCCACACTGAAACCATATCTTTCCCTCGGGATGACTGGAGGTTGTCATTCCATAGATCAGCTAGATCGGCTATAAGTACATCATACCATTGTCTTAGATTGATCAAAGAGTGGCTTCCACATGCCATCATCGATAGAATGATGTCTATACCATGCGAACACCTTCTCTGTGCCACAATACTTCTTCGGCATAAGGAGGGTCTAACCCTATAGAGCAAAAAAAAAAAAAAAAAAAAAAAAAAAAAAAAAACCTAAAAAAAAACTTAAAAAATATTTTCAAGAAAGGCCCTAAAAAGGGGAAAAATCCTCATGCATCATGAATTATACTAACTCTTGTTCAAGATGTTAGCGCCAGGCTCAGTCGAGTCCTCTTGCTCCTAACCAAGCTCAGTCGAGTCCTCTTGCTCATAATCAAGATCAGTCAAGTCCTCTTGCTCCTAACTAAGATCAATCGAATCCTCTTGCTCCCAACCAAGATCAATCAAGTCCTCTTGCTTTCAAGTTCAAGTGAATTCTTTCAAGATCAATCAATCAAGTCCTCTTGCTTTCAAGATCAAATGAATTCTTGCAAGATCAATCAATCAAGTCCTTTTGCTTTCAAGATCAATCAAGTCCTCTTGCTCCTAATCAAGATCAATCGAGTCCTCTTGCTCCCAATCAAGATCAATCGAGTCCTCTTGCTCCCAACCAAGAACAATCGAGTCCTCTTGCTCTTAGTCAAGATCTTTCGAGTCCTCTTGCTCCCAATCAAGATCAATCGAGTCCTATTGCTCCCAATCAAGATCAATTGAGTCCTCTTGCTCCCAACTAAGATCAATCGAGTCCTCTCAATCAAGATCAGTTGAGTCATCTTGCTCCCAATCAAGATCAATCGGTTTATCAAAAGATTTCATCACGATTAACCGCCTGTTTGACAACTCTAGTCGAGTGGTGCCTTATCTAGATCTTCGGTTGAGCGGTGCCTTATCACCCTCAAATTTGATCTTTGGGCCGAGTGGTGCCTTATCTAGATCTTCGGTTGAGTGGTGCCTTATCACCCTCAAAATTCTATCTCCAGTAGAGCCCCTCCTATTTGATCTTTTGGTTGAGTGGTGCCTTATCTAGATCTTCGGGCCGAGTAGTGCCTTATCTTGATCTATGGGCCGAGTGGTGCCTTATCTAGATCTTCGGGCTGAGTGGTGTCTTATCTTGATCTGTGGGCTGAGTGGTGCCTTATCTAGATCTTCAGTCGAGCGGTGCCTTATCACCCTCAAATTTGATCTTTGGGCCGAGTGGTGCCTTATCTAGATCTTTGGTCCAGCGGTGCCTTATCACCCTCATATTTTTGTTGGTCCAGCGGTGCCTTATCACCCTCATATTTTTGGTCGAGCGGTGCCTTATCACCCTCAAACTTGATCTTTTGGCCGAGTGGTGCCTTATCTTGAAATTTGGGCCGAGTGGTGCCTTATCTTGATCTTTGGGCCGAGTGATGCCTTATTTAGATCTTTGGTCGAGTGGTGCCTTATCACCCTCAAATTTGATCTTTGGGCCGAGTGGTGCCTCATCTAGATCTTCGGTAGAGCGGTGCCTTATCACCCTCAAAATTTGATTGAGCAATGCTCATAAGATAGAGATTTGGTTTTTTCGAGTTTTTCTTTTGAGGATTACCGAAAGATTTCATCGTGATCAACCGTCTATTTTTAGCAACTCTATCACCTTTGAGCAAAGCGTCAGCAGTACATGCTCTTGGTGACAAAATTAGTCGATCTTTTATCTTTACCCTTCGGCTGTTGGCACAGGCCTCGGCCAAAGAGGGGCAAACTGTAGACACTGATTTTTGTCACCCCCTAATTGGCGATGATGACAACGAGACATGGATGATGGACAATGCACTCTCCCTCTTTCTAGACCCAAGATACCTGACCCATAAGACCAAGAACCATGCTGAACACAAAATGACCCATTTTAGGCCCAAAAATAAGAAAAAATGGCACTGCGCCCCCACGGCGCCGTGGACTCCTTCCCACGGCGTCATAGACCCCTTCCCACGGTACCGTGGGTATGTGTACCGAATTGCCACGACACCATGAGAGGGTGTGACATCAGCTTGCTGACATCACACACGGCGCCGTGGAGGACTTATTTGGCCAGGAGAGAGAGGGGATCCCTCCCTATAAATAGGAGGGTCCCCCTCCCTCATTTTCTAAGGAATTTTGTGTAGAGAGACCCTCCCCAAGTGATTTCTATCCTCTTTGTCTGATTTTTTTACCCTCTTTTCTCTCCTTTCTCTTATGAGAGTGTGAGTGAGTGAAATTTTCTTGGTCGTGGATAGATCCTTCGATTATCCCTTCGAGCATAGAGCACTCCTGCTCCTAGGCGTTGTTATCCTGTCAATGCACTGATAACCATCAAAACCCCTTTATTTCAGACATTATTTTATCTATTTTCTCCCCTCCAAATCATTTGAAAGAGCCGTTACTCTGCCTAGAAAGAATCGGCTGAAAGAGCCATTCTCTTATACAGCCGTTACTGCATTCTTGTTGATTCAATGTAGTCCTTTCGTATTTCATCGTTTTAATCCATATTTCTCATATATGTAATGTAGTTTATTATGTTTTAGTTCAATTCATAGCATCTGAATGTAGTTCATAATATCCCCCATCCCCGTAATGAAAGAGAGAGAACATTCATTTTTATGTAGCATCTAATACAGAGAGACCGGCTTCGGCCGGGCGAGGTGGGTGCCTAACACCTTCCCACACTCGTAACCTGACCCCTTACCCAAACCTTTGGTCAGACCATACGGAGTCATGTAGCCCGATTCTGTTCACAATGGATAGGGCTACACTTAATGGGTCCTAGGCCCTAACCCTAGGTGGCGACTTCACATTATATTAGCATATTTTAATGCATGATCCTAATCCCCCATTTATCAATATTATACATTGACAATATTATCTATTATCCATCCATATATATATATCAAACCCATGTCGCCCATAAGGCTGAGGAACCCTCGTCCCAAGGACCACGGTACTTACAGGGGGCTATTTATAGGCAAAATTGGTCCCCGCTGTACCGTAGAAATTGTGCGGGGCCGAACGCCGAGCCACAGAAAATGGGTAAAAAGGGAAAAAGAGGAATTTGGGCATCCACAGGGCCGTAAGATAGGGCCACAGTGCGCACGCAACACTGTATGGCAGGGCCTCACAGGCTTGCGCGTCGTCGCGCGGTAGGGTAGCACAAGCTGCGGCACAACGTGGAAAGGTCACATGACAGGGCTGCACAGGCCGCACAGGGCACGCAGGGCTGCCTTGTGAGTCTGTGCAGGGTGCGTTGAGTTGTATCTTGTCTGCGGGGCTGCCGTGCGTACGACGTGTGCCTTACAGGATGAACAGGGTTGTTTATGGTGTTTGAAAAGTTGGTTTTCAGGGACATTTCCAGTCATCTACGTCCGATTGTCATCATCACTGGGGGGTAACAAAATTCAGCGTCTACAGTTTACCCCTCTTTGGCCGAGGCCTGTGCTAATAGCCAAAGAGCGAAGACAAAATATCATTTGATTTTATTACTAGGAGCATATGTTATCACCACTTTGCTCAAAGTTGGCGAAGTTAAGCGATAAAACCATATCTCGTCTAAACCATTCTTGATGAACCTGAGTATAGTGATAAATGTGGGTCATGATTATAAGGAACTGCTCGACCAAAGACGAGCACCATGAGGGTCACTCGTGAGAGTTAGAAAGAACCACTCAACCAACTCAGGGTTTCCAACTTACGCCAGGTGATGTCCACTTCAGTGTTGTAAGAGTACTGTTTGATGAATGCCTTCACAACTGCCAACCATGTTTGAGTCTGAATTTGGTCCGATTGGGTTAGCCACCTCAGAGCTAATCCTGAATAATATGCAGTAAGAGACAACTCCTTCTAAGTAGTTTCACAGACTTGTCATTAGATCTTATAAATCTTAGTATAATCGCCAGTTTGACCATAGGTCTATTGTACTGCTTCCCATAGTTCCTTGGCATAGTTGAGCAAAACAAAGCTTAGATTGATAGTGGGTTCTATTGAGGTGAGAAGAAATGACATAATAAGGGCATCATTTGCTAATCTAGATCCAGCTGTTGCAGGGTTAGCAGTTTGGATGTAGTGCCAGTAATGTAGCCCAAAAAATTCTTGTCGTAGAGAGTGAGAAGACACGTACGAGACCAGGTGTAGTAATTCAGTTCGTTCAACTTGATAGGACCAGGCAGGAGGGAAAGAGTACGGCTAGGGGTACCAGAACGACCCACCAAATGACCATCACCACTTCTTGTGGAAATAACCATTGTTGACTTCCTCCGTCATTGAGTCATTGAACGAAGAATGAGATCACAAAAGATGCAAGAAGATCAACAAAAGCAAGGGAGAGAGACATGTGAAAGCAGGGACTAGACAACGACATGGGTGGCAGTGCAGTGACATAAGAGATCATAGTGGGGAGGTGCCGCGACAAGGTAGAGGGTCATAGCATTTTGGCGGCAATAAACAAGCGACCAAGGGGTTGCGGCGGAGAAGGGCAGCGACCAAGGAGTCATGGCGGCACAATGGCGGCGATGCAGCGACAACAAGGGTCACGGCGAAGAGGCAATAGTCGTGGTTAATGGTGAGTGATGCCGGTTAGGGTTGGTGAGACATGGTACTGGTTAGTCTACCATGTTTAGAGATGTAAACAGATAGTCAAAAATCCGAATTTGATTCGCATCCGTATTCATTTAGGGGTATCCATATTCGGAAAAGAATTATCTGAAAACTATTCGAATCCGTCCAAAAACTAATCAGATATGGATACAAATATCCCATTATCTGATAGGATTTCTTCTCCTATTTTTCTTTCTTCAACTATCATTCTCCTCCCTTCTTTCCTCTGCCTTCTCTCTAGTAGACAATTATCTCATTGATTGATGATCCAACGGTGATCCCACCGTCGACGTTGACAACTGGCAATTTGTTGGTGCCTACTTCAGGCTCGGATCGGTTTTCTTGCCTGCTACTTAAAGCATTTCTCTTAAAGATCAAATCCCCTCTTTACCACACAGCTAGGGTTTTCACGAAACCCTCCCATTACAAGTTCGTGATCAAGTAGAAGGGCACTCATTTGGTACGTCTCCATGCCCATATTTGTCTTCATCTACCATCAATCTCTCCAACACTCTCTTCCATGTCTCCGCTAATCAATTCTTGCTTTTGAGCAACTTCATTGGTCATAGTGCGGCCAGAGTGATGTCATTTCTTCAGAGCTTTGTCAAGGTTCTTCGGTCGCAGGTATGTGTGTAGAGACGTGGAGCAGAGTTGCAAAGGTGAACCATAGGTTGGAGAGGTGAGTGTGGTAAGTGACAGAAGGTGATGCGAGATGAAGTGCTTGTGTGCAAGAGTGCAAAGGTTAGAGATGAGTAGCGGTGCAAGGCGGAGTTGCAAAGATGAGAAGGAAGTGTTCTTCGTTCGACTGAGGAAGAAGAAGTTAGGTTTAATTGTTGTAATGGACCAAAATTGATATTTTGGTGCTTAGTGGGGTTGCATTAATTTAACAGGCTATCGGAGGAGGTGTCGCTGATAATTTCCCTTATTTATATATGAGATATGAGATTAAGAGACAACTGATAAGGAAAGTAAAGTGGCTATGACTCATCGTCACTATCTATAACGACTAGACAATGACTAAGCATAGTTAACTGAACCGTATTTTACTATGATCCATGGGATGGGAGGATGAATTTCCAGTTTCCCATGTAATGATATGGTGATAAGTTTATTTTTAAAACTGAGCCACCTGTTTGACCAATTTGTAACCACAAGTTCATAAAACATGTAGATTTTTCTGGGTAGTGATAGAGACCCTTTCTTTGTATTCTCTTTGTTTTTAAAAGTGCAATACCATTTCGTAGCATTGTGGTTGGTTTTGTCATTTTCATTTGGCCATTTCTTCAATTTCATGCTTTTTCCTATTGACATTTCTCTATGATCTTAATTATTAATGATGCTAAAGCTGTCTTTTCTTTGTTCTATTACTTTCTCAGGTGGAAGGGACACCAGAGAGGCCAAGGTTGTCTGTTTTCCGCTCTAGCAAGTATCTCTATGTCCAAGTGATTGATGACAGTAAGATGCATACCCTTGCTTCAGCTTCAACAATGCAGAAACCCCTCTCTGAGGTGTTTAATTATACCTCTGGACCCACCATCGTAAGTTTGCTAATAAGAACTATGGGGCAAGAAAAACGAATTCCATTTGATTTTTCTTATTGCGTGAGTTGGGTTTGGTAATGTGTATGTTTCTTGCAAATTCTGATTTCCTTTCAATGTGATGAGGATTAGTCTATGTTCTATGTGAATGTTAACTTGATTGGTACCTCAAATGCTAATTATCTGTTTCCATTATTTGCTTGTCATATACTGGATTATGGCAAAGAAGGTGGGCGAAGTAATTGCCAAGTCCTGCTTGGAGAAGGGGATCACAAAGGTGGCCTTTGATCGAGGTGGTTACCCTTACCATGGACGTATTGAAGCAGTCGCTGATGCAGCTCGAGAAAATGGCATCCAATTCTGAGAACTAGATGGTCACTTTTTTTGGTGAGTGATTATTTTTACATTTTTGGTGTTTCATTTCCATATTCAATTGGTTGCTTGTAGTTTTGCAGCATTTATGACGACTCTGATTAATATTTAGCCGAACTGTCTCTTGACGGCTGTCTGATTAGACAGAGGAATAACTAACGAATCTTTCTAAATTACTATTAGGGCATTGTTCCTCTGGACAAGCGTTAAACACACACGGAAGAGAATAAAAGGGGGAGTGGGAGGTTTCTATCATGCCTTCACAGTGAGATTCTGATCTTGTTGGTGGGAAGCAATAGTTTTCATTCCTTTCTTTTAGTCTTATTTTTTCTGCTCCTTCTAGTGATCTTACTATGCTTATATTTCTTCTCTGAGTTGAGTTAAATCAGTCTTCATTCACCTACTATTATTCATACTAATCTGTTATTATTGATTCATATCTGGGAAGGCCTATTAAGCCCTACGGCTGCTCTGTTTTTAGAGCTTGTTTCAGTCTGAACTGATACCCCACCAGAGTTGGATATGACCATCAGATCAGGGTAAGCTTTTGGGGCATTCTAGGTCTCCCTAAGAGGATTTGGAGTGGATCAGACTCTCTGATTTCCTGATATAGATTTTTCCCCCAATTTTCCCTGTTTTCTGTTTCAAACCTGAAGTTTCCATAATTATTTTAAAACATGACATAGAAGTTGATACAGCAAGGATTATCTCACATACTTCCCAAGAACAAGAAGAACCAGGATGCTCCAATTCCTGCACTGCTATGTCCACCTAGGGAGATGTAAGTCAATGGAGCTTGAAGAGAAGAAAATTCCAGCCCTTAAGCCCCATGAGATAGTAAGTTTTTAGGCCCCCAAAGGGCCAGCCATGAAGCCCATTGAGCCCAACATTTTAAGTCACTTATGTTTTAAGTTCTAGGCCCGGTTAGGTCTCGGTCCATTGAGGCCCTTAACTTATGTCTAGCGTAGGAGGCTACTATGTGATGAAGGCGAGACAAATTTGATGTGGAACGAGATGATGGCTTGAATTAAGAATGTTGCAAAGGAGGTACTAGGGGAATCGAAAGGTAAACGTCTTGCCCCTAGGGAGTCTTGGTGTTGGGATGACAAGGTCCAAGCAGCCATTAAGACTAAGAAAACTAGTTTTAGGACATGGCAAAGGACTAAGGAGGTAAAAGACCTAAAAAGTTATACACATGCTAGAAATGAAGCCATGAAGATTGTGGTGAATGCTAGGACAAAGAAATATGATAGTCTTTATAACAACCTGAATACTAAGGAAAGGGAAAAAGCTATCCTATCATCTATAGGATAGCTTACGCAAGAGAAAGGATGAGTAGAGATGTCAACCATGTTAGATGTATTAATGATGAACATGGTAAAGTTTTAATAAGAGACAAAGACATTATGAAGCGACGGAATGAGTATTTCTGCAGTCTCCTTAATGTAGAACTAGAATAAAAGTTCAACCAGTCCCAACACAGGATCTGAATCAGGGGAAAAGGGGTTCAATTCGATGGGTTTAAGGCTGGAATGGTTGAGAAGAATGAAAACAATGATTGAAGAGTAACCTCCTGGGTTTCCCACCGCAAGGAGTCAGCTTGGATCACATACGAGCTCCATCACCAAGGATCAAATACCATGGATTTACTTCAAAAGAAAGCAACTGCTTATAACAATATTCAATTACCCAAGTTGTCCTTTTGGCTGAAAACAACCTTACATGTAAATAGAAGCAAAAGCTTCCATTCTACCCAACTTTTCCAATACTTGACATTAGGAAACCTCCTACCAAATAATGACTTATTACCACCAACCCCTACCTAACTTTGGCATTAAAGCCTCCCTTTGACAATGGAGCCTTCTTTTGACAATAAGGCCCCCTTTATTGACAATATCTACCACCCACACATAACACATGTTAAAAAACATAGATTGACTAAACCCAACTTGCATGGGTTGGGCCTTAGTCATGGGCCAAGGCCAAAGCCCATTAGGACTAATAAAAGTTGGGCCTATGATATTGGATTTGATCCACATCAATAGTCCTAGTCCATTATGGGTCAATAGGTCTAGCCCATTAAGGTTGGCCTGATCTTCATCACACAAGCAACAACCTTCTTCTTTTTCTTCCTTGAGTACACCGTTGATTCTGCATCACTCCTAAATGAGGATGTTTTGAGTAATATTGCCCCTATGAGCTATATTACTTATTGTGACACCACTTGCCGTAGATATATACACAAAATTAGGATGTCTGAAGTCAAAGAGGCCTTAAAAAGGATGAAAGTAGGCAAGACTCTAGACCTAGACGGAGTCCTTATCAAAGTGTGGAAGAGCTTCGGATTATGTGGCTTAGTCTGGTTAACCAAGCGGTTTAACAAGATTTTGAGTAGAAAGAAAGTGCCAGATGATGGGAGGAGAAACATTATGGTTCCAATTTATAAAAGTAAAGGTGATTTTCAGAGCTGTAATAACTATAGAGGCATATAGCTAATGAGCCACACGATGAAGTTATGGGAGAAGGTTACTTAGACTCACTTGAGAAAGGAAACAATTATTTCACAGAACCATTTTGGCTTTATGCCTGGTGGATCCATGAGGAAGCTATATTCTTACTTCGGAGACTCATGGAGAGGTATAGAGAGGGTAAGAAGGATCTTCATATGGTCTTTATTGACCTGAAAAAAGGCTACGCTAGAGCCCGTAGAGACCTAATTTGGCATACACTAGAGAAGAGATATAATTAAAGATATGTATGACGATGTGGTGACTAGTGTAAGATCTGCAGGGGTTCATGGTGGTGAGTTCCCAATTACGCTTGGGGTACATCAAGGATCATCCTTAAGCTCTTACTCAATTGTGTTTATCATGGATGATTTAACATGAGACGTACAAGATGAGATCCCTTGATGTATGTTTTTTGTTGATGATATTATTGTGGTGGACGAGACAAAAACTGGGATTTATTCCAAGTTGGAGCTGTCTAGATCTACTTTGGAATCAAAAGGTCTTAAGTAGATCAAAGATAGAGTACATGGCGTGCAATTTTAGCCACACCATGATGGCGAATGAGGTGGTCAATGTCGAGGATAAAGAGATACCTCTAAGTGATTTTTTCAGATATTTGGTCTCTATCATAAATAAAGAAGGCGATATAGAGGATGATGTTCTCAAATAATTAAAATAGGATGGTTGAAGTAGAGAGGTGCAAGTGACATTCTGTTTTATCGGCATATTCCTTAAAAACTTAATGAAAGATTTTATAGGACAACCATAGCCATGTTGTATGGTGCGGAATGTTGGGCAGTGAAGAAACGGCACATTGATAAAATAAGTGTGGCAGAGATCAGGCTGTTGAGAAAGATGTGTGACAAGACTAGGAAGGATAAAGTTAGGAATGACCGCATTAGAGTGGAGTTGGGAGTAGCCCCTATACATGAGAAGCTATAAGAGAGTTGTTTGAGGTGGCATGGTCATTTCTATGGAGGCCTTGGGATGCTCTAGTTCGGAGGAGTGACTTGATTCAGATTAAAAGAGCTAGGGGCAGTCCTAAAATGACCTTAGGAGTAGTGAGGAAAGACATGTATAGTTTGGGCCTCCTCTCTAGCATGGCCTCGAATGAGATGTTTGGAGGACCTCGATACATGCTGCCAACCCCTTTTAGGTGGCTTTATCGTGTTTTCTGTAGATGTTGTGCTCTTTCCCTTTATTTTTTAGTTTGAGTCTTTGCAAGGATTCATGTAGCCGACCTCATTAAGTTGAGATTAAAGGGCAGGATAGAGCCCATAATTCAAGTATTGAAAAAAAAATAAATAAATAAATAAAAGAAACTTTGCTTTGGTTGCTGTGGGATTCAACTATGGTGTGAGACCAAGGTCAGCGAAAGACTGATCAAGGCCATGGGTGAGTGGCCTTGGTCATATCCCTTTCTTATTCTTCGCCTTCTATTTTTTTTTTTTCTTTCCTTTGTTTCTATTCGGTTTTTCTGCAACTATGGGATCATACTGAAGCTATTCGGTACCTTTCACTGGAGCTGTGAACACTGTTCTTTTGTACCAACATGGAAGGAACCATTGTTGTTGACAAGAGGTACTGTTGGAGTCTTGTTTGTTGCAACTACATACCCTGAGGTATCCTGCTGTGAAGTTTTGTTACAGCAGCATACATTCTCCTTGCATCTGTTCATCCATCCATCCATCCTATTGATCCTCGTGAAACTTAGAAGAGTTCTTCTAATGCTGGAATCCCTCCTTCGACCTGAGTTTCAACTCCACCCAGTGGCCAGATTTGCTACAACTTAGTAAGCTTCTAATCTGTTCCTACTTGCTAATTTCAGGCCTTTGTTACTATCTACTCACTTCGCCATCAGATCCATAGCCTATTGCGGGGAATTTTCCCAGTCATCAATCTCCACCTGTAGTGATGGTGAGTTACTGTATTGATGTGAAGTTATAGCTAGATTGCTAATTCTGAAACCTAGTTACTATTTTCGTATTGATACGATATCTCTCCATCCTACCGTTGGATTGATAACAACTTTTGGGGTATTGAAGACCCTAAGGAGACCTATTAATACTGTTAATTTGGGGCTGATCAGACTTGTAGACTGTGGATTAATTATGGTGTTCAAAACTTCAACATGCTGGGTTTGTGAGCTCTCCATTTCTGTTGATAGGATTTTGATCTTTATGATCATATTAGATTGAATCCACCATGGGGGGATGGGCATCATTGAACTGGAACTACAAGAACTGAAAGATTAAAGGGTCTCAATCCTAAATAATTCAAATATTTTTTCTATGAAAGTTCTAGAAGGATCCGGTACATTAGATTTTCCTCGTAATATGATTTTGTGAGGAAGTGTGGCCCTTATGTGTACATGAGGGCCAATGAAAGTACACACATTAGCATTATGGGGATCGGGGGTGGGATTTCTTCCTTTCATGGGGGTGCTGATGGTGATTTTGCCACCCCCCCCCCCCCCCCCACCTCGATGTCATGGACGACTCTCCCCCATAGAGAACTTTTCTCCAAAAAAAATTTAAAGAAGAATCGATCGAGCCATCCTTCAATTAACGCACCATACCTTGAAAATCAATCCAAACTTCTATTTCTTCTCATCCATGCTCTTGAGCACCTTGTAATCCTTACTAAAGATCCCTGATTTCCAACTCCTGTGTGCATCCTAAAATACCATGACACATTCATGCAACAAGAAAGTGGGAGTTATAAAATACAGCCGAGGCCCAATTTGCACTCACAAGTCACAAGTCACAGGGTATGCTCAAAGGGAGTCGGAGGATAGCACTAGCCTCTTGAGCAAGAAAGAGAATTAATCAGATTTTTATTCCAGCTTCCATCAGATTTAAGATCACTAACCTCAAAAAACCAATTGAATGGGACATACTCTGTTAAGAATTATGATAAAATTCTCCATGGGTTGTAAGCAAGGATCATTCCAAATGTAGAGGAAACAATTTCTCATTAAATCACTTGGCAAGTCATTATAATATATATACAAGTTGAGTGAACCATAGTGCTCAACAGAGGCACATGGTCAGTTACATCAGTTACATAGGAAATGATTCGGCATATAACCAGCTATGGTGGTTTATCACTAACACGCCCCCTCAAGCCAATGGGGGGAGAACCAACATTGAGCTTGCCGCAAAGCAAATGAAACCGTTGCCGCGATAGGCCTTTGGTGAGTATGTCTGTTGTTTGATCGACAGTGGAGAGATAATGAACCACAAGCTAGTGTTTGGCAACCATATCATGAATGAAGTGAAAATCAATCTCGATATGCTTAGTACGAGAATGAAATACCTGATTAGCAGACAAATAGGTCGCACCAACATTGTCACACCAAATCAGCGGAGTGGTAGCGAGATAGACACCCAACTCCTTTAGTAATGACCTGACCCATATTAACTCAATAGCAGCAGCAGCGACGAAGCGATATTCTGCCGTAGTAGATGATTTGGAGACTGTCTTCTACTTGCGTGAACAACAAGAGAACAGATGAGAACCTAGAAAAATCCCATAACCTGATGTGGATTTGCGATCGTCGGGGCATCCAGCCCAGTCAGCATCCCTGTATCCATGAAAAGTGAGCGACGATCGTGGGCCAAAATGAAGACCATCCGCCATTGTGGACTTCAAATAGCGTAAGATGCGCTTAACAGTTCTCCAATGCACATCCGTCGGGCAATGCATGTATTGGGCCACTTTGCTAACAACGTAGCTAATATCTGGTCTAGTCATCGTAAGGTACTGTAGAGCACCAACAATATGACGATACATGGTGCCATCCGCCAATGGAGAACCCAAGGTGGCCTAAAGAGGTGATGTTGCAATTGGAGTGGAGACAGGTTTAGCATCAACCATATTGGACTGGGCTAGAATATCAGAGATATACTTGTGCCGGCTTAAGAACAGCCCATCAGCAGTCCGGGTTACTTGGATGCCCAAAAAATAATGCAAGGGCCCAAGGTCTTTCACAGCAAATGCCGTAGACATAGCACAGATTAGATCTTGAATTAGGGATGGTGAGTTGCCCGTGATCAACAGATCATCAACATACACCAAAAAATATATCACAATGTCTCCTTTGCGATATATGAACAATGAAGTGTCCGTTTTGGATGTGGTAAATCCTTGTGAGAGAAGAAAATTGCTGAGTTTGGTATACCAGGCTCGTGGCGCCTGTCACAGCCCATAGAGTGATTTTGTCAACCGACACATATAGTGAGGAACAACAGGGTCTTCAAAGCCCGGTGGTTGAGTCATAAAGACAGACTCATATAGTGTTCCATGTAGGAATGCATTTTGTACATCTAATTGGCGGATGGGCCAGTGATTAGTGACCGCAAGAGAGAGGATAACTCGAATTATTGCTAGCTTGATCACTGGGCTAAAAGTGTCATTAAAACCTATTCCAGGGCGTTGATGTAAGCCCTTAGCTACTAGGCAAGCCTTGTAGCGCTCAATTTCTCCAGTGGCTGTGCGCTTTAAACGGAATACCCACTTACAACTAATGACATTTTGAGAGCGTTGAGGTGGGACTAAAACCCAAGTACCATTGCGTAATAAAGCATTAAATTCATCGTGCATAGCGGCTCGCCAAGGAGCGGATTGCATGGCCTTTGTGTAACATGTGGGTTCATCACTAGGCCCTGGAGCATGCTTAGTAGCCATGAGATTGAGCCTCTGACGTGGCTTGAGAGAGCCAGTCTTGGTACGAGTACGCATAGGGTGAGACGATACAACAGTCCCACGAGGCTTGCTGGATCCGGCATCCACAGATGGCCCATTGGGCTTAGTAGTAGCAGTTCCATTGGGCTCAACAGCCAATTGGAAGTCATTAGGCTCAACATCAACATGCCCGTGACTAGGTGTTGCAGCAATGGGAAGAAGAGTGGGCTCAGTATTGGACTGAGGTGACCCAGCTATGGTGGTTGAAATAAGCTCCGTTGGTGGTACAGTAGGCCCAGTCGCAGTAGGCCCAGTTGCAGTAGGCCCCGAAATGATGAACCCAGGTGGAGAAGATGGAAACCACTGTGTGGAATCCTTTGGCGTGGGAGAACGTGTTTGAAGGTTGAATATGGAAACACAGATTCTACAAATGTTACATGTCGAGAGACAAAAAGACGACTAGAGGAAACATCAAGGCATCTATATCCTTTATGAGTGTTTGAGTAACCAAGGAATAGACAGGGCCGAGACCTAGGTTCAAGCTTGGTAGAGCTGTATGGGCGCAACCATGGATAACACAGACATCCAAAGGTGCGTAAAAACTTATAGTCTGGTTCCACTTCGAAGAGTTTGTGGTAAGGATTGTCATTCTGAATAGTTGGTGTGGGCAGCCTGTTTATTAGATAGACTGCAGTCTGGACAGCATAGGACCAAAACTTTGTAGGCAAGTGCGCATGAAACAAAAGAGATAATGCAGTTTCTATGACATGCCTATGCTTCCTTTCAACAACCCCGTTTTGAGCTTGGGTATGTGGGCATGACAATCGATGGGAAATGCAATGAGAGGCAAGAAAGGGTGCCATGGCTGTGAACTCACCACCACCATTAGTCTGAATAGTTTTGATTTTACAAGAGAAGAAGTTCTCAACTAAAGACTTAAACGTGGTAAACACAGAAAGAGAATCAAACTTACGAGCTAAAGGATATGCCCAGCTGTACTTGCTATAGTCATCCACAATCAAAATGTAATATCTATGATTGTCCATGGACACTGTTGGAGCTGGACCCCAAAGGTCACAGTGAAGCAGCTCCAAGGGTTGAGAACTAACAGAAAGAGAAGGTGCAAATGGGAGCCGATGGCTCTTAGAACAACAACAAGAGTCACAGTACTTAAAAGAACACTTGGTAGAAAAAGGTAAATCAAAAGTTCGAAGAACAGCACCCACAGTACGCTGCGAGGGGTGCCCAAGAAGATTATGCCAATCGGTGGTGGAAGCAGCAGCAAGAGCTTGATGACAGGAGACAACAGTAGATGAAAGTGGCATGGAGTAAAGGCCATTGCTACTCTGGTCGGGATAGAGGATCTTCCCCGAGTGATTGTCCTTGATGAGAAAGAAATCAGAGTGAAATTCAAAGAATACTTGATTCTCAATAGCAAATCGATTGATAGATAAAAGATTGCAATGTATCCCAGGAACAAAAAAAACATTAGAAACTTTGAAAGAACAGCTAGGAGAAATAAATGTTCAAGAACTAGAATGTGTAATAGGCAGACCTTGGCCATTACCAACCACAATTTGGTCAGGGCCAGTATAGGGATCACTTATAGCAAGGTTGCTAATGTTTGCGGTTAGATGGTTATTAGAACCAGAATCAAGAATCCAAGTAGCAAATGGAGACACAGAAGAGGAAGTGTACATACCCATGAAGGCATGATTGAAATGCTCAGAACAATGGGAAGCCGTATGACCAAAGCCATTACAGATCTGGCAATAGTCACGAGTCTGATGAGCAAATCCCTATGATGGGTCACTGTAGGCAGCCTGAGTTGCTTGTGAATCAAAACCTTTGCGATAACCACTCGAAGTAGAGGAGTGATTTTGAGTGTTCGCTGCAAAACGATAACCACTAGGTTGCTGTGTGTTTGGAGATGTGTTCTGGTTGGAGTAATTGTTACTTGCCACGGTATTGACCGCGATTAGCACCACAGCGAGAGAATCCTCGATAGTGGCCATTGCCACGGCCAAAATCTCGATAACCACCATTGACATATCCTCGAGCACCTTGAGGGCGTGCAGTAGCAACATTCGCAGTGGATAACACAGACGAGGATTTTTCAGTAGAAAAAGAGCGAAAGAAGCTTTTGTGGCTCAACAACAGACCACTAAGCTCAATAAAGCTCACCGGATCAGCACGAAGGTGGACTGAAGTAGCAAAGTCATGATACTCAGCACCGAGACCACGAAGAGCTGCAAGAACCAGATCCTCATCTTGGATCAGTTGATCGATCGCTGCCAATGAATCTACAATCGATCGAATTTATAGAAGGTAATCCATGATAGAATCGGATCCTTTGGTAACCCTAGCAAGATGATCCTTAAAGTCAAGAACTCGACTACGGGATGTAGGAGCAAAGACTCTGCCCAAGATCGTCCACACATCAAGAGCAGTCATCGCATTGACAACGTGAGAAACAGCAGCTTCAGACAGAGTAGAGATCAGCCAGATCAAGATCAATTGATCTTGGCGATCCCACAGAGTGGTAGCAGCAAGCTCAGCATCCGTCGACAGTGAGGATGGAGCAGGTCTCGGGTTTGAGCCATCGACAAATCTAAGAAGTCCATATCCACAGAGAAGAGGAACAAATTGAGCACGCCATAACATGTAGTTTGTTGAAGTAAGCTTCAATGACAGATGATGAGTGACATTGGGCGCAAGAAACGCCGAAGAAGACACAGAGGAAGGACTCAGAGAACTCGTCTCAGATGCAGAGGAAGCCATGGAAAGACGAAAGAGAGCTTTCAAGAAAAGGAAGTTCGCAAGAGACCTTTCAAAATAGGTCAACAGCATCTGACAGAGCTCACATGAGCACGAGAAAAAGCTGATACCATGTAGAGGAAACAATTTCTCATTAAATCACTTGGTAGGTCATTACAATATATATACAAGTTGAGTGAACCATAGTGCTCAATAGAGGCACGTGGTCAGTTACATCAGCTACATAGGAAATGATTCGGTGTATAACTAGCTATGGTGGTTTATCACTAACACCAAATAGAGATACTCCCTCCATCCTCAACCCACTAACACAAAATAGTATGGAAAACCTTAACAATATTTATTCCAAACAGGTGAAGAAAGCTTTCTTGCGGCATGTGGACTCTATGATAGTTTTGTATTTGGTTTGGGATCTACTGAATCTGCTTCAGACTTGCAATGCATTGCCATACTCTTTTGAGTGGGGGGTAGGGAGGTGATTCTTTTGGAGGAAGCTGGAATGAGCTGGATAGTATCATCTTCTATTTCCAGAAACTATGGACCTGGAAAGATCAGAGATTAAATAGGAGGGAAAGAAATTTGGTCCTTATTCCAAGCCATTGTGAGTTGGAATTTGCCATCCTGAACGGAAAAAAAATGAAGCCAACAAACCAAATATAAAACTATCACAGCACTCTAATAAAACCAATGAATCTTTAACAGGTAAAATTATATGAAACCAAGAAACTCTTATTAAACCTTCCAGCATATATGTGACCTCCCTACTAATTCCAGCTTTATTGCATAAATCTCTCCTGCCTCAGATTCTTGCCCATGGTCACGGTCCTGATCCTTTCTACTTAGACACCCAAAAGCCTCCAACCAGTGTCTATAATAAGTAATATAAGGGTCTTTTTGGTATCATTTGTCATTTTGTTTTTGGCCTATTTAAAAAAAACATCATTATTGAAAACCATTTTGATCAAAAAATAAATACTATTTGACAACTACTAATCACAATAGATTGTAGAATGAAAAATAAGTTTGGTAACTACCTATGTGTAAATAATTCGTATAACATTTTTGAACAAATGGTCCCAAGTCATGGAAATTCAGCATTGAAATTAGTGGAAGGTGAAGAAATTTTGCCATCTCCCATTTCTTCTTCTTCTTCTCCCAACTTTTTCCACTGCCTTCCAGTTGCCTCTGTAGCAGAGGAAAGTCGTATGTGGATTCAATGCTGCTTTAGCCCGCCAATTACAGTGGCGCAATCGAGTTCTTCTACTACTTCTATATCACCTTCTCAATCTCAATGTGGCTCTTTCAGTCGCATTGTCCCAAATTCTGCAACAATTTCTGTTAATTCTAACTCTTATCCCTCAAAGCTAGGGTTGTGATTGCCCAAACATTTTATTTCAATGCAAAGTTATGTCACTTGGGCCAGTCCTGTATTTAGCAATTTGGCTTTGTGGTTTTGGGCTAGACCCAATTTTCTGCTATTGGAATTTGTAGTTTTGGGCCAAACCCATTTTCAGTGTTGGTTTAAAATAGGTAATGTTTTTCAATGGGGGTGTTTTTCTGTAATATTTCCAATTTCTGTCCTAGTGTTTTTTGAGCATTATTTCATCAGAAAATTGTAAAGGAGAAGGCTCCACATAGGATTACTTAGGGTTTATATTTCTATTACATGTCCCTATCATATGTAATCCATGTGTATGAGTTAGTTCTTAGTTGTGACAGATGTCTTGTATCTGACCCTATGTATATGTAACTTCTTACATTAATTCATTAATGGAAAACTCTTAGTCTTCACATGGTATCAAGAGCTACTTCTCTCTCATGAGCCATCTGCCATCTTCTCATTCCTGTTTTCTTTTTTTCTTCTCTGACAATGTGTCCTTTCCGAAACCTTTAACGAGCTCAGTTTTCTAGCTTTCTTGGTTTCTTGTTCTCATTTTTGTTCTTCTTTTCCTCCGTTCCTTGTTTGATCTCGCCATTTCTTGGCAGTTCCTGCTTGTTTTGCCATTTTTCTGTTTGCCTTTCTTGGTATTTCTTGGTAGTTCCTGCTTATTTCGCCATTTCTCTTGGCTTTTCTTGGCATTTCTTGCTACAGATCCTGTGATGTCGCAACCTATGGTGTTGAATGTCTCTCCGTCTTTGCTGTTGAAGCTCATAGCGACTAATTACCTGCTACGGAAGGCGCAGTTTCTTCCTTTGCTGCGTGGTCAGTCTCCTCGGATATATTGATGGATCGCTTCCTAGACCATCGTCTTCTCCAGAATCATCTTCTGGCTCTGAGGTAGCAGATCCAGCGACTGATCTTTGGTTTTGGCAGGATCAACTGATTCTCAGTTGGCTCATTTCGTCACTTTCGGAGGAAACTCTCCCTCTTGTGATCAGTTCCAGAACCTCAGCCGATGCTTGGCAATCTTTGGTCTGTGTTTTTACCCCTTCTTCTCGTTCTCGTATTATGGATCTCAAAGATTGCTTGTTTCGACTGGCAAGGGGTACCTCGTCTATCTCTAAATTTCTTCTTGAGGCTTGCTCCCTTGCGGATGCTCTTGCGGTGGCCAATAGTCCTATATCTGACGAGGATTTGGTTCTTGCCGTTCTCCAGGGACTCGACGATGACTACAAAGATTTTTCCACTTTTGTCCATGTTCGCACAGATCCAATCTCCTTTTTGGATCTTTTGAGACTTCTTTTAAGCCAAGAATCTTATCTCTCCGCTACTGCTACTACTGTGATTGCCTCCATTCTCACACGGCCAACACTATGGTTCGGGGATCTGATTATCTCGTTCTGATTGGCGCAACTCTCGCTAACGTGGTGCTCATCGTGGTGGTCAGAACTATTCTTTTGGCCATCGATAATACTCTAATAGTCGCTCACCTAGTTCTGATGAGCAAAAACCCAATCAATCGCCCACTGGTTATCGCAGTGGCTACTCCACTGATCGATCTCGTCGGAATTCTCAACAACGCTATTATCCTTAGAACACAGAGTCCTCTGCCTCCTTCAAGAGTGTCGATTCTTCACCAACATTTATTAATATGACTCGGAGCCTTTACCAGATTTGCCGCCTGGAGGGTCACCTCTCTTCGCAATGCCCTCAACACTTCAATCACGCATTTCTTGGTAAATATTGTTCCTCGGCTTTGTCTTCCTCGCAGTCTCCTTCCTTATGGCTCCTTGATAGTGGTTCTAACAATCACATAACTGCAGACCTTTCAAATTTAGCAATATGTGATTCATACACTGGTACTGACAGTGTTATCGTTGGTAATGGGCAAGGTTTGTTCATCTCTCACTTTGGTTCCCTGTCTGTTGCTTCAAGTTCTCACATTTTCTGTTTGAATGGTGTGCTTTATGTTCCACAGATTCACTGCAACCTACTATTCATCTCATGGTTCTATACTGACAATTCTATGTATTTTGTTTTTACTAACTCCTCTGTCATTGTTAAGGACTGCCAGACGAACAGGATCCTTTGCCACGACCTGAGTGACAACGGCCTCTACTACCTGCATCTGTCTTCGGTGCTTCCTTCTATTGCTGATGCATCGGGCCCTATTTCTGCTCCATCTTCGTTTCATGCTGCTTCATCTCTCACTCTTGATGACTGGCACAGACACCTCGGTCACCTCTCTAAGCAACGTGTTTGTCACATTTTATTGTCTTCTGGAATTTCTTTTACAGATTCCTTTTCTACTTGTAATGCCTATAACTGTTCTAAATCACATAAACTTCCATTTGTGCGCTCTGATTCAATTATTGTTGGTCCCTTGGAGCTCATCCACAGTGATCTCTGGGGACCTGCACCCTTATCATCTTATGACTCATTTAGATACTACATCAACTTCATTGATGACTATAGCAAGTATTGCTGGCTTTACCCACTGTGTAATAAATCTGATGTATATGCTGTGTTTGTCACGTTTAAGGCACTTGTGGAATCCTATTTCCAAACTAAGATAAAGGCCCTGTAATCTAATGGTGAGGGGGAATTTCAAAAGTTGACCCCTTTTCTCACCACTCATGGCATATCTTATAGAATTTCCTACCCTCACACCCAAGAACAAAATGGGGTGGTAGAGAGGAAACACAGACACATAGTTGAATCTGGGCGTGCCCTACTTTTTCAAGCTAGTATGCCTGAGTTATTCTGGACAACAACTTTCCAAACGGTAGTTTCTCTTATCAACAAGCATCCTATTCCTCTTTTAAACAATATGACACCTTACGAATGACTCTTTGGTATAGCTCTAGATTATACTCTCCTCAAAGTCTTTGGCTGCTTGTGCTACCCTTGGCTGCGCCCATATGCTACGTCCAAGCTTTAGCCTCAGTCCCACCCATGTGTTTTCTTTGGCTATTCTCCTGCTCATAGGGGTTATCGCTGTTATGACCCATCCTCTAAACTGGTTTTTATCTCTCGCCATGTGCAGTTTTATGAGACCATTTTTCCTTTTGCGTCTTTTGTTGGTTCAAGTCCAACCATCCCTACCTCATCGTGGTTCCCATCTATGCCACACATTGTGTTTTCGTGTCCCATTGTCCGCCAATGCAACCCGCCTCCTGGTTCTCATGGGCTCTCTGACAGTCCTAGTGTGGGACCCTCTGACAGTCCTAGTGTTGGACCCTCTACTGGTCCTGATGCGGTGTCGATTAGGCCTGATCCGACGCTAGCCCAAGGTTGTGATTCGGCTATTAGCCCAAGTGATATGGCTCCTATGTTGGGCCCAAGCACCTCTAGTGGGCATGCTACTATTGCTTCTCTACATCCCATGGTTACACGATCCAAGACTGGCTCACTTAAGCCATGATCAAAGCTCACTTTGGCCGTTTCCCCCGTATCTGATTCTGATCTGGCACTACCCACATGTTACACCCAGGCAGCACGCTGTCCACATTGGCGCAAGGCCATGCAAGAGGAATTCAATGCCTTGATCCAAAATGGCACTTTGGTCCTCATTCCTCGTTCTTCATCTCAGAACATCATTGGTTGCAAATGGGTATTCCAGGTCAAGAAGAACCCGGATGGTTCCATTGAGTGCTACAAGGCTTGCTTGGTTGCAAAAGGGTTTGATCAGTGGCCTGGCTTTGACTTTGGGGAGACTTACAGTCCGGTGGTCAAACTGGCTACCATTCGAGTTGTGTTATCTCTTGCTGTAATGAGTGGTTGGCCCATTAGACAGTTGGACGTTTCCAACGCCTTTCTTCATGGAGATCTCATTAAATTTGTCTATATGACGCAGCCCCTGCTTCAGTGATACTAACTTCCCTGATCATGTATGTCATCTGCGGAAATCATTATACAGTCTTCGACAGGCTCCATGAGCTTGGTATACCAAGCTAAGCACCTTTGTTCTCTCCCATGGGTTTGTTGCATCTCACACTGGCACATCATTATTCTTCTATTGTCGTGAGGGGGTTGTACTCTATTTTTTTATATACGTCGACGATCTACTGGTCACAGGCAACAATATTGCCGCTATTTCAGCCTTCATAAAGGCTCTGTCAGGTGCCTTTGCACTAAAGGATCTTGGTCCACTTCACTACTTTTTGGGTGTTGAGTTTTCCCGTGATTCCATTGGTTTGCTACTTACACAACGTAAGTATATCAAAGACCTTCTGCAGCACACCAACATGTCTTCGGCTAAGCCCATTAGCATGCCCGTTGCCTCAGGGTCCCCCCTTTCGCTACATGATAGGACCCGGCTCTCCAATGGCACTTTATATCGTCGCACTGTGGGTGCTCTTTAGTACTTATCAGTCACACGCCCTGACATTGGGTTTGCTATGAATCATATTGCTCAGTTTATGCATGCACCTACAGATATCCACTGGTCTGCTATGAAGGGATCCTCTGCTACCTTTGTGGTACTCCTACCCATGGGTTGTTTTTTGTGGCCGCATCTACAGTGACTCTATCTGCCTATTCTGGTGATGATTGGGTCGGTTGTTCGAATGACCGTCGCTCCACCACAGGGTTTTGTATCTTCTTAGGCTCCTACTTGATTTCTTGGTGTTCCCGTAAGCAATGTATGGTTTCACGCTCCTCTACTGAGTTAGAGTATCATGCTATAGCAGCCACAACCTTGGAACTTGTTTGGATATGCTCCCTACTTAGAGAACTTGGGGTGTTTCTCCCTTCAGCCCCTACTCTATGGTGTGACAATGTAGGGGCTACATATCTTATGGCCAATCCAGTGTTCCACTCACGTACGAAGCATCTTGAGATTGACTTCCATTTTGTCCATGAATTGGTAGCTTCCAAGCGCCTTCTTGTACGATATCTCTCGACAGTGATCAGGTAGTCGATGCCCTGACCAAGGGTTTATCACGCTCGCGCTTCACCATTTACATGACAAGCTTGCTGAGTATGACCCGCTACGCTTGCGGGGGCATGTAAAGGAGAAGGCTCCACAGAGGATTACTTAGGGTTTATATTTTTTGTTACATGTCCCTATCATATGTAATCCATGTGTATGAGTTAGTTCTTAGTTAGTTGTTACAAATGTCCTGTATCTGACCCTATATATATGTAACTTCTTACATTAATTCATTAATGGAAAACTCTTAGTCTTCACAAAAATGACTCAGGCAGTTTTCTTCTTTTTTTTTTTGATAATTTTACCTATAAATGGCCTCTTTTTTTTGTAGATTTCTCGTTGAAGAACTTTTACTATATTAAAGAACCATCACAACCTATTATGTCATTTAAGAATGGGATTATCTTTATCAACCGAGCGATCCTCTCTCTCTCTCCATATTTTCTCCACTTACCATGCATGTGCCTGCTATCTTGAGCAATATCACATGTGGCAAATCCATGGATATGAAGACTTACCTTTCACAAACTTACCATTCCCAGGGTTACCATATGTGGCTTTTCCTTGAGTATCAAGACTTACCTTTCCAAGTGATATCACATGTGGACATACCCTTTGTAATATCTAGTTTCCATACTTTGTATTATTCTCTAAGATTCTAAGAGATCATTATAATTCTATATATATACTCTACTACTACAGTAGAGATAATCAAGGTTAATGAACACTTAATCCATTCTCAACATGGTAATTAGAGCTAAATGCTCAAACGAGCCCTCTCTCTAAAACTACAAACTTTTTTTTATCACCCTTGTTCTCCCCTCTCACGTTTTATCCTCTATGGAGAATCAAGGAAGCTCCATTGTGGGTGCTACTAGCCCCTCCTCCACCTCCATTGTGTCCTCTACCCCTGGTTGGGTGCTCACCATTTTCTTTCAATCAAACTCAATTCCGCGAACTATATCTATTGGAAGACACAAGTTGTCCCCTATCTGATTGGACAACACCTCTATGACTATGTCACCAGTGACAAACCATGCCCCGATGACCTTGAGAAAGCAGCAGAGTGGCACATTCAAGACGCTGCCATTATCAGTCTTCTCATTACTTCTCTGGACAAAGATGCATTACCCCTTGCTGTCGGGTGCGTCAGCAACAAAGAAATTTGGGATGCCCTGACGGGAGCCTTTAGCAATCCCAAAACTCCATGGCTCCTTGCCCTTTATTTTGCTCTTCAAAATCTAGTGCACAAACATGATGAAGCAGTCTCTTAGTTCCTTCATCGAGCAAAGGAACTCTCTGATGAACTAGCAGCTGCAGGCAAGCCACTTCCTGACGAAGATTTTAATATTCATATTTTCAGATCTTTATGAGAGGAGTACCAGTCATTGGTTCCTACCATGATGTATCGTCAGCCACCTCTTACATACTCTGAGTTACATGGGCTCCTCATGAGTCATGAGTCTTAGATCACCTCGAGACGTGCTACTATTGACCCTTCTGCTGCGGCCTCTGCTAATCTCACACAGCAAGGCCGTGGCTCTGGATCTTCTTCTTCTGGCTGTGGCGCATCTAGAGGCCGGGGTCATGGACGTGGCTTTGGTCGTTTCAATGCCTATGCACACAGCCCTTGCACCATTTGTGGCTGCACCAACCATCAGGCACCTACATGCTATTATAGCCAGCAAGCTCCGACCACCAATCCCACCACCCATCATAAACCACCCCTCCTCCCTACCCCATCGCCCTCCACTTATAATCCTCCCACGAACCAGCCCATGGCTTATTATACCCACAACCCTCAACAGGCCACACCCCACACACCCACCTCAACCGTCCCCTACCAACAGCCCCAAATCCCCACCCACCCAATGGATCCCTGATACAGGTGCCACCCACCATGCCACGCCTGATCTGCATTCTTTCACTACCTATGATCCATACGGAGGTACCAATCAGCTGCAAGTAGGTAATGGTAATGGTCTACCCATTGTAAACATAGGTTCTGTCTCTCTTCCTTCCTCTAATCGTTCTTTTTTATTATCTGATGTACTGCATGCCCCCTTCCTCACTAACTCTTTAATTTCTATTCAAAAATTCTGCCATGACAATCATGTATGTTTTGAGTTTCATGTCCACTGCTCCATCTCCTTTTGCTAACTTGGCATCTACTTCCTGCTATGATCGTTTGTACCATCGTTTGGGACACCCACATGATCGTGTTCTTTGTCTCATGGTCCCGGATCAGCGTCATCCTCAGTCTCCTTATTTCTGTTCTGCTTGTCAAATGGGCAAGGCCCATTGTTTATCTTTATCAGAAACAGTTTCTCGCAGTTCTTTACCTTTAGATTTAATTTTTAGTGATGTATGGGGACCCCATCCAACTGCCTCTTCTGAAGGCAATCGTTACTTTTTAATTTTTGTGGATGATTTTAGCAAACATATTTGGTTCTATCAATTAAAATTAAAATCTGATGTTTTTCCCTGTTTTCTTAAGTTCAAGGCCTTGGTAGAAAATCAATTTTCTCGTTCTATCAAGGCCATTCAGACTGATTGGGGCGGTGAATTTCGTTCCCTCTCATCCTTCTTTGCCACCCATGGCATCCATCATCGTGTGTCCTGCCCGCACACTCATGAACAACAGGGCTCTGTTGAAAGACGCCATCGGCACATTGCCGAGACCGGCCTTACATTACTCTCTCATGCTTATGTTCCCACCATCTATTGGGATTATGGATTTGAGACTGTGGTATACTTAATCAACCGCATGCTGTCTTCTGTTACTGGCAATATTTCTCCCTACCAATTGGTCACCAAACAGGCCCCTGACTATTCATTTCTGTGTATTTTTGGGTGCCTATGTTTTCCTTGGCTTATACTTTACCATGCCCATAAGATGGGCCCTAGATCGTCTCCTTGTGTTTTTCTAGGATATAGTCCATCACATGTTGGTTACCATTGTATGGATCTTCACACTCATCGCATATACATTTCTCGTCATGTTCGATTTAATGAGGATTATTTTCCTTTTTCTCATCAGGCACAAAATCACCACCCCTGCCCCCCATGCCCACCATTCCTTGGGGCATAGCCCCCAACGTTGTGACCCCCCATATCGCCCATCACCCCTACTCCCCTCCCCGAGACACCTCCAATACCCAATCCCCCCTTCACCTCCAACGCCCACCATTCCCCCCTCTCCCCACCCCACGGTTCCCTTGCCCACTTCCTCCAGCCCCATCCTCAAAACTCGGTCTCTACTAGATCTCTATGCCGACCCCAAGACTATAGCCCAACCCAATGCTCACCACACTAAATCAACCAATGTTGATCCAACATTTGAGCCCACTTGCTTTTCATAGGCAAATAAATTTCCCCACTGATGTCAGGTAATGGATGATGAATTTAATGCCCTATTGCAAAATGGCACATGGTCACTTGTGCCCTATCAGGAGTCCATGAATCTGGTTGGCTGCAAGTGGGTTTACAGGGTTAAACGCAAGGCTGATGGCTCCATTGAGCGTTATAAAGCCCGTCTCGTGGCAAAGGGCTTTCACCAACAACAAGGGTTGGACTACAATGAAACGTTCAGCCCAGTTATCAAGCCCACCACCATTCGAACTGTCCTGTCACTAGCGGTTTCTAATGGGTGGTCGGTCCGTCAGTTGGACGTTCAGAATGCCTTCTTACATGGCGTGCTTGATGAGGTGGTATACATGACTCAACCATAGGGATTCACTGATGTCAACTTTCCCAACCATGTGTGTCACCTTCACAAGTTGCTCTATGGGCTTAAACAGTCCCCACAGGCTTGGTTCCATAGACTTTCAGAATTCCTGGTCTCATTGGGTTTTCGGTCATCCCAAACCGATACATCTCTATTTATTTATTAGCATGGGCCCATTACTACTTATGTCTTGGTGTATGTTGATGATAATTTGGTTACAGGTAACCAGGAATCACATGTCACAAACTTACTATCAAAGTTGGCCAAAGAATTCTCAATTAAAGATCTCGGCCCTCTTGGCTTCTTTCTTGGTGTCGAGACAGTATACCAGCTGAATGGACTTTTATTATCACAGTCCAGGTACATATCTGATCTCTTACAGTGTACTGGCATGATCGATTGCAAACCGTTTTCCACTCCCATGGCTAATACATCACCTGCATCGGATTCAGGAGGTGCTCCTATGACCGACCCCACTCTCTATCGGTCAATTGTTGGTGCCTTTCAGTATATCACACTGACACGCCCGGATGTTTCATTTTCTATCAATCGGGTTTGCCAGTATATGCATGCCCCCACTGAGGACCACCGGACTATGGTGAAACATATTCTACGGTATCTCAAAGGCACTCATGACCATGGTCTACTTTTTACCAAGTCTAATAGCACCCAACTACAGGCTTTCTCGGATGCCGACTGGGCTGGTGATAGTTCAGATCGAAAATCAACAGGAGGTTATGCTATCTATATGGGTCCTAACTTAATATCTTGGACCTCGAAGAAGCAGAAGACCGTGGCTCGGTCCTCCACCGAATCTGAATACAAGGCCGTGGCTGATGCATGTGCTGAGCTGACCTGGCTGCGTTCCTTATTTGGTGAACTTGGGATCCCTGTCACAGCTGTTCCTATACTATGGTGTGACAATATTGGGGTCACCTACTTATCAGTTAATCCGGTCTTCCATGCTCGCACAAAGCATGTGGAGATCGACTTTCATTTTGTTCGAGACAAAGTAGCTGCCCGGGAACTACAGGTCCAGTTCATCTCAACCAATGATCAGATCGTGGATGTATTTACCAAAGCTCTCAGTACCGCTCGTTTCAAGTTTCTATGTGACAAGTTGTGGATTCGGCCGATCAAATCCCCACCTTGAGGGGGTGTATCAACCGAGAGATCTCTCTCTCTCTCTCTCCATATTTTCTCCACTTACCATACATGTGCCTGCTATCTTGAGCAATATCACATGTGGGCAAATAGTTGGATATGAAGACTTACCTTTCACAGACTTACCATTCCCAGGGTTACCATATGTCGCATTTCCTTGAGTATCAAGACTTACCTTTCAAAGTGATATCACATGTGGACATATCCTTTGTAATATCTAATTTCCATACTTTGTATTATTCTCTGAGATTCTAAGAGATCATATTGTAATTCTGTATATATACTCTACTACTACAGTAGAGATAATCAAGGTTAATGAACATTTAATCCATTCTCAACAATCTTTAGGGCTTAGGAGCATCCACAACATCTTAGGACATTGGTCCAGTGATTAATTTTTCGTTTTGGGGTAAAAAACCATCAATTCAATCCCTGAGCTCCCTCACTTCACATCTTCTGTAGGCTGTATGTAGTGCAGAGGATGCTCCTAGCTTGGGTTTAACTTAAGAATGTACAACGCCTTGAACATTCTAAGGTTGGTTAAAGCCACATTTTTCGTCAAATGTATAGATGTGACTGAAGTGATATACATAACATCAATTTCCTGATTCAGGGAAAAACAAAAAATCGACAATATTCGTCAAGTGATCTACCCATTTGTTTGAGTCTCTCTGTGAATATGTACATATCCAGTCCAGTCATATGTCCGTTCATCATACTACTCCATTTCAAGACATCGGAGGGCAAACGAATCCCTCATTCAGGCTATTTCCCCCCCCCCCCCCCCGAAACAAGCTACAATTCCATGCCAGGCATAATATCCATTACAGATTTGGATTCGAAGGACAACGTGTTTGGCCAGAATTAGTCTTATTCCATTTCCTTCCAACTTCTCCGAATTAAATCAAAATATCTAGATCATTCCTTACTCATCCTCTTTCAATTTACTTGAGTCAACTCCCATAGACTGAGAAGCAGAGGAATGAGCATCGAGGTATCCCCGCAAACCCTCGATCGGATAGACTAGTTACAAGCAAAGATGGCTGAGATGAGATAAATGATGACTCAACTTCTCTAGTATACAGAGGCTCAGGCCAATATCAAACTAACACCATCAAAAGGAGACAATGATCAGGCCACCCTCAGCTACACCGGGGCAACCCTTGTGACACCTCAAGTCCCTTACAAATTGCTGCTTGAAGAGGAAGTTGTAGCAAATATCCCCCAAGAACCACCAGAAACTTAGAGAGAAAGGGGGATGAGTAAAAAGCTTGAGAAGTTGAAATTTGTCTTCATAAGCAGTAAGGGTATGGGAAATCAGATGTTGGACATCGAGGGGATGTGTTTCTTCCCTGACGTCAGAATGGCTAATGTTAGGCTAGCTATTGTACACTATGACATCAAAAGGAAATTACATGTTATCCCTATACATATTTGCTAATCATACTTTATTCTATGTACAATACCACAAGTCACATTAGATTATCTACATTCAATCAAAATGACTGAAAGAAGAAGAAATTATACTTGAGGTACCGTCGACCCTTGATAAGGGTCGAAAGAAGAGGGCCCTTTCTCTCCAAACTCAAAACTTTTGTGGTCTCCCAATTTAGAAGGAGAGGATCTACTTACTCTCTCTCTCTCTCTCTTGAGGGACTGTACGACTCGGGATCTTTTTGGGAATTCTGGGGGCATAAGGGCAGTGGGGTAGCGGGTAGGGGTTCCCAAGGATTCATGGATCTACAAATCCCTATTCAGATTCTTCGCGAAAGGGATTCGTGGATCCGTATAGTGATTTGCGGAACCACAGTGGATCGCTTGAAGAAATGAAATGTATGATGACGTCGGCGAAATCCAAGTCTTCCTCGAATACATGGACGGTGCCACGGTGGATCGATCGCTTAAAGAAAAACACATTGCCCATGCATGAACCAACCCTCCTAGATCTGTGGCCTCGCCCTTACTACCGATCGAGAATGGATTGTTCATCAAGATTCGAGACACAAACCCTCATATCTCCTTATCAACACAAGAAATCAAGTTAAGAAGGTTGCAGATTTTGGGGGTTGGTCGGATTCTTGACCAGACCATGATCCATGTAATTCATCGGCACTGAAATTAAGGGTTGAAATAGATTTTGTGGATCCATGGATTCTTCAACCAATTAAAGAGAAAATTGGAATAGTTTCTTTCAGAAAATTCAACCTTTCAATTGAGAGAGAGAGAGAGAGAGAGAGATATGGATAATGGAGATATATAATCTCTTATTACATAGAAGAATTATAGCAAAAATGAACACATAAATCACTCATATTTTGAGTATTTTAATTTAAAATAGCACTAATGGTGTATATAAATTAATTCCATCCAATCAAATCAAAGGTTTACAACAAATTAACATGACATTTTTTACCAAAAAAAAAAAAGACACTTAATTATACCTAAGTATACATTCCAAATTAATTCTCTTATTAATGTCCCTTCTAGCTACAACACACCAATAATAGTAAACTACTACACGTTCTTATATACTTATTTTCAATTCCAGAAGCTATTTGACAAGATTGAGGCAAAATACAATTGTATGATAAGGCGAAGTTGAACCAAAGCATACGAAGAGATTGGGATACTTGCTAGAACGACAATTGGAAAGGAAACCCATAGAACATCGTAGGGAAGCATACAAAAGATGGCTGCCACAAAAGCTATCATCATCCCCATTATAGAGATGAAAAGAAGGAAAAGGGCCAGCATCAACCTTCGAGGTAAAGTTCTTAAGAAGTCTTCTTGTGCATATCTTGAAGTAATTATGGCTAGAAACATCAACATTGAAGCAACTGAAGAGCAAAGCGCTAGTATAACTGATGTAACAAATATTATAGGAAGCTTGCCATGTAAGTAATTGGATCCTTTTGTATCACTCTCCTTAGTACCTGGTACAGTAAACACTGCTGCAAACATAATCGTAGTGACTAGTGTTGCTACCACCATGCATTGTGTTGCTGTATCCTTCATCCATTGAGCTCCATTTTATACTAACTCTGTATGCTCCTCGGTGAATAAAATTCCTGGTGTTTTATTCTTCTTGTTTTCAGATAATTCATGGATGGAAGGCATAATATTTGCCACTTCCTAAAATGAACAGAAAAAAAAAAAAAAAAAAAAAAAAAAAAAAGGAAGAAGAAAATATTAAATAAATAAATAAAAAGAAACAAAATCTAGGTAGGTTAGGCAGGTTACAATTAAAAAACTGGCCAAAGCCAGACACAAATACAATAAAGCTGAGAAGGAACACTCCCAACTGCGGCAATGCCATCAGCAGGAGGGGACTGCAGCTACTAAAAGGAAAGACTATAAAAACCGATATCTCGGAGAAGCAATTAATTAAGGAAGGAAATTAAAATGAGGAATTAGTACCTTATACCAAAGTAGCTCACGTTGCATTTGGAGAGCTGCACCAGGAACTTGATTGAGCCTTTCAACAGGTGCTTTTTTCGCGGCTAGGTGTGACATGTAGTTTAATGATTCATCCTTACACTTAGCAAGATCATCCTTATTTGGGCCCAGCTGATGGATGAGACTGAAAATCTTTTCTTGGCAGTGGCTGATTGCATATTGAAATACTGTTTGGCCTGCAAATTCACCTTCGGAATTTGGATGCTTTTCCAATAGAAGTTGAGGCCAATTAGTAATAATCTCTTTGATGAATTCAACAATTCCATTTCGGATTGCTGGAACTACTACCTCCGTCACACATTCAAAGTCCTCACGTTCTGATATTAGCCTCCATGCTTCTTTTAGTAGCTCAGAAGCTTCATAATGTTTCAACTTCTCACGATAGATGTACGTGGAACCAAACACTACCATCCCAGTTTAATTACATGGTTAATTTCATGCATGCATGCATAAGGTGATTTATATATTCTCATCAATTAATTTATTCTCACGTACCTTGTTTAAGTGCTTTCTGAAATAGCATTGGAAGAGTAAGCATAGACCCTTAAAGAACTTGACAATAATGCAATTTGTAGAAGTTGTGCATAGCCCACACATGATCATATTTTCTGCACAAGAAATGTCCTTTGTATTACTAGAGTACTATTGAATCTTTGGCGGTTTGTTTTGGCTTCGAAACGCATCAGAAGGGCCAAAACGTGTATAGACCTTCAATTTGATATGTATTTTGTCCTATGTTGGTTTATGATCGAACCAGATTGAGTGACTTTCTGGTGATAGTTTTGTACTTAATTACGTTGTCTTTCTAACACGAGTTTTCCTTCACCTTGAATTGGCAAGCCATAACAAATGAGAAGCTATATGACTTAGCTCTAGTGTAATAGCTCTGATATACCTGGCTCTTTATTAAGCTTTCATCTGAAAATCAATTGGTTCAAGCTTCCATTTGAAAACAAATTGGTGGTTCAAAATGCAAGCCTTCTTATGGGCTCTATTTTCGTGGGTGGAGCAGGGCTAGCTCCTTGGAGTAGAGGCTTATTTTGGGCCAGCTCCACCCACCCATTGTAAGCCCCACCTATAACCCCCCTACACACACACACACACACACAGAGAGAGAGAGAGAGAGAGAATGCGCACCTTGAACAGTGTTGTCTTTGTTGGCATCGAAGGAATTTTCTACATCTCCTCTTGTGTAGCAACAAGCAATTTTGGTATGCACTTGGACATCTAGCACTAGACGTCCAAATATATTAATATAAGTAATTTTGCACATTTGGAATATAATTTAAAAAGAGTGAACTAATTAGCTAGCTAGATTTTTTGTAATAAACCAGGGCTTGAGCCCTGCTCAATTTTTGTTTTTTTAAGATTAATGTTGTGTTTGGTATGCATTTTAGGTTGATTTCGCATTTTTGAATGATAAAAACAACTATTTTTATCATCCAAAAATGTGAAATCAACTTAGAATATTGCATTCCAAACTTAACACTACCTAATAATGGTAAAACTAAAAGAAGCAACTAATATTGATAGAAATACTTACAGAAATACATGAATTTGTCAAAATAATACCCGCCGTCCAACTTCCACTTAAAGTTGAAAATGAACTTCGAAATCCAGAAGGCGTAAGTGATAGTGCATCCATGGCTGTAATCCCATTAACATCCTCCTCCAATAGTAAAGTTGGGTATCTCTGCAATAGATCACGAGCTAACCCTACAAATAATAAATAAGGATAAAGTTTTCCCCCACCCATAGAGTTCACAAACCCTTCATAGGGTTTTTAAGTATATATATTCTAAAATACCATCCCGATACCCATTCCTGTCCTGTCCCACCTCTCGGTAAATGAGATTCCATTCACCGTAGGTGAGAGGAAACTCGCGCATGCGGTCAATAAGTAATGATAAAAGGGTAAGTAAATACTATCTAAATACTGAAAACTTACCATAGAAAAACCCCAAAATTAGAGAAGTAAGAATTGTAGCTCTAGCTGTTTCAAGTGCGCCAGGGTAATCTTCATCCTTGAGGTTAGCTTCTTGTTTGATGGTGAAGGGATAAAGATAATGCACCACATCTCTGCCGGCCTTTGCAGCGACGATGATGGGAATGCCATAGTCGTCCTGTTCACTTACACTCACCACCATTGTCTCTTTCTTTTTGACGATGGCCTTCACTATCTCTAACTGACCATCTGAAGCAGCAATATGTAGGGCTGTTCTGCCATGTTTTGCTCGTGCTGATAGTTGCTCTTTCTGCATCATTTTTATCAATCCCTGTGCAATTTTAACCTTTTCTTTTGAAGTGCCACATAAAGAGGAAGTTCTCCTTCTGATGTGAAGCTAGCTGTAAGAGCTCCTTCATTTTTAAGAGAATCTCATGGACTCTATTCCAGTTACAATCAACAATAGCTTCGTAAAAAGGCACACACCATGTGTAATTTGTGCTCCTCCCCATTATCATCCCTGCATGCCAAGGTAATAGATATATAATTAAAACACTTTAATTATATATTTAGACTCTCCTCATTTCCTATGGTTTGGTCATTTCACAGGGTGGTGAGGGTGGGGCCCACCTGTGAAATGACCCCTCTTTTTTGATTGGGTTGGATTCTCCAGCTCTCGCCACGGCTGGAGGAGAGCCGAATTGGAGGTTGGCACACCGCCCGCTCTAGGTATGTATGCGGTCTTGACCAATGGACTGGGTGGGATGGGAGGGGTATGGTGGCCCTTTCCATGGGAGGGGGGAGAGTTGGTCATTTCACAGGGCAGGGCCCACCTATGAAATGACCAAAACACCCCTCTTTTTGATGGGCTAGATCCTTCAACTCCTACCACGGCTGGAGGAGAGCCAAATTGGAGGTTGGCACACCACCCGCTAGCTCCAAGTATGTGTGCGGTCTTGACCAATGGACTAGGTGGGATGGGATGGATTGGGTGGTCCTTTCCATGGGGTTTTTGGGGGAGAGGCAGACACAAGGTGGGTACCCTAGAGGCGTGCCCACCCTTTTCCCTAATTTTATTCATCACAATTGAACTTTGAATGTATTTTACTTTTGTTTTTCAAACAATAGTGTAACATATTATAAGCTTTTTTTGAGGGTGGGCCTTGGTGCAACGGTAAAGTTGCTCTATTGTGAACAAGTGGTCACGGGGTTTGATTGTGAAATCAGCCTTTTTGCATCTCTTCCCAGACGCTGCAGTGAGGGAGCCTCTTAAAAATTGTGTTAACTTTTCAAGAAATTAATAAATGGTAGAAAGAAATTATCCATATTAATTACTGACCTGTATTTGGTGGATAAGTGAACTCATACATGGTAACCAATTGGCTCCAAATATATTTGGTGGGTAGTCCTTCAATATATGGTAGTGTCCTTTTTCCACACTTTCTTCTCAACATTGTTTTAATTCTTCTATACCTCATCCCATCCTCTTTTTCTGTTTCGGATGCAACCGCATAATTCCACATTCTTGTGTCTTTCAAGAATTTTTCCATCATTTCTTTCCAAGACGTATAATTTTCTTTTGTCAGATTAGGAATGTGGTCGAATTGCAGTGCAATTTCTGGAGCACTTTCCCTAGAAATTGGAAATTCTTTCACTGATGAGACATTAGTTTCCGTCGGTCCTTCCATACCTATGAAGAAAGCAAATCATATACATATATATATAAAAAGAACCAAAATAAATTATATTGAATTAATATCTACTCACAATGGATGCTCAAGTGTGTGTGCATGGTTTCTTCTACTAAGATCACTTTTTCTTTGGTTCTTCAAGACCTTCAAACGGATGCGCAAGGCAGACCATGTTTTCTACGGTTGCAAAGATTTTTCTTTTAATTCTTATATGATGTAGTGAGTTAATCCCATTCTGTTGATGGCATTACCGAAGGTGGGAGGGATGAGCTCAGTTTAAGATTTTTAGTTTTTGCCCTGGTTTTTTGTTAGGGGCTGTGTTTTATTTTTGTACATTTTTTCTATTCTTTCTAATACAAATGATCCTTTTAGCAAAAAAAAAAAAAAACAGTAAGAAAAAAAGTCCTCTGTGGGAGGGGGGGGTGTACTACCTACGTGGGGAAGTGTACTGCCTACATACACCTAGACATAAAAAAGGTGAAATGATTGCCCCACCCCTCATAAAGGTAGCCCCATGAGATGATGCCAATGCTTCTGTTTCTCATTGACTCTCATGCGTGCGTGGGCCGTGCTACCCCACAGAGAACACCAACCCTTACATATATCACTTAAAAACTTTGTTAACATTTGAGAAATAATTTTGTGTAGAAATTCATAATACCTGTTTTGGTTGTTTGAGTGACCTCTTCAAACATGGCAGTGCAATTTCTACAGAAAAAGAATCAATTTTTTTCCTGTAATGCCTCTTCACTTTCCCTAGAAATTGGAAATTCTTTCACTGTTGAGACATTAGTTGCTGATGGTCCTTCCATACCTATGAAGAAAGCAAGCAAATCATATATATTCTTGAACTAATAATAAATATAAAAAAAAATTAATAAAATTGAATCAGAAAAAAAATTATGTTTGTAATTGATTATATTTGAAATAAGAATGAGTATAAAATGGTTAGAAATAGTCATAAAAACAACTTTTATTATCATCCAAGAATGCGAAATCGACTTAGAATGCATTCCACGTATGCATACCAAACACTGCCTAAAATGCAACTTCATGCAACTATATTCGAAAAGCACAAAATTAGGATTTGATTCTCCAACTTCAATTTGTTGAAGGGAATTGGGATTCAACTCGCTGATTCATACCATTTACCATATAAAATGCTAAATAAAAATATGTTCATTTAGTAATTTATTATATATAAAAATAAATTAATAAATAAAATGAATTAAGATATTAAAAGTGGGCCCAGAGAAAGATAGGGTTTCTTACTTTGATCTAAAATATATAGGTAGAAGGATATGGGCAATGTGGAGACAATGTAGTGTTTGTTTTTGTATTAGCAAAGATAGGGTTTCTTATTTTGGTAGCTAGTGGTGCGTGAAGGCCCATTGCTACCAGGAGGTCTTGAGTTCAAGTCTCTTGGTTCACATCATACATCCCCCCTACCTATCAAAAAAAAAAAAAAAAACTATGATTCATTTCTGTTGGGCATTCAATAGGAATATCTTTTTACACAAAAAACACAAATATGAGAGAGAGAGAGAGAGAGATGCAAACTAGTAATGTTAATAAGGAATAAAGGTAAGAGATCGCTATCTAGTTGTGTAGCGTCTACACCAGCATGGGAGCAATGAGAACGCACACAGGAGCATCAACATAGATGCTGGTGGTACTTTCGTGTGCTCCCATGTCTAGGAAACAAAGAGTGAAAGAGCAAAAGGAGGGAGGGGATGACACTGAAATTACAAATATAACCTCATTTCGAAGGGGTTAAGTGATGTAATCAAGGATAAAAAAAATAGTGTCCGTTATACATGAACATGTAATACTGCTCCAGGGAGACTCATTCATAATAATCGCTTTCAGTCTCGGCAAGTAATGCATATAAAGTAAATGGACCACTTTTAACCTTGGTCCGATTAGATTAGGCTATTACAATTTACTGCATATCCATTTTCTCATATATAATAATGCATGTATAAATAATAAAAAATTAAAAAAAAAAAATTAAAACTGCTTTTCATGTAAATTTTCTGAAATCAAGTAGGAAACATGTTACTAGGTCCGTTAGTAAAACAGATCCGGATCATCTACTTTCGAGCTTCCCCCACTTCCGTGCGTTCCATTCATAGTAAAATGGTAAAGACTATCTTACTGCCACTCGGACAAGGCTCTCGGGTAAGGGTAGGACAATTTTTTCGCCACCTTACTGTATCTGAGACGCATGTGGCAATACGGGCAGCTCGACAATAGAGTCCTTCCCTTCCAAAAAATACATAAAAGAAAGAGGCCTCGAGAATTCTTGTTACCCCCAATTGGAGTTCACCAGTAGAAGCCGTAGAGCAATATAGCAACGAGTCGTCCCTCAATTGTGAAGTTTTGTCGAAAGCCACTATAGAAGTTGACCATCTCTAACATATATATAGTAAATGCAAGAGCCACAGCTGTTCTTTGTATTTTATTGCTTTAGAAAGTTACTTCTGGAAATTCCCTCCCCTCCCCCATCCCTGGCCCCAAAAGAACCAACAAAAAAAATTGCATCCCAAAGACAAAATTACCCATATGTAATGAGGCATCTAATAACTTTAATGAGGTTATGCTTTGTCTTTTGAACTTAAAGTGGAGTTTAGGGTTGTAAAAACAATGTTTATGCTACACTCAAGATGTCTTATTCCTTATTAGTTGAAACATTAAAAAGATAGAGAGGTCGGGAGGGTGAATAAAGGGTCTATAAATTGTTTTATGCTACATTCAAGGTGTCTAATTCCTTGGTTGAAACAATAAACACTTTTATAGAATAAGAATGTAAGAAAATTAAGGAAGGAATACCAACCTCCCAAGTAATCTCTTCATGGCGTGTAAAACACATTAGAACTTTTAATTTAAGAGTCTTAACTTTTCCTAAGGCTCTCTCTGCTTTCATGTAAAAAGAGAGCAAATACAAAATTTTCATATAAAATAAGATATTTACTATTTATTTAAACATATGATACTTAAGATGACATAGAAAAACAAAATTACGGGGAATTTTATTTTTAGGTAAAACATCATTTCAAAGAAAAAATGTACAGCGAAATAAGCAGTGCCTAAAGGGCAATCTATCTTTAGGAAAAATTATGACCTGGCCATATAATGGAGCTTTTTCAAATCCAAAGATCGATATGGTCCCACATCAGTAATCTGCGACTTTGGATATACCTTAATATATCATTGGGCTATTTCCACCTAATAGCTTAAGTTTTTATGTTGGATTATATATTAGCGCTAATCTATTCCTATCCAAAGGCTCAAACAGAAAGATTAGCATTATAAAAGGAGGGGGGGGGGGGGGGGGGGATGGACAACATGCAATCAAGATCAACTCCCAAATGAATCACACAAAGCCCACCTCATTGTCCGGTAAATTTATGCAGCATTCCTAAACTTACTCAACTATAATGAGCTGGGCTTGGGCATCATGCCTTCTAGTCCATATAACCATGCAGGCTCAAGCTACGCTGCTACGCATATAACTCAAGATCCCTAGCAATCAAGCTACAGTTAGGCCCCCCTAGATTGCATTCTTTGGTGTATATATAGCAGTGGATGGTCTTTCTTATGAACAAATTTTATACACAACACGGCTTTATCTTTGTTACCTTGTGTCGATCTCTATCATAGATTCATTATGGTCGGGATTCCTCTATAAAAGAAGGGAGTGTCTGATAGATTCCTCTATAGGTATATTTAGAACTTGACATCTTCTTTTTAATTGTCTTTTGTCTTATTCTTAAAAGGTATTTAAGATAGAGCATAAACGGGTTTTCAAAAATAAGTTGAAAGTGACATATCATCATGTTATTATCAATCATTTTCATACACATTTTTCGAGTATGCATATGATTTGACACTAATTTCTAACCCTTATAGTGAGATTACAAATTCTAACACCTTGAGGGGCATCAATAAGAATATCCCTCTATGTTTTACTTAATTGATTTTATAGGGTTACACTAATCATGCCACATATATTGATTGAGCATTGAAAATATCCCCCCTCCCTCCCACTCTTAAATATGCGCATTTGCCACATAAAAAGATATCAAGGAAGCTTATTTGTTGACACTAAACAAAAGGATGTTTTTTTGTTTTTTGTTTCATTTGTCTTCCATTCTTTTATGAGAAAATTTTGTTGTCACCAAAGTTGATTGCAACAAGATTGTAACCTAACTTTCTTACCATTTTAGTATAACCTTAATTTCTAACCCTTATAGTGTGAAACAATGTAAACTTAAATTAAGAAGTCGGTGATTATGGCCTTTGTATTTTAATTGGCAAAAACATATCATTTTATTGGAACAAGCCCCAAAAAAGAGGAGCCAATGCAATCACACCCAGCAGGCCTTATCACCTTACTAAAAGCATATCTTTTTTTTTTTTTGTTCCACCAAGAAAACAAAAGGTCGCATAGAAGAATTATACCAATAAACACAGAAATCACTCATATTTTTAGCATTATAAAATACCACACTTTACACATGATTGTACGTTTCACTTCTTTCTTATATGTATTGTTCCCTCTACAATACACCAATGGTAAAGTATATATTATTACTACGTACCCATTCCGGCATGCATGCTTATTTAATTCTCTTTCCAAAGACATGTGATGAGGATGTGGTAAACATCAATTATATGAACAAGGGAAGTTCCACCAAAGCATATATGGTGATTGGAATACTTGCTAGTAAGACAATTGGAAAGAAGACATGTAAACAAATATCGTAATGAAGCATAAATAAGATAGCTGCCACAAATGCTATCATCATCCCCACTATAGAGACTAAGACAAATAAAAGGCCCAACATCAACATCCGAGGCAAAGTCAACAAAAAGTCTTCTTCCACATATCGTGAAGTAATAATGGCTAGAAACATCAACATTGAAGCGACCGAAGAGCAAAGTGCCACTATATTTGATATGACAAAAACTATTGGAAATTTGCCTTGTATGTAATCTCCTCCTCCTCCTCCTCTTCCTATATGACCTGGTATAGTAAACAATGCCACAAACATAACTGTAGTGATAAGTGTTGCCACCACCATGCATTGTGTGGATGTATCCTTCATCCATGCTGCTCCTTCTTTTAGTAGGTCTTTATGCGCCTTTGCAAATAATATTTTTGGTGTTTTCCCTTCGTTGTTTGGATATATTCGATTGATGGAGTATGTAATACTTTCCACTTCCTAACAAGAAGATAAAAAAAAACAAGAAGTATCTAAATTAACACATACACGAATGATGACTAGCTAGAATTAACTTGACATAAAAAAAAAATGGGGCTAGGAAGCTAGCTAGGTTAAGGGAATTAAAATCAGTTACCTTATACCAAAGTAGCTTACGTTGCATTTGGAGAGCTGCTCCAGGAACTTGATTGAGCCTCTCAATAGGTGCTTTTTGTGCAACTAGATGTAACATCCAGTTTCCTGATGCATCCCCTCTTCGTACAACATCATTCTTCATTGATGAGCTTAGATGATGGATAAGCCCGAAAAATCTTTTCTTAGCGGTTTTTGATTGCGTAGTAAAATACTGTTCGGCTATTAAATCTTTGCAATTTCAATAGAAGCTGAGGATAGTTGTTGATACACCCTTCAATGATTTCAAAAATCCCTAACTCGGCTGCTCGATATATTGAAAAAGAAAGTACTTACTTAATACAGTCAATGTCATCCAAATCTAATTGCATCCTCCATAGTTCTTTCAGTAGCTCAGAAGCTGCATAATGCTTCAACTTCTCCTCATAGATTTTCTTGCAACTAGGCACTATATATATCAATCAATGAATATACATGTAGCCAGGCAGGCAGGCAGGCAGGCAGGCAAGAGTTAACTTTCGTGATTAAGGATGCAGCTTGCAATAAGTAAATTAACTATTTGATATAGATGAAGATGATGATGATGGGGGGGTGATTCTCATCAATTAATTTCTCACTTAGTTTGATTAGTGTATTCTGAAATAGCCTGTGGAAGCTTAACCATAGACCCTTACAAATCTGAAAAATAATGCAATTTGTAACCGTGCTGCACAGCCCACAATTCATCATATTTCCTGCGTGCATCAGGATGAACTATTGTTTTTAATGGGATATATAGTACTAGCTAGGAAATTAAAAAGCCTATTAGCTGAGAGAGAGAGAGAGAGAGAGAGAGAACCTTGAGTGTTGTTTCCATTGGCATCGAAAGAATTTTCTAGGTCTCCTCTTGTGCGCCAACAAGCATTTTTGGCATGGACATGGACATCTAGCACTGGTCCAATTATATATTAATAGGGAATTTTGCATTTGGAATATGATTTAACTAGAAAGTGAATTATAAGATCAAAATTAATTAGATTCATAAACAAATAGGGGTGCAAGTTTGGCCTTGTCGGTCTGAACCTGTCTTGGCTAGCCCTAAGCTCGAACAAGGCTTGGGCTGAGAGATATATACCCTAGCCTGAGGGCGGGTCAGGGTTGGAAATTTTTGGTCTTGATTTAGGGACGGGCCAGGCCAAGGTTGAAGCCTCGGGCTGAGCCCAGTAAAGCCCATCCCGGCCCTATTTTAAGTTATGCTATGAAATATATATTGCTAAAGGTTAATTGCATTAGTTCGATCAAAGTAGGACTAATGGTTGCATCAATCCAAACCTCGATGGTGAAAGGTACTGAATTCAAAATCCTATTTTTGTGATTTATATATATATGCTTGAATGATCATGTTATTTAAGTTTATGAGACATCAGTCTTTCAATGCCTAGATAACTTCTCTACCTGGGGCCTGTTCATTAAAAGTAACACTCCCCAAATTTTTGGTTTCAAATAGTAATGTGGTTAGCTACATCAAGCGAGCATGGAATTGAAGTACTATAATCACGTATAGAAAATGCTACCATAAAAATTTCCCCAATAGACTTGTAGGAATCGGTTGCTCCCTTATTTAGATTAAGAGTAGAGCTAAAAGAAGGGATTGATGATGATAGAAAATACTTACATGAGTACATGAAATAATATCCTAAGTTCCCAATACTTTTGGTTCGTAATGAACTTTTAAATGCAGTATACTTCTCTGAGAGTGCTTTCATGGTTGTATAATTCAAATTATCCTCGATCAAGACTAAACCTGGGTATTTCTGTAGTAGATGAAGAGCTTGTTCTAGCAAAAAAAAAAAAAAAATGAATACACAAGTTATTTTCTTTTGAAAATTGTGAAAGCCGATCTTCCATTGGTCAAAGTTTTAAAACTCGAAAGATCAATTTGGGAGTCTAAACTTTAATCCAATGTCTTAAAAGATTAAGGGTAGACAAAAATCATATTAGGCTTCCAATCTGCAGTTTGGTCAATTTGGACTTAAAAGTAAATTGGATTAAAAAAATTGTTTTTAATTTGATTTACTAATTTAATAAGAAAAGGTGAGAATTCTTAATTGCAAAAGACTATGAAACAATAAACTCAGCCTTTTCCCAACTTAATGTGTCTATTACATGAATCCCACAAAACAAAGTAGGAAAACTGAGGTATAAACAAAAAAAAAAGTAAAAAAGTGGAGAATGAAGAGATGGGAAAAGAAATGAGAAATGATAAATGATAAATTAAGAAACGATGAAAGTAACAGGAAAGTGACACAGCCACCAGCAAGTCAGGAGAATCTCAGATAAATGAGATATGCTACGTACATGCATGGATCCTTGCCCTCTAATAGTCTCTATCTGAGGTTGTCATATTTGGTAAAAGACCTAGACTCCAAAAAGACTATGAAACAATTTCATTAAAAAAAAAAAAAAAAAAAGGGGGCATATTTGAAAAAAGGTCAGGATGAACATATTACTTCGGGTTATAATCGTTTGCATTTCCAACTTGAAAATTGAACACCTTTCTTTTGTTTTTCTTAATCGTTTTCAAATTATTTCTTGGAAGACCTTAATTAATTTCATAGATCGAGTTTGGTTTTTTGAAAAACTTTCTTATTTTTTTTATTTTTCAAGTTTTAAGAACAGTGAGATGATCATGTGGAGGAATTGAGAAATTTATAAAGAAGGTAAGATACTGATAATACCAAAGAAATCACTAAAAATGACGTGAGTAAGAAGTTTAACTGGAATTTGTTCAAGTTCGCCAAGTTTGTGGTGATGTTCTTCAGCTGCTGCTAATTGGAGTAAGGTGATTGGGTAAAGATAATTCACCACATCTTTGTTGCCGAGAAGTACAGCATCAAGGATTGGGAGGTGATTGTAGTAGTATTTGGATTGAGCATCACTAGTTTCACATCTTTTTCTACAATGGCCTTGATGATCTCCAGGTAGGACTGTACCACAATCTTTACCTTGTCTTGAAAGATGCTCTGCAGGCATTTTTTTAATCAACTCCTTTGCAATTTCAACATTTCTATTTTGAACAGCCACATGAAGAGGAAGTGCTCCTTTTGATGTGAGTAATGCTGTTAGAAGTTGATCTTGTTGGAATTATGTGTCCATCAAACCCGAATTATTAAATTATTGAATTTAATTTTTACATTTTATTATTTCATTTGGGCTTATAAGAATGTTCCATAAGTCTTTACCTAAAACTTGTCTAAACTAGGAATGGGACTGGACATCCCGTTTATATGGTTTTCATATCGCAGGTCATGAGAAATGGTGATTTCGGTGCATGGATGTGGGTACACGTCGAGAACGTGTATAGATGAGAATCTGATACGTATATCTTATGTATTGCTACTGGTTGTATGTGTGATATACTTATCCGCTACTCGATGGCCCTTTGACCTAAGAGATTCCATTTGTTGCAGTGTAAGCCAATGGTTAATGTCCAATCGGTCTATAAACCGGTACACTGGATTCGTGATCCCACATTATAAACAAAGAGGATTCTCAACATGGAATCCACTACCCGTACGTAGGGAATATCCAAGAGAGAGAAAGTGATTGGTCGGAACTAAATCTGGATCCAGTGTTTATTCGAAATATTTTATTAATTTATTTTTAATATAAATTATATTGAAAATTGATTTCGAAGTTTTTCGGCCGTCCGATCGCAATCACATATTCTCTCGATCAACGTACATAATGAATTGGGGATTAGTAGTATTGATGTACATACCCTATAATTCATTAAGGGATATTAGGAAAGTGGAAGGGCTTATGTGCAATAAAAGAGTTTATTGGACACATGGCATTGTAGGGGAGAACAAAATATTTATGGTTAAATATCTTTTTATATTATGGCAAGAGATATGAGAATATCTCATGAATCATAATTTAGAAAGATTGTATCCCTTTTGAGATTCTATGTCAACTTTAGTAGCAAATTGGAGTTGCAAAAATTAGAAGATTCACAAAACACCAAAATGAAAGATTGAGACAAGACCAAGATGGAAGGAGGTTACTTGAAACCCAAGAATCTCCAAAACTATAAAAGAGGGAGAGGGAGGAGCCTCCCATAATTTTGGAAGTGCTCTCTCCCCCTCCCACGATTTCTCTCTCTCCCTTCTCTTGTAGTGGTATGTGTGAGACTTGAGTTAGAGAACTCAAAAGGCTTTGGTGATTTTTGTGTTCTTCTAAAAGGTTACAAGGATTGATCAAGCTTCAAAGTGTTGAACGATTTTTCAATCTCCAAGTTTGCACAAGTTGGAAGACCTATTATCTATAGGAGGAGTTCGACTTGCGACTCTAAGGTAACCATGAATGTTATTTTGAAATTGTTTCTTCCCTACTCTTGATCATGAACTACAAGCATTGACCCGATCCATATTCCGTTGCGTATCGGGTTTATTCCCAACAATTAGTATCAGAGCGTTGCTTGTAAGTTCATAGTTGGAGTATGATTTTGATATAATAGGATTCTCCATGATCTTAGAATAAAGTTATTATTTTTTCCAATAAGAGGATACATGTTTTGATTTGATTATATTATGATTGATATGAAAAGAAAAAAAAAAATGGTTATTCTTATTGGACTTTTTAGTTCAATTTTTTGAATGCACTCACACTTAATGGTTAAGTAGGTGATTTGCATTCACCCAATTTTTGACATATGTTGATGTGGGATCACATGTATCATTACCTTATTGGACTAGATCATGGAGAATTTTTATTTTATCTTGATGGTTATGGGAATGGATTTAATATGTAAATCTATGTGGATGGTGGTATTTAATTGTTTATGTGAAACATGGAATGTGATGTGCGTTGTGCTCTCTTTCCCCTCTATCTCTCTCCCTCATTTTTTTTTTTATAAAATTATGTACTCCACCCCTTGGGCAATCCAATGGTGGGTTGTGTTTACCAAGGGGGTTTCTTCCCCAAGGAAAGTGTATAGAGAACTAGGTTGTAATTTTATTTATTTTATGTAAGTTTAACCGATAGAGTTTTTGAAGATCTTAAAGAAAGATGGAGGCCAACATACGATGATTGAAGGAGATAGAAAGGAGCATGAAGATGCAAAGAACAAAGCGTGGAGATGCCAATGGATGGAGCAAGCATTTTGTTATGTATCACTTGATGCATTGGATGCATAATTCTTTTCACATTAAATTAAATAATTATTGTTTTAGTGGGAGTAATAATACGTTATTAATACTCACTAAACCTACCATCCCATAACCACAATTTATATATGTGTTACCTTGTGCGTTGTATTTTTTATATATAGCGATATATTTTGTGCGCAATTGTTTTCCCTCTATTTTTAAAAGCATGTGTGATATGAATAGATCTTAACCGGTAGATCTTTGTTCATGGTCCCCTATTGATGATGGATGTAGAGGTAGGTAATGAGATCCTCATAATAGAACCGATAGGACGTTGTGAGGATCTCACTATCATACGGTCTGCACCTTCTCCTATTGGATAGGAAATGGACATGGATAGTGGGAGGGCACTACGTTAGTGGGCCATCTCTCATGATGCCATGATTCATTCCGAATCATTAGGAATACACATGACTTGAGTGTGTGTCAGCCGATAGGATACGGACATGACACTCAAGTGGTCAATTACATTGGAAGCCTAGGAAGAACACAGAATAGTCCACCCAATCACCGTATGTGGGATAATCCTCGATAGGGTAAGTTTTACATATAAGGATTGGTGAGTTCCAATACATTTTTTTTCATTATGGAGGGATATGAAAAGGATGAAGGACCATTGTTTTAATTAGCCCAAAATCAAAATTCAATGGTCTTGATATTTATTGTGTTCTTACTTGTACATGTGTAGATCTTTTCGACATGGCTGTCCCAATCAACAACACCCTTATGTCACTTATCATCTAATCAAAATTGACCGAACCAAATTATAAGGATTGGCATCGTAACATTATGCTCCTTCTCAAGGATGAGGGACTTGACTCTTTCCTAATGGAAGAGTCTCCCTCTATACCATCCGCTGACATGGATGGAACTGAGGATATTACTGAATTTATTGTAGAACAACTAAAGGAAAGGGTGGATATCTTCAAATCCTACCATCAAAGGGATTCAAAGACCCAACTGTATATTTTAAATTCCATTGACAAATCGATTGTCCAGTCTATTAAGGGAATATCTTTTACGAGTGACATGATGGCTAAGATCAAAGAGTTGTATAGCCAACAAGACACCCACATAGAGTACGAGCAGGTGGATAAGATCCATAGTCTCAAGATGGAACTTGGAACTCTGGTCTTGGACCACGTGATGAAAATTCGAAACCTGTTTGAACAATTGGAGGGTTTAGGTTCTGAAAAGTTCTCCTTGAGGTATAAGAGGAACATCATTTTTAAATCTCTCCCTGGCTCATTCAACTCATTTATTTTCAACTTCAATATGAACAAGTTAGATGTTCAGTTGACCGAGCTGGGTAATATGTTACAAGAAGCCGAAAGAGCGATTAAAAAGGAAAAGGCAGAAGTGCACCTCACCGAGGTGAAAGAAAGTTCTTCCAAGAACAAGGGAAAGAAAAAGAAGGGTAAGATCCATAAAGGAAAAAGCGAAAAAATTCAGAAGAAGAAATCTCCTAAGGAAGGAAAGTGTTTCTTTTGTGGGAAAGAGGGGCATTGGAAACGTAACTGCCATGCATACCTGGCTTCCTTCAAAAAGAAGTCAGACCGCAAGGATACTTTTGCAGAAGGTAATTTAAATATTTTTGTCTTTTTTAAAATTAATATGTCTATTGGACCATCTAACTCATGGCTTGTGGATACCGGATCTACGGTCCATGTCTGCAATATGTTGCAGGGATTCAAAGAGACAAAAAGATTGAACAAGAATGAAGTGTGTCTCAAGATGGGCACTGGAGCAGAGGCCAAGGGGTTGGCAGTTGGAACTTATAGCAAAGAATTTGATTCTGCATCTTTAGTTTTAAATAATTGCTACTATGTTCCTTCTTTTAAAAGGAATATTATTTCCGTTTCAAAGTTAGTTTCAAACAGTTATGTATTTACTTTTGGTACTAGACTTTCAATTCATTATAATAATATCTTTGTTGCTTCTGGATTTTTACAAAATGGTTTATTTTTTTTCTAGAACAACCCCTGATAACGAATGAGGTTTTAAATATCGATTTGAAACGAAAGAGAGCTCCAGTGAGTCCTACTTACCTATGGCATCTCAGATTAGGTCACATCAATGTAGACAAGATTAACAGGCTGGTGAAAGATGGGCCGTTAGAAAGCCTAAAGGTCGAACCATTCCCAACCTGTAAATCATGCCTACAAGGAAAGATGACCAAGAAGCCCTTTCCCAATAAAGGCAGGAGAGCCGATGGTTTGTTGGGATTAATTCACATTGACGTGTATGGGCCCATTAACATCCAAGCTAGGTATGGTTATGAGTACTTTGTGACATTCACCGATGACTATTCTAGATACGGTAGTATCTACTTAATGCGTAAGAAGTCAGAGACTTTTGAAAAGTTCAAAAAGTTTCAGGTTGAGGTTGAAAAACAATTAGATAAATGCATCAAGTCCATTTGATCAGATCAAGGAGGGGAATATTTATCAAACAAATTCAAAGCATAACTCACAATCGAGGGGATTGTGTCACAAATATCAAATCTGGGTACACCTCAACAAAATGGTGTATCTGAGAGACGCAACCGAACTTTATTGGACATGGTTCGAACCATGCTCACCTTTAGTGAGTTACCCTTATCCTTCTGGGGGTATGCCCTAGAGACTGCGATCTATATATTGAATAGGGTTCCTACTAAAACTGTACCCAAAACCCCGTTTGAATTATGGTATGGGCGCAAGTCCAGCGTAAAACACTTCAGGGTTTGGGGTTGTCCTACGTATGTCCGTAAACAACAAACAGATAGTAAGTTGGAGCCACGTTCTTTTAGATGCTTATTCTTGGGATACCTGAAAGGCACAACAGGTTACAACTTATATGACCCTGCAAATCAGAAAGTCATTGTTAGTAAGCATGTTACTTTCATTGAAGAAGATTTAATTGCCAAGAGAAGCGACCCTATTGTTATAGAAGAGATGTCTTCTATACCTGAAATGCCTAATCCATCAATTGAACCAACTATTGACCCCATCGAACCTAATATAATTCAGGAGCCACGACGTAGTGGGAGGACCATAAGACCACCCACATGTTATACACTTCTTACTGAAGACGCTAAGACCATAGAAGAATTCTATATGGTTACCACTGAATCGGATGACGATCCATATATATATAAGCAAGCTCTTTAAGATGTAGATGCACCCAAATGGGAGGAAGCCATGTGCTCTGAAATTGACTCAATGTATTCCAATATTGTTTAGACTCTGGAGGATCCACCAGAAGGCATAAAACACATTGGATGTAAGTGGATCTTCAAGAGGAAGAGAGACGTAGATGGAAAGGTTGAGAGATTCAAGGCAAGATTGGTAGCAAAAGGTTATACCCAATAAGAAGGTATGGACTATGAGGAGACCTTTTCGCCAGTAGCTATGATGAAATCCATCAAGATTTTGTTAACAATAGCCGCACACTACAATTATGAAATCTGGCAGATGGATGTGCAAACTGCATTTCTAAATGGATTTCTTGATGAAGAAATCTACATGCAACAGCCAGAGGGGTTCACTTCAAAAGGTGAAGAGAACAAAGTGTGCAAGTTGTTGAGATCCATTTATAGACTCAAGCAAGCTTCCAGGAGTTGGAACATCCGTTTTGATCAAGCAGTCAAATCGTTTGGTTTTGAACAGAACATGGATGAACCCTACATTTATTGTACGTAGATGACATTTTACTAATAGGGAACGATGTTGGGTTTCTTTCATCCATAAAGGTGTGGTTGTCCACCACTTTTTCGATGGAGGACTTGGCTGAAGATAGCTATATCCTTAGGATCAAGCTTATTAGAGATCGCCAGAAAAGGATGCTAGGCTTGTCACAATCCACATACATAGAAAAGATACTGGCAAGGTTTAACATGGAAAATTCCAAGAAAGGAAATGTTCCTTTTCGCCATGGAATTTCACTTTCCAAATCTCAATGCCCCAAGACTCCAGAGGACATTAAAGAGATGAAGAGAGTTCCCTATGTCTCTACAGTGGGAAGTCTGATGTACGCTATGTTGTGTACAAGGTCAGATATCTGTTATGTTGTAGGGATAGTGAGTTGGTTTCAATCTAATCCAGGAAAAGAGCATTGGACTACGGTCAAGAATATTCTCAAGTATTTGAGAAAGACCAAAGACTATTTTCTAGTGTATGGGCGTGATGAGTTGTCAGTAGTTGGATATATGGATTTGGATTTCCAAACTGAAAAGGATGATAGAAAGTCTACATCCGGTATGGTTTACCTTATGGGTGGTGGAGCGATTGTGTGGAGAAGCACCAAACAAAAATCTACAACCGATTCTACTACAGAGGCAGAGTACCTGGCAGTTGGTGATGCAGTTGAGGAAGGTGTCTGGCTCAAGAAATTTCTTACCGACTTGGAGGTTGTTCCAGAGTTAGTCAAGAACCCCATACCTTTATTGTGTGATAACAAGGGGGCAATTGCACAGTCCAAGGAGCCTAGGGCTCATCAAAGGAACAAACATGTGCAGCAGAAGTATCACCTGATTAGAGTGATAATCCAGTAAGGTGATGTAGCTGTTTTCAAAGTTGGCACTGCTGATAATGTGTCAGATGCGATGACAAAATGATTAGCTCCTATAGTGTTTGAAAAACATATTGAGAGTATGGGTGTAACTTTTGTTGGCAATTGGCTTTGATGAACAAGTGGGAGATTGTTGGAATTATGTGTCCATCAAACCCGAATTGTTAAATTATTGAATTTAATTTTTACATTTTATTATTTCATTTGGGCTTATAAGAATGTTCCATAGGTCTTTACCTAAAACTTGTCTGAACTAGGAATGGAACTGGACATCCCATTTATATGGTTTCCATACCGCATGTCACGAGAAATGGTGATTTCTGTGCATGGATGTGGGTACACGTCGAGAACGTGTATAGATGAGAATCTGGTACGTATATCTTATGTATTGCTACTGGTTGTGTGTGTGATATACTTACCTACCACTCGATGACCCTTTGACCTGAGAGATTCCATTTATTGCAGTGTGGCAGTACGGATTTTGGTAAGCTAATGGTTGATGTCCAATCAGACTATAAACCGATACACTAGATTCGTGATCCCGCATTGTAAACAAAGAGGATTCTCAACATGGAATCCACTGTCCGTACATAGGGAATATCTAAGAGAGAGAAAGTGATTGGTCGGAACTAAATCTAGATCCAGTGTTTATTCGAAATATTTTATTAATTTATTTTCAATATAAAATTACTATATAAATTATATTGAAAATTGATTTCGAAGTTTTTCGGCCGTCTGATTACAATCACATATTCTCTCGATCAACGTACATGATGAATTGGAGATTAATAGCATTAAAGTGCATACCCTATAATTCATTATGGGATATTAGGAAAGTGGAAGGGCATATGTGCAATAAAAGAGTTTATTGGACACATGGCATTGTAGGGGAGAACAAAATATTTATGGTTAAATATCTTTTTATATTATGGCAAGAGATATTATGAGAATATCTCATGAACCATAATTTAGAAAGATTGTATCCCTTTTGAGATTCTTTGTCTTCACTTTAGTAGCAAATTGGAGTTGCAAAAATTAGAAGATTCACAAAACACCAAAATGGAAGATTGAGCCAAGGCCAAGATGGAAGGAGGTTATTTGAGACCTAAGAATCTCCAAAACTATAAAAGAGGGAGAGGGAGGAGCCTCCCACGATTTTGGCAGTGCTCTCTCCCCCTCCCACGATTTCTCTCTCTCCCTTCTCTTGTAGTGGTGTGTGTGAGACTTGAGTTAGAGAACTCAAGAGGCTTTGGTGATTTTTGTGTTCTTCTAAAAGGTTGCAAGGATTGATCAAGGTTCAAAGTGTTGAACAATTTTTCAATTTCCAAGCTTGCATAAGTTGGAATACCTATTATCTATAAGAGGAGTTTCACTTGCGACTCTACGGTAACCATGAATGTTATTTTGAAATTGTTTCTTCCCTACTCTTGATCATGAACTACAAGCATTGACCCGATCCATATTCCAATGCGTATCGGGTTTATTCCCAACAGATCTCCCTCATTTTCATTTTTTGATGATGATAATGATGATGATGAGAGGAACTCATCACAAAAACTCTTCCAATTACCATAAGCAATAGCTTCGTAAAATGGCACACACCATGTGTACATTGTACTCTTCCTACTCCTCATTGTCCCTGCAGGAGCATGCTAGCCAAGGTAGTAATTAAGCAGCAGGAGTTGAGGGGTTTTTTTTTCTTTTTTTTGTTTTAAATTAAATTTATTTTAGGGTGGGGAATAATTATAAGGTAATTAACGAGAATAAAAGAGGTGGGGGGGGGGAGAAACTAATATAATAATATATTATATGTTTCTTCCAAATAGAAATAGTTGTGTAAGATAAGTATCAGGGCTCTTTAATTTGTGGCTTGGGGTTGTGTGGTGATGAACCCCAAATAAAGCTAACCAATCAGAGACCGCCACGTGGCGGAACCAGGCACGGCAGGGTAAACACCCCCTTGGGCGAGCTCCCGCATTTGGGCGAACTCCCCCTTAGGTGAGTTCCCCCACTTGGGCGAACTCCCCTTGGGTGAGCTCCCCTTGGGCGAACTCCCCCTTTGGTGCGGACCCTGTGTACATGGACAGACGTGTGCTGAAACACCGCGGATAAGATCAGAGCACCCCGCCTCCAACTACAAGACGTACACTACCTCCAGGACTTTAGGCCACCGCCTATCAGTCAACATAGCCACAATGGACTCAAACACCCAGAACCTATCTACAGTCTATCCATCTAAGACACCAAGTCCATCAGGATACAACGTCCAACTGGAAGATGACCTACCAAGAGCAAACCCTACTATTCAGGGACTCTATCAGCTATCAAAGACATCTCACATCAACTGGGACTCTCCACATCGCCACCCCCTGCTATAAAAGGGAAGGTATTCTATCTCATCATCCATCTTAAATTCTACTATTCACTCATCTGTTTGCTTAGAGAGATCTAACTTAGGCATCGGAGAGCCCTAGGTCGAAACCACGTCGATTCTCCTTTATCACTCAAGGTCTTTTGCAGGTTACGGCACTTGAAGGACCGCTGAACGATTTCTCGATGCAACAGATTGGTGCTGTCTGTGCGAACGACGCTAGCCATCACCTCTACTAGCTTGTTTCCATACTGTTCAATCATGGCACCGCGAGGCAAAAAGATCGCTCCCTACACCAATAATGCCCCAAGGGAGGGGAATGCATCACCTCCTCCAGAGAGCTCACATCGCAGAGCCAATGATCACATCTCTTTGGAGAGGGAAATCCCAGCCGATGATTAAGTCGCAGTGGGTGAACCCAACAATGAAGTGGTGGTGGAGGTGGTACCTGACCCCAATGCACCAGCAACTGTGGGTCAGATCAATGACCTGCAGCATTAGATCCTCGACGGCCAATGACTCTTTAGCGAGTACCTAAGGCAGAGGGCGGTGAACCACCATTGTAGACGGGAGGAGAACCCCGGGAGGTCACCTCCTAGGGGTGACAAGTTCGAGAGGCACACCAGACAGCAGGGAGAGCCATCCCAACTCCCAAGGAGAACAGTAGACCTCCCAGTATGGTCTAATCGTGGGAGAACACCATCACACCGAACTGTGGCACCAAGTCTAGAGGGCTCGATCAGGAGATCAATATTCCAAGGTCGGCTAGGGGGAGTTATGTACCAAGGTAGAGCCACTCTGATGGGGGTGATAGCCCCTCACGTTCACGTCAAGCCTCATCACGACGTGACCCTTCCCCGTCCCACCAATACTCAAGGCGGGAGGAGACTTCAAGGAGAGAAAGAAAATGAGGTCATAATGAGTGACCAGCTAGGCGGGAGAGACCATCGCAAGATGAGGAACTAGACAAGAGACTCCGAGAGTTGGACGAGAAGTTAGAAGGACTGAAGAAGCAGACTAAAGGCGAGACACACTCAATACCCGGGCAACATCCATTCTCAGAGAAGATCATGCTAGCCGCACTGCCATCCAGGTTCAGGTTACCCACCTTTGAACTCTACAGTGGAACCACGGACCCCAATGACTATATCAACTACTTCAATGGGATGATGACCCTGTATGGAGGATCGGACGTGGTCTCCTGTCGAGCATTCCTTACATCCCTCAAAGGTGCAGTGACTTCATGGTTCTCCCGACTACATCCGAGGTCGATAGGTTCATTCGCAGAGCAATGCGAGTAGTTCGTGATCCGCTTCTAGAGCAGCGTCAAGCAGAAGAAAACCACAGTCAATCTACTGAACGTGATACAGAACCCAGGGGAGTCCCTCAGGGAGTATGTCAGCAGGTTCATTAAGGAATCCCTGGAGGTCCAAGACTTAGATGACCAAACCCAGCATGTAGCCTTGGCCGGGGGTATCTGGGACCTAGAGTTGATCAAAGACCTGGCACGTTATGAGACCAAGACCATGAGGGAGCTCCTGGAGTGCTATAACAAGTTTACTAACATGGCAGAGATAGTATAAGCACGGAAGAAGGCGATTGAAGCCAAGTCCTAGGATAACAAGAGGTCGGTGACGGACGATCGCAAAGAGAGCAAGAGGTAGAAGACTGAGCGTCGATAAGACATGGGTGACTGCATCTCAGGAAGGGGTGACTGTTGCCTAGAAAGGAGTGAATGGACAAGCAGTCTAGAGTTCACACCCCTAAACACTACCAAGTCGTAGATCCTCATGCAAATCCAAGACCATGACCTAATCCGATGGCCACGACCTATGCTAGACGGCCTGAGAAGCGAAACCTTAACAGTACTGTCTCTTCCACAAAGACAATGGGCATAACACAGAGGATTGCTACCAACTAAAGAGAGAGATAAAAAATCTTACTAGAGCAGGAAGCTTGAATAAATACATAAAAGGAAGGCGTGACACAGAGGATTGCTACCAAGGAGACCGAGGTCGTGATCGAGAAAGAGAAGAGCCAAGGAGGGAAGAAAGGAGAGCGGATCGAGATAGGGAAAGAGACCGCATAGAAGAAAGGAGAGATGTACCCGAACCAAGCGGTACCAAGGGAGCCCCCATCCTCACCATACTCGGGGGACCTGGGCAAGAATCAACCAAGAAAGCCAAAGCCCACACCAGGTTCATGGGAGTAACAGAGAAGCCAAGCAAGATGGCAAAGACCAAGACGGTGATCTCCTTCTCGGATGCAAACTTGGAAGGTGTCAGCTTTCCACATGAGGACACCCTGGTAGTACAAGTGGAGATAGCTAACCGACCAGTGCACAGGGTGCTGATAGATACTAGGGCGTCCATGGACGTGCTCTCATTGGAAGCCTACCGCCAATTCGGATTTGGCGACGACCAACTCAAGCCAGAGCCCACCTACCTCCATGGGTTCTCGGGTGCTACAGCCTCCATCAGAGGCACTATAGAACTACCCGTCACCTTTAGAGAACACCCTCGACAGGTGACCATCATGGTGAACTTCATGGTCGTCAAGTCCATGGTATCATTCAATGGCCTCCTAGAGCAACCATCTCTGATAGCCCTTAGAGGTGTCGTATCTCTGCTCCACCTAAAGATGAAGTTCCCCACTGACAATGGAGTGGGTGAAGTCTGAGGCGACCAGAAGAAAGCTAGAGACTGTTATGCCACCTTTGTGAAGAAGAACAATGGCAACACACGAGGGATGGCGCTGTGCATGGAGAATCTGGCCAGCGACAAGAGAGATGAACTGACAAAGAAGAGAGGAAGACCAGTGGAGGACCTTATCCCATGGCTACTTAGCAGGGACGACCCCTCCAAAGTTGTGCAGCAAAAAGAAGAGCTGGGACACCTCCTCCAGAGCAACATGGTTGTCTTCGCCTGGTCAACTGCCGACATGCTAGGCATACCCAGGTCCATAGCAGAGCACAGACTACACATAGACCCTACCAGGAAGCCCATCCAGCAGAAGAGACAAAATTTTACCCTCGATCGACAAGTGAGTATCAAGGAAGAGGTCGAGAAGTTGAGCCAAGCAAGGTTCATCCGAGAAGAGAAGTTCCCTACCTGGCTCGTAAACGTGGTCATGGTACCCAAGCAGAAGGGGAAGTGACGAATGTGTGTCGACTACACTGACTTGAACAAGGCGTGCCCAAAGGATGAGTACCCACTACCCAAGATCGACTTATTAATCGACGCCACTTTAGGCATGAGATGCTGAGTTTCATGGATGCCTACTCAGGTTACAACCAGATCCTCATGCATGAGGATGATGAGTCTTACACTGCCTTCTGAATGGACAAGGAGAACTACTGCTACCGCGTTATGCCGTTCGGGCTAAAGAATGTAGGGGCCACCTACCAAAGAATGGTCAACAGGATGTTCGAGGAATAGATCGGGCACAACAAGGAAGTGTACATGGATGGCATGCTTGTAAAGAGCGTCCGAGCCCACCAGTACCTGGCCGACTTGGAAGAAGCATTCACTGTACTAAGAAGAAATCAGATGAAACTAAATCCTACGCTGCGTTTGGGGTAACGTCAAGGAAATTCCTAGGGTTCATGGTCTCAGTACGTGGAATAGAAGCCAACCCCTCCAAGATCAAAGCCATTCAAGATATGGCACCACCTCGATCGGTCAGAGAAGTGTAAAGGTTAAATGGAAGGATCACCGCCCTTTCAAGGTTCGTGTCACGGTCAGGAGACAAGTGTCTGCCATTCTTCAAGACATTAAAGAATCTCTGAAGTCCTAAAGACTTTACATGGACGGAGGAGTGCCAGAAGGCATTTGAGGAGCTAAAGTAATACCTCAAGAGTCCACCACTGCTTGGACGACCAGAACCTAATAAAGAATTGCAGATCTACTTGGCGGTGACCCTTATTGTGGTGAGCGCAGTACTGTTGAAGGAAGAGGGTAAGGTACAAAGACCTATCTACTATGTCAGTCATGTGTTGATTGATGCAGAGACCAGGTACACAAGGATTGAGAAGGTTACCTATGCATTGGTGATCGCAGCTAGGAAGCTAAGACCTTACTTATAAGCCCATAACATCATGGTCCTTACCGACCTACCATTAAAGAAGGTATTACACAAGCCAGACGTCTCCGGATGATTGATCGCCTGGGTCGTCGAGTTGAGTGAGCACGACATCAGGTTCCAGCCCAAGATGACAATAAAAGGTCAAGCTCTAGCAGACTTTGTCGCTGAATGTACCCTTCTAGAGAGCGAACCAGAAGCAGAGGAACCAGAGGACCAGGATCGAGGTTCGTGGGAGATGTACGTGGATGGTTCGAGTAACTCTACAAGAAGTGGGGCTGGCTTCTTACTCACCAGCCCTGAAGGATTTGAATCCAGTACGCTTTTCGATTCACCTTCCTAGCATCCAACAATGAAGCAGAGTACGAAGCACTACTGGCTGGACTCCGGGTGGCTAAAGCCATTCAAGTCACACACCTATCCGTCCGAAGTGACTCCCAACTTGTAGTGAACCAGGTGAACGGAGAGTATGAAGTGAAGGTCGAGCGAATGGCATCATACCTAGCACGGGCCCGAGAATTGATCGGGGAGCTCGTGAAGTTTGAGATGGTTCGGGTTCCTAGGATCGAGAATGCCACCATAGATGCACTGTCCAGGCTAGCCAATGATGAACTCAGAAACCTGGCCAGTGCAGTATATGTTGAAATACTACACGAGCCAACATATCAGGAGAAGCAGGTTAGTGAGATTAAGGAAGTACTTAGTTGGATGGACCCTATATTCAACTACCTACAGAATGACGTCCTACCAGAAGACAAGGTCGAGGTAAAAAAGATAAGGATGAGAGCTGCAAAGTACACCATCCTCGACGGAGTACTATACAAGAAGGGAGCCACAACACCATTGCTTCGGTGCCTAGGACCCAAAGGAGCCCAGTACGCCCTGGCAGAGGTACATAAAGGGATATGAGGAAGCCACATGGGGGGAAGAGGTCTAGCCTACAAGATCCTCCGCCAGGGACTTTATTGGCCGAGAATGCAAGAGGAAGCGGTGCAGTACGTCAAGGCATGCGAGCAGTGTTGATTGTTTGCCCTTGTACCCCATCTACCCGCCACTAAATTGACATCGATCCTCAACCCCATTCCCTTCGCCATATGGGGGCTAGAAATCCTAGGCGACTTCACAGCAACGTCAGGTAACCGCAAGTACTTTGTGGTCGCCATAGACTACTTCACCAAGTGGGTGGAAGCCAAGCCATTAGCTAAGATCACAGAGAATGAAATGGAGAAGTTCGTCCGGGACGACATCATCTACAGGTTCGGTGTGCCCAAATTTATAGTCTTTGATAATGGGAAGCAGTTCAACAACCCCAAGTTCAGAGCCTTCTGTTAGAGATACAATATTGACTATCGACCTGTATTGGTAGCCTACCCACAGGCCAATGGTCAGGTGGAGGTGACCAACAGAACGTTGCTGGATGGAATAAAGAAAAGGTTAGAAGGAGCCAAGGGGAAGTGGGTCGAGCAACTACTAAGCATTCTGTGGGCGTATCGCACCACAGTAAGGACACCCACAGGGAAAAGCCCATTCCGCTTGGCATATGGCACAGAAGCATTGGCACCAGTAGAGGTCCTCGCCATGTCGCATAGAGTACTGCACTTCAATGAGAGAACCTATACAGATGGACTGCGAGCAAACCTGGACTTCCTGGACGAGGTACATGAGAAGGCGTTGTTGAGGAACATGGCATATCAGCAGCGAATAGCTAAGTACTACAACATCAGTGTGAGAGAACGATTATTCCACCAGGGAGACTTAGTCCTAAGGAGGGCAAGTGCATCACAGCCAAGGAAGGAACGAAAGCTATCAACCAACTAGGAAGGACCTTACATAGTTTCCAAGCAGATACATCCAGGGACATACTGCTTGAAAACTTTGGGGGAAATAAGGTAGACCGTACCTGGAACTCGGAACACTTAAAGAAATACTATCAGTAGAAGTAACGACAGTAGCACCGCCAACAGCAGTGGTAGTAGTAGCAGTAGTAGCAGTAGATTGCATTACAATTTTCAAGGATAATTTGAAAATTTTTATTTGAAGTAAATAGTTGGTTTCGAAATACTTGCACTCCCACCACACACACCAAGGTCTGTTGACCACTGAGGCGCAATGCCACCAAGGCCCGTTGGCCACCAAGGTCTGTCGACCACTGAGGCATAATGCCAAGGCCCGTTGGCCATCAAGGTCTGTTGACCACTGAGGCGCAAAGCCAAGGCCTGTTGGCCACCAAGGTCCGTCGACCACTGAGGCGCAATGCCAAGGCCCGTTGGCCACTAATGTCCGTTGACCACTGAGGCGCAATGCCACTAAGGCCCGTTGGCCACCAAGGTCCGTTGACCACTAGGGCACAATGCCCCCAAGGCCCGTTGGCCACCAAGGTCCATAGACCACCAAGGCGCAATGCCACCAAGGCCCGTTGGCCACCAAGATCCGTAGATCACCAAGGCGCAATGCCACCAAGGCCCATTGGCCACCAGGGTCCGCTAACCACTAAGACTTCGCACCCCTAAAGACTACAGACCACCAGGGGTTGCAAAAAATAAAGGGACTCATCGAAGCAACAAGGATCACATGAGTACTACATCAACACCAAAGGAAGAAAAAATCAAATACTATAATCCGAGAAGGAAGTAAACATCACAATTCAAGAGTTCAAATCCAAAGGTTCAACATCCAAAAAACACACATATGATCAGGGAGCATCAGATGGAGGAGCGGCATCCGACCTAGCAGGGGACATCATGTCGGCCTTAGCAGAGAGAGCAATGCTCTCCTCTGGTAAAGCCACGCCCTCCTCTGTTGCCGCAGCACCCTCCTCAAGAGAAGCGTGAACCTCAGCAACTGTCTCGGGGAGCAGTGTGGTTACCTCCGGGAACTCCGAGAAATCATAACCTAGGGTCTTCTCTAGGATGTGAACTGCTAAGTCCCTGATGCCTATGTCATATATCTGCTTGTTGTACTTGTAAAAGTACGTAGTGATCTTAGAAAATTGTTGATACGCCGCTACCGCTCGCTCCCCTGCCTCTGATAGCTCAACCTCGTGACTTTGCCTCAAGGTACGAAGCTCCTCCTCCAAAGCCTGGACTCTAGATGAACTCTGAGTTGCCACTGCAGTAGCCACCCTGAGCTCCTCCGAGACACTCCTCTCATGAGCCACAGCCTCCTCCCGGGCGGCCTTATGACCTTGAAGCTCCCTTTCCCTACTCTACATCGCGCGCTTTTGCTGGACCTCACGAAAAGCATGACCCTCCAGACGGAGCACCGCCTCTATGACCCGGTGCTGGACCTACAACCGACATGGTTGTCAAGGAACATTCTCAAGCACCAAAGAAGCAATGACACAAAAAATAAAGACAGAGAAGAACGACTCACATAAGCTATGTCCTGATAAAGGCTCTGCGACAGGAAGGCATCACTAAATCCCTGAACAACAGAAAGCTCCACAGGAAGCCTCCCCTTATTCAGCCACTCTCGACATGCGCCACGACTGGCCAATGTCGCTCCCTCCTGAAGATCCCAGGGAAGCACCAAAGGGAAGGAGGTCGGCGGGGCTGCAGTAGCATCAACAGAAGAAGGGGTCCCCCCTTTGCCTTTAGAGGGGAGTGGAGCAACCGATCTAGACGCAGAGGTGGGAGGAGACGTCCGGGGAAGAAGCATGCGTGGCCCAGTCCTCACCATACTAGAAGGATCAGGACCACCTTTCCGCTTAGTCCCAACCACCGGGGAAGGAGAAGAAGTAGGAGCGGGTCGAGATGAGGACGTGCAAACGGGTGAAGACCGCGGGACGAACACCCAAAGAGGCGAGGACTCCCAAGTAGGTGAGGATGGCAGATGAAGGCGCAAAGGGGAGGACGCCCAAGAGGGCGAGGACCGCGGATGAAAGCCCGAAGAAGCGAGGATGCCCAACCGGGCAAGGACCACGGATGAGGATGCCGGATGGGCGACCCACGGATCGTGAATGATGGGTCGACCAAGAATGAGCATTGATGTGTGTCGATCAAGCACCAAGCGAAGTGTGGTCAAGGCAAGCTAAGCACGAACTAAGGAGGGGCATGTGCATGGAGCAACGACCAAGCACCAAGCCACATGTGCCATGAGACTAACCATGGCCCAAAGAGCTAGAAGAAGCCAAGAAATGATAGTCAACAAACAAGAGGATGTCACATCACCCTTTGCCACCAAAGGACAAACACCTTATGGGCAACAAAAAGTGAAGGCCAAAAGCAAAGCAAAGGTAGAGATTCAAAAAGCAAGAGAGAGAAGAAGAGAAAAGCAAGAGAAGAGAAAAAGTGAAAAGAAAGAAAAAAGGCAAGAGTATATATCTACAAGGGAAAAAAAAAGAACAAAAGTGAGAGTGGGGAGGTTTGAACCCTCAACCTCTCCCTCATCGAATAATTTACAAGCAGAACCCTGAAGAGAAGATTATTCATCGAGAACCCCTTGAGGGGCATACAAGCTTAAGAAATACTCTCTTGAGCGTTCCACTCCAAGAGAGTGGGGGGCGAATAATGAACCCCAAATAAAGCTAACCAATTGGAGACCGCCATGTGGCAGGACTAGGCACAGCAGGGTCAACACCCCCTTGGGCGAGCTCCCTCATTTGGGCGAACCCCCCCTTGGGCGAACTCCCCTTTTGGCGTGGACCTTGTGTACGTGGATAGACGTGCGCTGAAACACCACGGACAAGATCAGAGCACCCCACCTCCAACTGCAAGATGTACACTACCTCCAAGATTCTAGGCCACCGCCTATCAGTCAATGTACCCACAACGGACTCAAACACCCAGAACCTATCTACAGCCTATCCATCAAAGACACCAAGTCCATCAGGATACAACGTCCAACCGGAAGATGACCTACCAAGAGCAAACCTTGCTATTCAGGGACTCTATCAGCTATCAAAGACATCTCACATCAACTGGGACTCTCCACATTGCCACCCCCTGCTATAAAAGGGAAGGTATTCTATCTCATCATCTATCTTGAATTCTACTATTCACTCATCTGTTTGCTCAGAGAGATCTAACTTAGGCATCGAAGAGCCCTAGGCCGGACCTACACCTGTTCTCCTTTGTCACCCAGGGTCTTTTGCAGGTTATGGCACTCGAAGGACCGCTGAGCGATTTCTCGACGCAACATGTGGTTATCGTATTACGCACATATCCCAAATCGCCACCTCAGCATATATGCCCATCCAATGGTTGGGTATCGAGCTCCTTTCAAATTTGAATTTTGAGTGACATTTTTGAGGAGCTTCCAACCATTGGATGGGCATCTATGATGAGGTGGCGAGCGGGCTGGGAGTTGTGCGTAGAGGATCCAAATCCGTAAAGATAATGTACAAAACTAGAAAGTAGAAACCATGTGTTAGGCGTGGCGACAATGCCTAGGCACATAACTGTCTTGGGGCGTCTGCAAATGACCGCCTTGCCACCCCCCCCTCATGTAAAGGTGGAAATTTCCAAGCGGTTGTGTGTCTAGGCGTGATCGCCACACCTAGCTAGCACGGGTTGCATTTTATTCCCCATATATATAAAACTTACCTGTCATGGTTTTTGTTGGATAAGTGAACCCATACATGGTAACTAATTGGCTCCAAATAAGTTTGGTAGTGTCTAGTTGTTCAATATATAGTCGTGTCCTAGCTCCACACTTTCTTGTGAATATTGAAAGAATTTCTTCGTTTCTTGGCTTCCAATCCTCATACTCTTTGCTAGAAGTATTTTCAAGTTCATGTTTTGTTCCAACCACATAATCCCACACTCCTTTCTTCTTCAACAATTTTTCCATCTTGTCTTTCCAAACCTTATAGTTTTCTTCTGTCAAAATAGGAATGTCGCCTTCGGTTACCATTTCTGTTATTGATGAGACATTAGTTTCCTTCGGTGCATCCATATCTATATTTATGAATGAAGAAAGCAAATTATATATTTTCTTCAAGTAATATATCATATCATACTATTATATAAAAGCAAATTGTGGCAAATCTTTTAGTTCATATTCTACCCTTCATTCTTATCTAAAATTTCCTTCTTCAATTCTTAATCTTTATGTCATTCTTTCTTATAATTTCATAATCTTAGGTACCCTTAGTATTAATTAATATTAATAATATTCATTATTATTTAAAACAAATCTCTTCATAAAATTAGATTTACCAAAGGTAAGTCGGTTAACAATTATGGAGAGAAAATCTCTTCATTCCTCCCACAAACCTTGTCTTTCTCTTCAATATACCCTTTCGTTCAATATCTCTTCCTCTCCCTCGTTTCAATATATCCTTTCGTTCTCTAGCTCTTCCTCTTCCTCCCTTTACTCTTTGGCTCTTCCACGGATCCACGAGATGTCGAGAACCCCAAGTCCACAACCAAAGACTCGTTCAAGGCTTCAAGGCTACAAACTCTTCGGCTCTTTCACGGTATGTATGTGTATAGTTTTTTTTTTTTTCTTCTTCTTCTTCTCTCATCTGAGACTCACTTCACAGTTCATAGTTTCAGAGTTTCAGACGTCTCGAGACTCTCTACTCTTCTTTTTGTTTTTATTCTTATTCTTCTTCTCTCAGTCTCACGAGTCACGACTCTCACTTGTTTTTCTTTTTTTTCCTGTCTGCTTCTCACTGTAATGGATACCGGCAACTCCTCTGTCCTCATCTTTCCTCCAATTGTTCTTCTCTCACAGTCTCATGACTCTCCTGTCTGTTTTTCTTGTTGGATTCTTTTTTTTTTTTTTTTTTTTTCTGTTGCTCCTCTGCTCCTCACGGTAATAGACTAAGTCATTTTTCTTTTATTTTCTCTGTTGCTCCTCTGCTACTCACGGTAAAGAACTAATAGTTTCTTTCTTCTTTTTTTTTTTGTCCCCTCTCCTGTTGCTCCTCCTCACGGTAATGGACTAATGGAAGTTTTATTTTTTTTTCTTCTCCTGTAACACTTCTTCTTCCTCCCTTTCTTTTTTTGTTCTTTGATTCAAGTATTAAACTCATGCTTCTTTGTTAGTACATGTTGTGGTGTGGTGATGGTCTGAAATCTGAATTTATTGATTTATTTATAGTTAATTAGTTATAACTCTGTCAAGCAGCTGACATATTAATGGTTTCTCATCTTGGTAGTGTTCTTTATTGCTTGAGCTGTTATCTTGATCTGAAAACTGTTCAAATTATTTCCCTTTTATTACGGTAGGCTTCGCCCATTGCTAAAGGTGTGCAGCACTTTGAATCACGCTTCAGTCTTCTCTTCTTGATGAGAAGGAAAGACCTCAGCCATCCACGTATTTATCTATTCTTCAGCTACACGAAAAGTGATATTTTCCTTTGAAAGGATGGATGACTTAAGGCTTTGAGAGTTGTTAACAGTATGGAGAAAATACAATGTCTTTGAGTCTTTTGCCAGAGGGCGAAGGAAGTAAAACTAATATTAGCATAGCAAAAATTGGAAGGAGCTGGTATTGATGAGAAGAAATTGGTAAGATCTTGATATGCTTTTCGGCCTTTACATGCATCTGATGAATTCAACAACCCAATTCTCCAATCTTTGGGGCTAAAAGCTGCTACTAGGTAAGTGTAGCTTCCAACTCTTAGTAAACCGAGTTATGCAGTTTCAATAAGTTATGGGGTGAGCATACTGTGGCGGTTTTTGTTTTCTCGAACTGGATACTTTTATGGTAATTTAAAAACTACCTAAGTTGCTCATCGTTCTCACTTTATGATAGTCCTGAGAGGGATCTCCAATTCAGGAATCTTCAATAAGAATAAGAAAGATTAAATTACAGAGGACAGCAATAGAGTGAATCTTGGGGTAGAGGCTCAATTGGGGAGGAAAAACCCCAAGGGAAGGCTGCTATAATTGGCCTGAGATGGTTTATATACCAACAATTCACCCATTCACATGGTCTTCCTTGATGCAAAAATATTATAAGTTGGCCAAATTTTAACCTTTTATAATTTGATATTGTGAGCTTTTAAATTTACAGTCTTTTCAAGCTATTCTGTTTTTACATCTATCTCAAGTCTATAGAATCACGATCTTTGTGCTTGATGTTTGATAGTAGGCATTTATGTGTGAACTCTATCCTCTAAGATTTAGGTGGTGCCTGTTTATTTATGCTTTCTAACTTTTGTAGGTTATTGCCGGTTTGGAGGATTTAATGGGGACTCTTACTATTTGTACCTGTACCTAGACTATCTGATAATCTTACCTAGGAAGATTTCATAGGAACTTGAGCAGATATAGAAAGCGGATTTCGTGGTTTTAATCCTGAACGGCAATCTGTGGTATGTTATTGTCATATTTGACCCCATAAATCTTATGGTATCTGAATGTTATTGGGAAGTTTATTGGCATTTATAGGGTGAGATTGTTTACATTTTGTAAATACTGAATCATCACCTCGCCAAGTTGGGATTGTTATTAATTCTACATCTTCTTTGTCAAATTGTGTAGTTAAAATTTTTATATTGATAACCCAATGGTGTACAATAATTACTTAGCTGCATCAGCAATTGGATATCATGCAAATACTCATTTAAAATTGCTTACACTTAACAATCTCCCTTTCCTGTTAGAATTGAATACGTGGTAGAATTCTCTAATTAATATCTTCTTTACTTGAACCTGAGAGTCTAAGACAATAGCTTTGGCACATGTTGGTTAAAAGTAATTTAATTAGCTCTCTCTCTCTCTCTCTCTTTGTGCAATGTAACAAAGGTCCTCTTGCATGTGCACATTTACTAGTATATATATATATATATATATATATATATATATATATAGAAGCCAGATAGTGAATATTGTAATTTCTTGATAATTAATATCGATCTATGGATGTTCCAAGTTACAATCTATCCATGATCCAACCTACCAAGGTTTCAACAATGCATCCCTATCAGAGTATTGCAGCACAGCAGTGGAGGAAGTGAAAATTAAGCTTGAAAGAGTTTTTTTTTTATTCCACCCCTGTGTCAAGGCATAGGAACGGCGTATTTCTGCACGAGTGGGTAGTGGTGTTCTCTTTCCTAATAAAAAATTATATAAAAAACATTAAGAAATGAGAAGTGGGCCCTAGGAAAAGATAGGGTTTCTAACTAAGCGGGGCCAGAGCAAGAAAAGAGTTCTTACACTGATTTTTATATAGGTGGACCTAAAGGGTGTTAAAAGCAAATCAAAACCGTTTACAGAAATCAAACCGAACCTTTTAAATCAAAACCATCTAATAAATGGTTTGGTTACGGTTTCAAAATTGAAATTGTTTAATTAAATGGTTTAAACCGAACTGGACCGTTTGACACTATTAGATGTACATAAATGTGTCAAAATCAAACATAAACTGTTTATCAAAACCGAATCGAACCATTTAAATCAAAACCATGAAACCATTTAATAAATGATTTGATTATGGTTTCAAAATTGAGACCGTTCTGTTCAATTTCTATTGAACAGCATTCAATAGAATCTGTGTGTGTGTGTATGTGAGAGAGAGAGAAAGAGAGAGACCTCCAGTTAACTTACTTGCAATCCTGCATTGATAATAATGAATATACTAAAAATAGAAATAATTATTTTTCATGTAAATTTGCTCAAGTCAACAGAAGGAAATCAGGTTACTCGGTCAATAACAGCTCCTCCAGAAATAATTAAATAAATAAATAAAAAGAGGTCTATCATCTAGAGGATTCTTCTTACCCTGATCAATGAGAGTTCAGCAGTGGAAGCTGTAGCAATATAATAATTGAGCGAGAGAGAGAGAGAGAGAGAGAGGGAGAGAGATGCAAACGAGTAATATTAATAAGGAATAAGGGCAAGAGATCGCTGTCTAGTTGCGTAGTGCCTACATTAGCGTGGGAACAATGAAAACGCACACATGAGCATCACCATTGATGTTGGTGGTACTTTCACGTGCTCCCATGCTAGGAAACGAAGAGTGAAATGGGGGGCGGGGGAGGGGATGACACTGAAATTACAAATATAACCTCATTTCGAAGGGGTTAAGTGACGTAACCAAGGATTAAAAAAAAAGTAGTAGTTATCAAGACTGCCCCATAATAATGCATATATCCTAGTATCTCCAAGTTTGTGTGTATTGCGGCGGGGTCGTGCACAAGTCCTGGGGGAATTAACCTCCATTTTCCAAAAAAAATAGCATATATCAAAAAAAAAACAAAACTGATTTTCATGTAAATTTGTTCAAATCAAGAAAGAAAACATGGTACTAAATTTTTTATTTTTTTTTTGTTGAATAACATGGTACTAAGTTAGTAACACCCCTTCCAAATAAATAAATAAATAAATAAAATGAGGCCTCGAGAATCCTTCTTACCGTCAATGAGATTTCACCAGGAGAAGCCGTAGAGCAATATAGCAACGAGTCGTCCCTCAATTGTGAAGTTTTCTGGAAAGCCACAATGGATGGAATTCGACCATCTCTAACATATATATAGTAAATGCAAGAGCCACAGTTGTTCTTTGTATTTTATTGCTTTACAAAGTTACTTCTAGAAGTTTACCCAAAAAAAAAAAAAAAAATTACTTCTGGAAATTCCCTCCCCTTGGCCACAAAAGGAAAAAAAAAATTGCATCCTAAAAACAAAGTTACCCATATACAATGCAAAAAGGCTCTTGTCCTGCAGTGGCAGGAGCTGGAGCGTCCAGCCCATGGGAACCACAGCAAAAACAGGGGTGGGATGGTTATTTCACAGGTGGGGACCAGGTAAAATTGCATCCTAAAAACAAAGTTACCCATATACAATGCAAAAAGGCTCCTGCCCTGCAGTGGCAGGAGCTGGAGCGTCCAGCCCAGCAAAACCACAGCAAAAACAAGGGTGGGGTGGTTATTTCACAGGTGGGTCCCTCCTGGTCCCCACATGTGAAATGACACCCCACCCCTTGTTTTTGGGTGGTTTCCATGGGCTGGACGCTCCAGCTCCCGCCACTGCAGGACAGGAGCCAAATCCTATACAATGAGCCATCTAATAACTTTAATGTGGTTATGCTTTGTCTTTTGGACTTAAAGTGGAGTTTAGGGTTGTAAAAGCAATGTTTATGCTACACTCAAGGTGTCTAATTCCTTATTAGTTGAAACATTAAAAAGATAAAGAGGGAGGTGAATAAAGGGTTTATAAATTGTTTTATACTACATTCAAGGTGTCTAAGTCCTTGGTTGAAACAACAATAAACACTTTTATGGAGTAAGAATGTAAGAAAATTAAGGAAGGAAAACCAACTTCCCAAGTAATCTCTTCATGGCATGTAAAACACTTTAGAACTTTTAATTTAAGAGTCTTACCTTTTCCTATGACTCCCTCCGCTTTCATGTAAAAAGAGAGCAAATACAAAATTTTCATATAAAATAAGATTTTCACTATTTATTTAAACATATGATACTTAAAAAGACAAAGGAAAAAAAATTACAGGGAATTTTACTTTTAGGTAAAACATAATTTCAAAGAAAAAGTGTAAAGCGAAATAAACAGTGCCTAAAGGGCAATCTATCTATAGGAAAAACTATGACCTGGCCATATAGTGGAGCTTTTCATATCCAACGATCGATATGGTCCCACATCGGTAATCTGAGACCTTGGATGTAATTTTAGATATCATTGGGCTATCTCCACCTAATAGCTTAAGTTTTTATGTTGGATTATATATTAGCGCTAGTCTATTCCTATCCAAAGGCTCAAATAGAAAGACTAGCAATATAAAAGGAACGGGTTGGGGGGGGTGGTTGGACAACATGCAATCAAGATCAACTCCCAAATGAATCACACAAAGCCCACCTCATTGTCCGGTAAATTTAAGCAGCATTCCTAAACTTACTTAACTATAATGGGCTGGGCTTGGGCATCCTACCTTCTAGCCCATATAACTATGCAAGCTCAAGCTACGCATATAACTCAAGATCCCCAGCATTCAAGCTAAAGTCATGGCCCTAGATTGCATTCCTTGGTGTGTATATATAGCAGTGGATGGTCTTTCTTATGAAAAAATTTTATACACAACATCGCTTTATCTTTGTTACCTTGTGTCGATCTCTGTTATAGATTCATTATGGTTGGGATTCCTCTATAAAAGAAGGGAGTATCTGATTGATTCCTCTATAGCTGTATTTATAACTTGACATCTTCTTTTTAATTGTCTTTTGTCTTATTCTTAAAAGGTACTTAAGATAGAGCATATATGGGTTTTCAAAAATAAGTTGAAAGTGACATGTTATTATCGATCATTTCTATATACATTTTTCGAGTACGCATAAGATTTGACACTAATTTCTAACCCTTATAGTGTGAGGTTACAAATTCTAACACCTTGAGGGCGTCAATAAGAAAATCCCTCTATGTTTTGCTTAATTGATTTTATAAGGTCACACTAATCATGCCACATTTTTTGACTGAGCATTGAAAATATCCCCCCCCCCCCAACTCTTAAATATGTGCATTTGCCACATAGAAAGATATCAAGGAAGCTTCTTTTTTGACACGTACTAAACAAAAGGATGTTCCTTTTTTTGTTTCATCTGTCTTCCATTCTTTTATGGGAAAATTTTATTGTCACCAAAGTTGGTTACAACAAAATGGTAACCTTACTTTCTTACCATTTTAGTGTAACCTTAATTTCTAACCTTTTTAGTGTGAAACAATGTAAACTTAAATTAAGAAGTCGATGATTATGACCTTTGTATTTTAATTGGCAAAAGCATATCATTTTAGTGGAACAAGTCCCAAAAAAAAGGAGCCTATGCAATCACACCCAGCAGGCCTTATGACCTTAATAAAAGCATATCTTTTTTTTTGTTCCACCAAGAAAATAAAAGGTCGCATAGAAGAAATATAACAATAAACACCGAAATCACTCATATTCTTAGCATTATAAAATACCACACTTTACACATGATTGTACATTACACTTCTTTCTTATATTGTTCCCTCTACAAACACGCTAATGGTAAAGTATATATTATTACTACCTACCCATTCCGGCCTGCATGCTTATTTAACTCTCTTTCCAAAGACATGTGATGAGGATGTGGTAAACATCAATTGTATGAACAAGAGAAATTCCACCAAAGCATATATGGTGACTGGGATACTTGCTAGTAAGACAATTATAAAGAAGATACGTAGACGAAGATCATAGTGAAGCATAAATAAGATAGCTGCGACAAATGCTATCATCAATCCCACTATAGAGACGAAGAGAAATAAAAGGCCCAGCGTCAACATACGAGGCAAAGTCGAGAAGAAGTCTTCTTCCGCATATCGTGAAGTAATAATGGCTAGAAACAGCAACATTGAAGCGACCGAAGAGCAAAGTGCCGTTATGTTTGATATGACAAAAACTATTGGAAATTTGCCTTGTATGTAATTGGGTTCTCCTCCTCCTCCTCCTGTATGACCACCTGGTACGGTAAACACTGTTGCAAACATAATTGTAGTGATAAGTGTTGCTACCACCATGCATTGTGTTGATGTTTCCTTCATCCATGCTGCTCCTTCTTTAACTAGGTCTTTATGCTCCTCTGCAAATAATATTCTTGGTGTTTTCCCTTCTTTGTTTGGATCCACTCTATTGATGGAGTATGTAATACTTTCCACTTCCTAACATGAAAATAAAAAATAAGAAGTTTCTAAATTAACACATACATACTTGATGACTAGAATTAACTTGACATAAAATCAATGTATGAGAGAATTAAGCAAGGGAATTAAAATCAGGTACCTTATACCAAAGTAGCTCACGTTGCATTTGGAAAGCTACTCTAGGAATTTAATTGACCCTCTGAATAGGTGTTTTTTTGGCAACTAGTGATGGCATCGCTAGTGCGATAGCAACGGAAGCGTAAATAGGATCACAGTATCGATGGAGAAGTCATTCAAAATAGAATGAAGCAGTGATCGATTATTACCTAAGCCTCACAAGTGCAAGACCTCCAACCGATGATAGCCCTTTCTCAATCGTTCCACGCACCACGCAAGCTTTGCGTTCCCACCACGGTCAAGCTTACTCCTCCACAGTTCCAAGAACACAATAGCTTGGACCACCTCTAGGATCAAATACCAAGAGAACAAGAGAGGGAGAAGACGATTTTTCTAGGAGGGAGAGAGAGCTCTGCGATTTTGCTTTGGGTTTCCTTGTCTTGTGTGATTTTGTGATCTCATGAATATATATATTTCTCTCACAAAATCCCCTTATTGCAAGCTCACATGGGATAGATATATTGAGTTACTATAAGTGACTCAATTATCTCCCAACCAATCTTTCTCTAAATTAGGAAAGACATGGATTGCTAGGAAAATCCAATCTTGAGTGAATATGAATATTCTCTCCATTGGGTTTCCTTTTCTAACAACTAGATGTAACATCCAGTTTCCTGATGCATCCCCCCTTCATACACGATCATTCTTTTTGATGAGCTTAGATGATGGATAAGCCCGAAAACCTTTTCCTGACTATTTTTTATTGCATGGCGAAATACTATTCGGCTATTATCTCTTTGCAATTTCAATAGAAGCTGAGGATAGTTGTTGATGTTGGATGTAACAATTTTTCACACATTCTTATTATACTCAATTATATATATAGTACATGAGATGAAGCTTCTAGAGCCATCTGGATAGTGACACGTAACTGCTATACAAGTGTGACATAGATAACTACAATACATGAGATGTATAGACCATGCATATGTGTCACCTCTTCTTTGCACGCCCCCACAAGCGCAGCAGATCGGAGACCGCTAGCTTGTCACGAAGAAAGAGAAACCGTGTGTGTGGGAGACCCTTTGTAAGGAGATCAGCCAGATGGTCATGTGTGGAGATAAACCGGACTTGTAGGCGCTTGGCGGCAACCAAATCACGTACGAAATGAAAATCTATCTCGCTATGCTTGGTCCGAGAATGGAAGACTGGATTGGTGGTCAAGTAAGTGGCGCCAATATTATCATAATACAAGACTAGTGCTGCGGGAAGATAGACACCTAGCTCCCCAAGTAAGGAACGTAGCCAAACTAGTTCCGTAGCCGTGGTCTCCAAAGCGCGATACTCTGCTTCGGTAGAACTACACGCCACAGTGCGTTGTTTCTTGGAACACCATGAGACTAGATGGTTGCCAAGATAAATGCCGAAGCCTGTAGTGGAATGACGATCGTCAAGACAGTCGGCCTAGTCAGCATCGGAGTAAGCTGTCAGGAGGATAGAGGAGGCACGACTAAAGGACAGGCACAATGAGATAGTGCCCTTTAAGTAGCGCAAGATGCGCTTGACAGCAGCTCAATGAGAATTGGTTGGTGTATGCATGAACTGTGCAACCTTACTAACCGTATAGCCAATGTCAGGACGTGTAGCCGTTAAATACTGTAAAGCCCCCACTGTTTGGCGATATAGAGTCCCATCAGGTAAGGCAACCCCGGTGGTGGAAGATAGGGGCTGCCCAGCAGCCACTGGGGTCGAGATGAACTTTGCACCATCCATTTTTGTTTTGACCAGTAAATCTGAAATATATTTCCGCTGAGTAAGAAGGAGGCCATTCGTGGTCCGGGTGGCCCCAATACCCAAGAAATACCTCAGCTCACCAAGATCTTTGATTGCAAATGCACTAGAAAGAGCCCGATACAAACTCGAAATGGCTTTGGCATCATTACTCGGTACAAGGATGTCATCCACATATGTGAGGAAATAGATCACTACCGTAGCAGACCGATATACAAAGAGTGACGTATCAGTGCGTGATGCTACAAACCCATGAGAGATGATAAAGGTGCTCAGCTTGGTGTACCAAGCACGGGGAGCCTGTTTGAGCTCATAAAGAGATTTGCAGAGATGGCACACGTGAGTAGGAAATGTGGTGTCGACAAAGCCCGGAGGCTGAGTCATGTACACAGTCTCAGTAAGATCCCCATGCAAAAAGGCATTTGAGACATCGAGTTGTCGAACCGGCCAATTATGGGTCACAGCCAATGAAAGCACAACATGGATTGTCACCGGTTTTACAACTGGTCTGTACGTCTCATCAAAGTCAAAACTGAGATGCTGATTGAAACCCTTTGCCACCAACCGGGCTTTATAACGTTCAACCGTCCCATCGGGGTGGCGTTTCACACGAAACACCCATTTACAACTTATAATATTTTGAGCATGATCAGGTGGGATGAGAACCCAAGTCCCATTCTTTACTAGAGCGTTAAATTCTTCCATCATGGCGTGGCACCAGTGGGAATGGCGAGCGGCCTGTGTATAACACGTGGGTACCGAAAACTCTGAAACACTACCTAGTGATGGTGAATTGGATACATGTAGATTTATTCAGGTTGGCGGGGCCTTTAAAGAGCCAGTTTTGGACCGTGTGACCATTTTGTGGGAACGGGCCACAGCAGGCCCATGATGAGCAGGCAGGGAAGCCACCTGGGTAGGGCCAAATTGGGTAGGCCCATCAGTGGGATTATTACAAATAATGGGTCACGGATGTCCAATATTACAAGTGGTAGGGGATGAGCATGGCCCATCAACATTTACATCAAAACCAAGTACAGAACTAGAAACTGCAGAACAATCATCAACAGAAGGATGCCCAAGAACTGGATCAGCCGTGGTATCACCCGTTGTATCACCCGTGGCAGGAGGCCCATGAACCATATCACCATGCCCTGGAGCCACCTCAAGCACAGCACCAGTGCCCCGGTCAGAAGGACAAGGAAGAATAATGGATGAAGGAGATGGAATCTAAGTAGAGGCTGGAAGAGGGGCAAGCCGGGAGGATCGAAGAGCCGAAAAAGGAAACTGTTGTTGGTAAAAAACAACATGCCGAGAGATGAAATTCTTACAAGTGGAGGGATCATAGCAATGATACCCTTTGTAAGACAGAGAATAACCGATAAAAACACACGGCCTGGAGTGAGGTTGGAGCTTATTCTTGGCATAGGGTCGTAGCCAGGGGTAGCAAAGGCTACCAAAGACACGAAGTGAAGCATAATCCGAAGCAGTACGAAAGAGAACCTGAAAGGGAGAAAGACCACCCAAGACAGCCAAAGGGATCCTATTTATCAAATAAATGGCAGTCTGAAACGCAGCAGACCAAAAACTGTCTGGCATACCCGCCTGAAATAACAGAGCAAGGCCAGATTCAATGATGTACCAGTGCTTACGCTTGGCAACACCATTCTGAGCCTGGGTATGGGGACACGACATGCGATGTCAGATGCCACTGGTAGCCAAGTGTGGAATCAATTTTATAAATTCCCCTCCCCCATCTGTTTGGAGGGAAATGATAGAGGTACCAAAGTACTTTTCAACAAGTGCCTTAAAGCGAATGAACACCGCCAGTGAATCAGATTTATTTTTCAATGGGTAAATCCAAGTATACTTGGAATCATCTAACAAGACTAAGTAATAACAGAAGTTATCAAAGGAAAGTACAGGGGATGGACCCCAAATGTTGATGTGTACAAGTTCAAGTGGTTTAGTACTAATAGAAGTAGAAGTAGCAAAAGGTAACCTATAACTGTGGGAGCGACGACACGCATCGCAGGTGGAGATGGCGTCAGCAGAAGGAGTTGTAGGTAATGTTGATAGAATACAACGAACACAAGAGAGCGTGGGATGGCCAAGTCGTCGATGCCAATCCATTATTGTTGAAGTAGTGGACGAAACAATGGAGAATGCAGTAGCAGGTGAGGAAGGAAGAAGAGATAGAGTGTATAGGCCATTGTCACTCCGGCCGTGAAAGAGACTCCGGTGAGTCCGACAATCCTTGACAGCAAAGGAATCAGATGAGAACTAAAAATAGACCCCATTATTAGAACAAAAACGTGAAATAGACAGCAAATTACAATGTATAGAAGGAACATAGAGAATACAAGATAATGAAAAACAATTGCCAGAGTGGGTAACTGCAGTAGAGCCAACAGAGGAAATAGGGAGAGGATTACCATTGCCAACGATTACATGGTCAGACCCTGAGTAAGGTTCACAAACTGCAAGATTAGAGAGGTCTACAGTAACATGATTATTAGAGCCGCTAACTAAGATCCAACGATTAGAAATTGTGGAGGAAGAAAAGAGACTCAAAGAATAAGCAGAGGTGCAAAAGACTTTACCCAGGTAGGCATGGTTGTAGTGTTGCGGGCATTGGGATGTGAGGTGACCATCCATCCTACATATCTGACAATTCTCCCTGGGTGTATTCATAAATGATGGATTGCTGCCACCAGATGGTGGAGTCGATGGTTGTTGAGATTGAGAGCCACGAATAGAGTGACCACCAGAACCGCCACGGTATCCCGAGTTGCCACCACGGTTAGCCGAATCACCATTATTACGATAACCAGAATTGTTGTTGCGATCGTAACCAGAATTACCTTGATAGTTACCAGAATTACCAGTACGACCTTGAGACCAATTGTATGGACGACGGTAGTTGCTAGATCAAGAACGAGAAGAACCTCGTGACCGACCAGAGTTTCGTTGAGAAGTGGCAACATTCGCTGTCAGAATACCAGAAACACTCGCCGTCGCCGAAGAGGAAAGGTAAAGTTCTTGGCTCAAAAGCAAGCCAAAAAGGTCCAAGAACGAGATCGGCTCTACCCGAAGGCGAATAGAAGTGGCAAAGTCTTTGTAGTCTTCGCCAAGACCAAGAAGAACCGCCAAAACAAGATCCTCCTCAGCAACAGGATTGTTGATTGCTGCCAGTGCATCAGCAAGAGAGCGGGCAGCAAGAAGAAATTTGGCCACCGTTAATGAGCCTTTCTGTAACCGGAATAGACGATCTTTGAGATCCATCACCCTAGATCGTGAAGATGTAGCAAAAACACGATTCAAGGTCTGCCACGCTTCCAATGAAGATTTGGCACAGATGACATGAGGTAGGGTTTCCTCAGACAGAGAAGAAATCAACCAAGAAAGAATCAACTTATCCTGCCGCTCCCACAGATCTACAAGAGAGGGATCATCAGAAGCCGATGGTTGAGGAAATGAACCATCAATACAGCCAAGAAGATTATGTCCACGAAGTAGGGGAAGGAATTGTGCTCACCAAAGGAGGAAGTTCGTCGCTGAAAGCTTCAGCGGAAGAGAAGATTGAGTGTTGAAGGACACCAGAGAAGAAGCAGAAGGGTCTGAAACAGATCTCATCGAAAAGAAAAGCGAAACGAAATCTTAAAAAAAAAAAATCTTGAAATGAAAAAAAAAGGAAAGTCTCGTGAGAGATTAAGCTCTTGATACCATGTTGGATGTAACAACTTTCCACACATTCTTATTATACTCAATTATATATATAGTACATGAAATGAAGCTTCTAGAGCCATCTGGATAGTGACACGTAACTACTATACAAGTGTGACATAGATAACTACAGTACATGAGATGTATAGACCGTGCATATGTGTCACCTCTCCTTAATAGTTGATACACCCTTCGATGATTTCAACAATCCCTAACTCGGCTGCTCGAAAAATTGCAATAGAAAGTGTTTTCTTTACACAGTTAAGGTCATCCGAATCTAATAGCAACCTCCATAGTTCTTTTAGTAGCTTAGAAGCTGCATACTGCTTCAACTTTTCCTCATAGATTTTCTTGCAACCAGGCACTATATATATCAGTCAATGTATATACATGTAGCCAGGCAGGCAGGCAGGCAGGTAAGAGTTAACTTTCATGATTAAGGATGCAGCTTGCACTAAGTAAATTAACTATTTGATATAGATGAAGAAGATGATGATTTGAGGGGTGATTCTCATCAATTAATTTTTCAACTAGTTTGATAAGTGTATTCTGAAATAGCCTGTGGAAGCTTAACCATAGACCCTTACAAATCTGAAAAATAATGCAATTTGTAACCGTGCATAGCCCACAATTGATCATATTTCCTGCGTGCATCAGAATGAACTATTGTGTATATTGGGATATAATATAGTACTAGCTACCTAGGAAATTAAAAAGCCTATTAGCTTAGAGAGAGAGACACACAGAGAGAGAGAGAGAGAGAGAGAACCTTGACTGTTGTTTCCATTGGCATCGAAAGAATTTTCTAGGTCTCCTCTTGTGCGCCAACAAGCATTTTTGGCATCGACATGGATATCTAGCACTGGTCCAATTATATATTAATAGGGAATTTTGCATTTGGAATATGATTTAAGTAGAAAGTGAATTATAAGATCAAAGTTAATTAGATTCATATAAAAATAGGGGTGCAAATTTGGCCTGGCCATGTCAGCCTGAACCCGCCTTGACCTGCCCTGAGCTCGAACAAGGCTTGGGCTGAGAGATCGCCTAGCCTGAGGGCAGGTCAGGGTTGAAAATTTTAGGTCCTAAGTCAGGGATGGACCAGGCCAGGGTTGAAGCCTCGGGCTGAGCCCGGTAAAGCCAATCTCGGCCCTGTTTTAAGTTATGCTATAGAATATATATTGCTGAAGGTTAATTGCAGTAGTTCAATCAAAGTAGGACTAATGGTTGTAGCAATCCAAACCTCAACGGTGAACCAGTTGCTCCCTTTTTTAGATTAAGAGAAGAGCTAAAAGAAGGGATTGATGATGATAGAATATACTTACATGTGTATATGAAATAATATCCCAAGTTCCAAATACTTTTGGCTGGTGATGAACTTTTAAATGCAATGTACCTCGTTGAGAGTGCTTCCATGGCTGTATATTTAATATTATCCTCGATCAAGACTAAACCTGGGTACTTCTGCAGTAGATCAAGAGCTTGTTCCACAAAAAAAAAAAAATATTAATAAAATAAAAACATTAATACATAAGTTATTTTCTTTTGAAAATTGTGAAAGCCGATCTTCCATTGGTCAAAGTTTTAAAACTCGAAAGATCAATTTGGGAGCCTTAACTTTAATCCAATGTCTTAAAAGATTAAGGGTAGAAAAAATCATATTAGGCTTCCAATCCGCAGTTTGGTCAATTTGGACTTAAAAGTAAATTGGATAAAAAAAAAAAAAATTTTAATTTGATTTACTAATTTAATAGAAAAGGTTGAGAATTCTTAATTGAAAAAGACTATGAAACCACAAACTCAACCTTATCCCAACTTAATGGGTCCGTGATATGAATCCCACAAAACAAAGTAGGAAAAACTGAGGTATAAACGAAAAAAAAAAAAAAAAGGAGAATGAAGAGATGGGAAAAGAAATGAGAAATGAAAAAATGATAGATTGAAAAAAGATGAAATTAACAGGAAAGAGACACAGCAACCAGCAAGTCAGGAGAATCTCAGCTAAATGGGATATGCTACGTACATGCATGAATCCTTGCCCTCCAATAGTCCCTATCTGAGGTCGTCATACTTTGTAAAAGACCTAGACTCCAAAAAGACAATGAAACAATTTCATTTAAAAAAAAAAAGGTCAGGTTCAAATCATTTCTTGGAAGACCTTAATTAATTTCTTAGATCGAGTTTGGTTTTTTGAAAAACTTTTTCTATTTTTTGAGTTTTAAGAACAGTGAGATGATCGATCATATGGAGGAATTAAAGAAATTCAGAAAGAAGGGAAGATACTGATAACTTACCAAAGAAATCACTAAAAATGAGGTGAGTAATAAGTTTAACTGTAATTTGTTCAAGTTCACCAGGTTTGCGGTGGTCTTCTTCAACTGCTGCTAATTGGAGTAAGGTGATTGGGTAAAGATAATTCACCACATCTTTGTTGCTGGCAAGTACAGCGACCAAGATTGGGATGTAATCGTAGTAGTATTTAGATTTGAGCATCACCAGTTTCACATCTTTTTCTACAATGGCCTTGACCATCTCTAGGTTCCGACCAGAAGCAGCAATATGTAGGACTGAACCACAATCATTTGCATGTCTTGAAAGATGCTCTGCAGCCATTTTTTTAATCAACTCCTTTGTAATTTCAACATTTCCATTTTGAACAGCCACATGAAGAGGAAGTTCTCCTTCTGATGTGAGTAATGCTGTAAGAAGCTGATCTCCCTCATTTTCATTTTCTGATGATTATGATGATGATGATGATGAGAGGAACTCATCACAAACACTTCCAATTACCATTTTCAATAGCTTCATAAAATGGCACACACCATGTGTACATTGTACTCTTCCTACTCCTCATTGTCCCTACGCTAGCAAGTCAGCCAATAAGATAGTAAGCAGGAGTTAAGGGGTTTTTTTTTTCTTTTTCTTTTTCTTTGGGATGGGGGTGGGGGTGGGGGTGGGAGGATTCGGCTCCTGTCCTGCAGTGGCGGGAGCTGGAGCGTCCAGCACCACCTAAGATAATGACAAGTGTCATTTTGTTAATCCAACGGTCAACCTGAGTATGGGCAAAATGCAGATTCACTTTTCATCCTTCTCTCATTTTACCATAATCCGACCCGAACAAAATTTAAAACCCAAAAAATAGATTAAAATTTCCCCCGTTTTTCCCTCGTCTCTTCCCCCTTTCTTTCTGAAAAAATAGATTAAAACTAGAGGCGAGCTTCCATCGTCCCTTTAAACGACGACCGGCAACCGGTGACGACGAGGCTAAACATTAGTGCTCCTGTAGCGCGACAACAAGCAAACAAAAGAGGAGAACTTAAAGAGAAGGATTAGGGGGACGTGGGAGAGAAAAATTATATCTTTTGCATGCTGTTCGCCTATTCAGTTATTTAGCGGACAAAGTGTGAAAGCCTCTAGTTCTAAACCTTTCTTGCTCTTCTGATTTTGGTCTCATTGGGTGTTTGTGCTCTGTTAGTGATATAACATAGGGACCACTCTTGTTTGTTAAATTATAGCCACATGGCATAACTGATGTACACAAACACATGGGTGCACGTGATTGTTGTTGAATGTAACTGACTCTAAAGTTATTATAAATAAATGAAAAGCCTGAGACACAAGGTCAAGGGATTGAATTGTTTCAATTCTAACTTGGTATCAGAGCAAGTTAGTCCTGTTTCTCTTTTTTTTTTTCTTCATTTCTTGACTCTGGTTCTTCAGAGTTCTTAGCTATGGTGACTTCGTCTTCAACCTCAGATCTTTCCTCTCCTGCTTCATTTGAGTCTTCTCTCACTTTTTCCAATATTCATCATTTCCTCTCCATTAAACTGTCTTCTTCCAACTATGTGGTTTGCCGTTCTCAATTTCTACCTCTCCTTCGTAGCTCAGGACTATTAGGGTTTGTGGATGGTTCTTCTTGCTATCCACCGGAGTTTATGATTTCATCGGCATCTGAGTCTCCAGTGCCTAATCCTGATTTCCTCACCTGGCAGAAGCAAGACCAGCTACTACTTAGCTGGATTTTATCTTCGTTGACAGAGAGTGTACATTCACAGGTTGTTGGTCTTGAAATCACGTTTGAGGTCTGGTCCACTCTTGCTTCAGCCTATGCTTCTCACTCACAAGCTCGCGTAATGCAACTACGCATGAACCTACACAGCATCAAGAAAGGATCAGACTCTGTGTTTGATTACCTCTTGCGCATCAAAAGAATCGCTGTTGAATTAGCGCTTATTTTGAAACCGTTCGAGATGAGGATCTAGTCCTATTCACTCTCGGAGGCCTTGGATCTGAGTTTTCTTCTTTGTCACCTTGGTGACAACTCTTGTTTGTGCTCTGTTAGTGATATAACATAGGGACCACTCTTGTTTGTTAAATTATAGCCACATGGCATAACTGATGTACACAAACACATGGGTGCACGTGATTGTTGCTGAATGTAACTGACTCTGAAGTTATTATAAATAAATGAAAAGCACGAGACACAAGGTTAAGGGATTGAATTGTTTAATTCTAACTTGGTATCGAGCAAGTCATCCTGTTTCTTTTTTTTTCTTCATTTCTTGACTCGGTTCTTGAGTTCTTAGCTATGGTGACTTCGTCTTCAACCTCGAGATCTTTCCTCTCCTGCTTCATTTGAGTCTTCTCTCTCTTTTTCCAATATTCATCATTTCCTCTCCATTAAACTGTCTTCTTCCAACTATGTGGTTTGCCGTTCTCAATTTCTACCTCTCCTTCGTAGCTCAGGATTGTTAGGGTTTGTAGATGGTTCTTCTTGCTGTCCACCGGAGTTTATGATTTCATCGGCATCTGAGTCTCCAGTGCCTAATCCTGATTTCCTCACCTGGCAGAAGCAAGACCAGCTACTACTTAGCTGGATTTTATCTTCATTGACAGAGAGTGTACATTCACAGGTTGTTGGTCTTGAAACCTCGTTTGAGGTCTGGTCCACTCTTGCTTCAGCCTATGCTTCTCACTCACAAGCTCGCGTAATGCAACTACGCATGAACCTACACAGCATCAAGAAAGGATCAGACTCTGTGTTTGATTACCTCTTGCGCATCAAAATAATCGCTGTTGAATTAGCGCTTATTTTGAAACCAGTTTCAGATGAGGATCTAGTCCTATTCACTCTCGGAGGCCTTGGATCTGAGTTTTCTTCTTTTGTCACCTTGGTGACAACTCTTGTTTGTGCTCTGTTAGTGATGTAACATAGGGACCACTCTTGTTTGTTAAATTATAGCCACATGGCATAACTGATGTACACAAACACATGGGTGCACATGATTGTTGCTGAATGTAACTGACTCTGAAGTTATTATAAATAAATAAAAAGTATGAGACACAAGGTTAAGGGATTGAATTGTTTTAATTCTAACTTGGTATCAGAGCAAGTCAGTCCTGGTTCTCTTTTTTTTTTTCTTCATTTCTTGACTCTGGTTCTTCAGAGTTCTTAGCTATGGTGACTTCGTCTTCAACCTCAGATCTTTCCTCTCCTGCTTCATTTGAGTCTTCTCTCTCTTTTTCCAATATTCATCATTTCCTCTCCATTAAACTGTCTTCTTCCAACTATGTGGTTTGCCGTTCTCAATTTCTACCTCTCCTTCGTAGCTCAGGATTGTTAGGGTTTGTAGATGGTTCTTCTTGCTGTCCACCGGAGTTTATGATTTCATCGGCATCTGAGTCTCCAGTGCCTAATCCTGATTTCCTCACCTGGCAGAAGCAAGACCAGCTACTACTTAGCTGGATTTTATCTTCATTGACAGAGAGTGTACATTCACAGGTTGTTGGTCTTGAAACCTCGTTTGAGGTCTGGTCCACTCTTGCTTCAGCCTATGCTTCTCACTCACAAGCTCGCGTAATGCAACTACGCATGAACCTACACAGCATCAAGAAAGGATCGGACTCTGTGTTTGATTACCTCTTGCGCATCAAAAGAATTGTTGAATTAGCGCTTATTTGAAACCAGTTCAGATGAGGATCTAGTCCTATTCACTCTCGGAGGCCTTGGATCGAGTTTTCTTCTTTTGTCACCTTGGTGACAACTCTTGTTTGTGCTCTGTTAGTGATATAACATAGGGACCACTCTTGTTTGTTAAATTATAGCCACATGGCATAACTGATGTACACAAACACATGGGTGCACGTGATTGTTGCTAAATGTAACTGACTCTGAAGTTATTATAAATAAATGAAAAGCCTGAGACACAAGGTTAAGGGATTGAATTGTTTTAATTCTAACTTGGTATCAGAGCAAGTCAGTCCTGGTTCTCTTTTTTTTTTTCTTCATTTCTTGACTCTGGTTCTTCAGAGTTCTTAGCTATGGTGACTTCGTCTTCAGCCTCAGATCTTTCCTCTCCTGCTTCATTTGAGTCTTCTCTCTCTTTTTCCAATATTCATCATTTCCTCTCCATTAAACTGTCTTCTTCCAACTATGTGGTTTGCCGTTCTCAATTTCTACCTCTCCTTCGTAGCTCAGGACTGTTAGGGTTTGTGGATGGTTCTTCTTGCTGTCCACCGGAGTTTATGATTTTATCGGCATCTGAGTCTCCAGTGCCTAATCCTGATTTCCTCACCTGGCAGAAGCAAGACCAGCTACTACTTAGCTGGATTTTATCTTCATTGACAGAGAGTGTACATTCACAGGTTGTTGGTCTTAAAACCTCGTTTGAGGTCTGGTCCACTCTTGCTTCAGCCTATGCTTCTCAGTCACAAGCTCGCGTAATGCAACTACGCATGAACCTACACAGCATCAAGAAAGGATCAGACTCTGTGTTTGATTACCTCTTGCGCATCAAAAGAATCGTTGTTGAATTAGCGCTTATTTTGAAACCAGTTTCAGATGAGGATCTAGTCCTATTCACTCTCGGAGGCCTTGGATCTGAGTTTTCTTCTTTTGTCACCTTGGTGACAACTCTTGTTTGTGCTCTGTTAGTGATATAACATAGGGACCACTCTTGTTTGTTAAATTATAGCCACATGGCATAACTGATGTACACAAACACATGGGTGCACGTGATTGTTGCTGAATGTAACTGACTCTGAAGTTATTATAAATAAATGAAAAGCCTGAGACACAAGGTTAAGGGATTGAATTGTTTCAATTCTAACTTGGTATCAGAGCAAGTCAGTCCTGGTTCTCTTTTTTTTTTTCTTCATTTCTTGACTCTGGTTCTTCAGAGTTCTTAGCTATGGTGACTTCGTCTTCAACCTCAGATCTTTCCTCTCCTGCTTCATTTGAGTCTTCTCTCTCTTTTTCCAATATTCATCATTTCCTCTCCATTAAACTGTCTTCTTCCAACTATGTGGTTTGCCGTTCTCAATTTCTACCTCTCCTTCGTAGCTCAGGACTGTTAGGGTTTGTGGATGGTTCTTCTTGCTGTCCACCGGAGTTTATGATTTCATCGGCATCTGAGTCTCCAGTGCCTAATCCTGATTTCCTCACCTGGCAGAAGCAAGACCAGCTACTACTTAGCTGGATTTTATCTTCATTGATGAGAGAGTGTACATTCACGAGGTTGTTGGTCTTAAAACCTCGTTTGAGGTCGGTCCACTCTTGCTTGACCTATGCTTCTCACTCACAAGCTCGCATAATGCAACTACGCATGAACCTACACAGCATCAAGAAAGGATCAGACTCTGTGTTTGATTACCTCTTGCGCATCAAAAGAATCGTTGTTGAATTAGCGCTTATTTCGAAACCAGTTTCAAATGAGGATCTAGTCCTATTCACTCTCGGAGGCCTTGGATCTGAGTTTTCTTCTTTTGTCACCTTGGTGACAACTCTTGTTTGTGCTCTGTTAGTGATATAACATAGGGACCACTCTTGTTTGTTAAATTATAGCCACATGGCATAACTGATGTACACAAACACATGGGTGCACGTGATTGTTGCTAAATGTAACTGACTCTGAAGTTATTATAAATAAATGAAAAGCCTGAGACACAAGGTCAAGGGATTGAATTGTTTCAATTCTAACTTGGTATCAGAGCAAGTCAGTCCTGGTTCTCTTTTTTTTTTTCTTCATTTCTTGACTCTGGTTCTTCAGAGTTCTTAGCTATGGTGACTTCGTCTTCAACCTCGGATCTTTCCTCTCTGCTTCATTTGAGTCTTCTCTCTCTTTTTCCAATATTCATCATTTCCTCTCCATTAAACTGTCTTCTTCCAACTATGTGGTTTGCCGTTCTCAATTTCTACCTCTCCTTCGTAGCTCAGAACTATTAGGGTTTGTGGATGGTTCTTCTTGCTATCCACCGGAGTTTATGATTTCATCGGCATCTGAGTCTCCAGTGCCTAATCCTGATTTCCTCACCTGGCAGAAGCAAGACCAGCTACTACTTAGCTGGATTTTATCTTCGTTGACAGAGAGTGTACATTCACAGGTTGTTGGTCTTAAAACCTCGTTTGAGGTCTGGTCCACTCTTGCTTCAGCCTATGCTTCTCAGTCACAAGCTCGCGTAATGCAACTACGCATGAACCTACACAGCATCAAGAAAGGATCGGACTCTGTGTTTGATTACCTCTTGCGCATCAAAATAATCATTGTTGAATTAGCGCTTATTTTGAAACCGATTCAGATGAGGATCTAGTCCTATTCACTCTCAGAGGCCTTGGATCTGAGTTTTCTTCTTTTGTCACCTTGGTGACAACTCTTGTTTGTGCTCTGTTAGTGATGTAACATAGGGACCACTCTTGTTTGTTAAATTATAGCCACATGGCATAACTGATGTACACAAACACATGGGTGCACATGATTGTTGCTGAATGTAACTGACTCTGAAGTTATTATAAATAAATGAAAAGCCTGAGACACAAGGTTAAGGGATTGAATTGTTCTAATTCTAACTTGGTATCAGAGCAAGTCAGTCCTGGTTCTCTTTTTTTTTTTCTTCATTTCTTGACTCTGGTTCTTCAGAGTTCTTAGCTATGGTGACTTCGTCTTGACCTCGAGATCTTTCCTCTCTGCTTCATTTGAGTCTCTCTCTTTTTCCAATATTCATCATTTCCTCTCCATTAAACTGTCTTCTTCCAACTATGTGGTTTGCCGTTCTCAATTTCTACCTCTCCTTCGTAGCTCAGGACTGTTAGGGTTTGTGGATGGTTCTTCTTGCTGTCCACCGGAGTTTATGATTTTATCGGCATCTGAGTCTCCAGTGCCTAATCCTGATTTCCTCACCTGGCAGAAGCAAGATCAGCTACTACTTAGCTGGATTTTATCTTCATTGACAGAGAGTGTACATTCACAGGTTGTTGGTCTTAAAACCTCGTTTGAGGTCTGGTCCACTCTTGCTTCAGCCTATGCTTCTCAGTCACAAGCTCGCGTAATGCAACTACGCATGAACCTACACAGCATCAAGAAAGGATCAGACTCTGTGTTTGATTACCTCTTGCGCATCAAAAGAATCGCTGTTGAATTAGCGCTTATTTCGAAACCAGTTTCAGATGAGGATCTAGTCCTATTCACTCTCGGAGGCCTTGGATCTGAGTTTTCTTCTTTTGTCACCTTGGTGACAACTCTTGTTTGTGCTCTGTTAGTGATATAACATAGGGACCACTCTTGTTTGTTAAATTATAGCCACATGGCATAACTGATGTACACAAACACATGGGTGCACGTGATTGTTGCTAAATGTAACTGACTCTAAAGTTATTATAAATAAATGAAAAGCCTGAGACACAAGGTTAAGGGATTGAATTGTTTCAATTCTAACTTGGTATCAGAGCAAGTCAGTCCTGGTTCTCTTTTTTTTTTTCTTCATTTCTTGACTCTGGTTCTTCAGAGTTCTTAGCTATGCTGACTTCGTCTTCAACCTCAGATCTTTCCTCTCCTGCTTCATTTGAGTCTTCTCTCTCTTTTTCCAATATTCATCATTTCCTCTCCATTAAACTATCTTCTTCCAACTATGTGGTTTGCCGTTCTCAATTTTTACCTCTCCTTCGTAGCTCAGGACTGTTAGGGTTTGTGGATGGTTCTTCTTGCTGTCCACCGGAGTTTATGATTTCATCAGCATCTGAGTCTCCAGTGCCTAATCCTGATTTCCTCACCTGGCAGAAGCAAGACCAGCTACTACTTAGCTGGATTTTATCTTCGTTGACAGAGAGTGTACATTCACAGGTTGTTGGTCTTGAAACCTCGTTTGAGGTCTGGTTCACTCTTGCTTCAGCCTATGCTTCTCACTCACAAGCTCGCATAATGCAACTACGCATGAACCTACACAGCATCAAGAAAGGATCAGACTCTGTGTTTGATTACTTCTTGCGCATCAAAAGAATCGCTGTTGAATTAGCGCTTATTTCGAAACCAGTTTCAGATGAGGATCTAGTCCTATTCACTCTCGGAGGCCTTGGATCTGAGTTTTCTTCTTTTGTCACCTTGGTGACAACTCTTGTTTGTGCTCTGTTAGTGATATAACATAGGGACCACTCTTGTTTGTTAAATTATAGCCACATGGCATAACTGATGTACACAAACACATGGGTGCACGTGATTGTTGCTAAATGTAACTGACTCTGAAGTTATTATAAATAAATGAAAAGTATGAGACACAAGGTTAAGGGATTGAATTGTTTTAATTCTAACTTGGTATCGAGCAAGTCACCCTGGTTCTCTTTTTTTTTTCTTCATTTCTTGACTCTGGTTCTTGAGTTCTTAGCTATGGTGACTTCGTCTTGACCTCGAGATCTTTCCTCTCTGCTTCATTTGAGTCTTCTCTCTCTTTTTCCAATATTCATCATTTCCTCTCCATTAAACTGTCTTCTTCCAACTATGTGGTTTGCCGTTCTCAATTTCTACCTCTCCTTCGTAGCTCAGGACTGTTAGGGTTTGTGGATGGTTCTTCTTGCTGTCCACCGGAGTTTATGATTTTATCGGCATCTGAGTCTCCAGTGCCTAATCCTGATTTCCTCACCTGGCAGAAGCAAGACCAGCTACTACTTAGCTGGATTTTATCTTCATTGATAGAGAGTGTACATTCACGAGGTTGTTGGTCTTAAAACCTCGTTTGAGGTCTGGTCCACTCTTGCTTCAGCCTATGCTTCTCGGACAAGCTCGCGTAATGCAACTACGCATGAACCTACACAGCATCAAGAAAGGATCGACTCTGTGTTTGATTACCTCTTGCGCATCAAAAGAATCGCTGTTGAATTAGCGCTTATTTCGAAACCAGTTTCAGATGAGGATCTAGTCCTATTCACTCTCGGAGGCCTTGGATCTGAGTTTTCTTCTTTTGTCACCTTGGTGACAACTCTTGTTTGTGCTCTGTTAGTGATATAACATAGGGACCACTCTTGTTTGTTAAATTATAGCCACATGGCATAACTGATGTACACAAACACATGGGTGCACGTGATTGTTGCTAAATGTAACTGACTCTGAAGTTATTATAAATAAATGAAAAGCCTGAGACACAAGGTTAAGGGATTGAATTGTTTCAATTCTAACTTGGTATCAGAGCAAGTCAGTCCTGGTTCTCTTTTTTTTTTTCTTCATTTCTTGACTCTGGTTCTTCAGAGTTCTTAGCTATGGTGACTTCGTCTTCAACCTCAGATCTTTCCTCTCCTGCTTCATTTGAGTCTTCTCTCTCTTTTTCCAATATTCATCATTTCCTCTCCATTAAACTGTCTTCTTCCAACTATGTGGTTTGCCGTTCTCAATTTCTACCTCTCCTTCGTAGCTCAGGACTGTTAGGGTTTGTGGATGGTTCTTCTTGCTGTCCACCGGAGTTTATGATTTCATCGGCATCTGAGTCTCCAGTGCCTAATCCTGATTTCCTCACCTGGCAGAAGCAAGACCTGCTACTACTTAGCTGGATTTTATCTTCGTTGACAGAGAGTGTACACTCACAGGTTGTTGGTCTTAAAACCTCGTTTGAGGTCTGGTCCACTCTTGCTTCAGCCTATGCTTCTCACTCACAAGCTCGCATAATGCAACTACGCATGAACCTACACAGCATCAAGAAAGGATCAGACTCTGTGTTTGATTACCTCTTGCGCATCAAAAGAATCGTTGTTGAATTAGCGCTTATTTCGAAACCAGTTTCAAATGAGGATCTAGTCCTATTCACTCTCGGAGGCCTTGGATCTGAGTTTTCTTCTTTTGTCACCTTGGTGACAACTCTTGTTTGTGCTCTGTTAGTGATATAACATAGGGACCACTCTTATTTGTTAAATTATAGCACATGGCATAACTGATGTACACAAACACATGGGTGCACGTGATTGTTGCTGAATGTAACTGACTCTGAAGTTATTATAAATAAATGAAAAGCCTGAGACACAAGGTCAAGGGATTGAATTGTTTCAATTCTAACTTGGTATCAGAGCAAGTCAGTCCTGGTTCTCTTTTTTTTTTTCTTCATTTCTTGACTCTGGTTCTTCAGAGTTCTTAGCTATGGTGACTTCGTCTTCAACCTCAGATCTTTCCTCTCCTGATTCATTTGAGTCTTCTCTCTCTTTTTCCAATATTCATCATTTCCTCTCCATTAAACTGTCTTCTTCCAACTATGTGGTTTGCCGTTCTCAATTTCTACCTCTCCTTCGTAGCTCAGGACTGTTAGGGTTTGTGGATGGTTCTTCTTGCTATCCACCGGAGTTTATGATTTCATCGACATTTGAGTCTCCAGTGCCTAATCCTGATTTCCTCACCTGGCAGAAGCAAGACCAGCTACTACTTAGCTGGATTTTATCTTCGTTGACAGAGAGTGTACATTCACAGGTTGTTGGTCTTGAAACCTCGTTTGAGGTCTGGTCTACTCTTGCTTCAGCCTATGCTTCTCACTCACAAGCTCGCGTAATGCAACTACGCCTAAACCTACACAACATCAAGAAAGGACCAGACTCTGTGTTTGATTACCTCTTGCACATCAAAAGAATCGCTGTTGAATTAGCGCTTATTTCGAAACCAGTTTCAGATGAGGATCTAGTCCTATTCACTCTCGGAGGCCTTGGATCTGAGTTTTCTTCTTTTGTCACCTTGGTGACAACTCGTGAATCGTCAGTTAAAATGAAAGATCTCCATGGATTACTTCTTAGCGAGGAAATTTGTAGTATCTCTATTCTTCAAGATCTCACAAATTCATCCGCTCATGTCGCTACTGCTGCTCCAGGAGCTGATTCATCTTCTACTACTCCTACAGTAGTCAAAGATCGTTCTCCAGTGTCTTGGCAAGGTGATTCCTATCATTACAATCGAGGTTACCGTAGCTTTGATCGTGGTGCCCGTGATCGTGGCAATGGCAGAGGCTATCGCGGTAATGGTAACTATCGTGGTGGTTTTGATAAAGGTTCGCGTGGCGACAATAATTCTGGTCGCTATCAGCTGTGTCAGATCTGTAATCGTCTTGGACATTCAGCCAAATTCTGCTATCAAAGGTTCAATAGTGATGCACCTTAGGCTAATTTTAGTGGTTTTCAAGGCAATAATCAGCCGTGGTATCCAGATACTGGAGCCACACACCACATCACTCCAGATATGAGCACTATGCAAACCTCTTCTGACTATAATGGTGGTGATTCGGTTCGCATAGGCAACGGCACAGGTCTGCCCATCCAACATCTTGGTTCCTCTAATTTTTCAACTGATTCTTGCATTTTTCATCTCAAACATATTCTTCATGTTCCAAAAATGACTCATAATCTACTCTCTGTTAGACAATTTGCTCAAGATAATGGTTGCTATTGTGAATTTCACCCAAATTATTTTTGCATCAAGGATTGGTGCTCGGGGAATATCCTGCGAACCGGCCCAATTAGTGATGGATTCTACCAATTGCATCTTCCTCTATCTACTGCTCCTTCTCCTGCATCAGTGTCTACTCCAACCGGCTACTCTGCTGTTCATTCGTCTAAGGATATTTGGCATAAGCGCCTTGGTCATGCTTCAAAAGTGGTTGTGAATATAGAGCTTTAGCTCTGGTTACAACTGAGAGCACCTGGGTTCAGTCGCTTCTTGGGGAGTTACGTGTTCAGTTACCATCTCCACCAACTCTTTGGTGTGATAACCTTGGTGCCACTTTTCTCTTGACCAACCCTGTGTTTCACGCCCGTACTATACACATTGAAATTGACTACCACTATGTATGGGATTTGGTGGCCAAGAATGCTTTGCGAGTTCATTTTGTGTCTACAGTAGATCAATTGGCTGACATTTTGACAAAGAGTTTCTCCTCGGCTCGGTTTGCTCAATTACGGTCCAAACTCAATCTCCGTTCTGGAATCCTGACTTTGCAGGGGGGTGTTAGTGATATAACATAGGGACCACTCTTGTTTGTTAAATTATAGCCACATGGCATAATTGATGTACACAAGCACATGGGTGCACGTGATTGTTGTTGAATGTAACTGACTCTGAAGTGATTATAAATAAATGAAAAGCCCAAGACACAAGGTCAAGGGATTGAATTGTTTCAATTCTAACATGCTCTCTCTCCTCATTGATTCCCATCTGTTTGGTGTGAAGAGAGGCATTGGTTCATTTTCATTTTCTTTTGGTTAGTTGTATCCCAGATTTTTAGCTAATATTTTTTCTTGAATAGCAAGGCTGAGATTTCACTGCAAATTTGGGTTGATCATTTTATGAGAATTTTCTTTGGTTTTCCTTCTGGGTTTTTTTTTTCAAGTGGAACTTTTTTTACTCATGAAATTTTGGGTACTGAGTATCTTTTGGCTTGTTCTTTGATAGTTCTTGGATCACTAGATAGAGTTTCATTTTTTGGGTTCTGGGATTTCAGTAAGTTTATCTATTTGCTGAAATAAAGGTGAAGGTTTGGGTTTAGTACATTCATCTTTTGGGCGAGTTCTTCAAGCACAGGAAAAGGAAAAACCAGAAAGGGAGGAAGGAGAAAGAGGAACGATGAAACTCGGTTTCGAGGTTTGGTTTTTGAAATTTGAACTCCACGGGTCGGGTTAATTAGGGATTTGTTCGGGTGAGAGAAACAAATGGGAGTAATTGGATTAAAATAATCTGTATTCACTTCATGCCATTGAATTTTTTGTTGTCCATGCGGAGGAATCTTAGGGGAGGTGTTGGACGCTCCAGCTCCCGCCACTACAGGACAAGAGCCAAATCCGGGGTCGGGGTGGGGGTGGGGGTGGGGGAGGGGAATAATTAGAAGATAATTAATGAGAATAAAAAGGAGGGGGGGGGAAACTAATATATTTTATGTTTCTTCCAAATAGAAATAGTTGTGTAACATAAGGATCAGGCTCCTTTGCGGCTTGGGGTTGTGTGGTCATCGTGCTATGTGTAACTCTCAGGTCGCCAACTCAGCACATATGCCCATCCAATGGAATTGGGCATCGAGCTCCTTTCAAATTTGAATTTTGAGTGACATTTTTTAAGAACTTAATGCCCAACTATTGGATGGGGATCTATGCTGAGGTGGTGACCTAGGAGTTGAACACAGCATGATGGCCGCACAACCCCAGGTCTCAGTGGATCCAAATCCATAAGATAATGTATACAACTAGAAAGTAGAAACTATGTGCTGGGCATGGCGACCAAGCCTAGACACATAACCGTCTTGGGGCGTCTGGAAATGACCGCCTTACCCCCATGTAAAGAAGGAAATTTTGAGACACCCAAGATAATTATTTGTCTAGGCGGGGTCGCCACGCCTAGCACACTGATTGGGTAGCGTTTTATTCCCTGTATATATAAAACTTACCTGTCGTGGTTTTTGTTGGATAAGTGAAACCATACATGGTAACTAATTGGCTCCAAATAAGTTTGATAGTGTCTAGTTGTTCAATATACAGTCGTGTCCTAGCTCCACACTTTCTTGTGAATATTGAAAGAATTTCTTCCTTTCTTGGCTTCCAATCCTCATACTCATTACTAGAAGTATTTTCAGGTTCATGTTTTGTTCCAACCACATAACCCCACACTCCTTTCTTCTTCAACAATTTTTCCATCTGGTCTTTCCAAGTCTTATAGTTTTCTTCTATTAGAATAGGAATGTCGCCTTCGGTTACTACTTCTGTTACTGATGAGACATTAGTTTCCTTTGGTCTATCCATGCCTATATTTATGAATAAAGAAAGCAAATTATATATTTTTTTAGAGTAATACATATATATATATAAACAAAATGATGAATATTGTACTTTCTTGAATTAATATTGATATTCCAAATTTCAATTCCATCCATGATCCAACCTACCAAGGTTTCAACACTGCTTCTCTATCAGAGTATTGCAGGGCAGCAGTGGGGGAAGTGAAAGTTGAGCTTGAAATTAAGAGGTTTTTTTTTAATTCCACAAGTGTCAGGGCACATATGTTGGGTTGGGTTTCCCTCCATGTGGAGGATGGCCGAAAGGTTTTTTGGTGAAGCCCATTAGGGGTAAAGCCCATATGAAGGGTATTTTTGTCCAGTGATTTGGTTAATGAGGTTTTACCTCATTTTTGGTCTCATTGAGGCAGAATAGAGTGGCTGGTCGTGTGAGAAAAGAAGAGAAGAAGAAAGGGGGAGGTGAATAGTTTTTCTGGTTTTAGAGGCTCTGCGCAGTCACCCTCGAGAGCTCACTCGGATGGTCAATTTTGAGCTGATTTTTGGATAGCAGATTCATAAGACATAGATCTTCATTCTGAACGGTGTGATTGTTGATTTGATTCCTCTAACTCAGTCCGATAACTTGTTGCCCCTGTTTTGGTGAGATCTCTTCCTTTTTCATTCATTCCTCTTTTGGAGTTCATCTTGTTGATGATAGATGCCAAGGATATATTATTCTTGATGTTTGGAATGGTTGTATGCCTCTAATCTTTATTAGAGCAGACTCTTGTGTATTCCCATTATTTGGAGATAGTGAAATTTTGGTGGGCTACGGTCCCATGGTTTTTACTCCTCACATTGACGTGGTTTTCCACGTTAAAAATTGATGGTGTTCATGTGTGTGCTTGTGATGCATTGAGTTGCTGATTTGGGAGCTTGGTTATTACCTTCATTGTGTTCAATATATATTGCTCCATATTGCTCTATTTGTTTGCTTCCTATTAAGTTCACTTAAAAAGGGAAAAATTGCAAGTGTTTGTTGATCGGGCACACATTGGCTTCCCTAATTTTTCCCATTAAAGTGGTATCAAAGCTTGGTTGCTATTTGGAGTATTTGTCTTGGATTGAACAATGGAAACAAATACAAGTAGAATGGTTCAAATTATCCTGTTTGGAAAGGAAAAATGGAAGATCTTCTTTATGTGAAAGATTATTATCTACCTATGTTTGTTAGTGAAAAATCTGAAAACAATACTGATGAAGAGTGGAATATATTTCATCGGCAAGTGTGTGGGTTTATTAGACAGTAGGTGGATGATAATGTGTTGAACCATATTAGTGGAGAGACACATGCATGCAGTCTATGGACTAAGCTTGAGCATATGTATGCTCGAAAGACAGGGAACAATAAATTATTTTTGATCAAACAGATGATGGCCCTGAAATACTAAGATGGAACTCTAATGATAGATCACTTGAACTCCTTTCAAGGAATTATTAATCAGTTGTCCTCTATGGGTATCAAGTTTGATGAAGAAATACAGGGATTATGGCTTCTTGGCACCTTACTGGACTCATGGGAGACGTTTAGAACATCATTATCAAACTCAGCTCCAGATGGTACAATCTCGATGGACTTGGCTAAGAGTAATGTCTTGAATGAAGAGATGAGAAGAAAGTCACAGGGTTCCTCTTCACAGTTAGATGCTTTGCTCACTGAGAATAGGGGAGGAGTAAGAGCCAATGTTCCAAGAATAGAGACAAGAGTAGAGGTAAGTCCAACAAGTTTGCCAATGTTGAGTGTTATCATTGTGGCCTAAAGGGACATACCAAGAAGTTTTGTAGGAAGTTAAAGAGAGAAAATTAAAAGGAAAAGAGTAAAGAAAAGATGAAAGATGATGAAGGCAATGATGATCGAGTTGCCACCAATTCTGAGAATTTTCTCATTGTCTACGATGGTGATGTTGTTAACCTTGCTTGTCATGAGACAAGTTGGATGATTGATAGTGGTACTTCCATCCATGCTACATCTCGAAAGGACTACTTTACATCTTACACGCCTAGTGACTTTGGGGTTGTAAGGATGGGCAATGATGGTTTGGCTAAAGTTGTTGACATTGGAGATGTTTATTTGAAAACTAATATTGGCACAAGATTAGTTCTTAAGAATGTGAAGCATGTTTCTGACATTCGTTTGAATTTAATTTCTACGGGTAGACTTGATGATGAGGGTTTTTGCAATACTTTCAATGATGGCCAATGAAAGCTCACCAAGGGTGTCCTGGTTATAGCAAGAGGCAAAAAATATTCAGCATTGTACTTGTTGCAAGCAAAGATTTCCAAGGACATTGTAAATGCAATTGAAAATGAAAGTACAACTGAGTTATGGCACAAGAGACTTGGTCACATGAGTGAGAAGGGAATGATGTTGTTGTCCAAGAAGAAACTCCTATCTGGAATGAAAGATGTACATTTGTAAAAGTGTGTTCATTGCTTGGCAGGAAAGTAGAACAGAATCTCCTTCAAAAGCTTACCTTCTTCAAGGAAATCAGATGTACTTGATTTGGTGCACTTTGATGTGTGTGGTCCTATAAAGACAAAGACACTTGGTGGTTCTCTTTATTTTGTGACCTTTATTGATGATCACTGTAGGAAGCTATGGGCTTACACCTTGAAGACAAAGGATCAGGTACTAGAGGTATTCAAGCAATTTCAAGCCCTAGTTGAGAGACAAACTGGAAAGAAGTTAAAATGCATCCGCACAGATAATGGGGGAGAATACACAGAACCATTTGATGATTATTGCAGAGAATAGGGTATTCGACATCAAAAGACCCCTCCAAAGACTCCTCAGTTGAATGGTATAGCTGAGAGAATGAATAGGACATTGGTGGAGAGAGTAAGATGTTTACTCTCATAGGCAGGGCTACCAAGATCTTTTTGGGGTGAGGCATTGAGTACTATTGTACATTTGTTGAATTTGTCACCATGTGTTCCATTACAATTTGATATGCCAAATAGAGTTTGGACAGGTAAGGATGTTTCTTATGATCATCTGCGTGTCTTTGGATGCAAAGCATTTGTGCACATTCATAAAGATGAGAGGTCTAAACTTGATGACAAAACACGACAATGTGTGTTTGTGGGGTATGGTCAGGATGAGTTTGGCTATAAGTTCTATGACCCGATTGGGAAGAAAATTATTAAAAGTCGGGATGTTGTATTTATGGAAGATCAGACCATACATGATATTGATAAGGTTGAGAAGGCAGTGCCTCAACATAGTGATGATTTGACTGACTTGGATCCAGTTCCTTTAACATCGGTGCTAGAACATGTTGAAGAGGAAATTCATAATGATCAGCAAGGTACAGGTGATGATGAGGTTCCCACATAGGTTGAGACAAATGATGATTCTCATGAGCAGTTGTCAGTACCAGAAATTCCACCGCCTGTTCCTATTAGAAGGTCTACCAGAGATAGACAGCCTTCCGCTTGTTATTCTACTGATGAATATGTATTACTAACTGATGGGGGGGGAGAACCAGAGTGTTTTAAAGAAGCAATGGAAGATGACCACAAGAATGAGTGGGTTGAAGCCATGCAAGATGAGATGAGATCATTGCATGAGAATCACACCTTTGAGTTGGTGAAATTGCCCAAGGGTAAAAGAGCTTTGAAGAATAGGTGGGTGTACAAAGTGAAGCAAGAATAACACTCCTCACGTCCACGATACAAAGCTAGATTGGTTGTCAAGGGATTCCATCAAAGGAAAGGCATTGATTTTGATGAGATATTCTCTCCAGTTGTTAAGATGTCATCTATCCGTGTGGTTCTTGGTCTAGTAGCTAGCCTTGACTTAGAGGTTGAGCAGATGGATGTGAAGACTACCTTCCTTAATGGTGATTTGGAGGAAGAGATTTACAGGGAACAACCAGAAGGTTTTAAGGTCAAAGGAAAAGAGGATTATGTGTGCAGATTGAAAAAAAGTCTTTATGGCTTGAAACATGCACCAAAACAATGGTATAAGAAGTTTGAGTCAATTATGGGGAGTAAGGCTACAAGAAAATTACTTCTGACTATTGTGTCTTTGTTAAAAAATTCTCTGATGATGATTTTATTATTCTTTTATTATATGTAGATGACGTGTTGATTGTTGGCAGGAATACTTCAAGAATTGACAATTTGAAGAAACAGTTGAGCAAGTCTTTTGCCATGAAAAACTTTGGGCCAGCAAAATAGATTCTTGGCATAAGAATCAATCGGGATAGAAATGCTAAGAAGTTGTGGTTATCACAAGAGAAATACATTAAAAAGGTGCTTTAAAGATTTAAGACGAAAAAAGCTAAAGTGGTTAGTTCTCCTCTTGCTACTCACTTTAGATTGAGCACTAAGCAGAGTCCTTCTACTGTTGAAGAAAAGAAAGACATGGAAAGAGTTCTATATCCTTCGCAGTGGGAAGCTTAATGTATGCCATGGTTTGCACAAAGCCAGACATAGCTCACGTAGTTGGCACAGTTAGCCATTTTCTCTCAAATCCCAGAAGAGATCATTGGAATGTAGTCAAGTGGATTATGAGATATCTTTGTGGCAATTCAAATTTGAGACTTTGTTTTGAAAGTGAGAAACCTTTGTTGGTTGGTTACACAGATGCAGATATGGCTGGGGATGTTGATTCTCGTAAGTTTACTTTAGGCTACCTTATCACTTTCTCAGGTGGTGCTGTAGCTTGGCAATCAAGATTACAAAAATGTGTTGCCCTTTCTACCATCGAAGCAGAGTTTATTGCAGCAACGGAAGCTTGTAAAGAGTTGCTATGGATGAAGAAGTTTGTGTAGGAGCTTGGCTTCAAGCAAGAGCGGTATATGTTGTTCTGTGATAGTCAAAGTGCTATTCACCTTGGTTAGAATTCTACTTTTCATTCTAGATTAAAACACTTTGATGTGAGATATCATTGGATAAGAGATGCCTTGAATTCCAAGTTGCTAGAGATTGAGAAAATCCATACTGATCACAATGCTTCTGATATGTTGACAAAAGCTTTACCAAGGGAGAAGCTTGAGGTTTGTCGTTTGATCGCCAGCATGGCGAATCCTTCCACATAGTCGAGAGGGGGAGATTTGTTGGGTTGGGTTTCCCTCCATGTGGAGGATGGTCCAAAGGTTTTTTGGTGAAGCCCATTAGGGGTAAAGCCCATATGAAGGGCATTTTTATCCAGTGATTTGGTTAATGAGGTTTTACCTCATTTTTTTTTTTTTTTTTTTGGTAATTGGGAGCTTTACATATATAGTTGATAGAAGGGGGGGAGGATCGAACCGAGGAGGGGATAAGATACCAGCCAAGAGACTCGAACTCGAGACCTCTTGGTGGGCATGGGCATGAAGCGCACCACGGCTCACCAACTGAGCTAAGCAGTTGTCGGTGTTTTACCTCATTTTTTGTCTCATTGAGGCAGAATAGAGTGGCTAGTCATGTGAGACAAAAAGAGAAGAAGAAAGGGGGAGGTGAACAGTTTTTCTGGTTTTAGAGGCTCTACGCAGTCAACTTTGAGAACTCAATCGGATGGTCATTTGTGGTTGATTTGAGCTGATTTTTGGAAAGAAGATTCGTCAGACATAGATCTTCATTCTGAACGGTGTGATTGTTGATTTGATTACTCTAACTCAATCCGATAACTATGTTCTTGTTGCCCCTATTTTGGTGAGATCTCTTCCTTTTTCATTCATTCCTCTTTTGGAGTTCATCTTGTTGATGATAGATGCAAATGATATATTGTTCTTGATGTTTGGAATGGTTGTATGCCTCTAATCTTTATTAGAGAAGACTTTTATCTATTCCCATTATTTGGAGATAGTGAAATTTTGGTGGACTATGGTCTCGTAGTTTTACTCCTCACATTGAGGTGGTTTTTCACGTTAAAAATTGATGATGTTCATGTGTGTGCTTGTGATGCATTGAGTTGCTGATTTGGGAGCTTGATTATTACCTTCATTGGGTTCAATATATATTGCTCCATATTGCTCTATTTGTTTGTTTCCTATTAGGTTCACTCAAGAAGGGAAAAAATTGCAAGTGTTTGTTGACCGGGCACACATCGGCTTCCCTAATTTTTCCCATTAACAGGGGCAGCATGTTCTGCGCGACTGGGTGGCGTTCTCTTTTCTAATAAAAAAATTTATATAAAATACATTAAGAAATGAGAAGTGGGCCCTAGAGAAAGATAGGGTTCCTGAGAAAGATAAGAGTTCTTACACTGATTTTTATATAAGTAGAATAGAAAGATTTGGCCAGTATGAAGATGGAGTTAAAGGGTGTCAAAAGCAAATCGAAACCATTACCAAAACCAAATCGTTTAATAAATGGTTCATTTAGATGTACAATTAAACAATTTAAATCGAACCGGACTGTTTAACACTCTTAAATGTACATTTATGTGTCAAAATCAAACATAGACCATTTATCAAAACTGAATCGAACCATTTAAACCAAACCTGTAAAACTATTTAATAAATAGTTTGATTATAGTTTCAAAATTGAGAGCGTTTTTTTCATGAATCATTGTGTGTGTGTGAGAGAGAGAGAGCTGCACTGAAATTGATGGCTGTCAAGTATGTCAAAGTCAAATTAACAATGATATCAAACAAGGGTGAACCAGGTGGTCCGAAAAGTAAGCAAAACACAATAATACCCAACCAAACTTGTTTATCCTATATTCAATTATGAACCAATAGTTCTACTTGAGGGAGATTCAATAACAATCGGTTTCAATATTCGGGGCTAGTAAGTAATACAGATCAAGTAACTTTTTTTTTTTTTTAATATATTATATAATAATGAATACACTAAAAATAAAAAATTGTTTTAATTTTCATGTAAATTTGGTCAAGTCAAGAAGAAAAATCAGGTCACTCGGTTTGTAGCATCTCCTCCAAGAATAAATAAATAAATAAATAAAAAGAGGTCATCATCTAGAGGATTCTTCTTACCCTGATCAATGAGAGTTCAGCAGTAGAAGCTGTAGAAATATAATAATGAGTCCTCCCTCAACACTCCCAGCAGCAGCAGCCAACTAGTTCTTTAGTACTGAAGTATTCTCGAAAGCCAATATATGGAATTGGACCATCTCTAACATATAATATTTATAATGCGAGGTAAACCCACGGTCATTCTTTGTGTATTATTGGTCAAGAAAGTTACTTCTTGAAATTCCCCACACCCCCACAAAAGAAAAAAAAAAGTGCATGAAAAGACAAAAGTACCCATATGTAGTGAGCTATTTTATAACTTTAATGAGGTTATGTGCTATGTTTTTAAGTAAATTTACTATCTTCCGGACTTGAAATGAGGCCGGGGTTGTAAAAGTACTACTTATGCTCTACTCAAGGTGTCTAATTCCTTGATTGAAATATTAAAAGATAAAGTACTAGGGAGGTGAATAAAGGTTTATAGATATTCCTTCTATTTTGTTAAAGAGGAAAGATTCAAATAGCATCATAACAGCCAACACTTTTATAAAGTAAGATTACGTTATGCGAAGGGAGGGATACCAACCTCCCGAGTAATATCTTCATAGAGTGTAAAACACGTTAGAATTTTTAATTCAAGAGTCCAAATTATTTCTAGGAAATTTATCCTCTCAAGTGTGGTGCATTAAATCCAACCGTCCACTCTTGAAAGGATAAAAAGACGTCACTGTCCATGTTTATACAGTTAGATTCTTAAGAGTGCACGACACTAGAGAAGATGAAAATCCTTTTTCCTATACGTTGGTTTTCATGTAGAAGGGGATAAAAGAATTTTTCTTTTTTTTTGCTATAAAAAGGATTTTCAGTATTTATTTAAACATAAAATACTTGAAAAGGTATTGAAAAATCAAAAATAAAAATTACAGAGCAAAATTTTCATGTAAAATATCATTTCAAAAAATAATTTATAACAAAACAAGCAGTTAATATAATTGACTGGATAATGTATGAGGGCTGAGCCAATCATTTAAATGCTCCACCTTGGTAATTAATTACAATCATATTACTTTGATTATTGTTTTAATCTTGACTTTTCATCATGATTTGAACCTAAAATTTTGATTTGACCTAATATGGTCTTGACAGATCCTCTCTTTTGTCCAAAAATAAATTTTTAGAATCTAACCTTGATTATTGTTTTAGCCTTAATTTTTAATCAATAATTGATCCTAAGCCGCCATAATTTTTTGTTCCAATTAAAGGGGTAAATTTACAATGGCGACAACTATATGGGAAAATTCCTAGAAATAACCTCTTTAGAAATAGTGGTAAGGCTGTGTACATTTGATCCTCCCCAGTCCCCAAACCTGTTAAACACGGGAGCCTTGTGCACTGGGTATAGCCTTTTAATTTTGACAACTATATGGGAAAAGATATTACTTGTGATAGACGTACTTAAAATTCAAATCTTATCAATATCCTCTTTAGAAGGGATTTCCTTTTGTTTTGAAACTTAAAACCTTTCGGTTTCCATTTTCAGGTCTATCGGGTTCGATTTGGGTTTGCTATGTTCGTAAACAGAAAATGCCTCATTTGTTAGAGGATTTCAAACTTGGACATTGGATATGGATAATGATCGACAGGTGTCAAGCTCACAACTGCCGATAGGACGATGGCAGGAACATACTCGGCAGTAGAGTATCTGAATCCCCCCCCCACTTTGCCATAAGCAAGGGAAATGTGGATATATACTAAACCATTTTTATCTAGGGAATGGTTTAGATTCGTTTGCATGATCTAAAAAAACTTAATTAGGACCAAGTCGATGAGCCAGATCAGCTCATCTAACAAGTCAACCGAGGTCTTAGGATACTGGCTTGATTAGGTTGGATGGGATAAGTTATATATGTTGATTGGGGGAAGGTTTTCCTCCATGGCCCACATACTTTTGCCACATGGCAAGGGGAAATGTTGATTCCTACCATTGTATAAATTAAGGTTCTAAAACTCGGGTTTCAACTAGGTTTTGACCAGCCAGAAAACGAGTTCGTCTCGATTTCAATCATATCTCGATCGAAACTTGGGACTTTCTCCAGGCTAACTTGAACCTTGGTTTCGAGGGCCATAAGTTATTTTTTTGCCCTAATTCTTGTTGTGCTGCCTATTTTTTACATTTTAAACTCAATCCATGCATTAGTTTCATATAGAAAACACTAAAAATATTACTTGTGATTTTGATTCAAGTTTGATACTATATTTTGTTCTTGGAAATGGTATCACATAAGGTTTGACCAGAACATAACTCCATCAATATAAATAAAATTTAAGCAATCTTGGATTTGTTAGAAAGCTTTGTTTTGATAGTTTTCCAATAAGTCCAAAATTGCTTAAATCTGATTTATATTGAAGGAGTTATGTACCGGTCAAACTTAATTTGGTGTGCACTAATACTGTCAAAATCGTACTGAATGAAAATATATTTTTAGACGTCAAAGCAAATGAATATTTTACCGCACTTTGGTTTTTAGCAATGTTTTACCATATTAAAATTTATGAAATTTTTAGAATTAAGAAAAACCCCAGCATTACAAAGTTGAAAATTGCACCTACCGTCGAAAATCCAGTTTTTGTTTTTGAATTGGGGGGTTGAATTTTTTTTTTTTTTCCTTTTGAAAATTGATTTTTTAACTATTTTTATTGGATTCAATACAGGGTATTTGCTTATTTATGAATAATATCTTAAGTAAATGAAATGCAAATACAAGAACATTTACTTAAATGATATTAGACATAACTAAGTGTGTGTACTGGTTTTTGGAATAAATACCCGTCTGTCCTAGTTTTGAGCCAAGTTTTTCCTAGTTTTGATGGGCATATGTGTCAAAACCCCCGAAATATGGTCGAAACCATCGAAACCCGGTCGAATCCAGGGATTTTATAAAATCCCCCTTCAACTCGTCTCGAAAACTTGGGAAACCGAGTTAACTCGGTGGTTTTGATAGGTTTCGGTCGAATTTTTGTTCCATGGTATAAATTACAACAACATCAACTGAACTCTTTATGTAGTTGGCTTCATTTTGCATTAAAATTGAATTGATTGTTGAGGTTTCAGTGATGAATTCTCTTAAGTAACATACTGATTTATCTTACAATGCCTAATGGTGAATAAGAAAAGTGGTTGAGTGAGAGAGAGAAAGAGATGAAGAGGGAGAAGCATAAAAAGAGAGAGTGAACGGGGTGTAAGTGAGAGAGAGAGAGAGAGAGAGAGAGAGAGTGATTTGAGTCCAAAATGCATTTTGAAGCATTTTCCTCTTTCTCTCTCTCTTAGGTTCCATCTTTAATTTAGTTTATGTTTGGTATGCATTATTGGAATAGATTATGAGTCTAAATTGCATTTTGAAGGATAAAATAAAGAAGAATTGAGTTTCAAGATCCATTCTAGACCCAGAATCTATTTTAAGAATGCATACCAAACACAACTTTAAGTATAAATTATCTCCTAGAACGTGCCTTCCCTCAAGTCAAAAACGATAATGCAATGACATATGATGTGATCTTGAAAATGACAGACCAACTCAAAGATCATCTTGCATAGATCCAATCAATGTGATTCTATGGATGCACTCCCATACATGTACATATACAATGTAAACTTAGGCTGTATTTAGTATGTATTCGTGGAACACATTCTAGGTCAATTTCACATTCTCGGATGATAAAAATAATTGTTTTTGATGTCCGAAAATGCAAAACTGACCTAGAATGCTTTCTAAGAATGCATACTAAACATAACCTTAAATTAAGAAGTCAATGATTATGGCCTTTGTATGGCAATTGGAAAAGGGAAATCATTTAAGTTGAACAAGTTGGAGAAAAAAAAAAGGAGCCAGTGCAATCACACCCAGCAAGAAAAAAATAGACCACATAGAAAATTTATAGCAGTAGACATAGGAATCATTCATTTTCTTATCAATTCAAAATCACACTAATGAGATGTATAAACTAATGCCAAACAATAAACTCAAATGTTTATAACAAACAAAACACACACTATGCCTGATTAATTATACATTGCACTTTGTTTATATATTATTCCCTCTACAACACACCATGGTAAAGTACTATGTACTCTTACCTATTCATACATGCTTGTTTAATACTCTCTTCCCGAAGATATATGACGAGGATGTCGTAAACATCAATTGTATGAATAGGGGAAATTCCACCAAAGCATATAGAGTGACTGGGATACTTGCTAGCAAGATAATTGGAAAGGAGACCCATATACGAACACCGTATCGAAGCATAAATAAGATAGCTGCCACAAAATCTATCATCATCCCCACAATAGAGACGAAGAGAAATAAAAGGCCCAACATCAACATTCGAGGCAAAGTTGACAAGAAGTCTTCTTCCGCATATCGTGAAGTAATAATAGCTAGAAACATCAACATTGAAGCGACTAAAGAACAAAGTGCTAACATATTTGATACCACACAAATTATAGGAAACTTGCCTTGTACATAATTGGGTTCTTCTCCTCCCGTATTATCAGAACTACTCCCCTTATTTGAACTTGGTATGGTAAACACTGCTGCAAACATAATCGTAGTGATTAATGTTGCTACCACCATGCATTGTGTTGCTATATCCTTCATCCATGTTGCTCCTTCTTTTACCAGATCTTTATGCTCCTCCGTGAATAATACTCTTGATGTTTGCCCTTGCATGTTTTCATATAAATCATAGTTGGAGGTCATAATACTTTCCACTTCCTAAAATAATGATAAAACATAGAAAGTATTAAAATTAACACACACACACACACACACAGATATATATATATATCATACTATTATATGAAAGCACGTTGTGGCAAATCTTTCAGTTACCTATTCTACCCTTCATTCTTATCTAAAATTTCATTATTCAACTCTTAATCTGTATGTCATTCTTTCTTAGAACTTCATAATCTTAGGTACCCTTAGTATTAATTATTACTGTTTTACATTAGAGGCAAATCATGGAGAGTACCACAATTATGGAGAGAAAATCTCTCCAGTTTCACTTGACATCTTTACCCTTCTTTTTAACCTAAATTCCATCTCATTATCATTATTGTTCATGTATTTTCTTTTATTCTTATAATAATTTTGGTATCCTTAGTATTTTTTTAATTTTAATTAAGTAAAATATGCTCTCTAAACCTAAACCCTACTGCGTCTCACTCCACGATCTCCTTCTTAACCCTGTGAATTCCACCTCTAAGGCCCTAAACCTAAACCCTACCGTCTCCCGCTCTCCACAGTCACCTTCTCATACCTTCCGAATTCCACCTCTAAACCTAAACCCTACCGTCTACCTCTCCCCACGATCTCCTTTCTCATACCTTGCGAATTCCACCTCTAAACCCTTCTTCCTATTTTCGGCAGGTTCAACTCTCTCTCTCTCTTTATAGCTATTGTTTTTTCTTAAGTAAATGCATTTGTTAGTTTTGACGTTTCAGCAAGGAGGTTCTCTACATGTACTGGTTTATTTTTTTAGTATTAATGTTGTTGATGTAATGGCCATATCTACCATTTTGCTTGTCTGCACTTTCAAAGATTCCAAACGAATAACTTCTACAAGGGAATAAGCATGCATCGACATAATCATCCAAGGGGACAGATTGGTAATTGATGTTGCTTTCCAGTCAGAATTCGAGATCGCTTGATCACCAAAAAAATTAGGGTTTTTTACAATTATCACCCCAAAAACTTTGATATCTACTATTACCCCCCTCCCCAAAAAAAAACTTTGAAACAACTGTTACCCTCCCCTGTTGCATACTAATAACCAACTGGCCCCCACTGTTACAGACCCGTAACGGAAGGGGTTAGTCGTGAGAGTGTGCCATTGTTACCGATGTTTTAGGACCAAAATGCCCTTTTGGGGTGGTAATTGTAAAATACCCCCACCCCATCACCGTCCCTTCTCCTTCTCCTCCTTCTTCTCCTTCTTCCATGGCGTCGGTTGCAGAGAAAACGGTGTAGACTAGGGGAAGATTGTACAGTGATAGGGATTGACCCAAACACCCACAAGCCCTTGACTGAAACTGAAGCACAAGATGAGAAGAAATGCAGAGAAATGAAGACTACTTGCAAACATCTCAGCCCAAGAAATAGAGAACCTTATCAAGTTTACAACTTGGGACTACAGTTTCCATTAACGATTCAAACTACTATGTTCAGCCTGTGACCAAGCAAGTCTTTGATCCCTTCCCTTTGTTTGAATTCCAAGAGAGCACAATCAATCCAATGGGATCTAATCCCAACTTTCTGTATCAAAGCCACCAAGATTCCAGAACTTTGAATCAGAATCAAACCCATTTGGAAACGAGCTCAGAATTTGGGTTTTCTTTGATTCGCCGTCCAACTTCTTGTGATAATGTCACAGAGACAGATATTTCAAAGAATTCTATCACTACATCAAGAGTGAGTAATGGATTCTTCTTCAATGAAGCAAGAGAGAGTTATAGCAACAGTTGTAACTGTGGAGAACAGAATTCATCAAAAAAATTTCCCGTCTTTTTTTTTCAAATCTAAGATTAGGTAGCTCATCTTCTCCTTGCCCTAGCAATCTTTATGAAGGGAGAGCGAACCCTTAAATCTTTAAGGCGTATGTGTAAATGCTCACTCCTTAACCCCAAAATCACCATCAGAGCACAAAGAGCAGAACCCCAAAACCCACCCCTTCATCACCTTCTGGTAATCCCAAACCAAAGATCCTACCAGCCCTAAAACTCCACAGGCCAAATCGGTCTCAGGTTTCCTTCTATTACTCAGCAAAATCATCAAACCACAAACGCCCAACTAACCCTCCATCTCCTCCTTCCCCATCCCTCAAATCCTCCCCCTCCGAATCTTTTTGGTTCCAGGAAAATAAAATAAATTTCGATAAGGGCATAATAGATTCTGGTTTTACCATCTTGAATTGGGGTCTGTTGACAGCCAAGTAGTAGTGACGTTGTTTGCTGTAATTTTAGCAAAAGAAAAGATTATAATTTACATATCCAAATCTCAGTCCACCCATGAAAGAACTATTCAAAACTGTTATTGCTTATATCAATCATACCTGAAATGGGAGCAGGAAGGAGAAGGAGAAGGAGAGGGAGACGAAGATGGTTTTTCGATCCTTCTACGATTTCTTCTTACAGCGAGAATTGGATTCTGGGTTCACGATGATTGCAGAGTACACAGCCAAACATGATTGAGATCTGAGAAGTCCGAAGTTGTACGAAATAAAGGAAATCGAGTGATTGCATAAGAAAACGTTGTGGCAGATGTGCTTATGAACAGAGACGACGCTGCTCGAACCTTACTCCCATGGTGTGAAAGAATATCTTCTTTAAAGAGGAGAGACTGGTGTTTGAAATGTATACTCTGCTGCTGCACATAGCTTCCGGGTTGATCGAAGAGGAAGAAAACAACGAGAAGAGAGGAAAGCTTACAAGGAGAAAAACGGAAGAAAAAAAAACACAAAGAAGTTCTTCCACCGATTTGCTGCAACAGGTGAAGAGGAAGTAAAGAAGATGAAGTGCAGTTGAAGTGAAGAGGAAGTGAAGAAAAATTTCGTTTTGACAAAGAGTATTTTAGTCCTAAAAAATTCGTGACAACGGCACACTCTCACGACTAATCCCTTCTGTTACGGGTCTGTAACGGTGGGGATCAGTTGGTATTTAGTATGCAATAGGGGAGGGTAACAGTTGTTTCAAAGTTTTTAGGAGGATAATTGTAAATACAAAAGATTTTGGGATGGTAATTGTAAAAGACCCAAAAAATTACGGATCGGTTCTCCAAACTGTCCCGCCAATATTTGTCGGCAAACCCGATCATCTTCAACAGATTGTCTTCATCATATCATATGCCACAAAACAGAGTCTGAAGAAGGGATGCTAGGATGTGCATCCCATCCTCAACATCCACCCAGCTTTGTGATCCCAAGCTCGGGCAGCAGCGATAGTGACAGCGATAGCAAAGAGCAAACATGTGGACGGGTTAGCACTTCCATTTGTTTCTTCTTTGCAACGAGAATGACTGAACTGAACTCAAAATGCATTAGCATCTCACAGATGCTTTTATTTTGGATTCTCGTGCTATTTTCTCTTGATCATTCTGGTAAATGAATTACATTTTTTGAAATTATTCAGGGATGTTATGATGTTTATTTATTATATAGGTATGATGCATTTGTTTGTGGCAACAAAACAGTGGAGAAATTTGCTTCTGGTCTTCTGGAACAGCTTGTACTGCATCTCCCAGAAGCAAAAGATGCCCACTCCAAAGGAATGGTTGACAACTTCAAACTTCAGTTGCCTGGAAATCTCAGGGGCTCAGCATGGTTCTCCCAATCTACTCTTTTGAGGTTTGTGAAACACAAATATTGGTTGGATTTTAATTTTTTTTCAACTTGCGTTTTTTCTGGCAAGAGTTTCCTGTTAGGTTTATTTCTTTAAAATTGACTATTTTCTTTCTTTTCAGGTTCATTCATATTGTTGGAGCACCTGAATTATTAGAAGCCACTAATGCAATTGAAGATGAAATGTCTCAGCTGGAGGAAGCTAGGAGGTTTCATCTCTCTGTACACACAGGTAACAGCCAATGCAAGAAATGCTCCAATTTTAATCTTTAGGGGAAAACTGAGAGATGGTCATCTTCCTTTCTTTAATGTGGATCATTTTTTTTTAACTGTGCCCCTTTGCCATTTGTCTTTTGTAGGTTGTGATGAACGACGGCATTGACGATTGAATGTAGTCAATTTGATCGAACCCACTGATTTTTTTTCTTCTTCTGGTCTTTGGGCTTAAAAATCGTTCAATTGGAGAGGTTTCTTATGATGGATTTCACTCGCCACCATATTTTTGGCATTTTGGGAAGGTAAACTCTCTCCTATTTGTTCTTTAATTGGGTTTTTAATGAACAATGAGTTTCTTTTATGATTCTTGCAAAGTATTCATGACTTACTATACGGCAAATCTTTTTGTTTGTACGTCTTGTGGGTTAGGTATTTGATTAATTCTGGCAAAGACACTGTGAGTGGAGAGCTTTGGCCCATTGCAGCTCCCATCGATGCTTGTTTGTGCTTGTAAGTCATAATCATATTCCTCTGTAGTTTATTCTGTCTTTCATTGATACTTGAATCGATGGTCTTAATATACCTAATCATTTATTGCAATATTGCAGTAGTCAATCAAGTTTGGTTTTTGGTTGTGGCCCATCTGTGACTATGTGGGTTACCCAGCTCTTCTACTGTCCAAATTCCATATGGGTGCATGTGAAGGCTGTATGTATCCTAGGTAGGGATGTAAATGAATAGCCGAAATCCGTTTCCGTATCCGTTTAGCACTATCCGAATCCGTCCAAAAGCTAAACGGATGCGGATGCGGATACGGATAGGCTATAGCTATCCGAAAAGCTATATTTACATGTAAATGGATAAAATATCTGATCTGTATCCGTGTCCGTATCCGTTTAGCACTATCCGAATCCGTCCGATAGCTAATCGGATGCGGATGCGGATATAGCACTATCCGAGCCGAATTCGATCCGTTTACAGCCCTAATCCTAGGACATATTTAGGTATCATCAGTCTTCACATTTATAGGAAATATAAATAGGAATCTATTTACCTCTTCAATCTTGGCAATAGATTGAAGAGGAACAGCAAAATCATCCAAATGAATTTTTTTTCTAGCTAAGGTAATAGCCTTAAAGGATTGTGGATGATGAATATGCGCAGGACCAAAATGTGGCTTAAATTTCATTCCTCCATACAAAAGTTACTGTTAGATAGTGAGGATTGACTGAACTGTTGATGAGTTCTTTCTGCAGGTAAGTATCAATAGTGAGTGGCAGTAACTACTCTTCAATGAGGCAGCCAATATATATTATGTGAAAGATTGGAACTAGAGAAACGTGCCTCGATCACTACCGCCCTTGTTATTGCAATCAAGAATTACTAAATACATATCTGACTGGAATTCCATATTCGATGTAAGATCCCCTTCTGATTTCAGATAATCATGGTAAAAGGAATGTTAATAGACGGGTAGAATTGATATTAGCTTTCATTCTTTTTAATATTCTAAATTTCCTGAGATTTTCCTTTGGATTTTCATTATAATCATTCTGTTTCTTTTACTTGCAAGATCCTCTGGTCGTATCTTTTAAAATATATATAGTATAATCACTATATTTCCTCCTGCATTTTTTACCGTCGACTTGAGCTCCGGCTATCTTTCTTTTCTCATAAAGGCCACAGTTCATTCCCTCCCACCCTTGGTTGTGCAGTACGTTCCTCTAAGTACCTCACACCGGATTGTCAGTTGATAGTTGATAGAGGATCCTTCCTTTTTCTCCTTTGAAAGTTGTTCTCTAGTAACATATACATACGGTTTATACCATCAACTTCCAAGTTTTTTTAAGTTGTACGTGCCTATAAACATAGCGCAGTCTTTTAAGTAAACATGGGGCAGGCTCATTTAAGTTGTACAATGTGTCTGTGGTTATGCCCTAAATGCTCTGGCATAGATTGGTATATATGAGAATTCTTCTACGAATCAATGCTTATAAATTTCTTAATCTATACCTACATGTTCCCATTCTATTTGTTTGCACTATCTCAAGCTCCATTATTGGTTATTTTGAAGAAGACTTACATATTTTCAAGTTTGTTTATTCTGAGTTACAAGAAAAACTAAACAACTTTGGATTTTCATTGTGACTGCCTTTTGAGATTATAAGATTAATGCTGGTGAATATGTATTCTGAATTTTTGGATGTTACATCTCACAGTTGATTTGTTTTGCAATTCTTTCCCTTCTTTTTAAGTTGTATGATTATTACCAGCAATAGCAATCTCTCAAAGATAGGTATGTATGAGTTAGTTTCTATTTTTTACTTCTTATTTTTGTAAGCTTGCCTGAGCTATAAAACTGGCACCCATTGTAAGGAAGAGTTGCCAATTGATTAATGAAATTTAAAAGCAATGGTTGCACACGATTCTAAAAAAGAATTCCCCTTCAACAGCTGAGATCGCTATGGGTGAGAGACCCAAGGGCTGAAACAGCCCAACCCTTACCCTCCTCTATCTTGAGCTCTCTTTGCTCCTTTGCTTGTGATCTCTATTGCTGCCAATCGAAGATTATTTCTCCATCAACTGAACAAATGCTGAAACCCTGCTATTGTGCAAGAAGACTCTCATCAATGTTGCTAAAGATCAACCAACAAAGCCCCACTTTCAGTCCAATCGAGCTCTGCTGAAACCAGGGATTTCCTGGAGAAATTCATCTGCTGTTGGTGTCTCTCTTAAATTCTGTTTTCTATGGGATTTTAGGATTTTGTCCAAACCGGGCTGCTCGATCTCAGTTTGGGCTTCTTTACCTGCTGCTACTAATTCTCAGGTTTTGGTTGATTACTTCTTCTATTAAGATCTGAGTTAGTTTTCTTGAGTTCCGTGGGAGTTGAGAACTATTTGGAATTATTGCCTTTGGTAGATAGTCCGATATTGTGCGCCCTTACATTTTTGCCATGACAACCCCAAGACCTCTGGACTATTTGGGACTGTTGCCTTCGGTAGATAGTCCGACATTATGTGCCCTTACATCTTGCCATTACAACCACAAGGCCTCTATCTTGTTTACAAGGAGAGACCTGTTTTATTTTTTAAGTAGAAAATAATTTACTGACTTTTGTTCTCAACACTTGACTGGATATGGGTTTTCACATGGACTCTAGATATGTTCGGGTGACCTCTGTTAGATGAAAGATTTATGTTCTTCATCTCATCCCTTGATGGAAAGAATAATTTGTATTGGTGGTATATAGGATAATATTACCATCTCTTTTCAAAAGAGACATTTGGGTTGCCTACTGGTCCTACAACTTAGCCTACCAAGTAGTCAAAATTACATGCATACCACTTGATATGTGGAGTCTAAGAAGATACTAAAATTAATCATAATTATTTTATATTGTTCTTTTAGAAAACTACAACAATAACCTCTTCTATTTTCCTTTCATGAATAATCACCATTCATGTCTAGCTAGATGGTATAGAAATTGTTCTCAATAGAAGGATCATACTGAGCACATTCTTTGCTTTTCAAAAGGATGGATTTATAGTCATGAGGTATCCAAAGTCCTCTTTATTTCTTTTGAAACATCACTCTTCTATTACTAATTTCATATTTTGATTTAATGATGACAGATTGCTAATCTGCAATGTTTATGGTATATCAGTTTGAATGTGGCACCCGAAGTGGTTGTAGATCCAAGAGGTAAGATTGCTATGTTGATATATATAATGTATTTAGTATATTTTAAGGCATTTCTCATGGATATTTTGTTGGACAAGTGTGTGTCCATCAAACCCGGTTCGGTCCGGTTCAACCCGATTCACCTTTGTATTGAACATTTATACATTTTAGTTTGATATTGTCACATGCGATATAAACTTTTTGAGCATTATGTGTCCCTAAGTTTTACTTAAAATGGTAGTCACGACTAGGATTTGGGCTGGGCATCCTTATCATATGGTCATCGCATTGGGTATGCCTAGACATGTGATGTCAGGATACAAATGCGAGTGCTCACATGTTTGATGTGTGCATTGGCGAAGAATCTACTTTGTCGATTCCCTCATGTATTACTGTCAGATGTAGGAAGGGATAGACATGTATCACCGACACCCTATGCCTGAGGGAACCCTGTCGCTGCAAAGTGTGACCGCATTCTTTGGTTCATCAATGACTGAGACTCGAGCGAGTCAAAGCCGGTGTTCTGGAAATACGTGAACACTTTGTGAGTGAAGGAGTTATCCAACACGGTCACCACTGCCCGATTGGGGAACACCAAGATAGAGACTGTTTGTGCATGGTCGGATCAGAATCTGGATCCAGTGCCGTTTTGAAAATGATTTTGCAAAAATCTATTTTACATAAAATGATAGATTATTTATAATTATTTGAGCAAAGTGTTTTATCGAGTTTTGTGGGATCTGATCAGATGCACAGACGCTCGTATATGGACATGTAATATGGATTGGTGTTTGGCAGTACATGTGTACATGCCCTAGATTCCATAATGATGGTGTTGATTAGTGGGGGGGTTGTCTATGATAAATTGTTATCATATAGGGAGTTATATGGAATTTGCTAATTTAATTGGCTCTTTATTTAATTAATGGATTTGGTGCTAATTGTAATTATTCATTAATAATTAAATAAAGAATCTAATTAATACTTTCCCTATTAGATTCTACTTCTTCACCTGTGTAGTACTTCAAGTTTAAACAGAACTATCAAACAAAGAGAGAGAGAGTCAGACTCTCACAGGGGTTCTATTAAATCCTACTAGGATTTAATTAAATCCAAATAATATATATAGCGGACCAAAAAGTAGAAGGGAGAGAAGCTTTCCACGTTTTTGAGCAGACACTCTCTCTCCTACATTTTTGGTTTTCTCTCTCTCCCTCTTGTGCTCTCTCTTCTTCTTCTTGCTTCTCTCATCTGTGTTTGAGAGTTAGGGCTTGAGAAACCCTAGATCTGTGTTGAAGAGTTCGAGAGCATCTGGGATTGGCTTGAAGAACCTTGGTAGCACCATTGGAGGTTTAGATCTATTTGCTTGGAGCGCTCACTGGAGGAAGAACCACTGTCTATTGGAAGAGCAACACTTGAGGCTCACCAGGTTAGCAGTTCTTTATTAATTCCTTCAGTTTATTGATTATTAATATTTATGGGATGCGAAAGAAACTCGAATCGATTAATTTCCACTGTGCATTCGGATATAGGATGGATCCCTCTTGCCATGTGATGGACTAGAGATGAATTTCTTCGTCCCTATTGTGATAATTAATTTTATGGGACGCAATAGGGAAGGAGAAACCCTAATAAGGATGCACCAGGGTTCCCATGGCCGACCATGGGAAACCCTAAAATTTAATGGGGCATCCATGGGACACCATGGGATAACCCAGGGCGTGCAAAACCCTAATTTTTTTGTATATTGGTTTCCCTAGGGAACCATGGTTTGATCCTTGGACCGTTGCTTGACCAACAGTGTGGTATCAGAGCCACCTTTCCCACCCATGAATATTGAATAATTAATAGTTTAATATGATTTTCATGAGTGGGATGGAAGTTGCATATGGGAGGTTAAAATTATGGTTGTTATAACAACCTTCTCATGTGCACATGGGTAGTTACAAGGTTGTTAGTGTAACAACCTACCCATGTGATGATGGATTTGGTTTGTTTTATTTATTCCAATTATTGAAGTATGTATCCAATTAAGGAGTGATTATTAATTTAAATTTTTTAATCATGTTTTATATGTGGGGGGGGAGGGGGGAGCGCACACTGCCAAGCCACTGCGCACGCCCTCCTCTTGTTCCTTGCCCTTGTGCGCATGCCTTAACGGGTTGTTGCCTGCGGGCAGCAAGCTTGGGGGCTGCGGGCCTGCAGGCTGCTGTCCGTGGGCTTTAGCCTATGGGCAGCAAGCCTGCAGCCATGGGCTGCTGCCCGTGGGCCTTGGGCCTAAAGGCTGCACAGGGAGTACTTGCAGCCTGCGCATGTGGGCTGCATGCACCCCCCTTGTTTTCCCTCCAGTTTAACATTTTAAAAAAAAAAAAAAAAAAAACAGATTTTTTAAAACAGAAATTTTTAATATGTTTTGTTTTTTGAGGAAGAAAATGGATGATGGGATTCTTCCCTCCACCAACTTATAATTAAAATTGTGATTTTAATTTATGGGTTTGGACACATGTTACCACATGTGATGTGGTGGTTCAATAATTGAAGGAATCCATGTTATAATTTTTGTTTACTTACTTTAATGCCCATGCATGGAATTATATTATGATGTGATTATAAGAATGGCATTCTAATAAATGGATGGATTGTTTATGTATGTAATACATAGGGTTATAGGTGGATGTGATGCTTCTCTTTCTTTCTCTCTCTCCCCCTATCTTTTTTATAAACAAATATACTCCACCCCAAGGGCAGCCCAAATGGTGGGTTGGTTTCTCCATACGGGGTTTCTTTATTATTATGGAAAGAAAAGTGTATAGAATTTTTTCCTAGGTTTCCATTGTAATTTTAGAGGAGCTAGGACTCCCAGGGCATGTTGATGGAGATCCACATGTGGCGCTCAAAGCTTATAGAGATGAAGTCACCTACTTTGAAGACGTGATCAGGCGGAGGAGATGATCAAGGCGTGGCATCCATGGCATGATAAATGCACCCAAAGTTATTAGTTTTATTTTTATTGGGAGGATTATTTAATTGCTTCTGATAAAAATGCCGCCATCCCATAATCATTTTTAATTAATGTTGATTAATTATGAATGTTTAAATTTGTCCATGATATGTGAGAGTTGATTAATCCCTCTTAATTGATAATACATGTATGATATGGACTAGTCTTAATCGGTAGACATGTCCATGGCCTCCTATTGAAGATAAATGTAGAAAGTGTGTGACATGACCCCGCATAAGCCAACAGGACATTGCCAGGACCTCTGTCACACATTTATCTATATTTACCTCTATCAAGATAAGTTAGGGTATGGATAGTGAGAGGGCACTGCGATAGTGGGCCATCTTTCATGATTCCATGATTCTAACTAATGCAATAGGTAAGTACATGACTTGGGTGTATGTCAGCCGACAGGATCTGGACATGACACCCAGGTGGCCAAAAATATTGGAAGCCCATGAGGCAAACAGCTTAGTCCACACTACCATGGTGTGTACAATGACTCTCGATAGGGTAAGTTATGCATGCAAGGGTTGTACGTATCCAATTCATCTTTTGGGTTATGAGGAAAACCCAAATCATGAAAGACCATTGATATGTGTGTGCTCAATTTATTATTTTCAATGGTTATTAATTAGCATGTGGTTATTTACTTGTGCATCTGTAGATAATTATACAATGGCTGCCGTTAATTTCAACCTGTTAGCACTCTCATTAGTGAATATAAACTTAATGGTACAAATTATGTCGATTGCTACCGGAGCATTAAGTTGCTCCTGACTGCTGAAGGACTGTACACACTTCTAGATGAACAAGTTCCTCCTCAACCCGACCCAAACGATTTTGAGGCAAATGAAGAGATGCAGGAGTTCCTCATGAGGGATTCCAAGGCATCACTCTATATCCTAGGATCGTTGGAAAAGTCAATTGTAGACTTGGTCAAGGATATACGCACTGCTGGGGGTAAAATGGATAAGCTTGTTGAATTGTTTAATAGGCAGTTGAAACACACACATTCTGATGCGGTGACTCAAATCCATAACTCCAAGATGTCCTAGGGGACTCCAGTAATGGATCATGTAATGAAAATGATCAATCTGTTTGAAAAACTGGAATCCATGGGGACTGATTTCAGCCTGCGATACAAGACCAATGTGATCTTAGAGTCACTCACTTCTACCTACGCACCTTTTAGGATGTCCTACAAGATGTTTGAGAAGGAGATGGAGCTCACCGAGCTTGCTAATGCACTGGTAGAGGCTAAAGCGTCCTTGAAAAAGGATAAGGCTGAGGTAAATGCAATTGAGGCAAAGCCTTCTTCAAATGGGAAGAAGAAGAAAAAGGGAAGTAAGGGTAAGACCCTGAAAGCCAAGGGTGGGAAGTCTGGCAATAAAGGCAAAGGTAAGTGCTTCTATTGCAAGAAGGAGGGTCACTAGAAAAGAAACTGTCGTGCTTACCTGGCAACTTTGAAAGACAAGAAGCCTGATGAAACAGAGACTGCTAAAGAAGGTACATGTGATGTTCATGTTCTTTATGAGTCTAATTTATCTTTTGAACCGACCAATTCTTGGTTGGTGGATAGTGGATCCACTATTCACATTTACAATGATTTGTAGGGGTTCAAGGAGACAAGGAACCTGAAAAGAAATGAGGTGCGTCTTCGGATGGACACTGGAGCTGAGACCAAGGCGATGGCTGTGGAAACTTTTATTTTGAAATTTAGTTCTGCTAGTTTAGTTTTAAAGGATTACTATTAGGTACCCTCTTTCAAGAGGAAGATAATTTCAGTTTCAAAACTTGTTTTGGACGGATATAGTTTTTCCTTTAATTCTAAGTTAATTATTCGTTTTAATAATTCCTTTGTGGCATCCGAATATATGCAAAGTGGTTTGTATTTCCTAGATTGCCTTGCTAGAACGAATGTAGTTTCAAATGTTGATTTGAAACGGAAAGTAGCTTCAGTGAACTCAACATACCTGTGGCATCTAAGATTAGGTCACATTAATTTGGACCGAATTAGTAGATTGATGAGGGATGGGCCCTTAGAGAGTCTGAGGGTGGAACCATTCCCCACCTGTGAGTCATGCCTTCAGGGCAAAATGATCAGAAAACCCTTTAGCAATAAAGGTGCTAGAGCCACAAATCTGTTGGAGTTGATGCATACTGACATGTGTGGACCCATAAACATACAAGCAAGATATGGGTATGAGTACTTTCTCACATTCACCGATGATTACTCTAGATATGGTTACAAATACTTGATGCGTAGAAAATTGAAAGCCTTTGATAAATTCAAAGAATTCCAAGCCGAGGTCGAAAGACAGCTCGATAAATGCATTAAGTCCTTACGATCAGATCGTTGAGGGGAGTATCTATCGGATGAGTTTAAAGATCATCTCATATCCCAAGGGATAGTTAGTCAGCTAACTAATCCAGGTACACCACAACAAAATGGTGTATCCAAACGATGCAATCAAACCCTATTGGATATGGTCCGGACGATGCTCACTTATAGTGAGCTGCCTCTTTCTTTTTGGGGGTATGCTTTAGAGACAACGATATATATCTTGAATAGGGTTCCATCTAAGTCTGTAGCCAAGACACCCTTTGAGTTGTGGAAAGGGCGAAAGCCTAGTATTCAACACCTTAGGGTATGGGGTTGCATAGCACATCTGCGAAAGCAACAGACAGACAAGTTGAAATCCAGGACTTCGAGATGCTATTTCTTAGGCTACCCCAAAGGCATGATAGGCTATTATTTCTATGACCCGGTTGACCAAAAGAACATTGTAAGTAAACATGTCACATTTCTGGAGGAAGAAATGATGACCTAGAGGTCCGAACCAGTAGTCATTAAAGAGCTATCAGATAGTTCAGAAACGTCACTTCCAGAAGTGAGACCAACTGACATACCTGCTGAAATACCAACACCTGAAGAACCTTGATGTAGTGGGAGGACTATTAGACCACCCACCAGGCTTACTCTTCTAACCGAAGAGGAAACAGTGGACAAGTTCCACATGGTATCGGTTGAATCGGATGATGATCCGATGACATACTCTGAGGCTCTAAAGGATGTTGATGCCACTAGGTAGCTGGAGGCAATGCGCTCTGAGATCGATTCGATGCATTCCAACAAGGTCTGGACTCTAGTCGATCCACCACTTGGGGTCAAGCCGATTGGATGTAAATGGATCTTCAAGAGGAAGAAGGGCATAGATGGAAAGGTCGAGAGATTCAAAGCGAGACTAGTGGCAAAGAGCTATACCTAGAAAGAGGGTATAGACTATGAGGAAACCTTTTCACCAGTGGTGATGATGAAATCCATCAGGATTTTATTGGCAATCGTAGCACACTTGGATTATGAAATCTGACAGATGGATGTGCAGACTACATTCCTGAATGGGTTCTTATAAGAGGAAATCTACATGGAACAGCCAGAGGGGTTCTCTTCCTTGGAGGAAGAAAGAAAGGTGTGCAAATTATAGAGGTCCATTTATGGGCTGAAGCAGGCTTCCAGGAGCTGGAACATCAAGTTTGATCAATCAATCAAATCGTTTGGTTTTGATCAAAACATGGATGAGCCATGCATTTACAAAAAGAACAGTGGGAGGGCAATATGTTTTCTTCTTTTATACGTAGATGACATATTGCTGATTGGTAACGATGTAGGTTTTCTTTCATCAGTAAAACAATGGCTATCCACAACATTTTCGATGAAAGTCCTTGGTGAAGCTAGCTATATCCTTGGGATTAAACTCGTAAGAGATCGCCAGAAAAGGATGCTAGGCTTGTCACAGGCTACCTATATAGACAAAGTCCTGGCCATATTTAGTATGAAAAACTCCAAGAGGGGAAGTTTTCCCTTCAGACATGGAGTCAGTCTTTCCAGATCTCAATGTCCTCAGTCTCAGACAGACATTGAAGAGATGAAGAGGATTCCCTATTCCTCAGCAGTAGGGAGTCGTATGTACGCTATGTTGTGTACGAGGCCAGACATTTGCTATGCAGTTGGTATGGTAAGTCGTTATCAATCTAACCCTGGACGCGAGCATTGGAGTGCTGTCAAGAATATCCTTAAGTACCTGAGAAGGACTAAGGAATATTTCTTGGTTTTTGGATCTAATCAGTTGTCAGTATTGGGATACACAGATTTGGATTTCCAAACTGACAAGGATGACAGAAAATTCACGTCCGGGATGGTATATCTAATGGGTGGAGGTGTTATTGTGTGGCGGAGTGTGAAACAAAAGTCCACAGTCGATTCTACTACTGAAGCAGAATACCTTGCAGCTTGTGATGCAGCAAAAGAAGGTGTTTGGCTGAGGAAATTCCTATCAGATTTGGAGGTAGTCCCTGACCTTGTCAAAGGCCCTATTCCCCTATTATGTGACAACAGAGGGGTCATTGCACAAGCTAAGGAGCCTAGGGCTCATCAGAGGAACAAGCACGTGCAGCAAAAGTATCACCTCATCAGAGAGATTATCCAGCAGGACGACGTGAGTATCTCTAAGGTGGACACAACTGAAAATGTGGCTGATGCCATGACAAAGGGTTTGTCACCTGGAGTGTTTGAGAAACACATGGAGGGCATGGGTTTAAAATGTATGGGGAATTGGCTTTGATGTACAAGTGGGAGATTGTTGGACAAGTGTGTGTCCATCAAACCCGGTTTGGTCTGGTTCAACCCGGTTCACCTTTGTATTGAACATTTATACATTTTAGTTTGATATTGTCACATGCGATATAAACTTTTTGAGCATATGTGTCCCTAAGTTTTACTTAAAATGGTAGTCACGACTAGGGTTTGGGCTGGGCACCCTTATCATATGGTCGTCGCATTGGGTATGCCTAGACATGTGATGTCAGGGTACGAATGCGAGTGCTCACATGTTTGATGTGTGCATTGACGAAGAATCTACTTTGTCGATTCCCTCATGTATTACTGCCAGATGTAGGAAGGGATAGACATGTGTCACCGACACCCTATGCCTGAGGGAACCCTGTCGCTACAAAGTGTGACCGCATTCTTTGGTTCATTAATGACTGAGACTTGAGCGAGTCAAAGCCGGTGTTCTGGGAATAAGTGAACACTTTGTGAGTGAATGAGTTATCCAACACGGTCACCACTGCCCGATTAGGGAACACCAAGATAGAGACTGTTTGTGCATGGTCGGATCAGAATCTAGATCCAATGCCATTTTGAAAATGGTTTTGCAAAAATCTATTTTACATAAAATGATAGATTATTTATAATTATTTGAACAAAGTGTTTTATCGAGTTTTGTGGGATCTGATCAGATGCACAGACGCTCGTATATGGACATGTACTATGGATTGGGGTTTGGCAGTACATGTGTACATGCCTTAGATTCCATAATGATGGTGTTGATTAGTGGGGGGGTTGTATATGATAAATTGTTATCATATAGGGAGTTATTTGGAATTTACTAATTTAATTGGCTCTTTATTTAATTAATGGATTTGGTGCTAATTGTAATTATCCATTAATAATTAAATAAAGAATCTAATTAATACTTTTCCTATTAGATTCTGCTTCTTCACCTGTGTAGCACTTTGAGTTTAAACAGAACTACCAAACAAGAGAGAGAGAGTCAGACTCTCACAGGGGTTCTATTAAATCCAAATAATATATATAGGGGACCAAAACGCAAAAGGGAGAGAAGCTCTCCACGTTTTTGAGCAGACACTCTCTCTCCTACGTTTTTGGTTCTCTCTCTCCCTCTTGTGATCTCTCTTCTTCTTCTTGCTTCTCTCATCTGTGTTTGAGAGTTAGGGTTTGAGAAACCCTAGATCTGTGTTGAAGAGTTCGAGAGCATCTGGGATTGACTTGAAGAACCTTGGTAGCACCATTGGAGGTTTAGATCAGTTTGCTTGGAGCGCTCACTGGAGGAAGAACCACTGTCTATTGGAGGAGCAACACTTGAGACTCACTAGGTTAGCAGTTCTTTATTAATTCCTTCAGTTTATTGATTATAAATATTTATGGGATGCGAAAGAAACTCGAATCGATTAATTTTCGCTGCGCATTCGGGTATGGGATGGATCCCTCTTGCCATGTAATGGACTAGAGATGAATTTCTTCGTCCCTATTGTGATAATTAATTTTATGGGACGCAATAGGGAAGGAGAAACCCTAATAGGGATGCATCAGGGTTCCCATGGGCGACCATGGGAAACCCTAAAATTTAATGGGGCACCCATGGGACACCATGGGATAACCCAAGGGGTGCAAAACCCTGATTTTTCTGTATATTGGTTTCCCTAGGGAACCATGGTTTGATCCCTGGTCCGTGTCTTGACCAACATATTTTTGCCTGAGTGATTACAAAAATTACATTAGAGAAAAGTGTTCGCCGAGGGGCCCTTGAAGCAACTCTTCATGAGGTCTTGTTTGAGATCATTAAATTTGTCAATATAAAAAAGAGATCATATTTCCTCTGTAACAAAGGTTGTCTCATTTCTTGGCTCATGGATACAATTATCAACTCTCTTTATAGCAATAGAGAGATTTTCTTCAGGGAGCTAATCTCTAGTGCTTTTGATGCAAGATAATTTTACCAAGTCTTTATTGTCCTTAATTGAATAACTAAATTGTTATTGTTGTCTTAAGCATTTGTTTATTTCCCAATCCCATTTGCTGCTGATTTTATTTGAATATGTTTACTCTATCTCAGGTTTTGGATAAAATCAACTTCCTTTCCTTCACATGAAAGAGATTTTGGGTGAAGGTGATAGAATTTGGCTTTTGCTTTACTTTTTTCTAATTGAATGACTTATTGAATATAATTTTGCTTCATATGCAACCTTTGTAAGGAAAATGAAGACAAACAGTGACCTCAATCTCATTGGACAATTTGGAGTTGGGTTTTACTCCGTATATCTTATTGCAAACTATTTTGAGGCATTTAATTTCTCAAGGTCGCCTCCCATCTTGTAGGAAGAGATATTGTTCCACTTCCTTTTTTTGAATTACAAGTATACATCGGAGTCAAAAGTTGATGGGTTATTTGCAGTCTAGGCGTATTTAGTAAGCTAGGACATGGAACTGAGTTCTGATTTCATCTTTGAGAGGAAGCCCAATAATATTTAAAGAACAAACTAAAAGTGGCTGTAATTCCTCTTTGTTTATTTGCCTTGCTTCGTAAACTGACATCATTAATTATAATAAAGTGCTTCCATATTGTTGATGGATTATTGGTCCTCTCTCTCTCTCTCTCTCTCTCTCTCTCTCTCTCTCTCACACACACACACACACACACATTCTTGTCCACGTGCATTTGCACGTGCATGTTTACTAGTATATATATAAGGCGTAAAGGTCGTAGGACATGCGTGGAAATAAGCTGGAAAGGCGTTGTTGAAATCTAACCTTCCATTTAAGTTGATTACTTTAGAGCCGTGGATTATGGTATGAGCATTTATGTTTAAGTCTGACAGTCTAATAGTTGATTTGTAATTTCTCTTTTGAAGTAAATTTTGAAAAATGAGGACAAATTCATCAATTGCACAGTCCAAGTTGTATTGCAAAACGTCATATAACTTATAGTGGCCGGAAAGGGTAAAAGAGGGTTTTTCCTTAATCATCGTCTTCCCTTAAAGAGGGTTTTTCAGTATTCATCGTCTTCCATATCGCTGAACAAACAGGGACCGCCGGCATCTCCATTATCGTGAGGATATTTTCATCGGTATATTGAAGTTATTTATTTTTCAGCACCGCGACTACAATTTAGAGAGGTTACTTTCCGATATAAATTTGTTTATTTTAGAATAATGACCTTTATTCATGAGTTTATGTTCTTGTTGTGGATGTTAGACGTAAAAACGAAAAGTCGTTAATGATTTTATAGTTCTTGTTGTGCCTGTTATACGTTTAAACCATAGCTCATTAATGATTCTTAGTTTAATTTTTGAATGTCTTCTTTAAGTCTCACCGTCCATTTTAACACCCAAACCCCATCGGTCAAAACCTGATGGGTAATCTATGTGAGAACAAAAATTGTCCCCTTTAGATTTACCCTGATTCATATTCTTCCACCTCCGATACATTTTAGATCCCTAATATTTCTGTATCTACTTCCTGTAGCAATCAGTTCATCTATTACTCTATTGTCAATGTCGTAAACCCAAAGTTTGTTTTCTTGCCTTCAACTCATTCAGTCCTACTATTTGACTGAGTTTCCAAAACACATGTATGGGTTTTAGTAATTGTTCATGTTACATTTTACCCCAATTTAGGAGGTCAAGTCATTTTGTTATGGATTTTCGATGAAGTTGGAATGTGGGTTATATTGAAGTGAGATTGTGGGTTTGGTTGGATGTCTCCTAACAAGTTGTGTTAATGGACAACTGTGTGTTTCTAACATATAGGATTCCATAGAAGAACAATGTTGAATGCAGGTGTATAGAAATTAAAGTGTTGAAATATCATAGTTATTTGTTATAAAATGGATGTGTATAATGTAGAGTTATTTTTTCGTTCATATGAATGGAGGTGTGTTTAGATCTACACTCAGTTTGATTTGTATTTAATTTGAGTATTTATCGCATGTAACATATCCCCCTGTTGGATTGTTGTTAGGTCTAAATTGTTTTCTTGTTAGAGTATCATAAGAACTAGTATGGGTTAATTTCAGTAATGTACCAACAAGTGCCTAGCTCAGTTGGTGAGCCATGGTGCGCTTCATGCCCATGCCCACCAGGAGGTCTCAAGTTCGAGTCTCCTGGCTGGAACCTTATCCCCTCCCCGGTTCGATCCCCCCCACTCTGTATGCTTTATATGTATATAAAGCTTCCAATTCCAAAAAATAACAAAATTCACCACCATGTGTTGGAATCACTTTATCGTACTCTACAATCAATGGCTCACATTTGTTGGCAATTAGTTTCCTTATGTTGTGTGGAAATTAGATAGTCATTCTAAAATCTTATGATGGGTTGCAGATCATTGAAGAGGGAAAATGGACCAAAAGTATTATGTTGTCTTTCAGGAGCGTAAACCAGGAATTTACATGAGTTGGGAAGAGTGCAGTATGCATGTCTTTCATTATCCAAATGTTGTGTATAAGGCTTACAGTCGGCATTTTAAAGCTGAAAGTATGTTCAAATTATACAATTCCAGTCAACAGTCATATGGGATACAAGGGGTATCACAAAGGAATATATTGAGTGGTGATGTCCATGAACGATCGTTGGAGAAGAAGTCAATTGTTGAAGCCGGGTTGGATGAAAGTCATCAAAGCCATGTAGATGTGTATGGAGGGCCATGCAACTCTTTGGTTGAGAAGTTAGGTATTGACAATAATTTGAACGAAGGGACTTGCATGAAATTTGTAGTAGCAATCTCATTTGCTTGCTTTTTCTTAGTATTAAGAATAATGATTGGGTATTTCATCCGTTAGTATACTTGATATGTAAATAGTAACAGTCCTGTGTCACATGTTTGTCATAGTTACTTTAAATGTATGTATGAAATTGCAACACAATTGTCCTTGCCTTATTAATGTAAAAACTTTTGTTATTCATTGAAAAATGTTGTGTGGCGTGTTTAATGTTGTGGTTAGGGGCTGTACTACCTAGGAAGAAGTTATGCCAAGAAATGTGATGGCGAAGTGGTGGAAAAAATAACTTACTTTAATTAGTAGTCATGTTGGTTGCACAAATTAGATGAGTTGTGAACAGAAAATACTCCTCAATCTTGAACGATTTGGTTGTTTGATTGGGTTGTCCATGCAGAAATCTAATGAGAATAATGAAACCTTTCTGAAGAGAAAGCGAGATGATTTGATATGATGTGCACTAAAAATGCAAGATTAGCATTATATAGTCCCTTTGTAATGAAGTATATGGAGTTTATCTTTCGTATGGTTATGCACCAAGTATTTGAGGATAGGAGGCACAACAAGAAGGGTGGTTTAATGAGTAATTGACATTAAGAATTAGCAAAAGTATATGAATGAAAATGATAAGGAATTTAATTCTACGTTCAATAATGTTGATTCCAACATAGACAGCACCAAACGTATTGGATCACCTTGGGTGTGTGCACTAGGTTTTCGCAGAGCATGCCCTGGGTTGAAGGGGTGTGTGGGAGAAGGAAATAAATTTCCATCATCAGTAACAGCTATAGCTATTGCTGCAACGTTCAGCAGCTCCCATTAAAAGGGGGTAGAGATACTTCAATAAAGGCGGTACCCTAAGCGTATGACAAATGATTTAATAGAGAAATCAACAAATAGGAATGCGAGTTTATCATTCGTGCTGAAATGTAACTAAAGCAGTCTATCATAAGGCATAATGAAGTGTTAAAGTAAGTTATGTTGCAAGAGTTTGGCCAAGATGTGCAAGTATAGGGTTCTGGGGCACACACCAGTAAAAAAGGAATGATGGAAATGAGAAAATGACTTTTTGGCAACCATAATACTTGGTTTTTGTATGGGCTAAGTTACCCCCACGAACTCTACCCCTTCATAAGTTTACTTTGTTCACTTCCTGTAATCCCAGTATTCATGGGCACTCTTATACATCCATACATACCTGCGAGATGAGATAAGTCCCCTTCTGAGGTAAAAGAGGTGCAAAAGTTGAACACAAAGACTAAGTCCCCACAAAGCATTTCCAATAGTATCCCAATAGAAGTTCATAGAAAGGCTTTAGATGAGCAACACTACTGGGCAATAAAATGAAAAGGTGTTCAATATTTAAAGGCTCAATATCCATCGATTAAGAAGATTTTTATAAGGGGAGAGTGCCTTGTATTTCCTTCTCCTGCTGGTCACTAAATTTCCTTCCCTTTCTTTTACGGTCAGTAATTGGTACGAATAATGTCATGATCAGGAAGGAAACGACATGCACAAAAATGTATGCATGCAAAGAATATATTGTTAGGGTTTAGGGTTTAATCACAAAGTTGGTTGAAGCAATACACCCTGCATATCAACTTTGGAATAAACTGGATATGTTGGAGTCCGGATCCTCCACTTCCACGTGGATATGTTGGGGCCTCTAGCTATAGTATTTATGGGAAAGACTAGTGTTTTATGTTAGATGGGATGTCTACACTCTAGCCCACCACAGCCCCTGATTCGTTGTTTTGGTTATACCCAACATATTGCTTCAATAAAAACAGTGAAGGCAAAATTAGAAATATTATCCCACACACAGATCCAAACAGAGGTAATGGTCAATTGACCCCAGAAAAATTAAATCCCGAAAACATAAGAATTGTATCTAAATAAACACTCCAGTTAAAGTGCAAAAATGGGGCATGAAATGTTCAATTACAACCCAAAATCGGTTCCATAACTATCACTGAGAGTTCTGGTGTTTGGAATCTTGAGCATCTTCAGACTGTTGGTGTCAATATCTCCAGGTGGTTGAATAGTAACCTCATGGGTGAGATCAACATTGAAATGTAGTAGAATTTTAGTGATGAGGCGTCCATATGGGAGGTTCCCTTGGTCACTATTAATGCCAAACCATAGCATGTGATTCATGATGATCCAAGACATACAGATTTTAATTTCACGCATCAGACAGTAAATGATATATGCTTCAAAAGGAAGAACAAAATCACGTCTACTGCCACGGGGTAGTATATTTGATTGGACAATCAAATGTAGCACCTTTGCTATAGTGTTCAAATGGTTGGACGTTATTGTAAGGTTTGGAGAAGATGGAGATTTGCATAAAATGGTTTCCAAAATCTGATTGGGCTCATCCAATTCATTAAAACGGATGGATGGAGGGAAGTACTTTTGTGTGTCCGATGCCTGTAACTCTAGAATACAGTTCAATTCTTCCAGTCCAAATTCCAAATATACACCTTTGACAAAAGAAATAATTCTGAAGGTTGAGCCAGTCTCCTGAATGTGCATATTGCAGTAGAACAGTCTTACTAATACAGGGTAGCAGTTTGTGGTAGGATAGAGCAAATTCGACTTTCCCTCGAAGAGATGGGGGATATTTAAAGCAGAGACATGTTGATATATGACCTTTCTTGGTTGTTCGATGTTTCTAAACTCATATAGATACCAACTAAACCACCCTTTATCAGATTCGAATAAACTTACCTTGGGGGGTGAGGAGGCACGCAGAAGCGAATCTCCGTCGTCGTCAGTTACAGAACATCTGTCGCTCTCAAAATCACCGTCACTCTCATACTCTCCGACTGTAACTTGGAATGTTCCTAGTAATATTCCAGATTCCGATGGTGATGCCGTAGATATGTTGGGTACAGTTTCTGGGAAGAAAAGAGTTGGGGGTTTTGGTGTATATATGTGAACTGGGGATGATGAAGGACCCATTACTTGCTTTAAATCGTCATTTAGTTCAGGGTCTCCAAAGACTGTTCCCGACTCGTTTTTTGATGCCATGTATATGATGGTTAGGGTTTCTGGGAAGAAGAGATCTGGGGAAATAATAGGGTACAAGAAATGTGATGGAGATAGAAATGGGTGTGATTAAGGTTTTAGATTAGAAAGATTCTGGCCCAAGATGTTCAAGAAAAGGGTTTCGTGTCCGAGAGCAGTAGAGCAGGCAAGGCGGCAGAGGGTTTGGGCTGAGGGGAAAAAGATGGTGGAGAAGATGGAGTGGCCAGAAGACCTAGAGGGGAGTTATTGCGGAGAAGAAGAAATGAATGAAGGATTGAGACGTGGGTTATTGAATCGCGTAGACAATGTGGACTCGTTATAGGAGGGGAAGGAGGTAGAATTTGTTGCACCTATGGTTCCCTGACCGGTGCAGTCCCTAGTTCCTCTCACAAGAGGGGTGTGGGGCCCACCCATCTTCAATTATCAATTTAGGCAGTTGACCATTAATTGATTCCATTTGTTTGGGTTTGAAGTTGGAACATTCCTGTGCCAACTTGGATATATTTTCCCGCCAAATTAACATATTTTCCCCACATTACTTTAGTGTCTCTCTTTCTTACAAGCTCTCATACACAGTGACATGGTAGTTTCTCTCTCTCATTCCTATTTCTTTTGTTGATTTGAATCGAGCCTTCTGCAACTGCCTCCCATTCGAGATTTCTTTCAAAGTTAACCTACTGCAACCACCGTCAATCCTAATTTTTTGGGTAGTGCCTACTATCCTATTGTCGTACTGGATGTTGTTGCCTGCTAAGATCTTCTTATTACACCACTCCATCTCCCTCTACCTCTCTTATTCTGTCTCTATTTATCTGTGAAGTTAAATTTGTCTATTCGAGCCTTTTCCTTCCAACAGAGCGCTGCAACGAGGAGCTTCACAGTCGCTGGTTCACCTTCTTCCTCTCCAGCAACGGCATTAGCGAGAAAAATGGAAAACCCTTTTTTGAATCGTTCAATAATGGTATAGTAAACCAGGCTGAAGGTAGGGGTATGGTTTGGTTAATCAGGGTCGGATATAGGTTTAGATAAGCAAGGTTAGTCAATAATTAAAAACTTATTTTACAATGAGACCGTTTGACCACCTGCTACGTGTCGATTGTAAGGGGGCACATATAGGAACCTACACATTCGGGAACCTGGGAGGGGTAAAATCCCCATTGAACCTACCAACCTAGGATGCTGGTATGGGGTGCTTACTTTTTTTGTTTTTTTTTTTTTTTTTTTTTTTGATGAGAAAAAAGGAAGTTTATTATGAAAAAAGAAGAAAAGTATGTATGTTTGAGTTAAAATAAAATCGCAAGCGTACGGGTCAATCGTAGCTACGGGTCGAACACGAGGAGATATACGCCACTCTATTTAACTAACTTAAAAGTAATGCAAAATGAACCAAATTAAAGTGTTAAATTAAACTAATTAAACTAACGAAAATCAATGCATCCTAACTCATAAGCATCTAACAAAATTAAGGGATTAAATCGCGTCTAACACATGAGCATCTAACCTATCGAACTAAAGCGAATTGAAAGGAATAAAAATGCAGCCACACATACTAACCACGTAAAAGAAATAAGGGAATAAAAATGCATCCATAAACCACAACCATATAAAATTAAAATAAAAGAAATAGAGGGGGAAGAAGAAGAAGATAGAGAGAGATAGAGGAGATGGAGAATGAGATTGAGAGTTTAGATAGTAAAACCTGGATGTGCTTGCATGAATGTAAATGAAAAGCTTGAATACTTGCATAAACTTACCATGGCCTCCTCTTCTAAATCTTCAAGTCTTGTCATCAACTTAAGAACTTAGACTAGAAGGCTTAAAACCTAAACTAGAATTAAGAAATTACAACCCAATTGAAGACTTAAATTGAAATTAAAGCATAAACTAAACCTATTATAAGCATTAACTAAAAATTATAAAAGCAAACTAGAACTTAGAAAAGCCAAAAATCACAAATTAGAAGGAGAAGAAGAGAAGAAATTTCACTAAGTGAATGAGCAAATTTTACAAGAGAGGTAGGGTATTTATAGGTGAAAGAGAGAGAGAGAGAAGATGGAAGTGTAGGAGAAATATTCCTAAGAAAGAGAATATTCTCTTCTCTTTCCTCTTTACAATGCCTTGAATCCTAAGAAAAAGAAAAAAATAGAAAGAAGAAGAAGAGAAGATTGTTTACATGTAGAGCTTATTTCTGAAAAATAAACTTTCAATTTTAACAAGTCTTCCTTTTCTTTGTAGATATCTTCTCCAAGCAATAAAATCAAAGCATCTTTGATTTTTCAATCTTCCATAGATGAGAAAATATAAATCTATCCCAAGTAGAATTTGAAGTGCCCTTGAGAAGTTGGAGGAGAGAGAGAGTAAGGGTGATGACTAGATTCCTTCAAGAATAAATAAAATATCCATTCTGTCCTTCAAAAAACGTGGAGCATGGGGTGCTTATCTAGGTCTCACCATTGTGTTCCTTACGAAAAATCACACAAAATAGACCCAAATTTCATCCAATTCGGAGTTGGGGAGCCCAAGATATCTCAAGTTGAAGTTGGACTGTCAGAGCCTTCCAAATGGAATCTTTCTGGTACAGTAAAGTAACTTCTGATAATTTCATTAAGGCCCCTAAAATCCGAACTTCCGTTTCACTTTGTTCCCATCCGACTATCAATAATTATAAATAAACCCTGCAGACCATTTTCACGCATAGTTACTAAACGGCCATAACTTCTTCGTTTCAACTAGGAATTAAGCGCCGTTTGAACCATTACGAGGCTGACTCGTTGGGCTATGCATCCATTTACACTTCTAAAAAGCTTAAAAACATCTCCTTAGCATCATCTCCTTCATTTTCACAAGAATTCACCTAAACCCTGAAAAGCACAAGAAAGCACCGAGTAACTCTGTCCAATGTGGTAAAATGTATAATTTATGCCCTAAAAGTTCACACATAAATGTGCTCATCAATGTACATCATAGATAAAATAGTTGGAGGCATCCTTAGTTGGGAGGGTATGGACATCATAGACAAAACACTTGGAGGCGTCCTTAGTTCGAAGGATAGCCAAAATATGGGATCGGAGAGGAGCCGTCCATTGATTATGTTTTAGAGATATGGGGATAGTAGTAAAGTTATAGGTGAGGTCTGCTACTTCTTAAAATGAAAAAAAGAGCATATGTGAGAGTCAGGTCGCAAAAATGAACTAAGACCATGGTTAGATATCCATATCTCCTTTGGATTGAATCCGTTCCAGAGCGCATGTTTCCACCCCTGCAAGAATCCTGTTAGCTCAGCCTCCCTTGGGTTAGTTGAACGCGAAATTCCTGAAGACACAAAAACACTTTCGCCATCTAATAAAAAGCAATACCCCCGGCCAGTTAGGCCCATGGACGATTCAGAGAGGCTTGTGCAGCACAGAATAGGGAATGGGATATCGTTATTAGGCAGGGTACTACAATTAGTGGTGCATGTTATATTCTGGGGGTAGGGGATGTGAGTGCATTAATAGGAGGGGTTAAAAATTCAAATAGCACATCCAACGATTGACATTAGATAAAACCAAGTACGGGTCGGCCCGAGACAACCCTCTAGAGACATTGTTTCTTACAAAGCACAGAAAATAACAAAAAATAAAAATGGAAAAAAATGTGGAAGGAGAAGTCAAATCCAGAGCTTTGAGAAGGGAGGCACAAAGATGTGCAATATTGGGACTACTAAGGTGCTCTGTTCTCAGGCCGAGGGGCCCAGACATGCTTAGTCCATTCACAAGATATAAAAAGATGCCATTGGGTTTCATCACGAGCACCACAACGAAAACATGTAGGCTCGACCGGTAGCCGATGAGAGATAATATCCTTGACAGGTAAACCTACATGTAAGACACGCCAAAAAAACATTTTAAATTTCAGATGAAGTTCAAGTTTTCAGAAAAAACGCCACCAAGTGGACAGATGCTTGTTATGGTGATTAGTGGTTTGTAGATAAGAGGCAGCCTGTCGAGTGGAGAAAGTCCCAATTTTTGTCAAGGAGCATTTCCACTGATCCTCAGAGTCTGAAATAGGGAGTCTTGAAATTTCAGAAAAAAAACGAGGGAATAAATTGTTAAGTAAAGAAGAATTCCAACCAGAGTTAGAACTGAGATCACTTACCAATTGCACCAACGTGTGTAAGAAGGTTGGTGGAAAACAATGGGTTGGTATTGTAGGCACCCAGGGATGATGCGAATAGTAGGATGTTTTGGCATTCCCAATATCCTTGCAGACAATTTGATCCCTTGTATGTAGGGGTGTCAATGAATAGCCGAAATCTATTTTCGTATCTATGTCCGTATCCGTTTAGCAGTATTCGAATCCGTTTGAAAGCTAAATGGATGGGGATATGGCTGGGCTATAGCTATCCGAAAAGCTATATTTACATGTAAACGGATAAAACATCCGATCCGTATCTGTGTCCGTATCGGTCTAGCACTATCCAAATCCGTCCGATAAGGATTTCGGATGCGGATGCGGATATAGCACTATCCGAGGCAAATCCAATCCGTTTACAGCCCTACATGTATGTAGTGTGGTACCGAAAAGGTATCGGCACAGTGGTGGTATCTTTGACTAGCAAAATAGGTACACATTGCCCGATACGATACCGATACTTAGAACCATGATCTTTTCGAAGAAGAACAATGATAATGAAATGTTGAATAAAAAATGAATAAAATAGAAAATTGAAGAAAAAATAAAAAACACCGAATGTAGTAAAAAGTAGGAGAGAAAAGAAGTGGGTGAGTGGTTTCATTTTGTACTATTTTAATGACACAAAAAAAGGTAAAAAATAGAAGATGAATGGTAGATTAAATAGATTAGCAGGTTACTAGGTGAAAAGGAAGGGCAATCTGGGTATTTAAGTACATAAGGGTAGAAGGAGATGTCAAATTAAGTTTAAAAGTAGGGTAGTATTAGAAAAAAAGTTTAAGGTAGGGTTGTTTTAATAAATATAGGCTAAGTGTAGGGTAGTGATAGTAATTGTCCCTTATAAGAAACATTGTAGAGATAGTTTTTCTAACTTAGTGAAAAAAACTCTGATTCTCTTGGTTGGATATAGACATTCTTGCTGAACTACGTTAAATTCCTCGAGTTGTATGTGATTTGTTTAAAAAAAATTTGTGGTTGCGTATTCGTCCCCAATAATAAATCACTATACATTTTGCTATATATATATATATATATATATATATATATATATATATATATATTTTTTTTTTTTTTTTTTTTTTTTTTTTTTTTTTTTTTTTTTTTTTGGGGGGGTTGGGGGGAGAGGGTAATTTGCTATATTTCTTCTAAAGCATGAAATTTTGATATCATGATATGTCAGAAAAAACAATTCTCACCTCATTATAATTGAAAATAGTGGGGGTGGGGAGTAGGGGGAGAGGAGTGTTTGTTTGCATACGTAGGAGTTTATCTGCCCACCAACTTTTGTTTTGAACAATAGGCCAAAAAAACTTTTGTTTAGGACCACGTGAATCCTCTCATATAGAATAAGGCCAACAAATTTCCTTAAAAGACCAAAAGTTTGGGACCATATAGGTCACATCTTATGCAATAAAAGGATAGTGTCACTTTCCCGAGGCCATAGGGTTGTATGTGTTTCTCTTTTACAAACACCATCTAATGCAGTATTGGTCTCCTCATGTCCACATGCATTTGGAAAAAACACTGGTTGGCAAGTAGTGTACACAAGGACCATTTGTTTGCCTAGCTCACCTCCATATCGACAAAATTTATAGAATAATTATCACCTTTAATTTGCGAGCATGTTCAATTCCTTCTATTCCTTTAATAGGGGGAGTGGACCCTACTTTGGGCAGTGTTTTCAGGCAGGGGGTAGGGTGGTTATTTTCGCCCCAATATAAGGAATTGGAGGGACTGGAGGGGGCAGCAAATTGGAGGGATAACAATTCAAACTTATATAATCCATGAAGGACATTAAGAATTTTTTTTTGGTAAACAATGACTTTGGTATACATCATTTTGCTTTGTTCTTGGATTTCTTAATGGGATTGCTTATGATGAATTAACTAGGTTTAATCCTAGTTTTACTCCAATAATTTGGATGTAAAACTTTCTAACTACCAAACAAAGATGTCTTAACCAACACAGATAGAGAGTAGGAATCTTTTTCTTTTTTTTTTTCGCAGAAAGAGAGTGAGAATCTTCATTGCAAGTAAAAATGCAAATGGAAGAGCCACATTCATAGGAGATATTATTACTTGATTAAGAACACACCCACACAATCACTATATATATATATTCACAAACACATACACAAGAGAAAGAGAGAGAGACGTTTTGGATTGAGTGGTTAACCTTTCAACAAAGTGGGACTCAATGCAATAGTAGCCTCTTTGAACTTGTGAAACTCTGATTGATTTCATTCATATATGATAGAGTATATATACAAGGGTGTTCAGTATATGTACAAAAGTAATAATCAATAATAGATAGTCAAATTTGGATTGCATGTTGGTACCAACTGTATATACTAACACTCCACCTTAAACTCAAGATGGTAAATGAGATCTTATTAAAAAAAAATGGTAGTTAAATGAGAAACCATTTGAAGTTTGGATGTAAGAAATCGAAGACGCACAGAAGTGTGAGTTTTGGTAAGAACATCAGCCAGTTGATATGTAGAGGAGACGTGTGGCAAATGGAGTATGCGTTGACGAATATGATGACGCACAAAATGATAATCAATTTCTATATACTTTGTTCTTTTATGAAAGACTTCATTGTAACTTATCTGGATAGCACACCTATTGTCAAAAAAATTTGGGGTTGGAGCAGTGGAGGGAATACCCATGTCACAAAAAAGTTTTCGTAGTTAGATAAACAGCAAGTGCACGATACTCAGCTTCACTACTAGAGCGTGACACAATCGATTGTTTTTTACTACGCCATAATACAGTGCAAATAGTAAAATTTGGACTGCATGTCGGTACCAACTATATACACTAACACCCTCCACACAATGTTCAGCTTCCCTAATTGACAAAGAGTAGGAGACAGAGGACTATAACGGTTTCGATCATCAGCCACAACCACACTCACTAAAGATGATTCAATGGAGAAGGTACAAACCCAATTGTGAAAAAAGCCCTTATTGAAGTAGCCAAGAAAATAAGGTTGATAGCAAATAACTTATTTTGTTGTAACTATACGTAAACCAATTATAATGTATGGACAACTAGCTAGATCTGCTATGGTTGTTTCCATTCTCAACTTGTCATTGTTACTGTTATCGTCCTCAAAAACCCATTTCAATCAATTAGGATCGACAAGAAAAAAATCTTGATTTTGGCCATTTTCATTCTCTCTGACATTTGTTCTTTAACATGAAAATGATGTGTACAATGATTCACAACTTTTTCTAATTCTTCTGTCTTTAATTTCTTTGCCTAGGCAGATCTTTTAATTTCTACAAGGTTTACGGATACAGTTTACAACTAAAGACTTGCAAGTTGGTGATTGAGCTCCCACACTCTATACATTGTCCTTAATTTGCAAATTATACGATGATATGATCTTACATATATGGATCAAGTTTGGAAAAATCATGTTCTAACCAAAGCTGGTAAAAAAAAAAATTGTAACCATTAACCGAACCTGGGCTTGATCCGGTTCGAGTTTGGCCCCCACCCATGAGGCAGCCTATTAGACCAGTTGAGTTGGCCACTTAAGGATGTGGCCTTTACCCTTTAGGGCTCTTTCCTCTCTGTGATTCCTATTTAGAGTGGGACATTATGAGGAAGTGGGGACTGATTATATATAAATATAATCAAGTCACCCCAAAACCTAATTGCATTCTTGCACCATTAAGATCTCTCTCACTCTCAATCTTGTTTACCAAGTTATTACTGTGTACTCTGTGGGATTCCATCTTTTTCCGTGGAACTGTGATGTGGAGTTCTTCTTCGTGAAAAAACCTGACAAGATATTCGAAAATCTTGAAGGAGATTGTTCGAGTTCGTGAAGCTTGTAACTAAACCCGTACGAAATCCTCTTCCATTGCGTTCCCATCTTCGTTCAAGTAATAACCTAACGGGTGATGATTTATTTACAATAACGTTACTTTTTTGCTTTTTTAGTATAATACTTCTTCTTTTAATGATGATTAAGTTGCGCCATTTCATATGTATACTCGAAAAACAATGACAGCGCTTGAGAATGATATAATTTTTAATCACTTTCAAATTATTTTGAAAATATTGTTATCCTTAACCTAATGAACTTTTAAAACTAAAAAGTAGATAATTACCAAAAAAAATTACCACTTCTCATTTGTCACAATTAAGGTTTTGTTTTTATTTTCTTGTTTTTCATTAGAAATAAGAATTTTGATGGAGATTTCGGTTGCGTAATGATAATGATTAAACCTTATGGGGGGAAAAAAAGTGGTGGTATGGTCTATTGGGTGTTAAAAGAGGAAAATAATAGCACCAAGAAACAAAGTGAATCAGAATCTTCACTTCTCTTTGTTTTGGAATCAGAAAAAATGCCAAACAAGTAAGATCAAATTGATAACACCATTTTTCCTCCATCTTCCTTTCTTTCTTTTTATTTTTTTTTTTTTCTTTTTTTCTTTTTTTCTTTTTTTCTTTTTTTGGGTAGAAACTCCATCTTTCATGTGGGTTATGTTTCAGCCCTAATAGCCCAATAGGAACTTGTTGATCAAATGATAACAATTACAAGGACATGACAACCAACTTGAAATAATGGAAGAATCAACAATTCTATATCCCTTATCTGTATGTACCAATCCATTTCCTCCAATGGCTAGTTAGGTGATGGAATTGAAGACTGATAATTTTGGTTTAGAGAATCCAATTTCTCTTCGTCGATGATGAAGATAGAATCTCTTCAACCATGGAATCTAACCTTCTAATTGAACTGAGAAAGAGTATTTTCGGCCTCATAAATAGGGTGTAGGAGTTAACGATAATAGTCACCATTCATAGAATCCAATCATTGGATCAAATTACCCAATGTTGAACTTAATCCTTTGGTTTAATGTTCTATTGTATCACAGTAAATAGGACCCAATTTTTCTTCGTCGATGGTGAGGAATTGTTTTGGTTACAATAGTCTAGACATATGTATATTAAGGATGGTGATAGAAACACGAAGTATTTATATGCTTTGACTCAACAAAATCTTAGAAGGAATATGATTGAGTTTAGATTAGAATCTTCTCTAGAAAGTTCTTAGGAATTTTCTAACCATCTAATATCTGTTTTTACTTCTTCAAACCCTTTAAGTATGTGCTGATCTACTTCCGTTTCAAAACAGTAAAAACATTTTTTTTTTAAATCTGCATTTCTTGCTCTAAGATAAATATTTGGATCAGTTTGATCTGGGAGAGCATAAGATTAAACCGGAGTTGCCAAATACAATTCTACTCCCAAACTGATCCCAAAGAGCAAAAATCAACAGAATCACTTAAGCAGAATGTTTTTTTTTTTTGCTAAATGGTCAGCAAGTATATATTAATTGAAAGAAAGAATGTACAAGGAGCTAAACGTCTGAAATAGTCCCATGGCTCAACCAAACAAAGAAACAAAACACAAAAAATACATCAGCCTCACAACACATTAGCAGAAGTGATAGTATGGTCTGCCCGATGCTTCCCAACTAATCGAATGAGCTATGAAATTTGGGGAAGCATTCCACTTCTCCGTGGCTTTAGAGTTTGCTGCCCGATTGGCAAGAGCATCCACTGGAACATTCCCTTCTCTGTAACAGTGAGTGATGCGCCACTGTATGGAATTAAGGTAAACTTCAGTAGTCCACCAGTGTTGGAGGAACTCCCAAGGAATATTAGACGCGCGTGAATACCATTGACCACCGTGGCTGAGTCGCATTCCACCCAAACTCGCTCCATCTCTAGCTCTTTCGCTTCTTTTATGCCTAAGAAGAAGGCTGCCATCTCAGCTTGGTAGTTCGTTCCAATGCCTTGAAAAATGGAGAAACACCTTCTAGTTATCCCCAAATGGTTCCTAAAAATCCCCCCTGCACCTGCATAACCGGGGTTCCCAATTGAGGAGCCGTCGATGTTCAGGTTCCACCACCCCATTGGTGGAGGTTTCCAACGAACCTCAATCACCCTCTTCAGTTTTGGCGCAGCCGTTGTTACCTTAAAAATTTTTGCAAGCATGAGATCATTTACTGATTTAATTGGAACCCCTTTGATGGTAGAGCAGCTTGAAATCTCATTGATGCATCTTTGCACAACTTGCCTTGTAGAGCTACGCTAGTTATCATACCTCCTTTTATTTCTTTCTAACCAGATCTGTTGACAGACAATAATAAGTAGAGCCTTCCAGATGTCAGCCACCAAGATTACCTTTGCTTTCCTTCGCCACCACGAGAACAAGAGCTCAATAGATGGGAAGCCATTCCAAACTTTGTTGAATAGGCTTAGCACCTCGACCCAAACTTGGTTCGCAAAATTGCAGTTGAGGATAATATGATTTCTGGAGTCTTCTTCAGCCCAACAAAGCTCACATCTAGACACCTTAGGGACCCCTCTTCGATGAACATTCTCATTTGTGGGCAGGGCCTTATGGACTAATCTCCATCCAAACAAGGAGTTGCGGGGGTGAAGATTTTTTAGCCAAACTGCCCAAATCCATTCCGGCCTAGCTGCTTTCAGTCTCAACTCTTCCCATGCAGAGCGAACCGAAAAAGATCCTGATTTTGTGTGTGCCCAAATCCGTGAATCCTCCCTTCCTGATGGGATCATTTTCAGGCTTTGTATCTTATTGAAGACGCCTTGAAGCACTTGATCTTCCACTTGCGGGAACACCCAGGCACCCTCCTCAATGAAATCTGACACCGTGGCTGTTAGGTTGCTAGGAATCTGGGCTGGAAGAAGCTGGTCTTCGATGCTTTGGCTACCCATCCACCTATCATACCAAAATCTAATGGACTCACCATTACCAACCACCTAGCGTTCTTCAGATTGAACAAACCTCCATACTTTCTTTAAACCTATTAGCAAAGTAGAAGAGCTCACATGATTCTTCAAAGAACCATCTAGATTTACCAATCTACCTCGCAAGAAGGCTGTTAAGCTTGATTTTCCACTTCTAATGGACCAGGCGAATTTGGCTAGAAGGGCCAAGTTGACCTCCCTGAGGCGCCTTATACCTAACCCCCCTTCATGCTTCAGTTTACAAAGGGCATCCCATCTCACAGTGATAGCTTTGGCTTTATCAGATTCCCCTGACCAAATGAAATTACGAATCCATCTCTCCATGCTAGCAATTGCAGTCGAAGGCCACTAGTAAACAGAGAGATTGTGGATAGGGATGCTTCCCATCACTGATTACCAATTCAACTCGCCCTGCCAAAGAGAGGAGGCGACCCTTCCAAGAGGAGAGCTTTTTCTTGAAGTGATCAAGAAGGGGTAAAACATTTGCTTTAGTGACATGCCCCTTGACCAGCTCCACTCCCAAGTATCTAGTAGGAAAATTGCAGGTTGGGAACTTCAGCAGAATGTAACCAAATGTAGCCATAATCAAAGTTAAGCTTAGTTTGGGGTAGGAGGGGGAATAGCAGTGTCTAAATTTTACTTGGGGAAGTGGAAATTCGAATAAAACCGAATCAATTCAGTTCGGTTTTAGTTTGAGGTGTAAAAATATTTTGTTTCGGTTTTGTTTTGAACATATTGTATTTTAAACATTGAAAAGGAACTCTAACCGGTGTTGTGTGTGAGTGTGTGTACTTATGCCCAGAGAGAGTCCGGCGTAAAAGACCATCGCACTTCTAGACTTTTGCACCTTTCCAAGGGATGTGGCGGTCTTTTCGAACCAAGATGTGTCCAGGCGCAAGTACACGCCCACACAGTTAACCTTGTTTTTCTCTCTTTAAACATAAGTGAAATTGAACAAAAAATCTGGAACCAAACCGAATGACACCCTTTCGGTTCACAATCTCAGATCAGATTGGTATCGGCCGAGGCCAATCCCAACATTAGAGTGATCTTGACCAAGTTTGGTGAATTGGTAACTGGATCGGATAACCTATTCGAATCAGGCGATCCAATCCGATACGCATGATTTGCAGAGAAGGGGGATCTTACCCTTTTTAATGGGGAATTGAGTAAGGGAATATTTCATTCTATATAAACATAGATCCGCTTAAGATGGTTAGGGTTTTAAAACCTAAATTTTTTAATTCTTGGTCTTAGCCCTTTTTTTGTTAAGAATTAAACCTGAAGTATTTTTAGATAATGACAATAGTGGGTGAGGTAGAGGAGGTGGAAAGATAAGCTCAACATAAAATTAGGAATTAGGAAAGGCATAAAACAGTGATTTCCGTTTTTATTTTAAATTGTTTTTTATTTTTTAATTTAAAAAATATATATATTTTTACCAAATCAACAACCGATTCCATAAAACCTAGATTTTGGTATATTTTGCCGATCTAGATCGGTATCGGTCTTGAGCAAATTATTACTGCGATTTTATTATAATATATCTGCATTTTTCTTCTTTTTTGTTTTTCACTACAAAATTCTCTCTATTAGCCGAAATTTTCAAATCCCACTCGAACTCTTTTGAGTCGAACCGAATTTTTAAACGTTATCCAAACTTTCCAAAATGCATCTGAAATCTTAGAAACGTATCGAACTTTTGAACCTACACGAGCTTTTAAAAAGTAGCCGAACTTTTGAATTCCCATCTTTTTAAAATCTTAGACGAATTTTTTGTCAGACTCCGAAGTTTTCTATCTTTAGGCGAACGTTTCTAAACTCTAAAACTTTGAACTACCGATCTCTCTCCCTCTCTCCCTCTCTCAGATTCTCTCTTTCATTTATCTTGCATTCCATCGCTTTCCTTTGTTTTGGGCAAAAATCGTTTTCTTCTATCCTGCATTCCAACAGAACCGATCCTATTCTTTGGGCACATCGTTTTCCTCTAGAACTTGCATTCCATTCTTTGGTTTGGCTTGAGATTTTGGGCACAGGTTACCCTTCTTTGGGCGACCCAAAACCTCCGTCCTTAACCACTGGAGGGTCGGTCTTCTTCTGTTACTACTAGAACTATTTATCTAATCCCAAATTTCAGATTGATTGGATCAGGTTATCAAAAGAGATTTCTTTCTTGCAATAGTAATTCTGGTTTTCCGCCATGGGGTTATTGACTCACGAAAGAAGACACAGACTCTTCCTTCCTTCCCCATGGTTCCTTCTTTGTCTCTAAATTTTACAGAGACTCTGCCTTGGAAAGTTCGGAGTAGGGTGAAAAGTACGGTTATGGCGGCCATAAAGTTCGGACAAAGTACGCCCAGGTTTATAAATTTTGGTAAAAGTACGGTTAGGTTTATAAATCCCGATGAACAGTACGGATTGATAAATAATTCGGATGAAAAGTACGGGTAAACTAAAATAAAATACGGGTAGGGTTTATACGATTCTGACGAAAAATTCGGTTACATGATACGGTTTGAAAAGTTTGGAAATACAGTTCGTCTAGGATTTTGAAAGTATTTCAAATTTTAACGCCCGTTGAGACCTCTACAAACCTTTTTTTCCGAAAGTTTACAACCAGAAGAATTTCTCTCAGGTGGTGGTCATGAATTTATTATAGGGTCTCTCAGTTCATTTAATAGCTAATGGGCTTATGGGCCCTATCTGGTTAAATACAAAGGTGCTTTTCAGGTCGAGAGGCCCAGCCCAAGGACCGGTCCAAAAAAAGAAGGGGGTGTAAATTTTTATTCGGCTTTTATAAAAGCAGTTTATGGGCTTATTTAAAATAGTTTTCTTATAAAAGCAGTTTTGGCCATGTATTTTACGTCCAACAGTTTCTGACCCAATGGTTGAGTCCAGGGATGTCAATTGGTTCGGTTCTGGGCTATCAGTTCGGATCCTTGGCGGTCTAAGGTGTCAAAACCATAACTGGATCAATAAGCTTACCAAATTCAAATCTGAGAACCAAGACCGTTAACTAATGGGTGGTTCGTTTTCGATTCCTAATCGGTTCCAAACATTATTGAGCCTAAAACAAAGACAATGAGAGTTTCTCTAGAAAAACAGAAGCTTCATCAGACATAGATACAGTCTTGTAGAGCCCAAAATAAAGACATCGATGCATATATAAATAAGAAGACAGCTTTAAGATCGAGTTCATGACTTCCATTTCAAACTCAACTCATATATTGATGACTTAAAGTGCAACAAAAGAGCGACACTTAATAGGTTAGGGTTTCAGGTTTCTAATTTCCCATTCAATTTGTTTACATATCATCTGGTTCCAATGGTTCCAGTGCTATCGAGTCCTTAATGGGTTATCGGTTCTGGAACTGTTGGGAGAACCGGACCAAAATCGGTCCAGACCAATAGTATATCACTAGGACCAAATCCATCCCAATAAGCTATTAGGTGGTCCAGTTCCGGTTCCTATCGGTCTGGATCAGTTCTGGTTTCCGATTATGATCCTAAATTGACACCCCTAGTTGAGTCACCAACATCTAATACTACTATTTTTCATAGACTTTAAACCTCTAATAATTATTAATATACGTAATTTGAGCCAAAACTTGGCTGCTACCCGGGTTGCAGCTATGTTCCTGCTGCCCCAATCATAGGATGGGGGTTCCGTGTTCCTCAAAGACTCAAAAGTTAAAGTCATTCCCTATGGAGATGCCAAACCCATAATAGTTCCTTCATGTCCTTAAGAAAGCTCATATCATATGCCAAGAAATGATGCCTTATCTTTTTTTTTTTTTGTGTTTTTCGTTATGTGATAAACATAGTTAAAAAATCCGGCAAATTTCACCAAAACTTAAAAATTTTGGTAATTTCAACATGATCGAGACAAAATGCCACACAAATCAAGAAATCAACAGTGTTTCGATAGAAATTTTGATTATTTCGGTCGGAACGAAACGAGAAATCCGAGTTTTCGAACTATGGTTCAAGTGAATGGCACATACTAGTTTGATAAAGGAACAAAACATGAAATTATTTCACCCCAAAAAAATGAGGAAATAGGAACCCGAATCGTTATTCCCTCTAATACGCTGTCCGCTCTAATTTTCTCCAATTTCTTACATAGGAGCTGCAATGACCTCCCTACCCCACCTTGGGCAGTGTATTCGGGTAGGGGGTAGGATGGTCATTTTCACTCCTATGTGAGGAATTGGAGGAATTGAAACAAACAGCGCATTGGAGGTGATAATTATTCATAGGAACCCACTCAATGGAACTCTTCTACTATAAATAAATGGCAACACCTTTGTATAATTAATTTCTCATCTCAATGCCTTACACTTTCAGTGGCACTTGGAATTCCAACGCACTTTTGAAGGAATAGGCACTCTAGGATTCTCCTAAAGATTTGAGGGTAAGCTTACCTTTGCTATTTAGAACTCATAATCTTTTGGTCTATGTGATCCGGAGATTTCTACAATGCCCATGGATGAAGTGATACGTTTCAAATCAATTCTTCACTGCAATCACTTCGATCCACCCCCTCAGTGAAAAACCGTAATACGCCCTGAGGAATTAGCATTGAAAATATATTACAATACGAAAAGTATCCTAAAATTCCAAGACAGCTCACAATAATCTTGGACGGTTGAATGCAGCAACTATCAGGTGTCGACATCTCCACCTAGCACTGTCGCACTGCCACACTTTAAGAATTAGAGAGGATAATAATCCCAATAAAGCCTCTCAAAATCACATTATTTCCCATTCCCAACATCATGGCTTACCAACTGAGGAATCTTATCATTTTCTACATCTCAATTCCAAGATCATTGGGTAACCAGTTTTGCAGAAGTTAAAAAAAAAAAAAAAAAAACCCTAATAAAGCCAAGTAGATAAACAGTTGAAAGACAAATTAATGGGGGCATTTCAACAAAAAGAACAACATTCCACACAATTTGATATCCAACTATTTGTTCCTCTTTGGTTGTGAATATACAAATAACAACCTAGCACCCATTTCAACAATCCTAAAAAATCAATGATAAAAAAAAAAAAACAAAAAAAAACAGATAAATGGAAAAAATAAGGGGGAGGGGGGGGGGGAGAGCATGCTAAAACAGAGTCATCCATTCTCCAACAAATTTTAGAGTTTGCTTGGAAGATATAAATGAAATCTTAGGCTATGTTTGGTATGCATTCTAAGTCAATTTCGCACTCTCGGATGATTTTCGTCATTACAAATCTGGGGAGGATTATTTACCCCTGTTTTCTCAAAGAGGTTGTTTCCAGACTCAAACCCGTGAAAACTTAGTCATAATGGAGCAATCTTACCATTGCACCAAGGCCCGCCCTCTCTTTGTTGATATAAATGTGAAATGATAATATTTTATCTCTATTCAAGAAAAAAAATATGGGAAAGAGCTCATTGCTTCTTCGTGTAGCTCCTGCATCAGCACCCGGGCCTATAAGAGCACACATAGAGGTATCAACATGGATAGAATTTTTTTATTTCAATATGAGGTGGGTGATAAATTGATAATTTTAAACACTGTTGTGTCTGAGTGCAAGGGTTACACAACCAAGGAGCGATCTCTTACCCAAAAAAATATATACAAAAAAGGAATGTTCTCAGTGTAAAGGCAATAAAATAAGGTTCAAAATTATTTGACACCTTAAAAGGTGTCAATAAGAAAATCCCATCGTATGATAGAATATTGCTATTAGGGTAGAGTACCGGTACAATATTATTCTGGTTCATCAATATGAAAATTGTTTCGTTCACATTCCTACCAAAAAGCATTTTAGTTGTGGAAATTTTTTTTTTTAATAGATAAATGGTTGACAATATGACAATACACAATAAATTTTTAAATGCTTGCGACAAATAGATTGACTTGAGCTATGAAATTCGATACATGGCTAATCCAAAGGATCCTTTCCTGTTTCTACATTTCATATCAAGGAACCAAACAATCAAAAAAAAAAAATTATCCTGTTTAAGATGTTGTTTTAATGATATCTCTACAAATGTATTTATAATATGGGAAAAAGAAACATGTGCTGCCCTTATGCACACTAATACTCTCTTATTCTGACCATGTGGACTCCATGTAGACCTCATATGAATGATACCATTTTTCAAACCTTGTAGCATGCACTTTACAAAAAAAAAAAATTGATGTAGCATGAAGATTTCTTCTTACGTTAGCGTTGTGCAAAACCCTTTCCCTTAACATATACAACCTTCTTTTGATTGTTCCTTGTTTTATTCCCAAAACTTCTTTAAATAAGATTAAAAATAATTTGAAATCAATTTTTTTTGGTAAAAAAAATAGTGAAATGCATATTATTTGACGCATTAAGGAGTGTCAATAAGAAATTCCCAAAATTAAAAAGTTGTACAATGTTATAATAGTTAATGATTTAGAAAAGAATCTAAAAGGCTTTACGATGTTATAATATTGAATGACTTAGAAAGGAATAAGATATTGTATTAGTGAAGTAGGGAACAAATATGATTGCTTTGAGGATGCTTTAATCAATTATTTAAATATAGTAAAGATGTTTATAGGCAGTACTAATATCCGCATCTCATGTCATAATGTTCTCATTCCAATCGATTACTTTTTTAAAATTAAAGGAAAAAAGAATGTTGTCTGATTGCGCAAAATTCTCAACATTGCCTCTGAAATGACTACAAGGATGTTTGATAACGCTCCAAGAAATGCGTTTTTCCGTTTTTCTGTTCTAAGAAACGGAAAAACACCCCAAACATTAAACTTGTTTCGTTTTTACTGTTTTTTGAAACATAGAATAAAATGTATGGGCCAAAAAACAGGTTTGAAGAAACAAGTATGACTTGTTTTTCTGTTGCTTGAAACAAATTGAATAAAACTTTGCCAATTAAAATAAGGAAAGGGGGGTGAGGGGGTGGAAGTCGTTTGTGATAGGAAGAAACTCAGCGCCATCGTCATGAATGATACTGTTTTTTAAAAAAATTTTGAAGGATTCACATCTTAGTCTCTATAGGCCGCAAGTGGAGAAGAAGAGGAAGAAGACCATGACGGAAACGGGAAAGGTTGATTTTCTGCAATTTTTTTTGCTTTTTTAAACACAAAAAAAGGGGGGAGGGAAGGAATGTCTCCTTCCTGACCCGATTCTTCTTCCTCTTCTTCTATTTTGCCGTCATCGCCATCGTGGAAGCAAGTTCTTACTCCCATCATTTTTCGTTTTTGAAACAGATTTACCCAACACCCCAAAAATAGTTTCTTAGCACAAAAATGGAAAAAACTGTTTCTGTTTCGATGCCTTTGCGCTTCATTGACGAGATCCCTTGTCCAAAATTTAAGGTTTTTTTATTTTTATTTTTTTATGCCATATCTCTAATGTTAACTGTTACCTTCAAATAATAATCCATTTTTGAATTTATGTCCTATATATCGGCCAAGCATGGTTTGAGGAATCGGAGTCGGATCGCCCAATTTCTAATCAAAATGATACCGATCTAGGGGTACTGACCAATGGTAAAATTGTTTTTTTATTGAAAATTAGGGGTAAACCCATCCAATCTGAACCGATACAGGCCGATCCGGATCGATATCGTATCCAATTATTAAAACCCCGCCAAAAAGATCGACACATAGACGGATACATATAATCTTGGTGTGGACGGTGGACTTGGCTATTAAAAATGCGCATAGACATACGTGGAAAGATACACCCTATCAAAACCATTACAGAGTCAAAATAGGCCCCACCACATAATGGGGAATCAGGCACAACTTTGCACATAATGGGACTTTTTATCCAAATCATATATATTAAGAATGAATAGTGTAAAGCATGTCTTCATCTCATTCCATTTCTCAACCATCATGTGGAGCACATTCACCATAACAATGGCATCGCCACTTTATTGACCTACCTAAATCATTAAACTTGGACGGTCCGATCAGTGAAATTGAGAGTCGGAGCCGGAAAGCCGCGCGTCCATCCAGTTTAATAGAAATTAGGTGTATGTTAGCTTCTATGTATCAGATTTCTATAGTCGCGTAGGGTGGCTTTAGGTTCGTCAGTCTCGTGATCATTAGACACATTTTAAAGCACATGACCATTTTAAGTTCCTAATGTTCGTAACTTTTGTTATTATCCTTAAACTACTAGTTATTATCAACTAGAGAGAGAATAAACTCAATTAAGCCTTAATTATCTAAAGGGGAATAAAATGCTACCCGATCATGTGTCTTAGGTGGCGAGTGGCGACCATACCCAAACACCGAACCGCCTTGGGTTATCATGAAAAATCCACCTTCAAATGGGGCAAGGAGATCGTTTCCAAGCACCCCAAGGTGGTTCTGTATCTGGATATGGTCACCACTCTAAGCCCAGGACCGGGTAACGTTTTTTCTCCCTTATCTAAATTAAAATAGAATTTGGTACATTAATTGTATTTCATGATTCAAGTATTTAATCCTAAGGTGTAGTTCTTCCCCTCCCCACACCCCCCCCCCTCCCAACCCCCCAAAAAATGATGAGATTGCTTGAATTTCCATGGAAACTAGTCATCACTCGAAACCCTAAATCATTAAACCTTAAACACGAACCTAAAAAACTAAACCTCCTAGTTGAAGGTCGATCCATATTGATACTATCAGGGTATCAGCTAACATTGATATCGCTACCTAGCTTTCAAGTATGAACAGAGGGTAAAATGGTAAAAATATGATACAATTTTGATATTTTTTAGGGCAAAATCATCTAATACAGTTATCGATGCTCGTTCTGAGACTATTCACTAAAACTACACTCCTCAAATAAATAAACCATGTGAATAGAGAGAATCCTAATGTATAAAATTTTAAACCATTAAACCTTAAATGTGAACCTTAAATATATCCCACTCCAATGTATGATATCATTTTTTTAGGGTAAATTACACGTCACCCCCTAGTTTTTAAATGAAACTCAGATCACCCCTTGGTTTTTGAAAAAATTCAAATCACCCCCTAGTTTAGACTCCAATATGATAAATTAGTCCCTACCGTTAGTTTTATGTTGTTAAGTGATGATGTCAGCTAGTTAAATAAATTTAAATCCCTCAACTACCCTTGACCAATGTTGAAGATGAAGGAAGGGTAGTATTGTAAATTTAATTTTAATGTTTTAGTACAAGGGTAAAATAGTTCTTTCACACCAATAACTAACAGCAGACTAACACCGTTACTGTAAAAGGTGATTTGAGTTTTTTCAAAAACCAGGGGATGATCTGAGTTTCATTTGAAAACCAAGGAGTGACATGTACTTTACCCTTTTTTTAATGGAAAGTAGGTCTTTTTTCCTCATGTATCTATCTCTATCCTCCTCAAAACAAGGGTAAACCTATCAGATCTAGATCGATGTGGGCTGCTCTGGATCAGTACCGGATCGGGATATCGGCTGAGACAGATACCAAACCCGATTACTAAATCCCTAATTAGTTATGCTCATCAAAATCAACTCCAACCTTTGCTCAACGGATTTGGATCCTGTGCATCTGGGCAGCCAGGCTGCATGTGTAGCGCCAGACTCAAGGCGGCGCACTTTGATAGCCTTACCCCTACCCAAGCGCCTTGCCCCAACAGGGGTAAGGCGGTCAAAACGCGCCTTGAGCCTGACACTGCACATGCAACCCGACTACCCAGATGCACAGGATCTTTTTTGACTGTTATTCGTGTTATTTGATTATCAAAAGAATTGACTTATTATTGAGCCCGAGTAAGAGGGATTCTCCAATTCCCTAAAAGTGTAGTATGATGTGGTGTGATTCTGGGTTGAGATGTTGCCACTTAGCAGGCATGACATCCAACAGTCCAAGCTTAAGAAAAAAGAAAAAACCAAAAACTGGCTGAATTGAACTCGGACTATTGGATGTCGCATTTACATGGCGACATCCCAACCCCGAATTGCACCACACTGCACATTTAGGGAATTGGAGAGGATTTTTTTTCCAAGGAGCTCATCTCTCCCTCTATAAAAGACCGATGTGTAGTCTTCGTTAAGACATCCTCTTCTTCCGCCCATTGCTCTCTGTCTCTCGCTCGTACCGACTCAATCCATATTCATCAGAAAAGCTCTCTGAGCAAACAGCCATGGCTCCCAAGGTTCACGGAAGCGTATTCTCCACTGCAACAATGCGAGCCTTCGCTACCCTCCACGAGAAAGGTGTCGAATTCGAGGTTGTCCCCATTGACATGAGAGCCGGAGAGCACAAGAAGGAACCTTTCATCTCCCTCAACGTAAGCATCAAATAGCTAAAACCCATTTCAAATTTACAGATTCACATTCAAAGCCTTTAAAAATGAAATTTCTAAACCCCCTTTTTCGTTGCAGCCATTCGGTCAAGTCCCAGCCTATGAAGACGGAGATCTGAAGCTCTTCGGTAACTAATTAACTAACTCCCCCCCCCCCCCCCCCAATTCAATCTAACCGATTTGGATTTGATTCTGAAGAGGGGTTTTGTTCGATTTTGCAGAATCGAGAGCGATTACGAGACACATAGCATTGGAGCACCATGGGAAAGGAACAGAGCTGATCTACAACGACGTAAAGAAGATGACGAGCGTGTCGGTGTGGATGGAGGTTGAAGCTCATCACTTCGATCCAGTTACTTCGAAATTGGTTTGGGAACAAGTAGTGAAGCCTATGATGATGAGTATGGAATCTGATTCAGCGATTGTGGAGGAAAACCAGAAGAAGCTAGGTCAGGTTCTTGATGTGTACGAAGCTAGGTTATTGAAATCGAAGTATTTAGGTGGAGATGGGTTCACTTTAGCCGATCTTCATCACTTGCCTACGATGCATTACTTGATGGGAACATCGACGAAGGAAGTGTTCGAGTCTCGCCCGCATGTGAGCGCTTGGGCTAAGGATATCATGGCTCGACCTGCTTGGAAGAAGACCGTTGAGATGCAGAAGCAAGCTTAAACAGGGTAATCCATACTCCATTGAAGAAGATAAAAGCCTGAGTGTCTGGCTTTTCTTTCTTGCAATAAAAGGAGAAGGAAAAATTGAGTGTTTTTTTTTTAGTGTTGTTGTTGCGACTCACTGAGTTATGATGAGTTGAGCACTTCCATTTTTTTTTTGTTTTTTGTGGGTAATGAGGCATTCTACTCTTGCTAATAAAAGAATTAGCTGTGATCGATCCTGAATCCTGATTTCCATCTATCGCCGACACACCGCAGATTCACACCCAAAAACTCGTTCTAAGGTTCTTTAATGGCATTCAACTCAAAAGCCGGAGATTATGGGTGGAGAAGTCTTTCTAATGTCATAAGCTAAACTACCGCACACTACCTGACCAATATAGAACTAAACTCCCTACATTCTTGGTCATAGAACACATTCACTTTTTTTAACATTGATTCAAACGATTCAATCCGGATCGGAATCGCCAATGTCCGATTCCATCCGATTTCATGTTTTAAAACCCCTAATGAAGCCCTGCATGACCATTTTAATGGTGGGGACCTCAAAAGCCTCAGCTATTTGCTTGAAAGCAGTACTAGCGATTTGCATAAAAAAGGGGGAGAGAGAATCTCTTATGGTTTCTATTTTTGATATAGGCATTGAGTTGGGGAATGGGGATCATGGTTCAAAGTATCGGTATCGTATCGTCTGTATTGGTTGATACGTATTGGTTTTATTAGTCGTCGATACCGTATCGGTAGCACGGTATGCACAAGGGGTAAAATTATCAAAAAACTCATTTTTTAAAGAAATTCAGGGGTATTTTTGTCCACTACAATTGATCCAGGCCAATACCATATCGATGTCGTATCGATTTTGCAGATCACCGATACCTGTTTCGATACCGTGCACTAAAACCATGTTGGGGATGGGTCCTTGGACTTCTTTTTGGCAATGATCGACTGATTAATAAGAAACTTTAAATAGTCTTTGGACTTGGTGGGTTCCAGGTACAAGAAAACCTAGGGGTGTCAATAAAGCCCAACTGGCCCGAACCTACCCTGAGCCCGGCCCGAACCCGACCCTGATTTTTCAACCCTGAGGGCGGGTTTGGGTTTAGTTATAGTCTGGCCCTGGCAGGGTCGGGTCGGGTCAGGGTTTAGATCCCGGGCTTAGCCCGTCTGGCCCAACCCGACCCTATATTAATTATAAGTATAAAATATTATAAATATATATATATATATATATATATATATATTTGGTCTAATATTTATTTATATATATAGCCTAATAAAAAAAATTAAAAAGCAAAAGACAAAAAAAGCCCTAAAGACACATGGGGTTACAGACAAAACCAGGGTCAGGGTCAAGACATGGTCAATCAAGGCCGGTCAGGAAAAACCCTGGCAGGCTCGGGACTGGGTTGAGGGTTTCTTGGCCCTGGCAGGGTCGGGTCGGGTTAGGGTTTAGGTTAAGGCCTCTAGGGTTGGGTTAGGGTTTAGGGCAGGCCCGGTCCAACCCGACCCATTGACACCCCTAAGAAAACCTGTAATATGGACTTTTTTGTTTTGGTAAAAACCTGCAATATGGACTTCTGGGTTGTAAAGGTTGAAACCGAGCAAAAACTAGGGATGTAAATGAATAGCCGAAATCCGTTTCCATATCTGTTTAGCACTATCCGAATCCATCCGAAAGCTAAACGGATACGGATACGGATAGGCTATAGCTATCCGAAAAGCTATATTTACATGTAAACGGATAAAATATCCGATCCGTATCCGTTTAGCACTGTCCGAAAGCTAATCGGATGCGAATGCGGATATAGCACTATCCAAGCCAAATCTGGTCTTTTTACATCCCTAGCAAAAAGCTGCTTTCATCCTCATTATCTCTTTGCTTTTATGGCCCTTGGCCCTTGGCCCTTGGCTATGTTTCAGACCTGCCATTGGTAGGAAAATTGGGTCCCACAAAATGAGAGATCTGAGTGAGAGTGTCAATTTGGGTCTTGAACTCGAAGCTGGTTTTGTGATCAATATTAAATGGGACGGGATGGTTTTGAGACGAGTTTTCCAATGGGTTCAACATCGAAAATTAAATAAGGAACCGACTAGAACTGAACCATTACCTATTTAACATGCTTAAATTACTTATTTAGGATTATTAATACTTAATACTTTTAACATATTTGAATTTGATTTGGTGTTGGAGATTTGGAAGCGTAAATTTTGGATTTGGTTGTGTGTTTGTATGCTTAAGAATTGATGTTTGATTATTTTATGTTTAGAATATATATTCAATTATTTGTATGTTTGGAAAATTTATATGTACACCTAGGAATTTTGTACATATTTATCTGATTGAGACTTTGAGTGTTTAGAACTGGTAAAGAATTGGAACTGGATCATCCCATTATTATACAAGACCGGATCCTAGTTTTGTGACCGTTTAGTAATGGGACGGTTCTGGAATTGGCCTTTTTGGGACCGGAACTAGTAAAAAATTGTCCCAATTACCTAGAACCGTCTCGTTTGACACCCTTAGATGTGAGTGTTAATTTTTTTTTCTTTTTCCAGATCAATTATAACTAATCTAAACTAAAAGTAGTAAATGACTGAGTTTTTCTGAGCCACTGTGGAGGAAGTTGGCCATTATTGTGCTTTTAAAGGTGTCAAGATCCGAGTGTTGGAGACAAATGTGCAAACACATCGAAGAAATCAAGCAAATAATGTCGTTCGGCACAATTTCCTACATCTACCCGAGAGAACAAGAGAATTATTGACTAACCAAAAACAACATTCTACATCACTCTCCATTATTACACAATATGAGATTCCTCTTATGTCTTGGGGTTTACCTCACGGAGTGAATAAATAGGAAACCCTAAAAACCTTTATCCCCACATAGTTACAATTTTACCTCTCTACATGTAATGAAATCAAAATCCGATTCAAAATCTGCCAAGCCGAATAATAATTATATGAAACACTACAGAATACAAGACATAAACCCAACACAATGCTTTACCCAAAATAAAAAAAAAACACCCAACACAAAGCATTTTTTACCTTCAACATATAGGGGGAGTAATGATGACTTTAGATTTGAACTCATTAACCACAGGAGGAAGGAAAATTTTCGAAAGCTTAAATATGAGAGCTGGTCTTGGTATGCCCTCATATAGAATTAAAATTAAAATAGCATGCTCTCTAATACTTGACACATGGAAATTTAGGCATTGTTTAAATCTTGTTTATATATATGGACCCCAAGATCTTTGGTCATCTATCAAATTTCCGTGTAATTTGAGTCTATCAAGTGGCAAAACAAAGTATTAAAAAAATCACAATTACCAAGTAAATATAGTAGAGTGCATGGACATGTATGGGAGAATGCTTACATATGAGATGTGAATCTCAGCTTAGAATTCGATATTTGGCAAATCTACATTATTTCTTAAACATCTAAAGGTCAAAATTTCAATATTTCCTTTCCACGTGAGTAAAAAATTATATTTATGGCTTCCCAGTGATGGCATATATTAAAAAAAATTTCCCTTGATTTATAAATCGGATAGATTACCATATAAAAACTAAAAACAAAGTAAAAACTTTCCACCCTTCTTTTGCTTCTCTTGATGATACTCTTAAAAAAAACAAAGTATTGCTGCTAGTTACATTTAAGGATAGTAATCACTAGAGCTGAGATCCACACCTTTTAATTTTAAATAAATCTTGGATCCAATTCATGAATAAATAAATGGCAAATTAATATGATCACAAAGGTTTATATTTTTTCAAATGTTCAAGAGGTTGATTCACCGAGGCGGGTCAGATGTCTGCGTGAGATATCGGAGGGTATTTTGAGAAAAATACTAAAACCTAGGAGGGGTTTGCCAACCCTATGATGTTGAGAATCCATTCACCGGGTGGTGGAGGGAAACTTAAAGTCCATTATCCTATATGATATACTTTTAGATTATAATTGAAAAGGTTGTTTCAATTAGGCCTTGAGCAGTTGAGCTAGGAGTTTTTCAAGCACGCCGGTAATCAGCCTCTTGGATTGATGATTTAGCAAACTCACTCTTGGATGGGTCGGGGACCTACTGAGTTCATTTTCAAAATTTTCAAATTTCTTATAAACCTCTGTAATTTTCAATTTCATTGACCCTAGTGCTGGTGTAGAGGCTACACACCAGTTATCTCTTACCCATAATGTATATATAATATAGGGCAAGAGATCTCTATTTGGTCGCATGGTCTCTACACATGCGTCTGGGCCAATGGGGAAGCACGTCTGGATATCTACGCAAGGGGCAGATATGTCATTTCACGGTGCCCTGTGAGAGGTTGTAGAAAACACCACTAAGTAAAGATTTTTTTCTCATATAATATACAATAAATAATAGACGATAATGTGGACAACAAGTTCATCAAATTGGGATCACAAATCAATAGTCATGTAGTAGTTATTCAAACCGTTAGGACACAAGTTCCTGATCAGGTGTGATGGAACTCCTCTCCTTAAACATTTAGCCGTTTTACTGCACTTTTAAAGTTTTTGTTGGTTCAAACCGAACCGAGCTAGGTTGAATTTAGGGGCTAGAAGGATGGGCTATATTTTGGGCCCAAGCCCACCCAATTAATGAAAGTGGGCAGGATCAACTCGTTCTAGCCTAATTATTTAAGGGGCTGGGTTTTGATTGGGATCTTGAGCCCAACTAGCGGTTTCACCATCAGTGGGCTAACTTGTGAACCCACCCAATCAGGTCTAATTAAGCCTCAACCAGCCCAAACTCTCACAGAACGCCCTATTTAACCTGGGACCTTAAAGGCGCTTGATTAAAATTTAATCAGTTTTAAAATATCTTTAAAAATACTTTTTTTCAGAAAGTCAGCCTTAAGTCCTTATCCCACCTATCAAAAAAAAAGTCAGCCTTAACCCACTTGATTATTCATGGGACTGTTTCACATTGAGAAATTCCCGGGCCTCTGAGAAGCAGATCTGAAACTGAACTTGCTTAGCCCGGTCTGTTTGTCACCCCTAAATCCGACCTGAAGATTCTAAACTAGATGAAGAATAGGAGGTCTCGAACTCAAAACATCTTGGGGGCTAGGTTTTACTGCACATGCCTCAAACCAGTTGCCACCATTTTACTGTAATGGAACATAACAACACTTCTATAATTTTTTTTTGGGGTGGAAAAAAACACGGGAGAGTGCTAATTCCAACGTATGCCTTCTTACATTATAAGATTTGGGGCCCATAATAACACTCTCTCTCTTGTTTTGACTTATGTAGATGATACATTTTTTTGAAGTCTCATTAATGTGGCGTGCAGATTCCCCTCCACCTTGCCATCATAGGGAAGCCTTTCCTTTTTTTTCACTTTTAACTCACTTTTGAGGCACTTCCCAACTTATTTGGAACTTAAATTTGATGATGGAGGTGGGAAAGCCAACCTTTATACATAGACCCCATCCATGTCTCCACATGTTAATGTAGATGTATTGGAATAGAGGGTAAAAAATATGAGTCCAAATAAGAAAATTGGTTGTGACTCTTGTAGTAAAATATGTGCCAAAGTGCCTCTTTGTAGAGTTTTGTCTATCTATTGTAAGAGACACCTTGTCAATTTAAGAAATATTTTGCTAAGCCCTTTTTCAATTGAAAACTATGTGCCTTGATGTCTTTGTATACCAGTTGGGTCGCTCTATTTAATAACTTCAAGTTTTTGGGTTGGATAATTCAATATGGAGAAAAGACTTGACACGCAATCAGGGTATCTAGCATGTGTCAGCCTCTTTCCTCTCCTTTGAAAAAGACTCCCATGCTCTTTTGCGTCAAACCCTGTGATTGGTGCATGTCGCTAACCTACCGAAAGTTGACAAAAAAAACTTACCGCTAAAGTACCCTTGCTCTCTTGTCCAACCCTCTTGGTCAAAGAATTCTCCCTTGAGTGTGACTAAAGGAAAACTTGATCCAATAAATAATCATAAATCATCTAGCCCTTGATTGATTTGGTTGAGTTCTACACCATGAGTGTAGCTAAGAGACTCCACTTCTTATTCAAATAAGTCTATGTTTTCTATCATTTCGTTGCTCCTTCTCAGCAAGCTATGTCCCTTCATAATAATAATTGAAAAATGGAGGAGATAGATTTCACTATCCAATCCAGTCAGCTGCAATCTTACCATTATATATATAAGGATTGACCTTAATTGTTAAGTTCCTTTCTACCTTTCTTTCGTTTTTTTAATGTTTAAGAACTAGTCATGGTAGAGAAACCAAAAAATTAAAGGGAGAAACCTTGGCTTGAAGAACAAGGCAAGCTCTTTCCAGCTCTTATAAAAACCCAACAAGCAATTGTGTTTCAGTCATTACTGTCTTCCATATATAGTTCCATTTTATTCTCTGCAACATCTAAATCTAAAACTTATCTATCGGTTGCCATGGTTCCTAAGGTCCACGGATACGTATTCTCCTACCCAGTACTACGAGTCTTTGTTTGCCTCCATGAGAAAGACGTTGAATTCGAGTTCGTCCACATAGACAGAAAAGCTGGTGCACACAAGAAGGAACTCTTTATCTCTCTCAATGTAGTCTTAAAATCCATCTCTCATTCAGATTCAACCTTCTTTGTAATTTTAGACAAAACATCTAAATCTAAAAGCATTTTGTTTCATTGCAGCCTTTGGAAAACTTCCTGCCTTTGAAGATGCAGATTTGAAGCTATTTGGTAAGCATGTGGAAAAATTTCTGCCTTCTATTTTTTTTTAATCTGCATTTCTTGCTCTAAGATCAATATTTGGACCAGTTTGATCTGCTGGAACATGATATTGAACTCCCAAACTAATCCTGGAGAGTAAAAATCAACAGAATCATTCTAGCAGAGCACTTCCTTATACCATGTTTGTTAATGGATCACAAGTTCACAAATCACAACACAACATGATCCATTACCAAGATTAGGGAATCAAAGTATTCCCTAATAAATAGAATCATTCTGGCAGAATGCAACCAAAAGTAGCCTAATCATGCCGTGGTTGATTTAGAATCACAACAAAACGTGATCCATTACCAAGATTAGAGAATAGAACTATTCAGGTTGATTTTGATGTGGGTTCTTATTTGCTTCTACAGAATCAAGAGCAATAACCAAATATATTGCCTTTGAGTACCATGGGAAGGGCACCGAGTTGGTCTACCATGACACAAAGAAGAAGGAAAGAGGGAAGGAGGAAGAAGAAGGAGAAAGAAGAAAGAAGAAGGAAGAAGATCACTCATTAGCAGTGTTAGCATCATCATGGTTGGGGATCATACAAATCGGGATATTCAAACAATCTTGAGGAAGCGACCCTGTGGAAAAAAGTGAATGCACAAGCCGAATCACATGAGGGTCAATAAGGTCCCAAAAAGTTTGATACAAACTGTGCCTGAAACCCATCCATTCTAGTGGCTTTGAAGGCCACCATAGAAAAAAACTACTTGGCGGATTTCACTTCCTAAAGGGGGCGAGAGGAGAGATCGATCATCCTCCTGACGGATCACTGGGTCAAACAAACCTCCAATGATATCAGAGTCCAGAGGATTAGAGGAAGTGTATATGTTAGAAAGGTGGTTAGAAAAAATGTCAGCTATTAAAATTGGATCCTCAGGAGTATCACCCTCCTCCGAACGGGGTTGGTAGGTGTGCCTTTTCCTAATGTTAAGCTTTGCATAAGAATGGTAAAATGGAGTGTTCCTATCACCACTAAAAATGTAATCATGTCTGGATTCCTGGAGGTAAATGGCTTCCTCAGCAGCAAAGATCCACTCCAAACGCATGGAGAGATCGCTGATATTCAAGTGTTGTGAATCAGAAAAAGACATGTCTTCCAAGATTCCAAGGCGGTCAAGGTGTTTAGTTCGCAGATGTGCAATGTTTCCAAAAACCTGCTTGTTCCTACTAAGTAACAGCTTACTCAAAGAAGGTCGGTCCAGACATTGTTAAATTAATTTGGGAGGGCGATGTTTATCAGTCCAAGTAAAGGGGGTTCGAGGGAAAGACAAATGTTCAAGGGAAATGTGCATTCACAAGTGTCAATATAATCGTCCAACACTCCCCAAAATGTAGGGCGGTCAGAAGCGCGAGGGGGAGCATATGGCACAGACAGCAACCAATGGGGTAATATTCAAGCCGTTGAGAAGGATGGAAATAAAATGTGCATGGAGATGAAGCAATTGGTGTCTACGACTAAGTTTAGCAAGAACCCAAAGCCCTCCCTTTAAACCCTTTACCCCAATACTAGGTAAAGAGGCCACCGAACAGTACTTAGAAGTAAGCTCCTTACAACAGTAATCATCATAATTCACCACCTTGGTTTCAGAAAGGAAAATTATATCACGAGAGAATTTAGTTAAATGATGGTGACGACAGCGGGGTGTGAAACGATTATTTAAACCCCTAACGTTCCAAGTGAGAAGAATCATGATGGCCCCAACAAACAGTCCATAGACAAACAAGGAAAACATACAGGTAAAGAACAGAAGCACACTGCACAACAAACCTAAAACAGAAAATAGAGCATGCTAAAGCAACAAGAGTAAATAAACAAGAAAACTGGAAAATAGGCAACAAAGAACTACAGTAGGCAGACAGTTCAATGAAAACGAAAGTAGAACGTAAAAGATAACTAAGAATTAAGAGTAACCTTGGGGGGGTGAAATCCACGTCTCAAATATCAGCCTTCCAGTATAAACCATGAAAGGGAGAGGCAAAGGAGAACAACAAAGAAAATATTCCACAATTCAAAGACACGAGAATAATGATCAGAGAAAGAGTAACTTACCTGGGCTTCGGTGGAAGGATCATCGGGGTCACTGAGACAGTAGGTGGGGATGGAGGAGTACACAGGAGGATGAACAGGCAAGTCATCGTTATCAGAGATCGGAATGGCAGAAACCCAATCTTGAAGCATAGCAATGAGCAGTTGGGGATCAGAGGATAGTTCCAGAACATGGGAAAGAGAGTCCTTGAGTTTGTCAAACTCCGCAAGCACAGTGGAGGGCCATGCAGGAAAAGTTATTCTGCTCTTCTTGGACACAGGCAGCACGCTCTGAGCACCCATAAAAACTGCACCCGAAGTCACAACCTGCTAAGAATACTGCGTGCCCGAAGATCCAACACCAGCGATGACCGTGTTGTGGAAGAAATTCGTAGATTCAGAAACTTGATGGATGGACACTGTAGGAGGGGCGTCAAACAACAGAGTCAGCACTAATTTCGGGCTCGCCGCATGAAGACAGTTCCATTGCAACTCTTCAGCCATTGAAAAGAAATTTGAGTGAGTCTGTGTCCGTATAGCATTCAGTTCGGGCAAATTCTAGTATCAAAAGTGCCAGTTGAATCCCTCTGTGCCAGCATAGGTGGTACAGTAATGGCCGAAATTGAAGAATCCTCTACACAAGCCTGGTTGATAGGGGTTTGGTCCAAGGATTTCCTTTCACCTTCAATTGAGACCTCCAAAGCAGACGAAGACCGTTCAGCCCTAACAGTGCTTCGCTCATTAGGCACCAAGTAAATATTGACCTGTATAGGAGGAACTGCAGCACGATGGTAAAATCCTACCGGGGGCAGGTTTGGATGAAGGCCCCCCCTCAGATAAGGACAATGATGGACGTCATGACAGATACATCCGCAACACCCACAAAAAAGCAACAGTTCATAACAAATCTCCATAGGGTATCCAATACCCAACTCGTCCCGGATCTTAGAGGAAATACTGACGGACCAGCGCTTCGTAAAAGCAATTTTGACTCTGGCAGTCCCCTGTGGTAGTCCCAAATCAGCAAAGTTCAGTTGAACCTCAAGTGCCTTACCAGCACAAGAAACCACTTGGCGAACCAAGTTGGCCGAGAAACACCTATCAGGTATCCCACTAACCTGGGCCCAAATCTGGACCGTTTCCCTTTCATACCAAAAATGTGGGTCATCAGGAGGGTGGTGGAACAGTTGTATCAAACACTGATTGAACCACCATGGTGCTAACGTCAGAATTTGATCCCTTTGAGTCGAAGTTTGGAATTTAGCACAAAAACATGCCCTCTGAAAATAGTGAATAGTGACTACTCTGAGAGGCTCCCACAGCCTACCAAGAAAGTTGCCAAAAACCCCCCTTTGAGGTTTGGGAAAACCAATAGTAAACCCTTAAAGAGAGAGAGCTTCCACGTGAGGGGCATCCACTGGGCAAGAGTTCAGTGCCGAAATCCATATATAACCCGATAAGGCCTCATTCATCCGAGAACTACAACGGTGACCAAAACGATCCGAAGACCGGTGATAGGGACGATGGCGAGAACCAGAGTGCCTAGAGGCCATGAGAGTGCTCAACCAGAATTAGGGAAGCAAAGCTCCAGAGGAGCAACGCAAGCTTCAATACACAGGCGTAGGACACCGCAATCAGTGGGGTGAGCAGGGAAGCAAAACCGCTTAGTGCCAAAGTAGAGGAAACGACAGAGGAGAAGGAGTACAGAATGGAGAGAAGAAATGGGGAGCAAAGAGAGTCCTAAGCACTAGAGACCCTTCGAATACCTCAAGTGCCTTATCTATCAAAAAATTAGGGTTTTCAATGAACTACTTTGTGTTACACTTCATGTCATGTAGGGTTATGATGGATGACATGTCCTAAAGTGGAATGAAATTTTGGTGCTACACTAGTAGCAGGATTGTTCCTGCTACAAGGCTGGCACTCAAAGAAATGGGATCTTAAAGGGTATTTCAGAAAATACAAAAACCTAGCAGGGTATTTATGAATCGAAAGGGGAAGTGAATTATTCCATTTCCTTGGCTGCTAGCCTTGTAGCAGGCACATTCCTGCTATGGGCGTAGCAGCAAAATTTTTTCCCCTACACTGCATGATTACCCATGTGTATGAAGAAGTGTTTGTAGTATGAGAGTGCAGGAGATAGTAAAGTCACTAATCTGAGAGAGGGAAGGGATAATTTAATGGGTAAATTACATATCAGCCCCTAGTTTTTAATCGAAACTCATATCAACCCCCAGTTTCCATCATGTATAAGTTCCTATAAGTACCCCCAGAATTGCGACACGTGGCACTACCAGATCTAATGGATAACAGTAATCAACCTTAACCCAACTTAACTTTAACCTAACCTAACATTCTCTCTCCTCCCCATCCATCGTTTCTCTTTCTTTCTTCCTTGTTCTTTCTACTTTTCCGGCAAACAACACGTGACACCTGCAACTTCTATCTCACTCTCAGTCCAACAGCCCCACTCCCCTGGTTTAAATCCAGACCATTTTTGTCTTCCTTCTTCTTATTCCCATGTTTCTCTCCCTCACATTAGGTAATAATAGTACCGGTTTTCTTGGCTTGCGTTATTACCGTTAATGGCTTCTTCAAGTTTTTATTTTGAGGATCTCCACTTAAGACTCCCTCCTTTATAAATGGGAAACACAGGTTCTTTGGCATCCCATGACCCTCTGCCTCTTCTCTCCATTCCATCCCTTGGAAAGGTAAAGAAGGCCTCTTATAGTTCCATCTCGATCTTCTCCTAAGATCTCTCGATCTGTCCTCCACCATAGATAATTAAGGAGGACAGGAAGAGAAATTTAACTCAGTCCAACATTGATTATGTTTTCCTTTAATAATTTGCATTGCAGGCACGTCAGTTTAATTACCTTAAGTCAAGATTGGTGGTTAACCCAATAGATAATTAGAAATATGAGTTGCAGACGATGAAAGGGGGAAGACACAGTTGTGGATTCTTGTCCAGTCCTTCTGAAATAAGCAAGGGAAGGGTGGTTAAAGGGAAAAAAAAATGGGTTAACAACTCAAGACATTAGAAGTTTGTTCGACTGCAAACATTCCCACCATAGAGCCACCATTAACACATTGAGTCCAATAAACTGTTTTCCTTTAATTTGCTTTTAAGGAACCTCGAAAACAATGGGGCATGAATCTATTTTCTCTCACGAATTCAAGAGGAAGAAATAAACAAACAGTTCAATTGAGAGAAGAAGAGGACATATTCAGTTGTTCTCATTAGGGTACACCTTGAAATTATGAAGAAATTGGAATCCAAACACAAATACACGAATTTAAAAAATGAACAAACTTTAACCAATTTGATTTGATTGAGAACAAAGTTAAATTTCTAATCCCTTGGTAAGCTAAAGAAGGCTTCTTATAGCTCCATCTCGATCTTCTAGTAAGATCTCTCTTTCTCTCCTCCACCAGAGATAATTAAGGAAGAAAAGAAGAGATATTTAACCTAGTACTTGGAGGTTCCCTGCAATTTGAATGGCAAGGCATCAGGAATTTTCATTCATGGATGGAGGTTGCTCCAGCCCTTTTGATCTATCCTTAGAAATCTTCAAACTCTTCCACATGAAACCATAGCTGAAGAAGCAGCAAAAGTCGTTCAGATGACTCTTAATGAACGTTTCTCTTCACTTCCATCATTCCATGACATCAGGTTGAGCCATAAAGTTATTTTCCACATTATTCCATTCCTGGTCCCCATGTCGTGGAGAGACTGGGCATGTGGCTTTGGTCAGTCTAAGACGTAGAGAATTTTACCAAAAAAAAAAATTAGAGATACAGAATTACGAAATTTATCTATTAACCCAACAAAAATTACAAAATTGAATGTTAGTAAGTTAGTCCATCCGCTACAGTGGGAAGTGCACTAAAACCACCTGTGTAGCTATGATGAGGCCCCGAGGTCATAGACTCATAGGATATAGAACTTGAGTAAAAATACCCTAATTTTAAGATAAAGATTGAAAAAGTACTTCATCACATATTTGTAAACGGGTACAGGAGGAGGTGAATGTTGACGTACGTGGGCGTACATAATCAACTCACATTCGTTCAGATGGAACATTTTTTCAATTTAGATTCTATCAGAACGACTATGAGTTGAGGACGTAGCCTTCAGTAGGTGAACATTACCCCAACATAACCTAAAAACTGCATAGACTCCTTCTTGCTACACAAACTTACAAAAGGTAACGTAAGAAACACACAGAAGTATGCAGAACTTTCCCAAAAGAAGTGAAAGATACTGTTAGATAACTACAGTGAATTTCATTGCTTGATTATCTCCTCTCAATAGGAGGGTATATATACTGATACCCAAATTCATCATGATCTCCACTGTAGTTATACAAGGTAATGAATCACATAAAATATGGAAACTACAGTAGGAGATATTCACTAAGATTACATTCTATATCACATGTGATACCGATTCTAGCTTGCCATTCATAGAGACATTTTATATCACAAGTGAGATATTCCAAATAGACAAAGCGACGCAGAACATCCCCTAAAAAAGTGTAAGACACAAAAGCTTCGCAGAGCAAACAAAAGTACTGCAGATTTGGTCAGCCCACAAAAGTTGTAAAGGGGAGCACATAAAAGGGGAGTGGGGAACTATTTGCTGGATTTTCCCGCCGTGGTCGAGTTGCTACGAGATAATGCTGATTGTGAATGACGGCTCAGCAACATCGACCTAAAATATGAAGGTGGGAGTGTGGGAGTGTGAGTACACGATCAGGACGTACAGAGTACGTTGGACGTACCAAGTTTCCCCTTGCTAGTGTACTCGGTCCAGCCCCATCTTGTATAGCAGTGGCGCAAACAACTTTGCCTTTCAGTTTCTCTTCATCCCTAACTGCAGTCGCTTCTACCTCCTCTCTTTTTGGGAAAAAAGGCAGATTATGGGTTCCCGCTTCTCTTTTTAGAGTAGGAACTTCATCCACCTCATCAGAACTGGAGGAGATGTCAATGTATTCGACCATAGCTGGATCATCCGGTATGATTATTGGGTCCAAAGCACTTGAATCCGGCCTTTGATGTTGGGGAGGAATCACAATAGCAAGCTAATTGCGCCACCTATTTTGGGCGCTTCTCAATTGAAGAGGGGGTATTATCCTCCTCCTGCTACGGTTGAGAGTTGAGAGTGGTGTTCCATTCTTTTGGTGACTAGGAACAATAGTAGGAATCTTCATGGGTGGTCTAAAGGAAGAGTTATTGGATGGAGTAGAGTGAAGTGATACTGATACGTTGATACCATTTGCTTTTATAGGAAAAATTTTGGCGGGTAAAGTTCTTTGTTTCCTTGTCAGATTTTTCAAAGTTTTCAAGTAATTGGATGCCTTTCTCTAAGATTACCTTAGCTATCTTGCTTCTTTTTCCCACCAACTACACTTACTTTCCGGAAAAATTGTGTCTCTCTTTCTTTTAAGGTCTCACACAAAGTCATAGTGAATCATTAATCTTGTCCTTTTTAATTTTGTTTCTTAATTTTTTTTAAAGATCTCTTTCTTCAGAGTCAAGTTTCTTTAAATTTGAACCTTGCTGATACTACCGTCAATCCTGATTGTGTGGACAACCTACTTCAATCCTATTTTGGTTTTGTACTATTTGGCATGATTACAAATTTTTGAGAGTTTATGTCGACATCTTCTACCTCTCAAATTCTCTCTCTACATCTATCTCTATTTGTCTGCATCAGCGTTTGAGTTTGAGAAGAGAGTTAAACATGGCCTCTAAACATGCCCATACATCTCTTTTGCAATAATATCATGGCCATTTTCACCCTTCCTATTTTTAAGTTATTAGGGAGTCCTTATCCCAAAAGCCACTTACCTTGCAACATCCGATATTTTCATTTAGGGTTTTCCTCTCCAAAGTGCAATGATTATGTATGTAGGCATTTAATGTGTAGCCCGAAGAAGATAGACAAGGCCATCAACTCATAAGTGTCAATCAAATCAATGAGAGTAGGTTGTAGTGTCTTCAGTACTCTTGATGGTGCTATGTTGTGATACAACTGCACAGCTGTGTATCACAAAGCTCAACTTTTGGCTTTTTTGTCACTTACTATGTGGGCTACTAATTAAATATCCCTTGGAAAATTCACAACTGTTAACCATCCCAAGTAAGGGTGTCAAAACCTAGCTCGAACAGTTAAGATCAACTGAAATCGACAGAGAAAAACCTGGACCAAACCGATCCGATCCTGATTGGATTGGTTTTGAACTGGGGTATGATGGGACCGGCTGAAAACCGGACTGCACCAAAGTGACCAATAGCAAACCGAAACCCGAACCCAATGAAATCAATTAAAAAATATTGAGTATAAGGTTATGAATAGATGAATTGATAAAGAAAAATCATTGAGTTAGTGAACAAATTTCTGGTTGTAAGGGGAATTGTTACAAATCAATGAGTATGAGGTTATGAAAAAAAGAAATTTCATTTTAACAATGCTTCTTCCATTAATCTCCTTGTTTACTATACACAATTAGTTGGTTGTCAAATAAATGATTTGAAAGTAGGGTCCATTATGTGATTTCAATATTAATTATCTTCTCAGTGACTATTCTTTGATTTCAATTCTATTTATCTTCCCTTACAATTAATGATAAACAATAATTATCCATTGGTTTGAATATATCTTCCATTTTTCCCCATATAATTTATTCTTTTTTGTTTGAATTACAACATGAACATATTAAATCAATTATGTTGTTTCTGGTTGTATACTTGTTTTGACTTGGGGAAGGTGAATGAAGGTATTTTTATCGCATCTTTCCTCACTATAAATTATGAATTTAAGATTTCATTGTGCCTCCAACCCGAAAACAAACCGATCTAAACCGGTAATAACCCGATATTGAAAAACCGAAATAAACCGAAACCTCACCGGACCGAAATCGAAACTGACGAAAACCGAAGTTTCTTAACAGCTTGGTTTTGGTCTCATCATTCCAAGACCGAAACCGATTCAGCTCGACCAAAACCTAGCCGAACCGACCATTTGACACCCCGGATCCCAAGTATGGGCTGCAAGGTTTCCTCCTCACTTTAAAGGAACTGTGTAAAGGCAAAAAGCAATACGAAAAATGGAAATTTGTATTTCGGGTCATATTTGGGTATTACCGTTTATCATTAATTAGTACTTATGTATGAGTATGGTTGGTGCTACGATTATTAGTTGTGTATGTAGGGGTGTAAATGAATAGCCAAAATCCATTTTCGTATCCGTGTATCACTATCCAAAGACGTCCAAAAGCTACACGGATGTGCATATAGATATCCATAGCTATCCGAGAAGCTATATTTATATGGAAAACGGATAAAATATCCGATCCGTATCCGTGTCCGTATCCGTTTAGAACTATTGTAAATTTTTTTGGGGTAAACGCCATTTAGCACTATTGACCAATATACGCGCTATATTGGGTGTCCTCGGTTTCCTTAATAGTCTCAACCTCTTATCTTTAACTAGTGGTCTAAATGAACAGTCGAAATCCGTTTCCGTATTCGTGTCTATATGCGTTTATCACTATCTGAATCCGTCTGAAAGCTAAACGGATGCGGATACGGATAGGCTATAGCTATCCGAAAATCTATATTTACATGTACACGGATAAAATATCCGATCCGATCCGTGTCCGTTTAGCACTATCCAAATCCGTCCGATAGCTAATCGGATGCGGATGAGGATATAGCACTATCCGAGCCGAATCCGATCCGTTTACAGCCCTACCTTTAACCAGCACATGTGATTATAGAATCCTTCTATTATTATCGCATGTGAGATATAGTAACTACCATCCTCATCACATGTAAATCCTTCATAGAATCCTAACCCAATGGGTCTCATTGTAACTATAAATATCATCTCTTGTAACTATTCAATTTAGGAATACAAATTACAACATAGGTTCACAATAAGCACTATTCGAAATTTTGAATCCGTGCGAAAGCGAATTAGCTGCAGATGTGTAAACCGTGTATGTGAGAGTGTCTCTCAAAAAGAATTCAAAAAGTCATAAATCCCCATCCATTAATTAATGCCTTGAAATTCCCACCCTCTCACATACACGATCGTGTACTTTCCCCAAAAAAAAAGTTGAAAGGTTTCATACACGGTTGTGTAAACCGTGTATGTGAGAATACGGCGGTTATAAATATCCCACCCAACCTGAAGCAGAGTATGAACAAGCACGAGGAAGCCTTCCAAACCCTCCTTGCTGCTGCTGGTACTCTCTGTCTTATAATTTGTTGTTTAAAGATGATGAAAAGAGGTAAGAAACAACTGCTTCCATCCATTGGAACTCTACCAAAGGAGCTGCTAACAGAGGTGTTTGCTCGAGTTGGATCTTCTATAGTCACTGACCTCTTGAACCTGAAACAGACTTGTAAACAATTCTACAGGGCTGGGGTTGACACAGAAGTGCTTCAAAGGGTCTCACTAGAAAACCTACCGGAAATTCCATGGTGGGTTTCATCTGGGTATCATTCCTTTATAAGACAGTGCGAGGAGAAAGGTAACCCAGAAGCGCTGTTTAAGCATGGAATAGTGGAATATTTTAGTAGAATGGAACAAGAGTCAGGGATTGAGTTACTGAAGAAAGCAACTTATCTTGGACATGAAGTAGCTGCATACATGCTCGGATTAATCCTCTTGTGCACTAATCACCCACTAAAAGATCAAGCATTAGAAATTCTGAAAAAAGTAGGGTAAGGATGTTCACCATCATCATCAATAAAGATTAAAAAATGTCATAAGCGAGCGAAGGAGATAATCAGGGACATGTGGACTAGTACTGTTTCTCTCCCACAACCAGCTGAACCCATCTGTACCAGTTTAGTCTGCAATAACAGAAATGGATTGATTACCTCTTCTGGGTGGTTATCAATTGAAGATGAAGAACCTCCAAATTGTGATGCTTGTAAATGGGATAGGAAAATTATTTTGCTTAGGAATGTGCTACATGCAACAGAATAGACTGTTCTTGCTTAAATTAATTAATGAAACTATGAGGCTGTTCTTGTTTCAAAATATGTTAACTTTTATTACATATTTAATGGATTCCTTATTCCCTTCAAAAAAAAAATAAATTTCAGAACCAATGTTAGGAGGCACCCAATAGTAGGAGTTCAGTTTTAAAGAAGGTACATGATGAGATGACCGATTATCATGATAAAGAGACTGATACTTTCAATGTTAAGTGTTAATCAGTTAACCGGTTTATATTATAAGGCGTCTTATTAACATCATCCGTCTACGTGTATATGTGGCGAAGTTGGAATAAGACAGTCGATCGAATTATTTCGTTACCTTAACCTTAGTCCTCCTGGTAACAATGGGCCTTTACGCACCATTATCTACCATTACCATATGCGCTATTATTTAATTGTTAACCCCCAAAAAAAAAAAACAAAAAAAAAATTAACAACTCCTCCTACTTGCCTTCATAAAGACACCCAAGACCAAAACCACCAAGGAGATACGCAAAGTTGTTAATTTTCATTCAAAAGAAACTGGTGAAAAGAAATTCCATCGTAATTCCCTAGTAATGGGACCAAAACATAAAACGAGACAACAAAAAGAACATCTTGACCAAAAATCAAAGAAACTAAGAAAGATATCAATGTATCACCGAAAGAACAAATGTCAGCACTATGGGGAAGTTCGCCTACGCTTGGGTATATGGAAGGCTCAGGAAAGGGCATCATCGAGTGTGGTAGATGCATTCTTCCAACGCCTCTTCATCTCCTCCATCTCCTTCTCACAATGATCAGCACGTTTCCTCTTCTGATGTGCATCCTCTAATGCTAATCGCAAACCCCCCCCTTGAGGTCATCTAACAGCTTCTGGAACTCCCCCATCTTGGACTGCAACACCCCAGTCTTTCTGATAATAGACCCCTGCTCATGTTCCAATTAGACAAGCATCATTTTCATCTCCTCAAGATGATTATCCACCGCGGACATGTTGCCTATAAGGTCATTGTCAGGGGTGACAGTGTTCGGCCGGCGACTGAACCCGGGAGATGAAGACGGCCATGACGACATACCAGCCAAGTCAGGAGAATCGGGCGAGCGCATTTGAGAGGTAAATATTGATTGTGTATCGGAGCTCATCCCCACCGAACCCATTACGGGGGATGAGATTCCCACTCGGACAGGACACCGTTTACCGGATTCATTCTTGGAGTGGGACTCCATCTTCACTCCTCTCTGATTCAACCAAGTCACCACCGTCCTTGTGTGTAAATGACTTTAAAGGAAAACGGGTCCATTCAGATGATGGTTCTAACAGTTGTGTCCCCACTCCCCTCTCACAAAGAATTCAAAATGTCATAAACCCCCACCCATTAATAATGCCTTGAAACTCACACCCTCTCCCTTACACTTCATGCACAGCCGTGTATGAAACGTTTTCCCTTATTTTAAATTGGGATGGTTGTGAGAAGTGATGTTGGTGGTATTTTCGAAAGATCAGTGTTAGAGCTTCTTCGAACCTCTTGATGGTAAACCAAAAATGAAAGTCCCTAAAGTTTGTGTTCTTGATAAATTTAGAGTCCCTAAAGTTCTTCAGTATGCTTTTATGACTTAGAAACAAGACGGCTATGATGGATGGATATGGTCTTAGTAGCCCATCATGTAATGTATGCGTTTGATGGATCTATGAGCAACAGTGCATGATTACCCTTCTGTATGGAGGATAATAGGAATTAGGGTTTTGATGTATGCGACGGTAGGATATAGAAAGAACTGTACTTGTTCTTGTAGGTAGTGTCTATTCCATGCAACCAACCTGTGAATCATTGGATTAGAATCCAGTGATATTGACCTTTGATGTAATTTTGTCAATACAAATTACATTTTAGATCAATAAGATTTTTCCTATCTTGTTAATATAGCTTGAATAATGGTTGTGCAGGGTATTATACGTTGTATTAACAAAAGGTTTACCATACATAAATAAAGTATAAGGTTTACCTCCTGGTACACATCCTACCTCCCATCATAGGCCCTATCAATTAAAAATAGCAAGTTGTGACAACTGATCTTGGTGGAATTTGTTGAAGTTGACCGTCGTTTTATTGAGATTTGGGACTCATAAGCAATAATGAACTTTAGTGTTCAACTTTATCTCCCTATTGCTACTAAATTTTTAGTTTAGGGTAACAATTACCGGTCGACTTGTAATGATATATGTAAATATCATTACCTAAGTACAGGCTTTAACTCTATCGGTCAAATGTTCCAAATGTGCAGTCGACTTTATTACATTAATCGGTTGACTTATCATCGTTAATGGGTTCATTTTTATAAGATTATTGTCTCAAATATGAATAAATTTCTTTTAATTTAGGACACTGATATTATAGGTAGTTTTAACTTATTTATATTAAGAGAATGAGGTTATAACAAAAAAAGATTTCATTCAAAAACTTAAGGGGGGAAAAAAAATTACAAGTCGATTTCTTAGAAAATAACTTTTTGGCAAATCCCGTTGACACATAGACAATTACATATATAGAAATCATATAAAAACAGTCATGTGCACCCCCTAAGGTTTACATACAAAAACAAAAATAAATCCCCGTTCTACTGGTTATAGGGACAAACGATTATGAATAATATACATATAGTTTTTCATATAGGGAAACCCAAACTAGCTTTTGGGACCTTTCATACCCAAACTACAACTACTAATTCCATATATCCTATTGACATAACAAATATCATTAGACCCCTTGTACTAACTAATATCATATGTTCACACTAATGAGTTTACGAACATAACCGATAAATTATATTCGAGTGACAACTATGACATGTTGTATACACATAACTCAAAGTAACCGTTACACCACTGACACATATATACACTTTTTTTTTGTTTTGGTAATTACACATATATACACTTACTAATTACATATATACAATACATACACAAAATTGACCCTAACTTCCCTGACAATCATGCACATTCAATAAATACATATATAGTCATCATATTAAAAATAAATCGTACCTTATTGACCCATACACCAACTACTAATGCTAATGTATATATATAATATTTAATAGTGTAAGATACTGTTACGTAGTGGTGTAAATGAATAGCCCAAATCCGGTTCGATTTCCATTTAGCACTATTTGAATCCATCAGACAGGAAATTTGATGCGGCTACGGATAGGGTATACCAATCTGACAAGCTATATTTACATGTAAACGGAATAAATCTCTGATCCGTATGCGTGTTTGTATCCGTTTAGCTATATCCGAATTCGTCAGAAAGGTAATCGGATGCGGATATAGCACTATCCGAGCCGAAAACCGATCCGTTTACATCCCTAGTTGTGAGTGTATTTGAAAATAGACCCATACAGTGTTATATGTACTTTCCCTCATGTAAGAGTGTAAGATTCACCTTAGATGTTCCGAAATGAATACACCCACCTTCATACCAACCTATACACGTGGGTTTGTCAGACTAGGTATTAGTGATGGGTCGACTGGTACAAATAATAGATCGACTTATGACTTTTGATCATCACCCAAGTAGCCTGATCGGTTGACTGGTAGGGTTAATTGTTCAGCAAATAGTATTTGGGTTAATGCTACATATCACATCATACAAGTTCAGTTAATTTTTTACATTATAACGCTGAGTGTTAATTTCATAAACCTTGCAAATTTTGTTAAAATCCAAACAAATGTAGACATCCAACAAAGGTTTATCTTTGAGCACATCATTAGCCACGATCCATCAAATCTTTATACTTGTGATTAAATTAATTTGACTCCACTGTCGAGTTGATCAAAACATCACTCTTGACCCAAAATATAAAATGGAAAATTGGAACCTTGTTTCTTGCGTGATTAGAAGAGTCGAAAAGACATAAATTCATTGCATATCGGTCATTTTCAATACTTGTTAGCCCAATAATATTTGGGTAAAAAGAATGGAGGCCAATGTCAGTTCCATATTTTTTATTCATTACCAAATTAAAAAGAAAAAAAAACTAAACCCTTATTTTATTGGCCAAATCAGACTAAACGACTACTCTCCTTTGTTTGGTGGACAAGAAACCCTAAACTTAAGCCATTGCTTAGAGGATCGGTCGTCTATGTCTCCTCTGCTTGTTTGAGCTTCTTCTACACTTACACTATGCATCATTAAGGCCCATTCCAAGGTATGTTACTTTTTTTCATTTTCATTTCTCTATTTCTGGTTATCCCAGTCCTGGCATCTTTTGGGTTCTGCTTCCCCAAATTTCGTTCTTTAGCCATAGAGGATAATGTCCTTTGTTCTCTGTATATTCAATAAAAAAATGAAAAATAAATATCATCAGTAATATGTACATAAAATGTAATTGGGAAACTGAACAGTACATTACAAAACGAAACCCTATCTTTTGAAGTTTGGAAAAATCGATTATTTGGAATAAGATTTGGGGTTGTATGTAGTCCAATTGTTATGCGTTACAGTTCTGTGTTCTCCAGTCTATTTTTCAGTTTGTTAAGGAACATCCTCTCCTCTTGTACTTGTGAACCATACACATATGTCGGCTTCCAACATACAGAGGTCACAACATGGGTGCACCATGTGTAAATATAAGTGTGTTTACCTCCTATTTTTTTTGAATTCTTTTTATTAATTGTCATTTTAAGGGTTTTGGTAATGATGAATGATAAAAGTAAAAGCCAAAGATCAAAAGGGAGAACATCCAGTAGTTCTAATATTAAGGTCAGATGGTCAGGGCGTATTCAGTCTCCATCATATAGTAGAAAGGCGGGTGAAGGTAGAGATGCTGTCATTGCAAGCATTGACTTAAATGAAGACGAACCCGACCATCAGCAGATTGAAGAACAACAGGGTCCTGTATTAGACAAAAGAGAGTGTTCCAGTTTGACGGGAAAAGAGATGTATGAAAATCATGTAAGAAAATACTATTCAAATGATTATCAAGGTAGATGTTTTTCATCTCAATTAATATGTGATGTTTTAGGTTTACGAATATTATATGTTTTGTGAGTGCAGGGGAAAAATAATCGATACCGGGAACTATACATTGATTTCTATCAGAAGGTAATTGTAACATAATGACACTTGATTTTGAATATGATAAGGGTTTATTCACTATTAATCCAAAATTCCCTTCTTTCAGTCTCAGGCATTACTCAAGGAAAATCAAGAATTAGCATTACAGTTGAAAACAGCATGGGGCATTGTGAATAAGGTATGTATCATATTGTATTAAGCAATCCATTCATTGTTGTAGTCTTGTACATGTACCCCCAATGACAATATGTTATTAAGCTGATACTCAGAGGATTTATGAATGATATAGTATTGTTGGAATACAGGTATAAGCAAAAAATATTGAACTAGAGGCCAAAGTTGTAGCTGCTCATTCAGAAGTTGACATTGTATTTTTATCCATAACTTCCATATACGTCTGTGATCAGTGTTTTGTGTTCATAATATAATTCTGGGGTGAAATTAATTTTCTTAGACGACTATTGATTTTACAGTTTCTAGATGCCCATGACAAGCTCAACCGAAAAGTATCAAATCTTAGGAGTCCCCACTCTCAACCCAACCCTATAATAGGTGATGGTGGTACTCATTCAGAAAAAATTAAAACGGTACTTGGACTTGCAGCAGCGGGCCAACCAAAGTGTCGTGGGCTGAGGTAGGCCTTCCAAAGCCCCCAATCTTGGTCAGCCTTCGTCTAATGCCCATGCAGATACTGAAGCCAAGACAGCAAAGACCTCTTGACAAATCAACTACTCATTCTGAATGCTATTATCGGATGTTTAAGTTTGGGAACATGTTTTTCATAAGGTTTTTGTAAACTATTTTGCAATTTACAATGTTTAATCTCTCTCCTGCTGTACAAAAACTAATGTTGTTTTGGAATTTACTATCATCTTCATCAAACTTCTGATACAAATTTGATTTAGTGGTACGATACTGTTACGTAGATCTTATTTACTATTTAATTAATATTAAGTAGTTAATTAGTAGTAATAAGTTTATTTAATATTAAGTAGTTAATTAGTAGTAAGTGTGTAATGAGTTATTAGCAACAGATGAGTTGGAGAGAAAATGTAGGAGAAATTGTAGGTGTGGGAAGTGGGTAGTTGTGATAACCAATTATTTTACGTGTATTTAATTGTGAAAAGGTGAAATAGAAACGACATTTGCAAAAATAAAATTAATCTTCAGTTTGTACCCAACAAAAAAAAATTAATTTGGTTCGTATGTAAAGCAAAATTCTATTCCAAATTTATCTCTCTCTTCCTCTCTTTCTATCCCTATTGTTTCTCTTTTATTTGATTTTATTCTGTTTATTATCTTACACTTAATAGATACAATTGAGTACATATAAGGTTGGGCACTTTGTTCGATCCACAAGATAAAATATTGATTGTAAAATTGATTTTACATACACTATTATAGATGTTACCCTTTATTGAATCCCTAAATTAGTTAGTGTTCGCCCTTTCCTACAAGGAACTAGAATTACACTTCTTATAATACTCTTTCACATCAACTTTTTCCATCGTTTAAGTCAAAATATAAGGATTAGGCTTCCCTCCTCTTCTTTCTGAGTTGAGGATGTAGGCTTCAGTAGGTGAACACTTGCTTTTTGCTTATTGGAAGAGTCAAATAGACAGAAATTCATTACATATCGATCATGTTCAAAACTTCACATTAATAGTTTCGATATGTCATATCACCGTACATGTTTCATAGCTGTCATTGCTTTCATACTTATTTTATTGGGACTAGTTGAATAAACGACTACTATGCGTTGTTATTTGCTACCGAGAATAAATGGTGCAAAGTCCAAGAACTATTTGTTGGGCTCAATGAAGAGGAGATTGGGATTTGATCATTTATTTGGACACAGAAGTCGATTGGGATTTGGGAATACGTGAAGAAAATTGTGGATTCTGTAGAAGATCTTTTGATGTTAAGATTTCAGTTCCCAACATATAGAAAACCCAACAAAGTAAGGTGAACAACTCAACCCCAACAACCCTCATTAACTTCGTCACAATAGCTTGTTGGCTACTCAAACTCAGGTTGAATCCGATCTTCTTAATAATCAATTCTGGTACTGTTTGATGAGGAACTGTTTATGTTTGCACTAGCGGCTAAGGCAGGATCAACCTCTCTATAATTTATTTTTTTAAACAAATACTTTACTGAACATTTTTATTTCGATGATTTAATTATGAAAAAAAAAAAAAACCTTTGCCAGTGTAAAATGAAAAATTATTTTTAAGAAATTAAATAAAACATAGATACAAGTAATGTTTATTTCGATGATTTATATATGAAAATAAAAGCAAACACCTGCATTTATACATACAACTTTAGTAATGGAAAGGACGTATTGCATTGGGCTCAATGAAGACGAGATTGAGATTTGGTCAATTATTTGGACACAAAACTCGATTGGGATTTGGGCATACGTAAAGAAAGTTGTGGATTATTTAGAAAATCTTTTGATGTTAACATTTTAGTTCCCAACATATAGAAAACCCAACAATTGAGTACAGTGAACAACTCAACCCCAACAACCCTCATTAACTTCGTCACAATAGCTTGGTGGCTTTGATTGTAATCCATGTATCTATCTATCTATCATACTTCATACTATATACCCTTCAACAATATTAATAAACCCAAATAAATACCCTTAATTCATCATTCTCCTGCATAGTAGATAAGGTATTACCTTATCCACTCCCTCATTCTCTCCCAACAAATACCCTTCATTAATCGTGAGTAGTTTATTCTCTCTTAACAAATAGCCTTCATTAATGGTGAGTAGTTTACAGTGAAGTATTCTTTTTTTTAGGTAAGTGAGTTTAAATTATTTAAGAAGGTAAAAATGAGTAGTAATAGTGATACGACTATCAAAAAAAAAATTTTTGACTCTTCCATTGTTCCAAAAAAAATAAAAAATAGTGATACGAACCCTTTCCATTCCTCCCTAAACCGTTTAGGATCCTACTACATATTTGGCCAGTGTATGTAGACAATAATATGATATTACATACACACCTCATCTTCTCCATTTCTTATTTGTCTCTGACTTGGACAAAGTGAAGGGTCGAAGTAGTTTGATTCTCTTCGTTTCATTCAGTGTATAAGAGGCAAACGTTTATAAGGTACATGTCCTACTTCTAGTGTATAAGAAGAAAATGTGGAGCTACATCTCCTCCTTCTTCTTTTTAACTTTTCTAATCAATAACGTCTCAATTTGGTTAATGTATTTCTGCTCTTCTCCGTTTGATCGAAGAAGAATATTTATGTTGAGCACTACATTCATTTTGTATGTTCATTATCGTACATGTATGGATGTAGGGACCGGTAGTTTTAATGAGTTTAAGAATAGTTTTGAGTTTGGATGAAATGTTGTTACGGTCCTTTTCCGTGTTGGACTGTTTTGTCTGTTGTCCATTCTTTGATTGGAGTCACACCCAAACATTTTTTTATTCTTTGTATATCTGTTTTTGTTCTCTACTTCCTTCAATTTGGAGGATATTTGGTATTTTTAGTCGTCCTTTTCTAACTTGTAGACTATGATGTTTACAGTTGTTTGTCTGTAATATGTTGACAAAGTGGATTTTCCTCCTCTGCTGTCGTTGCTAACTCCACTCCCAAATGTAAGATAACACCACCACCACCGCATTTTCTATTAAGTGGGTAGTAGGTTCATAAATTGTTGATCGAAAAGCCTGTACATACAAATTTTTTCCCTAAATGGTTGATCTAATTAACACACTCAAAAGGATACACTATTGTGTTACTTTGAAAACTTCAGTAGTATTCAACCAAAATTTTCTGGCCTTTAACTAACAAGATCTACTATTTACTTAAATTAGGTTTTCCCATTAAATTATTCTATTCTCCAGTTAAGAGAACCTTAATCTGACTAGTACATGAATGAATCTTTTTAAACCTCTTTCCATTTTTATCCAATATATTGTTCAACCCATCCTGCTGTCCCAATATCACCACAATTAGAGGGTTGTTAACTCTTGTACGCTCAATTGGTCTCTAGCATTTAATTTTTTTTATTTGTGTAGGATTATAGATTTGTGGACGTATTTGAATGTAGATAACATCTGCATTAGTCGAACCCAACCATTTACACAAAGAAATTTGAAATTAAAGTAGTTGTTTGGTACATCTTTAACTATATGTCGACTGTACAGAAAATTATGTGCTTAAACAGAAAAAACTAAGCTTCAGAACCCCTCTCGGTCCATCGCACATGCGTAGGGTTGTGGGCCTAACATGAGAATTCAGCCACAGTTGGGACTCGTTAGGATCTCCACTCATCTGGAATTTCAGCTCCATTTACATTCTGGTTCTAAAGTTGTAAAGTTCTACATATTGATCCTATACTGTCCTATTTTTTATTTTAAATTTTTTGTTCTTGTTTCAATGTGTACTACATACTTGTATTTGTGACTTTGTGTTTCATGATTTTAGTTTTATTCTGCTACCTTCGCTCAGTTTGATTATGTTTGACTAATTCAAGACCTTATTTCACAAATAAATCCTCATAAGATTTACAAGCAATGGTGAAGGAGACCACAGACACCATTTTCCCATAATTTTTTTATGATATGCATAAATATTTATTGAATAATTGTTTAGGACTTCATACTATTTTGCACATTGTGAAAGTCTCATTACCTTATAAGACCAAAATAATTTTCTCTCCATCACTTAACAAATGCTTACTATGTATATACAAGCAGATTCTGTCATGTCTTATACCGATTGCCTACTATGGGTCCTATTTTCTAACAACCTTAAGGTGTTGAAATAGGTGTAAGACATGCCTGGCATTCCCACCTATGGTATGAAATATCCACCTGAGCCCTCCATTAATGATTTCACTCCTCTTCCTCTATCGCTGGAGGAAAGAAGGATTAAATCTTTGTTTGAAAAAATTAAGTCCTTCAACGGTCAAAATTTTGAATGTTGGAAACGTATGATGCTGTTCACTTTGTGTCAAGCTGGGGTACTATTTCCTTTCATAGTACCTAAACCAAACGAAAGTGATGATGTTGGACTTGAGGCGGAGAGGATTGCATGGGAGGATGCAGAAGAAGAGTGCAGATTTTGTATATTGACACATCTCTCTATTCAAGTGTATCATGATTATTATCGAATTGACTCTGGTTCTATGATTTGGGAAGCGCTGAACAAGAAGTATGGTCGTGGTAAATGATCTAACAGTTTTACAGCCCTTTTTTTAAAATTTTTTTGGTCCAATCATCTATACAGTTGGAATTTTCAAGTGTTCTGCCTATCATGTTGAATACTATATTATTTTTGGGAAAAGAAATTGGGAATCATTATATGCTACTGCACAAACTCACCCAAAAGCAAAGGATGGCTCCTCAACTTTTAAAACATACCCTACATCCAAATGGAATCCTCCTCCCCCAAATTTCATTACAATCAACTGCGATGTTGGTTGTAATAATAAAACAAAACGGGGTGGCATAGGCTTTATCCTTAGAAATGAGTGTGGCTCTCCAATATCAGACTATTCTTCTTGCATCCGTTGTGAATCAGCTCGAATCTGGACTATTACATGCGGTAACAATTGGAGCTACCCATATCACACTGGAATCGGATTGTAAAACATTGATCCACCAACTAACTGCAGATTCATAGCCAGAGAAGGAAATTCATAGTATTTGCCATGATATTTTACTATCTACAAAAAATTTAAATCATGTACTTTTTGTTTTGTTCCAAGATCCTCCAATTTTGTGGCGGATTCCTTGGGCAGGCCGGCCTTATCGGTTGAGTCTCCCATTGTGTGGTCATGTACCTCTTAGTGGCTTTTGCAACTGTGTGCTGGAGATGCTACTGTTTGTAAAGACTCTTCTTATCAATAAAATTCCTTTTGACAAAAAAAAAAAAAAAAAATTCTGTTTGGGAGTGTCATACTCTCCTCTTGATACTGTCACATGTTTTAAATATGATAAGTATGTGTTTCAATGAATCTTACATAATTTAATTTTTACCAAATAATCATTGTGTTATACAAGGACAATGCATATAAGGTTTTAAACTAAGGTGTAAAAAGGGATGTGACCGTGTATGACCATATAATCAATTAAGGGAATATTGCAATGTATTGTTTTATGCTAAATGAATGAAAGGGAATATTTCATTAATGTATACAATGATGTTTAAGTGAGCTCATAGAGGGGCATTTGTGTCAACGTTTTGGAATTAAGTCGGTATAGTTCTTTTAGTTATTGCTGGTGTTGAATATTATATGGGTTGTTTACCCGTCCACAACACCAGGTAGGATATTGTTGTTTATTTTTTGTGTTTTAAATCCTTTTATTTGTTTAACAAAAATAAAAAAAATAATTCCCTTTATTTTTTTATTTTTAATTTCACCATGCTGAAGCAATTTAGGTCTCATTCATATCTCCATCTCTCTCCACTGATTGCAAATACATCATTCGACCGTCTCCTTTGTTTCTGACGACTGAGTATGGCAAAAAGGAAGGGTAGAGCGTAAAATCACACCATATCCAAAGATTCATATCCCCATCACAAGGGCAGAATTTCAGAGTCATTGAGCAACTCTTCAGACTCGACAACAGCCCCCGAACAACAGGATTCAGTTCAAGTAGGAAGCAATAATGACAAGGGTCAGTCTGCTGAGGTAGATACTTCTGAGTATGAACCATCTGCAACCAGAGAAGCATCTGCAGATTCAGATGATGCGTCGGCAGATTCAGACAAAGATAGGGGGAAAAAGAGAAAAAAGAATGGTGAGAGGCAAAAGTCATCATCAAGTACCACCAATCAAGGCCGACTCAGATGTGAAAACAGAACGAAATACAAGATGGATGAGGTGTATGCTAATCGGAAAGCTGGAAAAAATTGGAAGAACTATGCTGACAGACACGTACTCACAGGTAGGTATGTTCAACTTAAGGATTTTGAGGCATTTGACATTGGGAAGTTGTTTAATGACTTAGGTTGGATAGGAATTATAACGTGCAAAGAAAAATGTTACCAACACCTTGTCAAAGAGTTCTACTGCAATCTAAAGATTGAAACAAAAGGGGATACTCATAAGATTGTGTCTCTTGTAAGAGGTAAACGTATATGTTTTGATGCATGAAAATTAGCATCAATTTTAAAGATATCATATAAAGGAGAAGAGATTTTCTTCTATGGTGGTGATAAAATTGAAAAGCATGTAACCAAATCTGTTCTATTTCAGGCCATTGGCAAAGAAGGTTTGCACAATAAAATCAGTAAGACCACAGAACTAGGATTGAGAGATCAGCAAAGGATAATCAGCTTGACCATCCAATATCCTCCCTAGGAAAGGCAACAAGGATAGTGTTATCCCTTACCTAGATTTTCTTATTTACTGTGTCACAGTAGGGAGAAAATTGAACCTTGGATACGTAATTTGGAAGTACATGTCTGTTTTTGAATTTAAAAATAAGTCACGTGCTTTGCCATTCAGAAAGATGTTAAGTCTAGTTTGGAAACACTTTGGGATAAGGTTGAGTGAAGAACCGAAAAAGAAGAAATTAAAATTAGATATCAATTTAGGTGTGTTCAGGAGAATGGGGATATCTATGATTCCCCCTCGGTCTCACAATGATGAACATCACCAACCGACAGTCTCCAATTTGTGTGATGAAGACTACATTCATTGTAGTCCAGATGCAGCTCGCGTTGATGAAACATCAATTTTGCCTGAACAACTTGGAAGGATAATAGATGGTATTGAGAGATCAATTTCAGCTGATCAGCACATAAGAACAGGAGTACAGGACAGGACAGCAGAAGCTTGTAATACTAACACCAGGAGCATAGATCCCAATGTAATGAGTAGGATTGTTAGTATTGACAATGGTATGGCGGAACTGAAAGAGTTGTTCAAATCCTCATTTGGAGATATGAAGAATTGGATGAAAGACATCGAATCTGAAATTACAGGTCTGAAGGAGGTAGTGGAGGAGGTTAAAATTGATGTAGGCAACTTACATCTACTGACCATTGCAACAAGAGAGGGTCAGAAAAAATGGAATGAGGACAGTAAAAAAGCTTTAGGTTTCTGTAGAGAATTATCAAATGAAGTAGGTGAGATAAAAAAGGCAATACTCACAATTCCACCAGAGCCTGATTGGAATAGTTTCTTTTCAACTAGTAATTTTGATCAGGCTGAACATCAGTCTCAACTGCAGCATAAGTATAAGTCCCATCCTCAGTATCAGCCCCACCAACCTCCTAAGGCTCAACAGCAGCATCATCACCAATCGGCTAAACTCGATCATAATCCCCCTTGAAAATGAAGTGTATTTTTGTAATGAGGTTGCCAACTATGTTTTATATAATTTTGGTATGCAGGTAATATAAAAAATTATGTTGCGTAAAGAGTGATGCCATGGTCAGTCTACTGTTTGAAATGTAGTCAGATGACCTACTGGATTTTATTAGGGTCCATTCTATATTATATTTTGAACTTTGAAATCTCCACACTTAGAGAAGAGAACCGTAAAGGTGTACTCTGTCTCTCTCTCTCTCTCTCTCTCTCAGTCGACTTGTCATCATACATAGGTCCATTATTATCCAACGACCATTATATAAACCATGGGGGGTGTATTGGTTGTATTGTGACAATATCATATTTACAATCAAGAATACATACAAACTCAGTCTAAATTCATTCATACCAACAAAATTTTAGATTTTATTTAATAGTTAATTAACATTATAATTGCGACGATCCAGTCTCAATCGTTCAAATATTAGGCGGATCTTACCATTAACTACAACAGAGATACCACTATATATTATATTTTCAATGGTATGAAATCTCCACACTTAGACAAGGGAACCATAATTGTGTACTCTGTCTCTCTCTGTCTCTCTCTCTCTCTCTCTCTCTCTCTCTCTCTCTCTGTATTTCTCTATTGTTGCCTGATGCAATTACTTTAGTCTCGTTACAAAGTGGATTGGTTACTATGGTCTATGGAGCAGTAGCATGTGAATCATTATTCGATCGACCTATCATCATTAATCGATCGACTGTATATTACCTCTGTTTGTCCAATCATGTCTATTTCCATATCCATACTATTAATTAAGGTTATTACCGATATTTGGAAACCAAAGCATTATTTTGTAGTCCATCAATCTATGTATAGTGTTAAGTAAGGGTATTACTCTTACCCAAAATGGTATAACTTAATTGTCATTAAACGGTTGACTTCTTAGTCATGAGCAGTCTACTGTGATGCAAAAATCAGTGGACTTGTCATCATAAATAGGCCGACTATTCTCCAACGACCGTGGTATAAACCATCCTTGCATTGGTTTACAATCAAGAATGCATGCAAACTCAACCTAAATTCATTCATGCCACAAATTTTTTTTTTTGTATTTAATAGTTAATTAACATTATAATTACGACGATCCAGTCTCAATTGTTCAGATATTATGCAGATCTTACCATTAACTACGACAGAGATACCATTATATATTTTATATAGAATGGTATGAAATATCCACAATTAGACAAAGGAACCATAATTGTGTACTCTCTCTCTCTCTCTCTCCCTTTGTATTTCTCTATTGTTGCCTTATGCAATTACTTTAGTCTCGTTACAAACTTGATTGGTTACTATGGTCTATGGAGCAGTAGCATGTGAATTATTATTCGGTCGACTTGTCATCATTAACCGATCGACTATATATTACATTTGTCTATCCAATCATGTCTATTTCCATATCCATACTGTTAATTAAGGTTATTACCGACATTCAAAAAACTGAGCAATATTTTATAGTCTACCAATCTATGTATAGTGTTAAGTAAGGGTATTACTCTTACCAAAAATGGTATAACTTAATTGTCATTAAACGGTCGACTTCTTAATCGTGAGCGGTCTACTATGTTGCAAAAATCAGTCGACTTTTCATCATAGATAGGTCGATTGTTCTCCAACAACCATGGTATAAACCATCCTTGCATTGGTTGTATTGTGACAATATCATGTTTGTTTGGACCCTGATCTTCTATGGTGTGTTGTCCGGAGCGGCCTGTCCGGCACAGACTGTGTCGCGCGGGCAATGACCGCCTTACCCCCACTCGGGCAAGGCGCTGGGCAGGGGGTAATGCAGTCATTTTGTGCACGACACAGTCTACGCCGGACAGGCCGCTCTGGGCAGCGCACCGTAGATGATCTCGATTGTGTTTACAATCAAGAATGCATACAAAGTCAGCCTAAATTCATTCATACCACCAATTTTGTTTTTTATATTTAATAGTTCATTTACATTATAATTGTGACCATCCACTCTCAGTCGTTCAGATATTCTACGGATCTTACCATTAACTACGACAGAGATACAGAGAGATACAGATAGACAGAGAGAGAGAGAGAGAGAGAGAGATTGGGTTATCACATGTAGCATGAGATTGAATATCTAGATCCGTATTGTGTCATGACTCATGACAGGTTTGATCAGGACACTAAACTTTTTCAGATTATATAAATCGGATTTATATCTGCTCCATTACAGACATGAGCCATTTTGAGTCCATTTACCCCTTAGGATGTTGACACCTGACTTAACTGGGTCTCCTCTCAATCGTCAGATTAATGCAAGACAGGTGCGAACATCCTAAGAGGTAACTGGAGCAAAATGGAGCATGTCAGTAATGGAGGAGATAAATGTTTTGGAGTATGTAAGTAATGGAGCATGTCGTCAACATTCACGTCTTCTACTGTGATGTACTGACAGTACTGACCTCTAGTGTCAATCGTTCAGAATTTTGGCGGATCTTACCATTCAAAACATACTGCTTTATATGAAGCACTTGGACTTGGAACAAAACCCATACTCTTACATAAATTCATATGGGTACATCCTCTACAGAACCCTTATTTAATTTGATTTAATATAGTCCTTAAAAAATTTATTAAACTGCAATAAGTCAATCCCAATGTAAAGCCTACATATATTTTATAATCTAATAAAAGAAGCTACAAAGAACAAAAATAGCTTCACAAAAAAAATGGATTCAGTGAATGACTACATGTCATTAATATGGCTTCATTTGCTAATAATGGTAGGTGGTTTGAGATGAGCCAAAATACATTATACGACTTGCAATGAGTCAAAAGCAATTAGATGGCTTGGAACAATGTAACGTATGGATACAAGAAAAACTTTCCATCCTCCAACACATTCGGGTATCAAGTATCAAGTATCAAGTCCCAATTTAAGTGTGTATATATGAAATAGACTTTTAAAATTCTAAAAAGAATAGCTAAATTTCAATGACACCTTTGTCAAAGGTCATTATTGTTCCTCACCTGCCACTATATCTGGTACATTTATTGCGCATCCAAAGAAATTATTATTATTTTTTTGTAGAAACGCATCTTACCATTAACTACAACATAAAAAGGTACTGGCGATGTGACGTATGAGAAATCCGATATATGATGGAGTAGATGGATTGTTTCTTCTACCCAAAAAAAAAACAGATGGATCGTTTCTCATGTTCCTTGGATTTAAAATCTACAAATACAGCTAAACAAATCTCTGGTGTAGGTCATCCAGTGACATCCTCAGTCCTCACCCTTATAAATAGTATGGGTTTCACTACTGTTCTTTGTAAATGTTACTCACACAAGATCAACAAACATGAGTAGCTAAGAAGGCTAGGACTACTGCATATCTGTTTTTGTTTCTGATTGTCTGCTCTCGTTTTATCCCCATATGGATTTACTCATTTTCCTTTTCTGCATCACTTTTCCTTGGACAGGCCGACTACCCTTCTTATGTACGAATATTGTTTCATATTCAGGTGTGATCTTCAATCGACGTTACTGCTTCAGGTGTGATCTTCTATCGACGTATCTTGTCATTTCATGAAGATCATACCAAATAATGTTCTTCGTTGGAAGATGACAATGTTTTTGTGTCTCCCGCATTTTCGGTTCTTTGCTGAAGATAAATTAGTATGCAGATGCATCATCTTTCATAGTCGGTGATGTATCAGTATGCAACTTTATCATCTTTAGTTAGGTGATGTCGGAGAAAAGATCGACAAGGAAGAAAGAACACCATGAAGAGAATAGAGGTGATTTTACGAGTAGGTGTTATGATTTTCAGGGATGATCTTTCACATACACTGCTTTTACAACTTCGATCATCATTTGTTTATCGTCATGACTGTGTTCAACTACTAGAAATCAATGTACGGTGTTCTCATGAGCGTTTAAAGTAAAACCCAATTCAAAAGTTTGTCCTTTGATAATGAAAATTTCATATTTCCTTAGTTTAAGCAATGATCTAGACCATTAGTTTTGGAAAAGCAGATCTTTCGGGATCGAAAAATTGTTCTGTGTTTTTCAAGACTTATGGTACGAATTTGTTATAAATCATACCTTACATTAGGGAAATATATTGTTTTCCTTATATAAAGTACATTTTTATCTTCGAGTTTATCTGTAATATGTAATGGATTAGTAACAATTACTCTAATAAAATTTTGTCATTGAAGCAGACAAATTTCTAGATACAACTCCATAAAATAACGGTTCCTTATAATTCTTTTTTTTTTTTTTTTTTTTTTTTGTCAAAACTAAGATTATAATTCAAAATCTTGACTGTAGAGAATTTACATAGATCGATTATATAGAGTAGAATAACAAACTCAAGTATTACAAGACAAAATAGATAATATGTCCATAACTAATATCCATTTCCATCAACTTCCTCTGATGGACTGATTCAAGCATCACAGTAGACTGATTTTAAGTAGTGTTGTCCAAAACTATGACTCGACTATCCTGTGTTTCATCCTCACCAAGAGTTCTAGCCTGCATTAATGAATACAAAGAATGGTTAAATCTTACCTACAAGGAAAAAACAAAAAAAACACAATAGACTGGCTTTAAGTAGTGTTGTCCAATACTATGACTCGGCTTTCCTGTGTTTCATCCTCACCAACAGTTCCAACCTGCATTAATCAATGCAAAGAATAGTTAATTCTTACATACAGGGGGGAAAAATACATTCATAAACACTAAATGAAGGTAAGGAATATTCACCTGTCCCACATGTTGCTGTGATATTGTTACCACATTCTCTTTTGGAGGTGCATATGCATGTCTAGATATGGTTAGCGGTTGGATGACATGGTCAAAAAAAAAAAAAAAGATAAGTATCTATGTCTTGCTCTATCTTTGCCCAATATTCATCCACCCAAAGGAAGTCTCCTTCATGCCCACCAACTCGAGGACATTTATAAAATGGACGGCGAGGATTCTTTGTTGTTTGGGATATAAGATAAACCATCTTTTCACCACCACATTCACATAACAGTGGTGTTGTGTCAAGATACACCGGTACATTTTTAAGCAATTCCTTGTTTAGTGTTGTGTAAGTCATATCTCTGCAATTAGCCATTGGATTGAAATAAAGGAAAAAAAAATATAAACAAAAATTAAACAAAAGATAGGGATATTTTCAGCCTTGCAGGTGCTGCTTTTGTCGCACCATGTATAACACAGTTGCAAAATCGGTGTGGCCTTGTAGCAGAGCAGCCGACAAAGAGGATGAAGACGATGGCCCAAAACGATTGAAACCCTAGCATATCAGTGTAATTTAGAGTACTAGGTTGGGTATGAGTGAGTTTGATCCGGTCGGTTCATATTTCTTTTGTGGTTTACCTTGGGTCAAAAGGTCTGACAGGATGTTCAAAAAGTTATGACTTTTTTTCAACTCCCACTCGTTGGATGACTGTAATGATGAGATGTTGCGGTTTCAGAGGACTTCTTTATATTCTTGTTCTTTAAGTCCAGTGTACCACTGATCTGAAGTGAATCAAATCAATCACAGTAGGTTGTGTTTAATAAATAAAAAACTAAAAAGAATGAATCCTGGTTGGACGATGACCTTCCCAACACACTGTCACTCCCTCCCTTTACTAGGCTTGGGTTCACCTGGAACTTACCCACTAGGAGAAACTATTAAATCTTCTCATGGACTGTGATGTACACATATCCTTGTTTATATTATTGTTTTTTAAATCCAGTGTACCAGTACTCTGTAACTCTGAAATGAATCAAATCAATCACTCCAGCTTGTGTTTATAAAAAACAAAAAGCAAAGAAACATATAAGTCTTTCTTGTAAGCTTACCTTCCCAATACAGTCTCATTATCACTCCCTCCCTCTACTAATAGGCTTTGAAGCATTGAATTATCACTTGAAGTGATCATTGAAATGCTTTTGCCAAGATGGGTCATAATAAAGCTGACCGCCTGTCAGCTCCCTCACTATATTATGGGACCCACTTAGATCATGAGTAGTTATTGCATCACACCTGTTTTCATGTCGCCTTATATGCGGGGCGCACAAAAGTACAGCCCGCTTTGAAAATAGAGAAGTCTCTTCCGTTTTGAGTATTTGGGAGGAAGTTATGAACAAAAGATTGCAGATAGATTTATAATATCCACATCGTATCCACATCCTCTACTTCTAAAATTCGTACTTCCATCCTACTTCCGCAATGTCACATTGCACCACCTAGTCTTACATGCATCCAACGGTTCAAGTTAAACAAAATCAAAATATTTTAACATCATGGAAGATGAATTGTGGAAGGGGAATTACAAAACTTCTATTTTGAATGGGGTTCTTTCAAAAGTGGAAAAAACAAAAAACAGGACTTATCACTGTACAGTTAGAGGTGATGCAGTTCTAGTTTTGAAAATTTGTAAAGTCTAAAGAATTATGTTAGTTTTGCTGGGACATAAACCCCTTCAACTAAATAATTTATGGTTCGACAATGTAAGGGTCAGTACAGGACATTTTTTGATAGTAAACTACCCTTTTCTGGTACTCAGGAATTATGTGTGAGAGAGAGCAATCCATTAATTTAGCTAATCCTGGTTGGTTATACCCAGAAAAAAATTTTATTTTTTAATAAAGCGAGTATGCATATTCCGAATTACCATTATGACTTTTGAGTTATGAGTTATGACACATTGACAATGTCCCTATTTATAGAAATTAAATATAACCCACCCACCAATTGGCAATGGCAATGACTACTAAAGCGTTGTATAGGAGTATGACTACCACCCATTGCAGCAACACCAGACCAGGCGAGTTGGGTTTTTTTAGACCAGGGTTGGATACCAAGTAATGTACTCCAAAAGCAGGAATTAGTGAAGAAGGTAGGGTTTTTCAACACTGTAAACTGAAAAAGGGGTGTGGTGAACAAAATCCTTTGTCAAAGGGTTTGTTCCAAAAACTAAGCAGAGTAGACGTTGAGCATCATGGGCGTAAACAACCAGTGGGTGGTTCCTCCTTTATCAACGTTCATTAAATTCATACTTGACCCTTCTGTTGAAAAGCTAGTAAGTGCAGAAATGTTATATCTTGTTCTTTAAATGCTTTAACGAAGTCTACATATAACTCTTCACTTTTGCGTCTTTTGCACACATCTAACTTAATCGATTACATTTTTACTAATAACTACAGAATCAAGTATGAAATTTATAATTTTCTTTCGACTATTTTAGGGATTGTTAATTATTTGTATTCTTCAAGCATATATGTTGTCAGACTTTAAATATTCTTCATTTGCAACAATACATTAAGTTATAATATTTTGATTCCTTAACAAAATAATCTGTTACACATAGTTGTAATTTATAACTATAAACACAGGAAGAAAACCCTAATACAAGAACAAAGAATGCCATGTCTATGCGCAATAACACCCTTTATTTCATACCAGGATATCCCCAATGAGTTTGTACGAAGATATGGAGATCAAGTTCCAAATGAGGTCATTCTAAAGGTTCATACCGGTTACATGTGGAAAGTAGACATAAAGAAAAGTGATGGTCAAATTTCATTTACAAATGGCTGAAAGTTATTCTCCAAACATTTGAAACTCGATTGTGGTTGTTTATTACTCTTTGAATACGATGTGCGTTCAACTTTCAAAGTAATTGTATTTGAGCCTAGTGGTTGTGAATCACAATATTGCATGTTGGAGTCTAATGTCACAAAACCAGAAGAAGGTCAAAAAGGGAATAAATATGATGTTAGGTTCAATACGAACATCAACCCATCTCATATCAATTGCATCTAGTTCCAATCAATCTGTTAGAGGCAATTTTGATTTGGACTTATTGAGAAAGAAAATGCATGTTAATTAGGTAGCTCATAACACTATAGTATCTGCAACACGTTACATTAAATCGAAGGCTCCTTCTTTCCATGTCGTCATGAAATCGTCGTATCTACACAAGGGCTTGGTAATACAAATATATTACTTTATCATTATGACCTTTCGAAATGCCTTTAAATTCCTAATTCCATTTAAATCGGGATTCATGTTTTACATTCCTTGTGTAGAATGTTCATCTTCCATTTGCCCACAAACATTTTCAGAAGGGATGTCATCTGATTAACCTTCAGTTTAATGGTGAATGTTGGTCTATCTGTTTATATAACTATGACACCAAAGCTACGTTTAGTGGTGGTTGAAAAAAATTTGTGACTGATAATGGTATTTGAATGGGAGACTGTTGTGTCGTCAACGTTACTAAGAAGAATTGCCCAATTCATATCACAGTGGACATTTTACGTGCCACACTCAACCATGTCCTGCCTCTTCGAAATGGTAATTCCACATTCATGAATAACACTCAAATTCACTTCAATTGTTCTCACTTCCTTTTAATTACGTTTGCTTAAATGATTTCTGCTTTACAGTAAAAAGACGGAAGCAGAGGACACATGAAATAGAAGACAGTATGGCGTCTCAAGCTGCAAGTAATTTTAAGTCTAACTACCCGTTCTACTCTGTGTATATGCGTAAAAGCTATGCACGTAGAGAAGGCATGGTCAAGATCTAACCAATAATTGTATGCACATATATTTCTCAAATCAATTATGTTGTTGTTAACCATTATTGTATTCAATGGTGTATTGCAGAATGTCAAAGCAGCTTTCGTCCGTAAGCACCTGACGGATGCAGGTGATACAATCACACTCCTAGATTCACATGGTAAAAGATTTGCAGTCGGGTTCGCCCAATGCAAAGGTCAGGGTAGATTGGGTGCTGGTTGGGCTAAATTTACAAAGATAAACAATATACGTTTGGGGGATGTTTATGTATTTGAATTAATTGACAAAACAGATACTGAAACTGTATTCAGGACAACTATTATCAGGGGAGTTTGATCATGAAAGGTTTGTTAAAGGTATACTTGTTAGTGATGTTGAACAATGATTATAGTATTGGGGGGGACAATAATTCCACTGGGACACATCCCGGATTATGATAATTTATATGTGGTGTGTTCTATAATTTTAAGTAAGGGTTACTTTAAATTTATCAGTTAATATTTGTGACAAAGATATGGGTGTTGTTCTGTTACACTTTGATTAGCCGAATACATTTAAATGTAACATGAGTACATCACAATTTGACTTCCTCTCTGCCTTTATAACAGTATTCTGCTCACTGTTTCATAGTATATTCACTTCATATTTGCTGTGACCTCATTTACATGTACTTAGATGTTCATAAACTGTTGATGAACTGATGATATTTTGATATATTTATTCGTGAATTTTAAACCACACATGATTATACCTAATCTCAACCCATCAATTGTTCAGACTGATATTTGGGTTCTTCTAAGGGTAAATAGGTATTGGACTCAAGATTCGAATATAATCAAAGAATTGGGTTGACATTATCCTTGCTTGAAATTTTTTTCGAGAATTTAAACTTTTGAAACTTAAGGGCTTACAAGTCCAATCCTTTTTGTTATTCCATTTGTTTTTCATAGGTTATTTGTATTGTACTACTATTCTACAATAATCAAGAAAGAGGGCTTCTCTACAAATTCATAACTTACCTGCACTTGATGAAGTGAGGGACTAAGTTTATAGTCTTATAAACTTTCTCCCAAGTGGGAAGAGAGCAGTTGTGGGCCTTTCACTGGGATTTGGATCTTCCATCTACCCGATCCATAATCACACAACAATCATCAATGTACAACTGTACACATAGTGGAAATCCAAACCCTTCTTTCTTAAGCCAACTCCATAATCACACAAATCAATACCTATTCCAACTTGTTTATTTATCTGCTCCATTTACCTCGTCGCTCCATTTCCCCATGTTTGGACACCACTCAGTCACTGTGTTCGAAAAGGGGTAGGGTGTCCATTTATACTCCCCCTCTATTACAGGTGCTTGGGGGAAATGACAATGGACTCCAACATATTGCATGTTAGTTTTTTTACAGACTAAAAACATTCCCACCAAATATATATTCGCAATCTACTCGTCAAGTTCTGTGCACAGTGAAATATGGCATGTGTTGTAAGTGCCTTGCCCATGCAAATTTGGTTTCTTTACTTTCATGTTCCTTGTACACTTTCATATATGGGGTTTATGAGCTGGGGTATTGATTCAGGTCATGTGGGGACTTCTCTAACATCCTAAATTTTTATACATTCATACTAGGGTTTCCAAACCTCCAAGGAAACCTTTTTCTTTTTCTTTTTTTTTTTTGGAAAAGATCTCTAAGGAAACCTTGACACACATAATATTTTGAACACCAGGATAGCAACTAATCCGCGAACAACTATGATTAATATATCATATCTGATAACTATGAATGAATATCCTCCATTCTTTTGACCAATGTCATCATCTAATAACTAATTTAATGTCACAATTGTTGACTGCATCACACAACATCTTCGAAAATGCTCTTGTCACGAATCCATGATCAGAATTATCTACCCATTGCAAAATGTAATTGGTTTCAAATATGTACCCTACGAATCGTTATGCAGATTTCGTTGATTGTGAGGTTGACTGTTCACATCACCTGTATATCCACTAACCTACATAAAAGTAACCAATTAGTTTATTAAAAAAGAATACTACGAAAGCATCACAATCTTGTAAGGGTATAAAACACTTACGAGATAAATGACATTTCGCCGCGTTATGTCCTATACTTCCACAACGCGAGCAATTGTAAGGACGTCTATTCCTCAATTTTTCCAGGGCCGACATCAACCAACTACTATTAGGTCTCCCTTTATTTAAAGAGGACTCCCTTGGACAATAGATGAGGGTGATGTTCAGATCTGTTGGAAGTACAGTGGAACGTTGTGATCCCAAATTGGTAGTGGCAACCCCACTGGTTGATTGCCAATTCAACAACTCATTAAGACATTGGCTCATACGCTGATGCGCTAAACCGTACCTCTCTATGGAAAGGGACCCTTCACTGGATATCCGATTAGCAATGTCTTGAAGTAACCACATAGGCTGCAGGGTCTGCTGTTGAGATGTGCCCCCACCATGTTCTCCAACACTAGTATTAGCACCTTTGGTCCATCTATGCAAAACGTAGGTTTGGGGAATCTCGGATCTATCTATTATTACATACACCTTCAATATGTGCCTACATTGTAAGCCTAACTGCTCGAACTTCTTACAGCTACAACTGCTCGTTTCACCATCTTCATTGTCAACCACATAGTTCAAGTCAATTTCTCGACTATCATCCATTGAAAAAATCCTATACCTTCTCTCGTGGGTATCAAATTCTATAACCTTAGCCACAAGTCCAAATCATGCACACCATTCTTTTAAGAAAACCCCAAACACCTTCGCTGTATAAACAAGCCTGGCTTGCTTCTCAATTTTGTGCTCTGTATGCAAATATGGTAAAGAGGTCATGCATTTGATGTTTGCGTTTGCTTCCTTTTCTCTTCTTTTCTTAACAGCCTCATCATATTGTGTAATAAATTCACAAATTGGAGTAGATGGACTGAAGAAGCCTTTGAAGTACTTGTTCATTGAATCACCTCTCTGGGTTGTGCTCATACCAGCAAAAAATATGTCAGGAAAGTAACATGGAACCCAATGCTTCCTTCGTTTGAACTGTCTCATCAACCATTTATGGTCTTGCAAATTGAATCTCTCAATCATTCCATCCCATTTTTGCTCGAACTCTGTAATTGTTTTCGAATCATGTATGCAACTATAATATGCGTTCTTCAGTTCGGGGTATTTCTTGTATAAGGGCCCCATGTGACTGGTCCTATGCTTCTCCAAATGCCAACCACAGAGACGATGTACAGAAGATGGGAAAACATGTCTAATTGCTCTCATTATAGCCGGGTCCTCGTCGGTCAATATAGACTTTGGTTGGACATTGTCCATTGCTTTAAGCCACGACTGAAACAGCCATATGAATGATTCCTTGGTTTCATTGGCTATTAACCCACAACCGAAGAGTGTGCATTGCATGTGATGATTAACACCCGTAAATGGAGTGAATGGAAACTTGTATTTATTTTTCTTGTAGGTTGTGTCAAACACAATCACGCCTCCAAAATTTTTATACTGTTCCCTTGAACGACCATCCACCCAAAAAAGCCCTGTCAATCGCTGCTCCGTGTCCATACTAAATGCATAAAAAAACTGTGCATCCGAAATTCCTTTGCTCTTCAAATAGTTCACCGCTAACTGACAATCTACACCTAAGGTTCTCCTATGCTTCGTTCTGAAAATATTCTGGTAACGCTCCTCGTTGACACTACCATTCTCCTCGCCACCGGTAAACTCCGATACGTTTGAAATGATGCCGCTCTGTTTAATCCCACATTTATGCAGTTTGCTAATTAGTTGCATTGTAGCATCTGTCATTTTCTGGTGTGACCAAAGTCTAAAAGATTGGCTAGGATCCACCAGTGGGTGGTTGTGTTCTTTTTCCAAAAGATCAACCACCCACTTCCCATTCCTGGACTTGATCCTCATTACTGGACCACAATTGCATTTTTTTGTTGCACGAGGTTTGTAATCCATTCCCTTTCTCCTCTTATCATTACACCATTTCTCACCTTGTTGTGAACACACATATGATCTAGCAAGTACACGATTACCCACTCTTGAGCACTCCACCCTGAATTTCCAAACTGAAAATCCCATCTCTTTTTCATAACCATTATAAAAGTTATATGCATCATCCTTGGATTCAAATTCCATGCCAAGACATGGTTCCAATACCGGGATTGAACTTGTAACATTGCTATTGTCATCTTCATTCAACTTTGTTTCTTGGGGATCCCTACTTCTCAATAGCTCAACACCACCAACATCAACATTACACCTAGAAGATGCACTACTATCATTGCTCCCATCAGTATCCATAAAATCAGACCCTTGCTCTCCAGAACTGATAGACCAATCATCCATATCCTTTTCATCTTCTTCGGGTGAACTGTCAATCTCCATCCTTTTCTTGCCGCGTACAACTGTCTCTCCAGTTGCATTTTGATCTCTTGAACTGTTTCCCCTTTCCATTATTGCCTCATGAGGGTCCAAAACATTATGTTCTGAGACCGGAAGCACTATGGATAATTTGACTTCAGATAAACCACTGCCTTCCATTTCAAACCCCCTATAAACAATGATTACTATGCACTTCTATGTATTAGTATTTTGACCTTGAATAAACTCAAATGAATCAATACAGTATACAAAACAGATTGAAGCTGTAACTTATATAAGCTAAATTGAGTTTTAAGCCATTTCAACGACTTTTTTGAACAAAAAAAAAGGATGAGTTCTGCTATCAACGTCTAAAATTGGGAAGAAGAAAATCAACTGCCGGAATAAAGCTCAAAATGAACTGAGTTTTAAGCCATTTCAACGATGAGGTCTGGTGAGTCATGTACACACCTCTTCATTGAATAATTGAACGAGGCAGGTCTGGACTGAACTGCTATCATACTTTAATGAAATTTGCCCTACCTTTCCATCCATGGAGCTGCTCTTCTCTTGGTGGAGGAGGAAAAGCAAGTTGGTTTGCTTAACAACTATATGGGGGTGCTTCTAATTGTGGTTTGTCAGCAGCTCTGGTATGAACGCAATAGAAGAAGGTACGACAATCTCAGAGGCACACCGATGCAATGTGGTGAAGCACTGTCTAAGAGAGATTTCGGATTGCTCTCGCATCAAAGGGGTACAAGTCAAATCAGTACAAGACCTGGTATTGGCAAGAAGATTCCATATTGTGATCTCTAGACCACAGGCAAATTCAATCATGGAGGTATGGTGGCGGCATCCTCCACCGGGTTGGATCAAACTAAATATAGATGGATCATCCCTACAAAATCCAGGGTCTTCAGGAGCAGGGGGAACCTTTCAGGATCATCTCGGCACTGTAATTAGAAGTTTCGCGACCTACCAAGGAGTGGGGACAAACTTTAATGCAGAATTAGTAGCATTCTTTGAGGGCATTAAGGTAGCGAATGATCTTCAGATTGGCTATCTATGGGTGGAATGTGATTCGACATCAGTGGTCTCGTCTAATTCTTTCAGCCAAGTTGCCTTGGAACTATATGCAACAGTGGTGGGCGATTGCAGCTTATCTTGATTCCATTCAATGGCGTATAACACATTGCTACCAAGAAATCAATACAATAGCTAATGCGCTAGCCAAGAAGGCAGCAATCCATAAAGAGTCACGAATTTGGGTCTTGGTCCCGAATTTTATAGCCCATTCGACTGTATGGGAAGCTCTAAAATGCCCATATTACAGATTCTAACCAATGTTGGGGTCTAGTCCTCAATCTCAATATAGGGTGTTCTTATTTTGTGATTTGGGTAACTTTATTTTATCATTAATATACATTGCTGATCTTTAGCAAAAAAAACTATGAGTTCTGGTATGAACGTCTAAAAATGGGAAGAAGAAAATCAACTATAGGAATAAAGCTCAAAATGAACTGACGGAATGAAGTTCATTAATATGCCAAACTAGCAAGGAGCAAGGGTACAACATACTAACCTCTGAAATGTGTTGATTGAGAACCTTGTCGGTGGTAAAGAATGTCAAAATGGATGGCAAAGGAAATGCCAATGCTCAAGAATCTAAGATGCAGGAGTATAACGACGAAAATATGGACAGCGAATTAGATGCCCGATGGTCTGCGCCTACAAACAAGATGGCAGAGTAGAACAATCGATAAAAATGGAGAAGAAAGGAGATGCCGGGTATGTGCGTCAAGGTGAATAATGAAAAAACTAAGGGGAGTGAAGGTGAATAATGAAAAACTAAGGGAAGATGATGTAAAACCCTCTTTTACTCTTTCCCGCCATTATGTTAGATGACGTCACTAAACAACTTAAACAGTGTAATTGACCAATTTGACCTCGTATACAAAAGACTGGAACTACAAATCAACTGTCAGGCTGTTAGACTAACACATAAATGCTCAAGGCATAATCGACGCCTCAAAAGTAACTGTTTGAAATGGAAGGTCAGATTTCACCAACGCCTTTCCAGTCTATTTTCGCGCACGTCCCGCTACCGGTCACCCTATATATATATATGTATCCTATAAAAGTATGTACTTTGCATTTTTTTGTCAAATTTTTTAGATACCTAAAATACCCCTGAGTCCCGTTTCCATCTCTCTTGGACCCTTTTACGTGCTTCACATTTTTGGTCCAAATTTTAAAATGACAAAAATACTTTTTTTTTTTTTTTGTGGGTATAAAAGGAGCTTATATTATATCAGAATTTATAAAGATTATAGCCTGATGTACCTCTCGCCTCCAGCATCATTCTGAACTAAGACAGAAAGAGCTAGAGGAAGAGAATCTATACACAATGAAATCTCCATAGGGGAGTCCACCAATGCCGCCAAGAAATCCGCACAACCATTGACTTCACGAACTTGATGCGTAAAAGAACAACTCATGAAGGAATCACGAAGACGCCAAATATCCTCAATCGACCATCTAACATCCCATGAAATGCAGTAGGTTCCCACAATCATTTGGATAGCCACCAAAGAATCTGATCGGACCTGAACCTGTGGCAAGTTGCGTGCTTTGGCCTGCAGAAGCGCAGCCTTGATAGCCTACAACTCCATATGAATAACAGACACATCCCTAGCACCACCAGCGATAGCAAAAAGACCCAAATACTTTGACCTATTTCAAAACTCTCTCAACCAACCGTGACCTTTTATTTTTCCCTCCTTGATACATCCAAGATTCACCAGACCAATCAGCGGCTGCCACGCGTCACAGAGCAACCCACTCCAGAACCAAGGAGAACCAACCGGGGGTCCCACCCGGGCACGGCCAGCACCCAGGCGCGGCCTGCACCAGGCGCTGCCTCACCCAGGGGTGGCCTGCACCCAGGCGCGGCCTGCACCCAGGAGTGGCCTCACCCAGGCGCGGCCTACACCCAGGCACGGCCTCTCACCCAAGCGTGGCCTCACTCAGGCGGCCACACCCAGGCGCAGCCTCACCCAGGCGCGGCCTGCACCCAGGCGCGGCCTCTCACCCAGGCCCGGCCTGCAACCAGGTGCGGCCTCTCACTCAAGCGCGGCCTGCACCCAGGAGCAGCCTCTCACTCAGGCACGGCCTACACCCAGGCGTGGCATCGTGGACGCAGACTTGATGTACACAAACACCGGGGTCCACTCATCTATGACCCAATCGTGTCATTACAGACTCATGTCACCACCAGGACTCTAGGCCACCGCTTAGAAGTCACGTCACCCAGATGGATTCAAGCACCAATGACGTTATCACCACACGCGGGTATCTATCCGCCAAGGAACTTGATACCACCAGGACACTCCCTCCTGCGGGGAGATGGCCAATCAGGATACAGCCCCGTTACCCAGGGCCTTTATCCACTCAGCGGCACACTCGCCATCAAATTGGGACTCTCCACACCACCATACACTACTATAAAAGGCAAGGTACACAACCCCATTAGGGGACATCTAAACTCATGTTGAATAATCACTATTCATCTATTTGCTTAAGAGATCTAACTTTGGCATCGGAGAGCCCTAGGCCAGAACCACACCGGTTCTCTCTATTGACCCCTTGGTCCACTTGCAGGCAACGGCACTCGTAGGACCGCCCGACGATTTCTTGTCGCATTAGATTGGCGCCGTTTGTGGGAACGATGCTAGCCATTACAGCTACTAGCTCGCTTCCATATACATTCAATGGCACGAAGAAAGACAACCACCACCAACAACGGAGCGAGGAATGGATCACCACCCCCAGAGTGCTCTCGCCGTAGAGCCAATGACCAGGACCATGTCCCTCTGGAGGGAGAGATCCCCCTTAATGACCAGTTTGTGGTCGACGAGCCCAACAATGACGAGGCAGACGATGTGGTGGTGGAGGTGATACCTGACCCCAATGCACCAGCCACTGTGGGTCAGATCAATGACCTGCAGCAACAAATCCTCGATGAACAATGATTCTTTCTAGAATACTTGACACAGCGTGCGATGTCTCACCGTCGAAGGACGTCGCCATCAGCAAGGGTGGAGTCCGTACCTCGACAAGAGCCGAACCCTAGGAGATCATCTCCCAGGGGCGTGGGATCAGAGAGACTTGCACAATGGGCAACCCCCACTCCGCAGCGGGGGGAGCCTTCCCAGTGTCCCACAAGAACAAGAGACCTCTCACCACGGTCAGAACGTGGGAGGACACCAACACCCAGGGCGAGGTTGCCTAGCCTGCAGAGATCGGTCCGGAGGTCTGTGTTCGACGGACGACTTGAAGAAGGTCACATACCACGACAAAGCCGGACCTACAGAGAGGAAAGCCCCTCACCTTCGCGACAGGGTTCATCACAGTGTGACCATTCACCATCCCGCCAACACTCAAGGCGGGAGGGGACATCCAGGAGAGAGCGTGAACGAGGTCGCAGCGAACGTCCTGCTAGGCGTGAGGGATAGACATAGGACGAGGAGCTCGATCGAAGACTCTGCGACTTGGATGAGAAGCTGGAAGGGCTGAAGAAGCAGACCAAAGGCGAGACACATTCCATACCTGGACAACACCCATTCTCGACAGAGATCATGTCAGCCACGCTACCTTCTAGGTTCCGACTACCCACCTTTGAACTTTACAGTGGTACCACTGACCCTAATGACCACATCAACTACTTTAATGGCATGATGACGCTGTATGGTGGGTCGAACGTGGTCTCCTATCAGGCATTCCCTGCATCCCTCAAGGGAGCAGCCACATCATGGTTCTCCAGGCTACGACCGAGATCTATATGCTCGTTCGCAGAGCTATGCAAATAGTTCTTCACCCGCTTCCAAAGCAGTGTCAAGCAGAAGAAGACCACCGTCAATCTACTGAACGTGGTACAGAACCCTGGGGAATCTCTCAGGGAGTACGTTAGCAGGTTCACCAAGGAGTCCCTGGAGGATCGAGACTTGGACGACCAGACACAGCATGCAGCCCTAGCAGGAGGTATCAGGGACCTAGACCTGATCAAGGACCTGGCACATCATGAGACCAGGACTATGAAAGAGCTCCTGGAGCGGTGCAATGAGTTTGCACATATGGCCGAGGTACTACAAATTAAAATGAAGATAATCGAGGCCAAGGCACAGGACAATAAGAGGACAGCACCTGATGACCGCAAAGAAGGTAAGAGGTCGAGGACAGAGCATCGACTAGAGAAGGGCGACCACCCATCTGGGAGGACAGACCGTCGCCCAGAGAGAAGTGAGAGGGAAAGCACCCCTGAGTTCACGCCACTGAACACCACCAAGTCCCAGATGCTCATGCAAATCCAAGACTGTGACCTACTCCATTGGCCACGACCCATGCTAGCAGGACCAGAGAAGCGAAACCCTAACAAGTACTATCTCTTCCACAAAGAGAATGGGCACAACATAGAGGAGTGCTATCAATTGAAGAGAGAGATAGAACAACTTTTAAGAGCAGGAAGCTTGAACAAATATGTGAAGGGGAGACCTGACAACCGCTCAGGCCAAGGAGATAGAGGTCGCGACGAAGACAGAGTAGAACCAAGACGAGCAGAAAGAAGAATAGATCGAGAGAGAGACCGCCCAGAAGAGTGGAGAGATGCCACAGAAACTAGTGGCACCAAGGGACCTCCTATCCTCACCATACTTGGAGGACCGGGGTAAGATTCCACCAGAAAAGCTAAAGCCCATGCCAGGTTCGTGGGAGTGGCAGAGAAGCCAAGCAAGATAGCCAAGATGGAGGTGGTGATCTCCTTCTCGGATGAAGACCTGGAAGGACTAAACTTCCCACATGAGGATGCCCTGGTAGTACAGGTGGAGGTAGCCCAACCGACCTGTACACAGGATACTGATAGACACAAGGGCGTCCATAGACATTCTCTCCTTGGATGCCTATCGACAGTTCGGGTTCGGGGACGACCAGCTCAAACCAGAGCCCATGTACCTCCATGGATTCTCAGGTGCCACCGCCTCCATCAGAGGTACCATAGAACTACCCGTCACCTTCGGGGTAGACCCTCGATAAGTGACTATCATAGTGAATTTCATAGTTGTCAAGTTTGCGGTGTCATTCAACGGTCTCCTAGGGCGACCATCTCTGACAGCCCTTAGAGGAATCATATTGCCACGCCACTTGAAGATGAAGGTCCCCACCGAGAATGGGGTAGGCGAAGTCCAAGGAGATCAAAAGAAAGCAAGGGAGTGCTACGCCACCTTTATGAAAAAGAACAATGGTAACACCCGCGGAATAGCACTCTGCCTAGAGAACATGGTCAGTGACTAGAGAGATGAATTGACAGAGAGGAAAGGAAGACCAGTAGAAGACCTCATCCCATGGCCCCTCATCCGGGACGACCCCTCCAAGGTTGTATAGGTTGGCTCGCTACTAAGTAAGGCACAGAAAGAAGGGCTTGGACACCTCCTCCAAGCGAACATGGATGTCTTTGCATAGTCGACCTCCGACATGCCTGGAATACCACGTTCTATAGTAGAGCACCGACTACATGTCGACCCAACCAGAAAGCCCATTCAACAGAAGCGGCGTAACTTTATCCTCGACCGACAAGCAGCAATCAAGGAAGAGGTCAAAAAATTGAGCCAGTCAGGGTTCATCAGAAAGGAGAAGTTCCCAGCCTGGCTCGCAAACGTGGTCATGGTACCAAAGCCAAGTGGGAAGTGGAGGATGTGTGTCGACTACACCGACCTGAACAAGGCATGCCCAAAAGATGAGTACCCATTGCCCAGGATCGACCTACTGATCGATGCCACCATCGGCCATAAGATGCTGAGTTTCATGGATGCCTACTCCGGGTACAACCAGATCCTCATGCATGAGGGTGATGAGTCCTACACCACATTCCGGATAGACTAGGAGAATTACTACTACCACGTCATACCATTCGGGTTGAAGAATGCAGGGGCCACTTGTCAGAGGATGGTCAACAAGATGTTTAAGGGATAGATCGGGCGCAACATGGAGGTATATGTGGATGGCATGCTCTTGAAAAGCATCCACGCCAACCAACACCTGACCGACCTAGAGGAAGCATTCACAGTTCTGAGGAGGAACCAGATGAAGCTAAACCCTGCAAAGTGCGCCTTCGGTGTAACGTCAGGAAAATTTTTGGGGTTCATGATCTCAATACGCGGAATAGAAGCCAACCCATCCAAGATCAAGGCCATCCAAGAGATGGTACCTCCTCGAACGGTCAGGGAAGTGCAGAGGTTGAATGGAAGGGTCGCCGCCCTTTCCAGGTTCGTGTCGCAGGCAGGTGATAAGTGCCTACCATTCTTCAAAACATTGAAGAACCTCCGAAGCCCTAAAGACTTCACATGGATAGAAGAGGGCCAGAAGGCGTTCGAAGAATTAAAGGAGTACCTAGAGAGCCCACCACTGCTTGGGCGACCAGAACCTAACGAAGAATTGCAGCTCTACCTAGCCGCCACCCCTGTCGCAGTTAGTGCAGTACTGCTGAAGGAAGAAGACAAAGTCCAAAGGCCCATCTACTATGTGAGTCATGTTCTGATTGATGCAGAGACCAGGTACACCAGGATCGAGAAGGTAGCCTATGCATTGGTAATTGCAACTAGGAAGCTACGACCATACTTCTAAGCCCATACCATCATAGTCCTCACCGACCTCCCATTGAAGAAGGTACCGCACAAACCAGGCATCTCTAGGCGATTGATCGCTTGGGCTGTCAAATTGAGTGAGCATGGCATCAGTTTCTAACCCAGGATTGCCATCAAAGGCCAAACCTTGGCAGACTTCGTCGTTGAATGCACCTTACCAGAGACAGAGCCAGAAAAAAAAAAAAAAAGAGAGAGGCCAAGTGGCCACGGCCTCAAAAGACCACGACCAAGAGGCCACGGCCAAAGGGCCATGGTCGTCATCAATGGACGTCACCTATCAAGAGAGAGAAGAAAGAAAAAAAAAATTCATGAATGGGTGCCAACTGTCAAGGGCCGCGCCAAAAAGCAAAGAAGAAAAGAGAGAAGAAAGAAAAATAAAAAGGGGTCTTTGGCCATGGCCAAGGACCACGATCGACAAACCATGGTAGAAGCTTGAGGTTCGAGGTTCGAGGATCGTGGTTCGAGGTTCGAGCAAAGAGGTGTCTGTGGCCAAAGACCAATTCAAAAAATAAATAAATAAAAAGGCTACAGCCAAGGACCATAGGCGACAAACCATGGTAGAGGTTCGAGGTGGTTCGAGGTTCGAGGTTAGAGCAAAGAGGTGTCTGTGGCCAAAGACCAATTCAAAAAATAAATAAATAAAAAGGCTATAGCCAAGGACCATAGGCGACAAACCATGGTAGAAGTTCGAGGTTTGAGGCCCGAGGTTCAGGAAGTTCGAGATGGTTCGAGTTCTAAGGATCGAGAATGCAACTGTTGATGCACTGTCCAGGCTAGCCAATGATGAACTCAGAAACCTGGCCAATGCAGTGTACGTGGAAATATTACATGAGCTAACATACCGGGAGAAGCAAGTTAATGAGATTGAGGAGGGACATAGCTAGATGGACCCTATACTCAACTACCTACAGAATGACATCCTACCAGAAGACAAGGTTGAAGCAAGGAAGATGAGAATGAGAGCTGCACAATACACCATCTTTGACGGAGTACTATACAAGAAGGGGGGCAACAGCACCACTACTCCGGTGCCTAGGACCCAAGGGGGTAGAATACGCCCTAGCAGAAGTCCATGAGGAGATATGTGGAAGCCACATGGGGGGACCAACCCTAGCCTACAAAATCCTCCGCCAGGGACTGTACTGGCCACAAATGCAAGAGGAGGCCATATAATATGCTAATAAGTGAGAGCAATGTCAGTTGTTCGCCCCAGTACCCCATCTACCTGCCACCAAGCTGACATCGGTCATCAACCCCATTCCCTTTGCCATGTGGGGGGTGGACATCCTGGGGGACTTCACAGCAGCATCAGGCAACTGCAAGTACTTAGTGGTCGCCATAGACTACTTCACTAAGGGGGTGGAAGCCAAACCACTAGCCAAGATTACAGAGAATGAGATGGAGAAGTTCGTCCGTGATGACATCATCTACAGGTTCGGAGTACCAAAGATCATAGTCCCAGACAATGGGAAGTAGTTCAACAACCCCAAGTTCGGTGCTTTTTGTCAGAGCTATAATATTGACTATTGGCCTGTTTCGGTAGCATACCCATAGGCCAATGGTCAGGTGGAGGTGACAAATCGAACCCTATTGGATGGAATAACAAAAAGATTGGAAGGACCCAAAGGGAAGTTATTAGCAAATTGGGAAGGACCCTATATAGTTTCCTAGTAGATACGTCAAGGGACATACCACTGGAAAACTCTGGAGGACAAGAAGGTAGACCGCACCTGGAATTCACTACACCTGAAGAACTACTATCAGTAGAAGTAACAACAGCGGAGTAGCAGCAGCACCAACAGTAGCAGTAGATGGCATTACAGTTTCAAGGATAAATTAAAAAACTTTTCGAGAATACTCGGCTTCTTCTACTACTCAACCAAGGCATTATGCCACCAAGGTCCACGGACCACCGAGATAAGACATCCGAGGCTTTATGCCACCTCTGAGGCGTTATGCCTAAGGCGTTATACCACCCCTGAGGCTTCATGCCTAAGGCATTATGCCACCCCCGAGGCTCTATGTCTAAGGCTTTATACCACCCCCGAGGCTTCATGTCTAAGGCCTTATGCCACCACTGAGGCTCTATGCCTAAGGCTTTATGCCAAATCTGAGGCTTCATCCCTAAGGCTTTATGCCACCACTAAGGCTCTATACCTAAGGCTTTATGCCACCACTGAGGCTCTATGCCTAAGGCGTTATGCCACCCCTGAGGCTTCATGCCTAAGGCGTTATGCCACCACTGAGGCTTCATGCCTAAGGCTTTATGCCACCACTGAGGCTCTATGCCTAAAGCTTTATGCCACCTCTGAGGCTTCATGCCTAAGGATTTATGCCACCTCTGAGGCTCTATGCCTAAGGCGTTATGCCACCCCCGAGGCTTCATGCCTAAGGGTTTATGCCACCTCTGAGGCTTCATGTCTAAGGTTTTATGCCACCACTGAGGCTTCATGCCTAAGGCTTTATGCCACCACTGCAGCGCTATGCCTAAGACTTTATGCCACCTCTGAGGTTTCATGCCTAAGACTTTATGCCACCTTTGAGGTTTCATGCCTAAGGCTTTATGCCACCACTGAGGCTCTATACCTAAGGCATTATGCCACCCCTGAGGCTTCATGCCTAAGGCTTTATACCACCTCTGAGGCTTCATGTCTAAGGCTTTATGCCACCACTGAGGTTCTATGCCTAAGGTGTTATGCCACCCCTGAGGCTTCATGCCTAAGGCTTTATGCCTAAAGCTTTATGTCACCATTGAGGCTTCATGCCTAAGGCATTATGCCACCATTGAGGCTTTATGCTTAAGGTGTTATGCCACCATCGAGGCTTTATGCCCAAGGCATTATGCCACCACCGAGGCTCTATGCTTAAGGCGTTATGCCACCACTGAGGCGTTATACCACTAAGGTCCAAGGACCACCGAGACAAGGCATCCCTATGGACTGCCAACTACATGAGATTGTATAGATCAATATCAAAGCGACAAGGATCAAATCATATCAACATCTGAAGAAAGAGTCAAGCACATACAAAAGACAAAAAGCAAGCATCACAATCCAAAAGTTATCATCCAAGAAGTTATCATCCAAAAAGTCAACATCCAGAAAGAACATCTGTAAAATCAGGGGGCATCTAGTGGAGGAGCAGCCTCTGATCCAGAAGGAGACATCATATCAGCCTCAGCCGGACAAGAAATACTCTCCCCTGGTAAGACCGCACCCTCCTCTGTCACCACCACATCATCCTTAGGAAAGACACGAGCCACTACAACAGTCTCAGGTAGCAGCGTAGTGACCTCGGGGAACCTTGAGAAGTCATAATCAAGGGTCTTCTCCAGAACACGAATCGCTAAGTCCGAGGAAGTCAAGCCGCTAGGAATGGGAGCTAACTTACTCCTAGGGTCACCAACAGAAATAGAAGCTCTGGAGGCCCTACGACCCCTACTAGGGGTGGAATCTCCAGAAACCTCCTCCTCCCTTTCACTAGCAACAGGGGAAGGCAAAGAAGAAGAAGTATCCGCGGGGGAAGACGACCCCGAAGAAGACTCCTCAAGGGATCCAACCATGATCGCAACCGGATCAGAGTCGTTAGGTGATGACATGGACAAATAATGAAGTAGACTAGCTACTTGCTCAGAGCAACGATCTCCCAGACAAGAAGCTAGCAAGAAAAATGAAATGAAGACCACCTGCAAAGTATAAACAGCAGATCCATTATAGACAAGAAGAAGAAAAGTGGAGAAGCATTAGGGTCCATTACACCCACGCTGCGGCCACCATAGGCCCGGCCTCACACCCACAGGTACAGCCATCCTAGGCGCGGCCCCCACGCCTGCAGGCGACGGCCACCCAGGTGCAGCCTCACGCAGGCGCGGTAACCCAGCGGCCTCACGCCTATAGGCACGGCAACCCCAGGTGAGGTCCCACACTCACAGGCGCGGCCTCACACCCGCAGGTGGCGGCCACCCAGGCGCGGCCACACCAGGCGCGGTGACCCAGTGGCCTCAAGCCCGCAAGTGCGGCCACCCAGGCGCGGTGACCCAGGCCTGGCCTTGAGCTCGCAGGGGCGGCCACACCCACAGGCGCGCCTCACCTAGACGCAGCCCTGCATAAAAAAAAAAATTAAAAAAATTAAAAAAAAAATAAAAAGAAAAAAGAAAAAGAAAGAGAAGGGGTCGAACTTACCTCGGGGGGAAGGCGATCGCATAGGGAAGCAGGCACACGATGACGCGGCCACACCACTGGCACGATCAAGTGATAGAGACCACCAGAGGCAAGGCACTTAAGCCAAGCACCACTCAAGCCCTCCAAGTAAACAAGGCACCAAGTGAGCACAAAGCAAATACAAGGACCCAAAATCAAGCAAAATGGATACTAGTCTAGGTGACCCAAGGACAAGCGCATGGTGGGCACCAAAAAGAGGACAAAAGACAAAAGTGCAATGCAAAGGAGAAATGCAAGAAGAGCAAAGTGGGAGACAAAAAGTAAGAAAGAGAAATGAGAAGTGAAAAAAGAGAAAGTGAAGGAGAGGAACATATATTTACAAAAAACAAAAGTAGAAAAAGTGTAGGAGGAAAGGTTTGAACCCCCAACCTCTCCTACCTCACTAATAGATTTACAGGCAAGCCCCGCAAAGAAAGTTTATTCGCAGTAGACCCCTCACTATGTAAAGGCATCTACTCTCTTGGACATCCTATCTCAAACGAGTGGGGGGCAAATGATACATCCAAGATTCACCGGACCAATCAGCAGTTGCCACTCGTCGCAAAGCGACCCACTCCAGAACCAAGGAGAACCAACCGAGGGTCCCACCCAGGCGTGGCCTGCACCCAGGCGCGGCCACACCCAAGCGCGGCCACACCCTGGCGTGGCCTACACCCAGGCGCGGCCTGCACCCAGGCGCGGCCTCTCACCCAGGCGCGGCCTCACCCAGGCAAGGCCTGCACCCAAGCACGACCTCACCTAGGCGCGAACACACTCAGGCGCAGCCTCACCCAGGCGCGGCCTACACCCAGGCGCGGCCTCACCCAAGCGCGGCCACACCCAGGAGCGGCCTCTCACCCAGGCGCGGCCTGCACCCAGGCGCAGCCTCTCACTCAGGCGCGGCCTGTACCCAGGTGCGGCCTCTCACCCAGGAGCGGCCTACACCCAGGCGTGGCATCGTGGACGTAGACGTGATGTACACGGACACCGGGTCCACTCGTCTATGACCCAATCGTGTCACTACAGACTCATGTCACCACCAGGACTCTAGGCCACCGCTTAGAAGTCACGTCACCCAGATGGATTCAAGCACCAATGACGTTATCACCACACGCGGGTATCTATCCGCCAAGGATCTTGATACCACCAGGACACTCCCTCCTGCGGGGAGATGGCCAATCAGGATAGAGCCCCGTTACCCAAGGCCTCTATCCACTCAATAGCACACTCTCCATCAAACTGAGACTCTCCACACCGCTATACACTACTATAAAAGGCAAGGTACACAACCCCATTAGGGGACATCTAAACTCAGATTGAATAATCACTATTCATCTATTTGCTCAGGAGATCTAACTTTGGCATCGGAGAGCCCCAGGCCGGAACCACACCGGTTCTCTCTGTTGACCCCTTGGTCCACTTGCAGGTGACGGCACTCGCAGGACCGCCTGACAATTTCTTGACGCAACACTCCCTTCCTAATAATTGGCCGCACCCCTTCTAAAAACTCACCTAAAACGTCATGACGGATTATTTTCATGTGCGGTCCCCTGACCGGTAAGGTTCCCTAATACCTCTCACAAGAGGAGGGTGGTCTGGGTGATATCAAATTATAGTTCAAATGAGCCATGAGTGATGGTTGTCGTCCTTATTAAGTGGTCCTGCCTTGCTTGTTCAGATTGGGACTGGGACTGTTGGCTGGAGACGATGTGGTTTTTTTGTTATATGGTTCAACGAATTGAGTCTGACCTATCGTTTGTATTATTTACTTGTTCAGTGATGATGGGTGCTTGAAATGAAAATTTACTTGTCATTTAATTTTTGTTATTTGTAATTTACATTTTACATTTTGTTTTTAATTTTCCCTCTGTTCTTCTTATGGCTCCTCTCAGATCTTTTTGTTGTCTGTGTTTCTCTCCCTCACTTTGTTTCCTGAGGTGAAACATTAGCTTTTTTAGATTTTAGCTTTAATCATTTGCTATTAATAGGATTATGACAAAAATTTATCAATTAATTATGGGTAAAGTACACGTACCCCCTATAATGCACCCAATATTCCTCGTACCCCCTAAGGTTCTTAAAAGTCCACGTACCGCCCCTGCAAATTCCACCTACCACCCCTACTTTACCCCCTAATTCCAGATAAGTCTAAACCGTTAAGTTTAGCCGTTAAGTGTTAAAAACTTGATTATTTTATCCTTTCTTCTATGTTTATAAATTTGAAAAGACCTAATTGTCCTGACCTATTTGTTCATAATATGAAAAGACCTTTTTGTCCTAACCTAATTTGATAAGACCCTTTTACCCCCACTATTTGTTCTTAAGAACCTAACCCAACCTAAATACTAAAATGCCCTTGCTAGGGCATAATTACCAAAATACCCTCATCTTCCCCAAATCTCATCTTCCCCCAAATCCATCTTCCATTTTTGAAACTGCTCTCAAAATCCAACACAGACTGGTTTTTGTTCTCTGATTGGAATGACCGGAATCTCTATCTTACCAAACCGGACCTCTCCCCGGTGGAGGAGAAGAATTGATCCGATATCTACTTTAACCCCTGCTACTACCTAAGTTGTCTTCTCCAGGGAAGATCTTTCTTGCTTATAATCCAGAGAAAATAACTGAAAAAACGCCTGCAAGCCAAGATTTCTTGTATTTTCGAAGCAATCCTTTCTTGTCTTTTAATCATTAATCTTATTCGGTTTTTGTTTTTACTATTAAGTTCCGTGCTTCTTCTCCTAACCTGTATGTAAATGGTGGAATTTAGGGGTCCTAGACAAGCTTCGAGGTCACCAAACCCTGGAGAAAAACTTTCACTTCACAAATCTCTACCGATAATGTAGTCTATACAGATGCGTGTCAAGTCAGATCAGTCCACGAAGACATTGAATTTGTTATTCATTCATTGTGACTTAAGCTTCCGTTCGTGGAATCCGGAACCCAAAAATAAAAAAAAAATCAAATGGAGTAGGTTTTTGTTCTCTCAAAATCAGAGAACAAAAACTAGTCTGTGTTGGATTTTGAGAGAAGTTTCAAAAATGGAAGATGGATTTTGGAGAAGATGAGGGTATTTTGATAATTATGTCCTAGCAAGGGTATTTTGATAATTAGATTGGGTTAGATTCTTAAGAACAAATAGTGGGGGTAAAAGGGTCTTATCAAATTAGATTAGGGCAAAAAGGTTTTTTCATATTATGAACAAATAAGTCAAGGTAATTAGGCCTTTTTAAATTTATAAACATAGAAGAAAGGGTAAAATTATCAAATTTTTAGCACTTAACGGTAAAACTTAACGGTTTGGACTTATCTAGAATTAGGGAGGGTAAAGTAGAGGTGGTATGTGGAATTTACAAGGATGGTATGTGGACTTTTTAGAACCTTAGGGGGTATGAGGAATATTAGGTGCATTATAAAGGGGTACGTATATTTTACCCGTTAATTATTGTCATAATCCATTTCTACCCTCTCTACAAAACCCCCTTCGCAACAACCCATTTCCACCCTCTCTGCAAAACCCCTACCCACCCAACCCCCATCCCACATTCAAAGATTTGCAATCCTGCCTCTGTTTGCTGATTTTTAAGGTATTTTTATGTTTAATGAATTGAGCTGAGGTATGGTGTTGTACTGTGCATAGCAATTTTGATTTTATAATGATCGGACCTGAGGTAAAACACGATCTTTTCTAGATTTTAGCGTTAGTCATTTTCTATTAATTGGATTATAATAGCAATTTATCAATTAATTGTTTTCATAATCCATTTCCCCCCTCCTCTCTGCAAAACCCCTTCACTACAACCCATTTCCACCCTCTTTGCTCTGGAATATCAATAACGGATAGTTGTATCTTTTCCCTATGGAAATTCTTTTGTTTTCAAGCCGACTGCGGGCCACTGCTCAAAGGTCACGTAAGAGAACGCCTCCTTCAGCATAAATCTCCTTAGAAGCCAGTGGGTCATCCTCTAGAAGACGAGAGAGGCCAAGGATGCAAATGAAGGTCGGTGCGATTGAGTTCAAGAAATTAGATATGGATTCCATGGCTACAGTTGCTTCTATTCCCAATTCTATTGTCAGTGAAGGAGTGACAGAGCGAGCGATATCAATCAATTAAAGTCAGAAAAGAGAGAAAAATTAGTCCTAATTAAAGGACTGAACATTTTCCTGGCAAGGTATGGCTCGCTCTCTCTCTTTGTGCTTTTCTTCATTCTTAGTATCATAAGTACAAGAATTGAAAGAGCGACGACTGATGGGTTTTGCCTGAAAGAAAGATGTGGACGTTGTGTTTATTCTCGAATTTTCAAACATATGTTCTAGCAAATTTGTTCTTTCCTCTTACATGTTTAAATACTTCTCTTTCCATTTTTAGTTGTTGTTGTTGTTGTTCTTTGTCTGATAATATATACATTAATAAGATATCCTTCTGCATCTTCGTCCGGCATTACTACTATCCTTTCTTTAAGATTCTATTGATTTGTCAAATTTGGGTTTCCACACAACTGTCTGATCTAATGGTTGAACGGCTAATCGCACTGTTGTTTTCAGCTCTCTCTCTCTCTCTCTCTTTTTCTGTTTCCCCATTTCAACGAAAATATGAGGTTTCAGGTTTGCTTGCACCACACCTTCCTGTTTTCTCCAACATGGTTGGCTCATATCTGTCTGTTGTATTCATCTTATATCGTGGTAGTACTGCATTTCAATGTCGGAATTACATGGAACTTGTGTTGTGTAATGGGTCTCTTCTCTTTGTTTTCACGTGTCTATACACTCTCTTTCTTTCTCTCTCCCCCCCAAAAAAAAAAAAAAAAGTGGAAAAGTTGGCCTTCATTGCCCTTCTCAGTTAGGATTTTAGGTGGGTAAATCATGTATGTTTCATTTTCTGTAGTTAGACATAGAAGTCTCTGGGTGGAATTGAAAATTATTCAACCTATGCTGGTACTAATTCCTTTAACTTCTCCTTTTTAGGCTACCTGAGAACTGAGAGTTAATTTACTCTTCTTTTCCTCTCTCCAGTTGGTATAAGTGTCTCTGCCGAATTTACAGAATTCTTCAAGCCATTTCCTGTATGTTTCTAGCACTCAGCATGGTTTGCCTTCATCTATTTATATTATTAGGATTTAGGAAATAAAAAGGCTTGCCTTCAGAGAGTTCTCTTAAGTTCCAGGAATGGCATATTTGCTTTCCATAGTTAAGGATAGGGAGAAGCCTCATGACTGGGGGTCAACCGAGAGCATAGTTTGATCTAATTTGTCTACCGAATGCCTCAAGGAGATATTTGTTGAATGTTCTGATTCTCAAGTCTTCCCTAAGATTGCTTCAGGACCAGTTACAGGAGCAGAAGTTGTAGGATCAACTTTGAACACAGTGCATCCCTTGGCATCCGCTCTTCCAGGCATCCAACATCTTTCCAGCTCTCTTTCCTTTACCAACTGAATGTTGCTTTATATTTAAAACATTCTGTTATGCAAACCTCATTTGCATTCTACCAACTTGTATAGCTGGTCCTTTTGTCATCACAGAGGTAGGATTTATTGCAGGATTCTTTGTTGAATATTGAACTGAACAATTCCTCTATTTGGGTTGGAAATTGGTCTCAGCTTTGTCCTACCTGCAAGGTTGTTCTCCCACTAACTTGCTTTAAGGGAACAGGATGTCTCAAATATAATGTTCCTCCCTTCCTCTGGCCCTCATACTCAATGATCATCAATTTTACTAAATTGAAGAAAATCAAGGTTTTTTCCTTCTTAATAGATAATCAGGCTTGTTCGCTCCAAGCACTGTCCAACATGTAAACTCTGTGGTTACAATTCAAATTATGTGCACTGATAAAGAATACTACCAGAGGTCGAGAATTGTTTCATAGTTTAGCTATATCATTGTAGATTATTATAACCAACCTCATAAAAGGTATTCGAACAGAATTGGCAGTAAAGCTTGCTGAGAAATGGAGACACCATGTGGTTGTTGGACATCATGGCAGAATTGTATTTCTGGTTGTGAATACTATTGTATTTATTGGAGCAGAAGCTTTGACTATAGCACAAACATAATAGGTATTTAATTACACCTTTCTGACAACTTTTCTCAAAGTATGGTGTTGCTGAAACTCATTATGTCATAGGATGAAAGCTCAAAGTCTAATGACATCATAATGAAATCCCAATCAAATTTGTAGATCCTTCACCTCTGCAGGAGAATGATTGATTTGAGATTTGGTAGAATTCCTTAGTATTGATTTGAGCATTTGTAAAGTGCAGTGGAAATGAGAAATCTAGATCATATAATGAGGTTTGAATCTGTTTCTTAATTTGCTTCTTAATTTTTTTTATAAATATATAAGGGGTGCTGGAAAGGCTTCCAGGTCAGGGCATGATGGATTTTTCCCTTGCCTCTTTACATTATTTGCAAGTATTGGGATTAGAACTGGCTTATTGGCTATGATCTGTGGACACAATTCCAGTCCTCCCACGAATGGTTGGGATAGCTGACCAATTTGGCAGCTGATCTGGATTGGCAAAGGCTAATCTAACCATTGCACCAAACTTTTGAAATCCTTGACCTGTCCAGTAATATTTAGAAGCAGTTTTTGGTAGTCGTAAAGGCAAAGAGAGAGAAAGGAATGGAAATGGGCAATGGGCAATGGGCAATGGTGAATACATCATTCAACTATGATTTTAGAGTACTCTTTGCACCAAAGTTCCAAATCAGGCCCATTGCTTTAGAAAAACATTGCTTCAGACTCAAATGTAGCGTAACTAGGGCTATTCAAAGAATCAGCCAATAAAAATGTGGAATAATGTTATAGCTGATCCACATGCTGGCAATGGACGAGAACACACAAAATTTATTTTAAATTTATCATTATTTAATTTCTCTCTACTTCAAATCTTCTCTTTGGTTTTTAGTTCCATGGTTGTGGTAATTTGATTGTTTTCTTTAGATCATAGACAACAAATTGAGAAATTATGTTGGTTTATTATCGAGAGACATTTCGTGGCTTATCATAGAAGCTTGGACTGTGCAAGAATAGGAGAGTGGATTACGGAATTAAATGGCTAAATGGCTGTTGTCACATGAAATTCCGGTTTATGGATTGGTGCCGAGTGTTGTGACTTATGCTACCCTAATGGATGCATGTTACAAAGAGTGAAATCTAAGTGATGTGGCTTGAGATGGAAGAAAAATTTGTTACACCTTCTGTTGTGACTTATACTGTAGTTATAAAAGTATTTGCAAACAATGGAGGCCACAAGAAGCTATCCCAGTACTATCGGCGGGCAAAGGGTCTCACCCCACCTCAGATTACTTACAATACCATCATCCATAGCTGAAATTTATTCCTAAATTTCATTTTAGAACTTATTAGTGCTTGTATTGGAGGATATTAGAATTGGAATTCAGTGAAATTGATCAAAGAGAAATGGTTAAACAGATCAGCGGTTATTGATTTTTTCTATGTATCTCTAAGCTCTCTAGGAATAAAATCAGTAGAGATGCCTTCAAACTTGGGTCTGAAGAAACTAGAATGATTAGTTTTTAAAAGGTTGTACCTTCATTGAACTTGTGTTCTGTGAGTTGATTATTCATAATTATTCTGTTACAGTGTTACCCGGGTACACCCAAAGCGAGACTGCATGAAGGACTGGATTGTCTCTCTAAAAGCATTGCAAACATGGTAAAAAACAGACATTAAAATGGAAAAAGACTGAAACAAATTATTCTAATGAGAGGTAACATTGAAAGTTAAATTGCGGACTTGTGCACAATTGACCATTTGATGCATTAGAATGGTTTGGGATTTTCAGCATTCGAGATGGGTTCAGGCTACGCCGATACGAATCCACATTGGCCGATCTGGTTTGCTCTATATAATATTTACCTGATCCTGTAAGATATTGCCATGTATGTGCATTGATTGGATCAGTGTTGTTTTATTTGAAAATTTATAGGTCTCTCTTCTTTTGCTTTAGGGTCTTGATTTACTATTGTACAACTGAACCTCAATAGGTTATCTATTTAGTTATTTACTATTGTACAACTGAACATCAATAGGTTATCTATTGACAGATTGCACCCAAGCACTCTTTGGTTGAAGGGGTTTTCTTATTCACACCCCTCAAGGTGTCAAATAATTTGTAATCCTACTTTTTTGTCCTTTTAGTATAACATACATTTTTTTTTCCAATGAGGTCAAATATTATCATTTCACATGTATTCTCAAAAAATGTGAAAATCTATGAAGATGAGAAAAGACAGAGATGCCCTTCGCTCCATTACACTCCATGGACAAGATATGTTGTAATCTTGCCATTGTCATCCTGAATCCTATTTATAGGTCTGCAGGAGTAGATTCGCTCCATTACACTCCATGGACAAGATATGTTGTAATCTTGCCATTGCCATCTTGAATCCTATTTATAGGTCTGCGGCAGTAGATTGGAAGGATCAAAAGTTTCATGATTCAGTTCAAATCTCAGACTGGTTTTTGAATAGGAAGAAGGATTACAAGGATGGGAGGCAATCACAGGTTGTGTGCAACGCTTTCAATATGAAGATGTATATAAACTAATGCCAAACAATAAACTCAAATGTTTATAACAAACAAAACACACACTATGCCTGATTAATTATACATTGCACTTCGTTTATATATTATTCCCTCTACAACACACCATGGTAAAGTACTACGTACTCTTACCCATTCATGCATGCTTGTTTAATATTCTCTTCCCGAAGACATATGACGAGGATGTTGTAAACATCAATTGTATGAATAGGGGAAATTCCACCAAAGCATATATAGTGACTGGGATACTTGCTAGCAAGATAATTGGAAAGGAGACCCATAGACGAACACCGTATCGAAGCATAAATAAGGTAGCTGCCACAAAAGCTATCATCATCCCCACAATAGAGACGAAGAGAAATAAAAGGCCCAACATCAACATTCGGGGCAAAGTTGACAAGAATTCTTCTTCCGCATATCGTGAAGTAATAATAGCTAGAAACATCAACATTGAAGCGACTGAAGAACAGAGTGCTAACATATTTGATACGACAAAAATTATAGGAAACTTGCCTTGTACGTAATTGGGTTCTCCTCCTCCCGTATTATCAGAACTATTCCCCTTATTTGAACCTGGTACGGTAAACACTGCTGCAAACATAATCGTAGTGTTAAGGTTGCTACCACCATGCATTGTGTTGCTGTATCCTTCATCCATACTGCTCCTTCTTTCACTAGATCTTTATGCTCCTCCGTGAATAATACTCTTGCTGTTTGCCCTTGCATGTTTTCATATAAATCATAGTTAGAGGTCATAATACTTTCCACTTCCTAAAATAATGATAAAAAATAGAAAGTATTAAAATTAACACACACACACACACACATATCGTGAAGTAATAATAGCTAGAAACATCAACATTGAAGCGACTGAAGAACAGAGTGCTAACATATTTGATACGACAAAAATTATAGGAAACTTGCCTTGTACGTAATTGGGTTCTCCTCCTCCCGTATTATCAGAACTATTCCCCTTATTTGAACCTGGTACGGTAAACACTGCTGCAAACATAATTGTAGTGTTAAGGTTGCTACCACCATGCATTGTGTTGCTGTATCCTTCATCCATGCTGCTCCTTCTTTTATTAGATCTTTATGCTCCTCCGTGAATAATACTCTTGATGTTTGCCCTTGCATGTTTTCATATAAATCATAGTTGGAGGTCATAATACTTTCCACTTCCTAAAATAATGATAAAAAATAGAAAGTATTAAAATTAACACACACACACACACGCACATATATATATATATATATCTATGTATCTTATAAAAGTACATACTCAAACTTTTTTCTCAAATTTTTCAGATACCCAAAATGTCCCTGATATCCACCCATTCAAAGACCAAAATACCCCTCTGTCCCCATTCTAAATCTTTTATCCAATTTTTCAACTACCCAAAATACCCCTGAAATGACCGAATAATCGAATCCGGACCAATTAACACCCTTTGCCCAAATACAAAAGGACTCCTTATTCGGCTCTCAATTGAACCGATGCCATCCTCACTTCTACCACTGCTAAATGACAACTGCCAACAACTGCCTCTCTCTCTCACTGCTAAATGACATCTAGACTCTTCCTCTCCTGCCGAAGCATAGAAGATGCAGTTGGTGCCGTAAGAAATACGATCCATTCAGATTCCAAAACCACTTAAAAATTAAGAAACGGCCAGTGATCGGTGTCATTTCAACAAGTGCTGTTGAAATTCCCAAATGCACTTATTCACGCAAAAGACAGAACACCATCTGTATTATCATCTCAAGGTAATTTTGATTTTTACGCAAATCTACCAAACATGGTGCCTATAGCGGTTGGTTTCGTACTTTCTTTACTTTTTGTTATGTGTAGTATTCCAACCCTGAATTCTGATGTGTGAGATTTAGTAGGATTGGAGGAAGATTTTCATTTTCTAATTTGCCATTATATTAGTTTGATATTCATTTATATAAAGCCTCTATATCAAAAATCGCCCATTGGCCATCCCTTATTTATTTAGGCTACTTTGTGGGAGAGCCAGATAGGCTTTTGATCTAGAATATTAACTTGAAATTTTTTTGGATGGGTCTTATATTGGGTGCCAAAGAATTGGATAACTTAGCAAACCAATTTTACTGACTCATCATTGGGATGATTTTTCTTTGTAAATAACTTAATCTCTATTCCAAGTTAGGATCCGCAGTGGAAGTAACCAAGAACCCTGTTATTTTGCTTTTTAGGATGGAGAATAGAACTGTTCCAAGGTAATTTTGTTATTCAAGTTCTTCAATTCTCTCCCAGTTCCTTCTGATGAAGAAACAATGTATTGCTACTGCGGCTGATATTGAATGAAGATTATAAGTTGGTGGAGATCTTTGTTAGAAAGTATCATCAGGGGCTATAGAATGATGGGAACTGTGAATGCTAACTTTACAAAGTTTGTTCAAACAATTTTGACAGGTATTTGCATTTCTGTATACTTGTTGATACTTGGCCATGTAATTTTCTAGGTTATTTACTCGCTTTCTTTGTCTACAGGTAACAATCTCTTCAATTGATGATTAGATTTTGTTTGTTTTCATGTTAAATTTTACCAGTAAAACTTGTACATTTTGAAAAGTTTTCAATGTTTGCTTACCCATTGAACCATTGATGTAAGAAAAACAGATTTGCAGTTGACCAACAAGTAACTATATAAGGATTAAGAATTTTTTTTTAAATATTTTTTCCCTCTCGATTTGGTTCTTTCTAATTCTTGGTATTTGAATGAAATTTCGATAACATAATAAAAGATACCTCTCTCTGTCTCTCTCTTGTTCGTTTTGAATCTCTGCAATTGAAAGGATTTTCAACAATATGAAAACAAGTACGTCACTTATTTAAATGGTAGTGTCTCAATGACACCTCTATAAGTGTATTTACAACTTGACACCTTTTAATTGTCCAAGTGCACCTCAATATGTTTTTTTTTTTTTTTGTTATTTGGAAATTAATTAAAATATGCATGTTTAACATTGATCTTAATTTATATTTACTTGAATTGATAACATGATTAGTAGAATTAGCATATGTTATTGGATAAATGCAGCAAATCAAGTTTGTTATTACTTAATTGAGATGCATTTAATTTTTTCCAAATGTTCTCTTGTTACCCTTAACATATAGCCCCACGTGCATTTGAACATCCTTCATGAGCAAAATATATGCGCTTAGGCAATGCAACCAATATTTGAATGTTAGTAGTCCTAAAGAGATAGGAGCACATGAGAAAAAGAAGAGCATAATGATGCTATTCAAAACCCAGCCATAAATTCATCTTCATGATTTATTCCATACAACAAAAAATTAGAACCATCACGTTTCAAACCTATATGTTCTCTATTGATAGTTTCCCGCCTGGTCAAGGTTTGGCTTGTCATGAAATGAAACCCAGATTGAATTTTGACGGGGCAGAGGATGCACTCGAGTCATAGATCCCATCTATTAAGAAGAACCCAAGTCATTTATTTTGTCTATTGGACTGTTTTAATTAATCATATGATTTTTTATTTTGTCAATGACTCTAACTACCTGTAACTCTCAGAAATTCTTCTGCAAAAACCTGCTATTCTGTTTTCCCCAAAAATACAGACTTGGATTTAAGTAATATAAATAAAACAAAATGATTCATGGGATTGTTTTAATTCTAATTTTCATTTTTGGTGCAATAACCTAATTGTAGAGCTACTGGTTTGTTGAAGATTCTACTGTTGGAATCAGGAGCGCTTCGCATCAGCTAATCAAAACAGCTTCGATCAGGTATGGGTTTAAATTTATGTTCAAATCTCTATTTTATTAATTTAGTATATTTGGTTTGCAACCCCTGTAAGAGCAACAAACTCATTGTATATCGTTGGTTTCGTTTTGTTCATAGAATCTGAACATTGCAATGTTTGGTCAGGTAATTTATGTAAGTATGTGTAATTTTTTAGCAAATAAGTTTTTTTTTCCTAGAATATATTCAAGCATTCCATTTCGTACAGAAAATTGATAGCAGAAAAGCCATATTCCTTTAGTTATATTCTCTTAAGGCTAAAGAAAAAGGATTTTTTTAATGTTACTTGCTACAGAAAAAAAGGTGAAGAACTTGTAGAAATTTGGATTGAGTTTTGCTTCTTTTGCTTCTTGGGTCAGATTAACTCTAATTTCTATGGGACTTCAAGAATATACTTAAAGCTGCCACATATGCTTTACAAATAATGGTTGTGGCTGCTACATACAGTTTTCATATAATGGTTGTGTCCACTCCCGAGAGTAGTGCTTCCTTAAAGTTCAGCATCATCTGCCAAAGTTGGACCAACACCATCAACTGGCCATTTTAATGAGGAAGTCAGGGCTATATTACTTCAAATAGCACATGTTACAACGTCCCATAATCTTTTTGCCTTCATGTTCTTCTCTACACGATTATAATTACTGTGGAGACAAACCAACATTACCATTGTTCAAACAATCTTTGCCCAATTGAAATCATGACCTTAGTGACTCTTCAGACAATTTATCTTATCCACCTTTGTTCTGTTTATGTCCTAGCAATCACCAATAACTAAGGGGTTAGCAAGCTTTGAATGACATTAGTGTATTTCCTTTACAAAAAAATGTCGTTTATTAATGTTTTCTTTTTAAGTTTACAGTTACAAGAATACAAGAAAAAATGATCAAATCTATACTCGTAATTCACACCATGTTTGTTGGTTCAGGACAAAAAAGGTGTGACAAGTTTGAGAATGTCATACTATGGATGTTTGAGAATCAGCTAATCATGTAAAATAAAATTGTCCTAGCTTTTCTGTTTTTTGTTAAAATTATTCTAATCATGTTCTTCCGTTTCGGTATAATAAAATTGTCCTAGCTTTTTGTAATTCTTCTAATCATGGCTTATGAGCTTGATGACATCTCTTGTTCATTGAGGATGTAACTGAGTGCCTTTTTTCTTCTGTTTAAATTTAGTGGGTTCATCGTTGAGCGTCTGATCTTTTGGAGATGTCCCTATTGGCTTTGTATGGAGTTTTATGTTGATTCGGGCTTGAACGAACTCATTTGGGGTACCGAGAGGTAATGTTAGTGTTTTCTTTTCAGAGATGTGGTGTCCAAATTGTAGTTCGGGAGTGGCGATGGAGAGGATCGATTTTACAATCTGGTGAAATCAAGGAGGATTCATCATCTTCATCACCAACATTAACAATAACAACAACAACAACCACCACCACCACCACCACCACCATAGCAACAACCAAAAAACTGAGCATGATCCAATGGGATGTCGAAGTGAACAAATGCACGAGGTTCAACTTAATGACGGGACGTTGATCCAATGGAACAGGCTTAGAGGGGTTCCTATCTCTTACTATTTTCCTTTCCACTTCTAGCCTTACTTTTTCCCCTTCTAATACCCTTTTTAAGTTTATTCTGCTGGGGGCTGTTCCATTTCCCATGGATGTTCCATGCTTGAAGCAGCTTGGTGTTGGAGGTGTCATCACTCCCAATGAACCATACGAGACATTGATTCCTACATCCTTGTACCATGTGTGTAATTTTTGAAACATCATATGATTATTTTGCATCCTTGGTTGATTGTTGATATGTTTTTGGGTGGTCCAGTCTCTTGAAACTCGTATACAATCTAATATATTTTCATAGGGTTTTTGAGCTTTTTGGTTCTTTCTCTGGATTTTATTCTTCCTATGAATTCTCACTATCTGTATATCTTCTTTATTACTTTGGTTTGGATTAAATGCATTTATTCATTGAATATTTTCATAGAATTATATTTTTACATGTTTATTGTATTAATGGTTAATTACTTCCAATATTATGGGTAGCTTTGATGCATAGATTGTCTAGTGTTCCCCATCAGTCAAACCTTAGAGTTAGCTTATCTGAATTTCTAAATGGAATATCGTTCTTCTGTTTTCTGGTGGGGAGATGTTTCAATTTCCTTCATTTGGTTCGTGGTTAAACCTCAACAGCATAAATGGAAATCTCTTGCATTTGAACATATGGATCCTTTAATGGTTGTCCGCATTCACATGCCTCCTCTTTCCAAAAGGAGGTGTATGGAATTTAGGGATTTAAATTATATATAGTCAAAGGCATTAAGTAATGTTAAAAATGCAACATTCATTGGTTCTTGCCGTTTCAAGTTGCATTTTTTCATAGGATATGAGTGATTTGGCATTGAAAATAATATCATGTAGATAAGACAAAGCAATAATATAAAATAATATTTCTTTTTTGATAGAAGAATAAGATATTATCTAATGTGTTTAAAGGATATAATGTAAACTTGTCATTTGAGGTTGAGATCTTGGCCCTTAATTTTCTAATGGAATTTATTTCAAATCACTAAGTTAGTTAAAAGGCTTAGTTATTCAAAGATAAAGTACTAATAATATGAGAGTCCCCAACATGCCTCTCTCTCTTTCTCTCACCAGCATATGGCTGCACATGCATTTGCACGTGTGAGTTTACTAGTATAGATAAAAGTACGTACTCTACTTCTATTGTCAAATTTTTAGATTCCCAAAATGCCCCTGAGTTCCCTCCCACGAGCTCTTTTTTCCCATGCGAACAGACACATCTCTTGGTTTTTCTTTTGGTATACTTTTTCGGTAGACTATTATACCCTTTTTTTTTATTTATCTCCCATAATACCCTTCCTATGTTAGAAAAATTACTATCACTAAATCTCTATCAATGCCACTCTCTCTCCTCTTCCACACCAACACCCTATCCATCTTAAACAACACAACGTTTCTCTATGTGTTGAACCAGGCATCCCCTACGCAAGCCCATGCCTCTGTTATATCATCACACCGTAAAGACCACTGCCAAATGAATACCTCCCTCCCTTCTCCCAATCATCTCTCATCCCTAACTCTGACTCACATGTCACCATACAACACTCCTGCTCTTTCACTCCCTCATCTCTCTCCCTCCATGAAGGAAATTTTGTGTTGGTTATTTGGTTTGAAATATTTCTGTTGTGGTCAATGTTGAAGTGCAACAGCATTCGGATAATCGGGGATTTACTTTGTGCTGTTTGTATGGAAAGATTCTTGTGGTGGGCTTTATGACATATATCTCCATTCTTGACAGAAAGATCAGATGCAGCAGTTACAATATATCAACTCATGAGAAACCAAAATCTGAGTTTTGAACATATTGCTTTTTCTCTTCTTCTTCTCCTTAAAGTCGCCTTCTGTCAATGGCGTTTTTTGAGTCTTTAGCTGCTGAAATTGATAAGCAGGAATTGGAGATTGATTGGTTTACTATATTGCAGGTAAGAGGACGCAAAAATCTCAAATGGGCTTTCTTCCTTTTTTCATTCTAACACTCATTCCACTTTTGGTTCATTTATCTGTTGTAATTGGGTCTGCCTGCTTATTGGAATTGCTGTGAAATGGTAGGTTGTTGTGTGTCTCATGGTTCTGGTTCTTTGATATTTTTCTCCAGGCCCTCTGATTTATATTTAGGTAAGCAATTTGTGTTGGGTGTCTGATGGTCCTGCTTATTGTAGTTGCTGCTAAACTCTAATCCCTTTTTTTTCAATTCTGGTTTATTCATCTGATTAGTATTCTGTTTGACCATTGTTTCGGTGAGCTTCCAATAAAATTTCCATACTTTCGAATTTAATTTTTTTCCCTGGTCATATAGATGGTCCACTAGAACTCTTGTTCTTGTCTTCTGTTTGACATGGCTTTGTTTAACATCTGATATAACCAACCAAAATTTTCCTCCGATTTTAGAGTGGTTCTCATTTGCTACAAATGGTTACTGGTTGTTACAGATCTCCAGGTCTTATCAACCCCTTTCCATACCCTACTTCTAGGAAACCTTCATGAGACTTTATTTGCTTAGTCGACATCCAACAACATTATTTCTGTTTTACTAAAGTAACCCCTCCACAGCATTGACATTCACAATTTTTGCTTATAGAGAAAGCTTCTCTCTCTCTCTCTCTCTCTCTTTTTCATGCATTCACACCCACTTTGCATAGTCCATCTGAACACTTCGGCCCATATATATGATATTTGATACATCATAAAACCGGCACCCAATAGAGGGAAGACATGCATGTGCGTCCTCTCAGGAGAGAGGTTAGAGAGAATGAGGGGTGGGCACTCGACCGGGTCGTGTTGGTGGGTATTTTAGAGCTCCTTTAACTTGGATAAAATTTTCTTTTTATTTTTCGTTTTCTTTTCATTTGTCAGTGGTAGGGTTTATGCTAGATTCTTGGATTAATAGGAAAAATGTCGCTCTTTTTACCTGAACCCATGTTTTACATTTTTTTTTCCCTTCTATACATATCAACGCAGATTTCATTCCGCATTTTTTCTGGCTTCATTCTGTGCAGACAGAGTTGTGTGATTTGTGAAGAAATAAGAATGGCAAGAGAGAAAATCTAGATAAGAAAGATCGATAACAGGACGGTGAGGCAGATTAATTTCTCTCAGAGACGAAGAGGGCTCTTGCAGGCTGAGGAGCTCTCCATACTTTGCGATGCTGAGGTCGCTTTGATCATTTTCTCCATACTGACACGTTTCATGTTCTCCCCTCTCTCAACTCTGCGCGTACAAAGCCATGGATGTTATTTTTTTAAGAAAAAAATCCTTACTTTGTTCTCTATTTAATGGTGAATGTCTTATTTTGAAAACTGATTTTCATCAGTGACTGTGGGAAAGGACACGACACCCCACGGATTTTGAGGAATTCATCTGATTTCAGTAGAAAAATAGGTAGCTTCACAACCCATAAAGTCTTTGTTTTCTCCCTTTTTCCACCTATTTGATTTATGGGTGTGATCGTAGATCTCCATGCCACCCTTAATTTCCAACTGTTGTGAAGATGAATGATGACATTCTCTCTCACTAGACAGACCCCCTGGTTTGAGAGAGTACCTCATCTCTCTCTATTTTGATTGTGGTTCTCAGGGACTTTTTTTTGGATGTGGTCTGAGTTGGATGCCTTCGATGCATTCTTGATATCAACTGAAATTGGCTACTTGAATACATGAATTTACCCCACTTTTGCGATGCTGACAGATGGCATTCTCTATATATTATTCCCATGTTTGTGATCTAAGTTAATTCGAGTCCAATTTTTTGTGTTAAGTTGCACTTTAATCATGTTATTAACTGTTTTTCCTTGTCAGGATTTGTTTTGTTTTGTTAGAAAATCTAGAGTTTAACCTTTGACTCTGGGATATAACTGGAGCTATTGGAAGGCCCTAAACTTGGCTTTTGAATTAATTTAGAGGGTCAGATAATTTGTACTGATATTGATGCTTAAGATTCTTGATCATCAAAGGGGCTACTAAGATCCTAATCATTTGATCCATGGTCTAATGTTTCCCGTGGGGATGATGAGGGGTCATCTGCTGGGTTTAACAGACACTTTTGTGGGTTAGATCCATTTGACTGGATTTGAGACGCAAGCACATAAAGGTCCGAGTCCCTTTTATTCCCAAGCTGAGAATTTAAAGCTTCCATATTGAGATTAGTAAAATGAAATATCTGTTACGGTTATTCTGCAAAGACTTTTGAGCTACCTTAGGCTGTGAACCACTATTTGATCCACTCTGAATCAACACAACTCTTAAATTTGTTACTGTTTGATCACTTCAACTTGCTGTTTTAGAACGTGCAATTGTGGATGTCTGTCAGCTGGTCAAAGTTAGAGCTCCCAAGATGTTGTTAAAAGTTCCCAGTTGGAAAGCTAACTTACCAGAGGGTGATTTGTACTTGCAATAATTATTGAATCTATTTGTTTACTATTAAGTAGATTGGTTGAATAATCTTACTATCTTAGTGGTGGCAAGTTAAATTATGTCTTCTTTGGTGCACCCATTACCTATGGCTAACCATCTTTCACATGACTCGTTTTTACTCTTTTTTGTTGAGTCTTCTCATACTGCCAAAATTCTTCCATTTAATCTGTGTCTTTCAGCCCATGACTTTGACTCAAAGCTCTTTATGATTGGAAGTCCAAAAGGTCTCTAATTCAATTGTTTTAGATGCCATCTCTTATCCTCAAAATTCCTGAAGCTACAACCCAACAAATGCTTCCTTTTATACTTGTAACAAGTAGGGGTTCTGTGGTTTTTATTTATACTTTTACATTTAGTAGTAGGGTTGCATTTGGCGGGTTCATATTATGCAAACTACGATCGTTGCTTGTGGAGGTAACTTCTCTCACCAATGTCACTTCTTTGCACCCCAAGCAGGAGCTGTTAAACTCCAATAACCATGGAAAAATTGATGTCCATCAACAACCTTTGAACTGACGAGTTTTTGGAGTTCTAGGGTACAGGATTAATTCCTGAGAATTGGTGTCTCAATCATGCTGAGGAATTACCTTTTCATAGGTGTTTTTTCCCCTTGAAAATCAAGCCTTAAACATGCCAAAAGTCTTAGATCTACTCCCATTTTATTGTATCAAACACCCTTACACTCCATTTTGAGCTGCCACCATGAGAATGTACTGCACTTTAGAATTTTTTTTTCTCCTTTACAAAATATGGTGTGAGATGTTTTCCCTATTTATTTTTAATTTTTTGTTATAAATATTTATTACAAAATTGTTCTACTTTAACTTTCATCATTAATTGTCTTACTCATAAGCAACCTCCCTTGAGAGAAAATAGGAACGAATGGACACAATCTTTGATAAAAAATAGGAATCCAACGAGGAACTTCTGAGTCCTGTTTAGGCACTCCGATTCTTCCCACTATCCCTCTCATACGCATCCTCTCTGAGAAAATAGGAGTCAAATGACGCAACCTCTGAGAAATAGGAATGGACACCTCTCGTCGGCTCTGTCCATGGCTGTATTAAATCCGTTTCCCACCTTCTCACCCAACGTATTGTGTTTTCTTCACCCTCTTATCCGTTGCAAAAGTGATTTAGAGACTATCGATCAGAGGGATTCATAGGTATGGTCGAGTTGAATTTTTATTGCCCTCTTTTTTTCTGTTTGTTATGTTCGTAGAGAGATTTATGTACAATAAACATCATCTGAACTTGTATTCTTCCTCAGATTCATATTGTATTTTCTTCAGGCTCTAAAAACAGGGAAAGATTGCAAAATTTATTCAAACAGGATTGAGACTACTGAAGAGATCATTGTGAGTATTGAGTCTCTCTCTCTCCCTCTCTTCTTCTCCTCTTCATTTCTTATCCCAGTTTCTTGCTATGTTCGTGACTTCTGATCTCTCATGTGCCACGGAACACATTAGAAAATTATGCATGCACTTGGGCAGTGACGACCTATGATTCATGCATAAGGCATCTATGAGATTATGTTTAATACATGTTTTCTTTCCTTCCAGCATTGGTTTGAAGTTTGTGCTTTATGTGGTGATACTTGCAATCAGAAAATACACTTGTAACATGTTTGGTTAACCCCATTTGTGTACTAACTACATCATGCATCGTGTTTGATGTGAAATCTAATGACGAGGGTACTCCCTATTGTGCCTCTACCCCCGGGGAGGGCACATCATATTAAGTACTCTAAGATCGGATGATACCCGTTTCCGCCACTACTATCATGCACACATAAAACTTCATGGGAACACACAATCCCATGGTTAGTCGTTGGACCCATGTGTAGTCATGGGTAATTTGCAGCGAAGACACAACCCTTGATATTTACTACACGAGTTTAGAATCATTGATGAGGGAATTCACTAGTGTGCCATGGGATGCTTCGCTACTCAAAAAGGGCACTAGTGTGATCACTTTGTGATCGTGTGACCTACTCTCCAGCTATATTAAAAGAACCACGTGCCAATAATTCATGACCACGAGTGATAAATATATCGGTTCTGTCAAGGGTAACCTTTTTCTATCCTATTAACCTACACATTGCATGCATCATATAGGAAATTAGACCATATATGATTAGGATACACCACAAACTAATGTAGCAACCCTTCGGGGTCAAAAATGAGGTTCTTGGCAGTATATCCTCCTTAATGTAGGTTACTCGTCATAGGAAAGAGCTCTACTTGCCCTTCGGATGTCCCTCGATAGTCCCTCGATAGTCGCTCGAAGAAAGTGACATAATTGTCCGGGATGGTGTATCAAAAAAATGTAGCCTCGATAGTCCCTCGAAAAATGGTACACCATCCAAGATATCATGTAAATAATGGAGCTCTGGTTATCCCCAAAATGAAAGGTACTCTACATTAACTAAGGATAGACCATCGGGAGATCCTTGAGAAAGCCTCTTCGTGACGATCCTAATTCAATCTCTGGGAGCCATCGAATAAGGAAGAATTTATGGCGAGATTATATCGACCTACAGGGCCATGGGAGTCTTTCCTAGGTCATTTTAAAGTCTGATGAATATCTCACCACTAATTACCTGAGTAAGGTGGAGCAAAGAGGTCAGAAACGGATCGTTACGCTACCCAACCACTGTTTGTATATATATGTTTGTATATTTACTTTGTAAACCAGAACATAAATATGTATACATACATATATAGTATATTTGCTTTGTAAACCAGATATGAATATGTATATATACATATATAAAGAAAATAAAAAAAAGAAAGAAAAAAGATAAAAAATGATAATTTGTTTGTCACTTAAAATCCTAAAGCAATCTTTCGCCCTTGCAAGGCACAATTCCACGGCAAAGAACCTTTTGTTGCCCGCTTGGGACCATCAGGCCGGCCGATTAACTCGGGTCGACCTCCACCAGCCTCCATCCTCTTCGTCCAACAGAAATCTCAGCCCATCTTCTAGTCCCGCAAGGCAGAGTCTAGTAAGGTCACCTCCTCTGACGAATACCATGGATCCACCAGAGGCTGGTTCTTCTGAAGAAGTTTTGAGTCAAGAAATGGTTAGCATGCGAAGAGAGATGACTGAGATGAGGCAGCTAGTTACACAGATGGTTTAGGAAATGCAAAGCCAATCTTGAGGAGACAGTGCACAAATCCCCGAAGAACCTAGGGTGATGCCAATACCTAGGGTACAACCCAAAGTTTTGATAGTGGAGGCAGTAGTTGTGGTCATCTACACCTCACAAAATCCCCCTGAAACTGAAAGAGAGAAACAGATGAGAGAGAAAGTTGAAAAACTAGAGATTGTGTGTAAGGGAAAGCAGTAGCAAAGCTAGAAGATGATTTGGTTTTCTTCCCGATAGGGAGAATACCTAAAGACTTTAAATGGAAGCTTGACAAATTTGACAGGACGGGGGACCCCAAAGCCCACCTAAAGATCTTCATTACTGTGGCCAAGTCATGGGAGCTTATAGAGAATCAAATGGGTCAAGCCTTTATTCATTAGCTGGATCAGCTCTGAGGTGGCTCACTCAATTAGACCAGACTCAAACTCAAACCTAGTCGACAGTGGTGGAAGAGTTCACCAAGCAGTATTCTTACAACATTGAGTTAGATATTACTCAGCATGAGTTGGAAACCTTGAGGCAAGGAGCTAACGAAGGATTTCCTAATTTCATTATGAGGTTCCGCGAGAAGGCATCTAGGATGTGGAAACATCCGAATGAAGCAAAACAAGTGGAAATGATATTAGAGAACTTGCATGGAGGGTACCATGACCGCCTCTACTGTCAGCACATCAAAACCTTTGAAGCACTCATAGCTACAGGAAAGCGAATTGAAGACAAACTCTTCAAGGGAAAGCAAGTCCAGGCTTCAACAAAAGAAGCCTCTGGATCTTATCCTAATAAGAACAACAAAGTAGGAAGAGGAAAGGGTCCCGAAGTGAACACAGTCACCACCGGTTAGTACACCAAAAAGAAGATTTCATCGACAGCCACTACACCGTTGGTTATCTAAGTAGAACAGTCAGCTTCTCCTAGACAATTTTCTTTTGGCAATATGACTCCTACTCACCTCTTCTTCAAGCTCAAGAGGGAAGGGATGTTGGATGTCGTACCACCAAGACATGTAGATTTGGCCAATCCACCTCCGAGGTACAAGCCAGAGTTACATTGCTACTATCATAATTAGAAAGGTCACTAGACCGACAGATGCATACACCTTGCCATACAAGACCTGATCGACACAGGGAAGATAGCATTGAAAGTGGAACAAAAGTCCAATGTAACTACTAACCCTTTGCCAAACCATGGGGTGAATATGTTGCAAGAGGATGTCACTTGTGAAGACCCAACATTCATGATCCAACCTACAAGACAAGGGAGGAAGTTGATGGATTCTCGACTTTATAGGGCTATCCTAGCAACCCAAACCAAGGAAAATGAGAAGAAAAGAAAAGAGTTGGAGGCTCTAAGGCAAAGGCCCAATGAAGGATTCTCCGACTTCATCAAAAGATTTTGCAAAGAAACAGACTAGATGCAACCTCGCCTAGCATAGGAAGAGCAAATAGGGATAATCCTTGAAAATCTATATGGAGTGTATCATGAGTATCATTACCCGTAGCGGCACGAGATACTAGAAGGATTCGCTACCTTGAAGGGGTCGCTTGATGAAAATGAACTTGACTCCCTGAGATCATCCATGGAATCTATGAATGCCTTGGAAGAAGGGACAACGGGTTTAGACCTGACTACTCTGATTCGGCCCGTAGGGAGTCCCTTGAAGGAGTTAAAAAGAATTTAAAGGGATAAGGTGCGTCTCATGTGGCAGATGGACCTCCCAGCAGAAGCCAAAACCAATATCAATAGTTTCTTATAAGACATGTACAAAGAAGAAATGATTGAAGCTCAGCCGACACCTATTCGTGGCCAAAGCTGATACGCTCGGAAGAGGAGAGCGAAAAGGATGATGGTGTGTGCCTATTGTGCAAGAACCAACTATAATGAAAAATTCAGAGAAGGTGGACAGCGGTGTGACTGAGGGAAGGGAATAGCCTCCAACTATTGGACAATGAAGCTGGAATATCTAGAGAATGGGTTAGACAGCCTTGGACCTCATGTGCAATTGAGAAAGTTTGGGTTCACTGATTATGAGATCAGCCACATGGCATATGTGGAAAACTCAGAAGATGAAGAAGAATGTGCTAACCCAATGGTTCACATTCAACCCATTGGGGTAGAGGCACCTGAGGGTAACATGAAAGTCATTAAAGAAGTCATGCCAAGCTTGATCCAAGCCATATCTGCACTGGCCATTGGAAAGACTCTCTTTGGAGGCACTTTCCTTGTCTAGATGGGAGGAAATACTGACGACAGTGATGAAGAAGACTTCGAGTCACACTCTAAAGATGAGTTCTCTGTTGAAACTGCAATAAACAATATTGGAGCAGACAATGATGGAATGGACCCAACTGATCTCATCCAACCCATACCTCCCCGAAATAAGGGAAAGAGCAGTAGTGAAGGACAAAGGTCCCCCAAAAATCCAAGAAGAGCATAGTTCATCAAAGAAGAAGACTTCGATAGATGGGGTATGAATGTCTTCCATCAAGTGCAAGACATCCTTGAGCTAATATCCACGGCCCATGACATGATGTACGAAGCTACTTCCAGCTTCCCGAATATAGTGTGTGGTCATGTAGCAGAACAAGTTGAAAAGATAGAATTACCAGCAGAAGAAGATATACTTTAGAGAATGTTGCATGAGCTTATGAACATGGCTTGGCTGAACCTGGCATTAATAAAGGATTTCTTTGGGAATCCACCCCAATATCCTATGTTATACTCAGATGATTTCCCCTATGTAGGTCCACTAAGAATGATGGAAGAGTGGGAAAATTGGGTCGGTAACGTCAATACCGGAGACCTATACTTTGATCCAACAAAAGGAATTCACCTTATTGATAGCAGTGAGGAAGAAGAAGAGGACACAGGTCACCAGGATTCTGAAGGACACTCAGATGAAGAATCATCCAGTGAAAGTCTGGACGATGAAATAATGGATGAAGGCACTGGTAGTGAACTACCCAGCGAAGCGTCTAAAACAGAGGAAGAACCTACGGATGACCAGTATAAGGAAATCTGTGGGCCAAGAATTCGGTCCCTTCCATTCAAAGTAGGAGGGTTAGGAGAAATTTTGATGGATTTGTAGCTTCGAATTGGTCAATTATCCATTCATCTCCAGGAACAAATTATGCATGGAATCTTACGAGCCAGAAGTGAAGATTACCTCAAGGTGTTTCAAGAAATCACTATTTTCAATCATGGAGATGACGATCTCCAAGGGATACCCATTCATCCAAAATATCCATTCTTCAACATCTTCCGAATAAGGAACCTCTATCGATTATCAACCGAAGCCCTCTGCTTATTGTCATACTTGTGCAAGAGATACAAGGTGGCATTCAGCTTCCTGGTCCAGCAACTGCTAGTCTATATGGGCATAGAAGAATCGTCTCCCAAATTCGCTTCTTATCAGTTGAACACGATGAAGTTTCTCCTCAACTATCAAGCCCAAACTCAATAGCTCGAACAACTGTCCGAGTGTGCAAAATGGAACGTCCTCTATACCTTTCAAGACCTTATGGAATGCCTTTCCAGTGAGACACTAGAAGGATCAATTTCAAGTATGGTTAAGGAGCGGCCACATTATGTTTTCCATTCAAGAACTAATCTTGACTTGGAAGAAGTTTTCAGCCTGAAAAATTGGGAGAACAATTGGCTCAGGATAAGGGGTCATCTGTGTGAAATCAACGGAATCATGAAGGAACAAATTCCCCCAAAGTTGTGGGAAAATCCTTTTGATATCACTGAAAGCGAGGAAAGGGATAACCTCCTCCAAATCGCTTGATTACGAAGGAGGAAGGCTGCCAAAAGGACATTTCCTTAGAAAAGAGACTGGGTGCTACCGCCCAAAGGCGTTAAACTACGACCATTGATTTGGTGAGAATTACTAAAGTCCCAAAAGAAAAAAAAAAACAAAAAAAGAGAAAGTAGGGGCAATGGCCTCAAGCCTACAACAGAAATTGAAGTTTATCCATGAAAGGAAGATGATCACTATCTTCGATGACCCAAAAATAGTGCACACCTTGGCAAGCATTGAGGTGGGAGTAGAAACTCCAGAAGATACCCAACTAGGTGGATTCGAGATTGGGGTAATCAGTGTGATAACCTCAGAAGTAAGAGAGATAATCTCATTCAGATATCCATCCACATAGAGCAAGTCAACTTTGAAGATGATGAATAACATGGAATATTTCTCAAGGCTTGGACTAGAAAAGAATCAGCAAGGGATTCCAGAATTCCCTGAGTTTCCAACCTACAACAACCGTCACGGACTGGGATATGAAGAACTAAGGAAAAAAGGCAAACTTGAAAATAGCCAAAAATGTGAGAAGGCGAGCACTGCCATGGGACCATCTCCATTTTCAAGACTCTACACAGATATTTAGACAAAGAAGGGGAGAACTTCCCATACTGTGGCAACATTGAGCCATGGTTTGATCATGACAAGGGAAGCCTCCCGCTGGGATTTGAAGTCTTCTTTCAAGACAACATCGACTAGGTGGCACTAGAAGTGGAACGAGTAGAATTGAAAGCTGCTAAAGAAGATCTGAGCATCAGAGAATTGTTCGAGATAACCATAATTTCTATAGGGGACGAAGAAGGGCAAAAACCTCATCTTTTTAATTCACCCTCTCTAAGAACCCATTGTAAACTGGAGCAGTGTTTGTGAAAGGTTTCACGAAATAGAGTCCCAAGGAGTGGTCAACTTCGAGCTAGTCTCATCAGTTAGTAAGCCTGTTGTAATCAAGGAAGGTAGTGCCTTTCAGTCTGTCGAGTTGCTTGTACTCCTCTTTCCATCATGAATGAAGTCAACCATTCCAAGTATGTCTCTTCTTCTTCTTTTGATTCATCTTCCGATGATGAGAATATCCTTGAACACCATCACTTAATAAAGTAACTTAAGCAAAGAAAAGCTTAGCCTGTCCAAGAGGACACATGTCTCATAAATATGGGAACAGAACAGTGTTCCCAAATGGTTAAAATTGGCTCCTCACTCAATAAGGATGAAGTTGGTTGGATGACAGCCTTGTTGAAAGAATTCCAAGAAGTTTTTGCATGGTCTTACGAAGATATGCCAGGCATCGATCCAAAGATAGTATAGCATCAACTGCCCACATATCCAGATGCTCGGCCTATCAAATAGAAGCCGAGAAGAATGAGGCTTCAATGGAGTGAAAAGATTAGGGAGGGAGTCATCAAGCAGTGGAATGTAGCGTTTCTCCAAGTAGCACAATACCCTCAATGGTTGTCCAATATTGTCTCAGTTCCCAAGAAAGACGGGAAAATACGGATGTGTGTGGATTTCCAAGATCTCAACAAAGTTAGCCCTAAGGACAATTTCCCATTTCCACACATTGACTTGCAGGTAGATAACATAGCAAAGCATGCCCTATTGTCATTTATGGATGGATTTTCTAGGTATAATCAGATCAGCATGTGTCCAAAGGACAAAGAGACGATAGCGTTTGCCACACCATGGGGAACTTATTGTTACAAGGTAATGTCCTTTGGTCTAAAGAACGCAGGAGCAGCGTATTAAAGAGTAGCCACGGTCATCCTACATGACATGATACACAAAGAAGTAGAAGTTTATGTGGATGATATGATCGTCAAATCGGTCACCCGGTAGGGACATTTCCTGGCACCAAGAAAGTTCTTCGAGCGAATAAAAGGATACAAGATCAGATTGAACCATAAAAAATGTGTATTCGGAGCAACGGCAGGGAAGCTTCTGGGATTTCTCGTTAGTGAAAGAGGAATAAAAGTGGATCCCGACAATATAAAGGCTATAACAGAAATGCCATCCTGTATGTTTTAAATAAATGTAATTATGCAAAATAGACATCATCCCCTAGCTCAGGTGGAGGCAAAAGGCTGGCTTTGTCCCTTTTGTCGGATAGAGTAAAGGTTTGCAACTGCCAAATCTTACGATCTCAAACAGGATAATGGTGTTCCAAGGCTTTGGAAACTAGGGGCTCAAAGGCCGGACAATGTGGCTATGCGATGGGAGGTTTCCCAGATTTGGGTAAGAAAGGATCGAGGAAGCTAGACTCGGATAGTTCGAACTTCAGATAAAGGGACGAGGCTCGAAATCAGATTGGGAAAGAGCCCTGAAACAAGGAAAAATTGGAAAATTGGAGCTTTGGGGGTGCCCCCTCTCCCACAAACTTCAATTTTTCAAATGTGGGGGGTGACCCTTTTTTTATAGGAAAAGTTTGGGTTCGGCAGCATCGCGAAAAATGTACGGGGCTGCATGGCGGGGCTGCGGTAGATCAAAAATGAAAAATAAATCAAATTTTGGGCTCCTGCGAGGCCGCATGGTAGGACCACTGGCACGTAGCATCGCGTGGCAGGGTTACAGTGGGCGTGCGACACTGCACAACACCGTGTGGTAGGGCCGCACAGGCCGATGTGCCATGTGGTAGGGCCACGCAGTGCAGGCCGCTACCTTTGGTGTTGCAACCATGGCGCTACCTCGTGGGGGTTGTGCGAGCAGTTTGGGGGTGTCTAGGGGGTCATGCGCATTATTATATACTTTATGGGACAAGTGGAGATGTTTTCCGATACAGTGTCGGTTTGGGGACATTGCCAGTCATCTGCTTCCGATCGTCGTCATCGTTGGGGTGGTGACAAAATTCAGTGTCTATAGATTGCTCACCAATGAAATGGATGATCAGCTGGGGAAGGTGTCTCTGAGCTCAGTTCCACTCCTTTCTCTTCCTTTCTTCTTCTTCTTCCCACATTCTCCCTTGATTTAGCTGAGTTCCCAAGTGACTGGAATGGTGAAGGAACTCAAGAGGAGCTCACAAAAATGGAGGTAGGGCAGCAATGGAGGCTCCTTACCTTCCTTTCTTCTTCTTCTTCTCCATGTTTTCCTCTCTCTCTCTCTCTCTCCTTCTTGAAATGTGAGAAATGAGACCAGTGGCTAGGGTTTTCCAATTATAGGGCAAGCCACTTAAGGGCTGCTTGGTTGGGACTGTTTATTACCTATTTAATGTGCTTTAAACCCTAGCTGAGCTTAGGTGGACAATAGGTTAGGTATCTTAAGTGCATAGGTAGGTTAGGTAGGTCAATACCACCTAGAAACATAGGGAAACAGGTCTCACTCACACTTAGATGGGGCCCACACATAATTAATCCCATTCTGGGCATTGATAGCAGCTACAGATGATGTTGTGATCAATGGACTCCATCATTCGCAGGATCATCAGTCATGGTCCTCAAGTGCTGATTTTTGGTGATTTGGGCTCCGATTGACTCAGGGTTTTCTTTGAGGTTCTCATACATACAAGTGAACACTTTTAGGTGAATTACATGATCTAAATGCATTAGTTACCATGCATGGTTAATCTAGATAGATCATGATCAATCACTTACCCCTAGTCCTTTAAGAGTAGCTTTGGTATCAAGTCCAGTTACTCTGCTACTGGTCCTACATAAAAAGTTCAAATTGGACCTGGTTTAGGTGCGATTGTAATAGTGTGGGACTAATGATATATACAAAATCCAATCTCCAATAGCATGAAGACACGTGTAACAGGTCCAAACTAGAGAATGATTCAGAAAATAAGGATCAACAGCTAGGTTGGACCCTCAGCCGTGGCCTCATGCCAGAATCATGCATAAGGAACTTTACACATGGCTAGTAAGAGCACAATCATTAACAATACCAACTCAGGTACTGACAAATTCAGTTAACGATTCTCACTCGGATCGCCGGCCTAAATTAAGGAATACACAACCTTAAGGAGAGGAAGGACATTCGAGACAATGTCATATAAATAAGAAGATAGAAGAGAGACAAGTTAAGACTCCTACTAGTGTTCCATTGGCCTAGACGCTAAAGCTCTGGAATCAATCTTTCTGTCTTCAGCCCTATTAACTATTGTTTGCTTTGAGATCTAACTAGGCATCGGAGAGTCCCCCCTCGGGAACCTATTTTGAGGCCCTCACCTACTTTGCCTTCTGGTTCTACTATGTGCAAGATAGAATAGGACCACGAGAGGAAGATCTCTATAGAAACAGGTCCCAACATCCATGGGGTGTGCTCTCCACACCCATGGATGGTGTGAGATCTGTAGATGCTGCATTTTGTCACCCCCCAGCGATGACAACAATCAGAGGCAAATGACTGGCAATTGCCTATACAATGCAAAACCCAAAAGCATCCCTGTTCACCCTGTAAGGCGTATATCATACACACGACAATGCTAAAAATAAGGCACAACCCCATCAGGTAGCACCAAAGTTTGTACGGCCCCACAAGGTAGCCCAGCGCACCCTATGTGGCCCTGCAAGGCAGCGTCGCACGACGCCTTGCAGCCCCGCCAAGCAGCCTTGTCGCACTGTGCTGAGGCCTGTGTGGCCCTACCATGTGGTACTGCGCACGACTATATACCCCTACCAGGCAGCCCGCAGGCCCTTAGATTCCATTTTTCCCTTTTTTGCTACTATTTCGTGGCCCCGTCATGCGGCCTTCCTCACCTCCTCATTTGCAACATTCTAAGTTGGTAGGAGATGGGGCACCCCTAGAGCTCTAGTTTTCCAATTTTTCATAGTTTCCTTGTTCCAAGGCCTATCCCCAACCCAATTTCGAGCCTTCAGGCCTTGCTTCCTTGTTCGAAGCCCGAGTTATCCGAACCTGGCTTCTTCGACCACTTTTCGTCCAAGTCCCGACTTCTATGCATCATCATTTAGCCAAGTATGTGGGTATAGGACATTCATAAAGGAAGAATATTCAAAAACAAGCATCTAGTAGAAAGACTGATTTACCCAGGAGAGGTGGGTGCCTAACACCATCCCACTCTCGTAACTTGACCACTTACCCCGAATCTCTAACCAGAACAACTAAAGTCTCATAGCCCTTCCAGGCTATACCAATGGGTCCTAGGCCCTAACCCTAGGTGGTGACTCCATTTTAAATTATTGTATGACCCCCATCCCCTGATAAATCTTGATAATCATTGACCTTTGAGAGGACACATTTCTTCTCTCTCTGATAGAGGAGCTAAAACCAAAACCCCTCCAAGCTGTGGGAGTGCAGCCGGGAACGAATCCTCACAGTGGCAACTTACTGGGGATTGATGGTTAAGTTCTCAATATTAGATGCTACCACTGAACATAAGAATTTTCTCCCTCATGCATTGTTTGATTGATAACATGTTTGGCTAACCCCTTTTGTTGTACTAATTGCATCATGCATTGTGTTCGAAGTGAAATTAAACGATGAGGGTACTCCCTATTGTGCCTCTATCCTCGAAGAGGTGGGGCACATCATACTAAGTACTCTAAGATTGGATGATGCCCGATTCCTGCACCACTATCATGCACGCACACATGGCATGGAAACACTCAACCCCGTGGTTAGTTGTTGGACCCCATGTGTAGTCATGGGTAATTCGGGGCGAAGCTACAACCCTTGATATTTACTGTACGGGTCTAGAATCACAGAGGAGAGTATTCACTAGTGTGTCGTGGAATACTTTGCTACTCAAAACGGGCACTACCTTGATTACTCTAAGATCGCATGAACTATTCCCTAGGTATATCAAAAGAATCACATACCCACAATTCGCGACCACGAGCAATAGGTATATCGGTCTTGTCAAGGGTGACCTTGTTCAATCCTATCAGCCTACCTATTGCATATATCAGGTAGGAAATTAGACCATATACGATTAGGATACTGTCACACTCCAAACCACCCCTTAGGAGGATTAGGTAGGTGACCCAAATTGCATGGTAGCAATCCGCTAAACCCCAAAGATCAAAAAGCTGTTAATACCATTCACAAACACACACCCACAATAATGAATAATATAGAAACACAGAGTGCTGCAAAAGCTAATATTTACGTTAACCATCAAAATGAATATTTATAATAATGTTTTTGTTTTTTCTCTCTCTCAATATACACCGGTAGTCCCAACTCTTCCAACCAAAGCTTTATAAAAATAACTAAAGGTGCAAGACAACCTGGGCCCCAAATAAAGCTTATACAAAAGAGGATTGGTTAGTAGATTCCTATCTACAATAAAAGAATCCCAAGGTTAGAAGAAAAGTCAGCTACTTGCCCATCACAAGTCATCATCCACAATCACTGAAATCACCTACACCAGAGGACTGACCTCCAACTGGGTCCAAACCCACATAGTCATAACAAGCATGGCCCTCCTGTTCGAGAGGAGTCTCCCAGCCATCATAACATCCACCTATAATATCATCTAATAAAAAGATAGATACGAGAGTGTGAGCTCCACCGAGCTCGTGAATGAAATATAACCATGCATGTACATGCAAGCACAACCAAATGTGTCCTACATGCAATGCAGCCCATTTTCTTAATTAGCCACCTAACATCACAACTAAGGCAGGTAAAAGTACTACTACAATCCCCAATACATGCATCCCTGGTGCGGGCTTCTAACCCCTTCCCGTGATACACCCATTGAGTTATCGGAGAGGACCAGTCAGCTCCTGCATCAATCACCAAGGTCAGCCTGACCAGCCCTCTGGGATCAGTCTATGAAGTCACCCATCACCATTCTGGTATAACATTTTTCCTTTTCTGGCATTCAGCCACAAAATCACCTTTTCGGTGTAGCACAATTCTATTCCTTTTTCTCTTTTATATAGGTTCTCCCATAGACATCCAACACCTTAACCCCTATTGGCAAGGGTTCATAGCACGGTGATGATACTCCAGCCCAATGCATTCTATATGGCATAGTATGAGTCAGGTGGTTCAATCGTATCCCATTCTATGGGCTACCACAAGCCTCATTTCCAAGCCAACTATGACATCTAATCTAGCAATTTCACATAAAAGCATCATCATCCATTCCCAATGTTCATCATATAAGAACTCAGCATTTAGACAGAACATAAAGCAATTTAAGTAATTGAAGATAGTAGATATGGTTGTTATAATTGTCATGACTCATTAGTCATGTTACATCTACATACATGGTGTAATTCCACTCGCCTTGCACTAGTCCCGCTTGCTCTGCAATCTGCTCGATCCTAGCTGGTATCTAACACTGCACCTCGAGCTCAAGGTCAAAACCTAAGTTAACTAGATCATTAAAGTATTTCAAACAATGTTCAAAAGTATGTTAATGTCCTAGGCTTGGTCTAGGTTTAGTTGGACTCAGCTTTAAACACACAAGTATTATTTATAATTCTTTGGGACTTGCGCTAGGCTTTCAAGTCAAACTCCCAGTGCACCATCCAGAGATGCAGAGTTCATCTTTTATGTATTTTTATTGTGAGGTTTGCCTATGTATAGCCCTTTCAATCCCATAAAATAGTACCAAGGTTCCTAGCTCATGTTGAGCTAGTCTGTGTGTGGGTTCCTGGCTCTATGTGGTCCACTTGAGCATCCAAGGTGTGGATGACAGCAAGGACCAATAGGGTAGGGTTTTCAGGTCATTTTCATTCTCTTCAGACTGTTCTAAACCAGTTGGTGAAGGTCCAAAAGGTTGGAAAGAGATCTAAACCCAAACAGCATCACTGGGCGTTTGGGTCAATCGCTCAGTGCCTATTAAACACGAGTTTTGGCTCCAAAACTAGGATTTGGCTACTGGTTTGGCCACGATTTCGATCATGGATGTCTTCAGGGGGATTATGACCCTAAAATGGAGCTAAATTGACTGGGTTTAAGGGATTCAAGGTTTGGTTATTCATTTGGGAGTTGGTTTAGGTTTTGACATCACAAAGAATGGTCAGACATGGTTGTGATCAAGCTTTGAATTCGCATTTACAACATGCAGAGCATTGTACACCTAGAGCAAACTTGGTCTTAAGCTAAAACATGAAGAAAGTCACATGCATGCGAAGATCTAAGCTTACACTGCATGATCCAAGAGTAACACTGTGGTTTAGCTCGTTTCCAAATTGGAATGCTATTCTTTTCTCTGTAACAGCTTTCAAATCCCATTTAGATAGCTAGATCATGCATGTAATGTACATGCATGCATGATCCGGCTTAAGCATCTAGGTGATGTTCTTAGCATTACTAGCTAGAAACTCAACTCATAAACATATGGATCAAGTGTAGAACTAAGTGGACAGCAGTGTATATTCTATATGAGCTATGTCTTATTACCTTTAGATATGGAGATGCTCAAGTCCAGCCCAAAATCAAGTTCTCTACTCCTTCCTCCCTTTCTTCTCTTTCCTTCTCTACTTCTTCCTTCTCCCTCTCTTTCTTTCTTTCTCTTTACTGTAGGAACAATAGGAACAAAATAAGAGGGTTGGGCCCTCCTATTTATAGACCTCATGGCCTTAAGGCATGTTTGGCCATGCTGTCCCTTCTTTAAAAATGCATTTGTAACTGCATTCTGGCCCATTTCAGCTGCATAGTAGGGCCCACTTGGTTCCAAAGATGGGTAATGGTTTCTAAAATTCCCATCTACCTCTAGGGGGTGTTCACAAGCAGTATGCATTGTTCCAATTTGTTTGGAATCCAAAATATAAGTTTCAGACACTCTGGGCGTTTCACTGGGCGTTTGGGTCAATCGCCCAGTGCATCACCCGGAGAATGGATCTCTGTTGTATTTACTGTGGCCTTGCACAAGGGTTGAGGCTTCCACTTGGGCACCTCACTAATACCATTTCCAAGGCAAAATGAACATCTGAATGGGCATGGCCCCCATGTACTTGTCAGAGAGAGATTACCTGGAGTTGGAGCTGTACATCAAGCTGTGGGCTAAGTAGTTGCATGGGTCTGCAACCCATCTCCTCACAGGTATGATGGATGACATCCTTGGAGGTTCTCCACTGAATTCAACCACAGGGGTGATACACCACAATGTGCTTAGGTGGTTGGTCTCAGGCTCATATCCTTCAAGCAAAGTTCCAGTCAATCTAGGGCAAGTTTAACAGATATGCCACAAACTAACATAGTCTGTTTAGGGCTATAAGTGAGATTCTCAGTGATATACCCTTCCTAATATGGATTGCCTGTCATTCTGTCTGTCCCTCGATGGTCCCTCGTAAAAAATGACATATCCATCTAGATTAGTGTATCAAAAATGTTGCCTCGATTGTCCCTCGAAAAACTATACACTATCTAGTATGGTACATCAGTAACAGAGCTCTGATCATCCCGCGATACGAGGCATTCCATATTAGCAAACGGTAGACCGCTGAGAAATTCTCAATTAGGCCATTTTGTTTGTTGCTGTGTGACGATCAAATTTGACCTAAGCCATTGAACAATGAAGGATTTATGGTGTTATTACCTCAACTCTGAGATTATAAGGGTCTTCTTTAATTAATCTTGGGTGTCAGTGTAATTACACCATTGATTACCTGAGTAAGATGGAATCAAGAGGTCAAAGGCGAATTGTTGCACAAACTACCCTTATTTGGATATATTTGTTTGCGTATATCTTCTGGTACAAATGATGACAAAAAAAATATTAAAAAATCTTCTCAAGTCCTAAAATAAGTTTTATAAAGCATAATCCACGTTAAGAAATATTCTTGTTACTCATGTGGGCCTGTTATGACAATGGGCTGACCTGAATTGGTCTGTCCTAATCCCCAGAGGTCTTAAGTACTTCCATTCCTCCACTTAGGTAAAGTCCACTAAGGTCATCACCCAGTAGGGGCATCATGGATCAGTCAGATGTGCACCCGTCAAAAGAAGTGTGGAGTCAGCAGATGAATCATATGCAGCAAGAGATAACAGAAACGAAGCCGTTGATGAAATAGATTTTGCGAATAGTGCAAGCCCAGTCCCAAGGAAAGGCATTGCATACTTTTGAGGAGCTGGGGTACACTCAACCTATGACCCCCAAGGTTGTCCCAGTAGTATCTTTGGTACTTGCCAAGATTGTGATGGAAGAAAAGGAAGTCACCCCCACCGACACATCCTAGAGGAATCCCGAGACTAAAAGGGAGCATCATACGGGAGAGGAAGTTCTGAAATCTGAAGTCTCTGTCAAGGGTACGACTCATGCAAAGCTTGAAGATGACTTAGTGTTTTGTCCGAAAGAAAAGATACCAAAGGATTTTGAATGAGAGCATGATCAGTTTGATGGGACAAGAGACCCTAAGGCCAACCTCGAGATCTTCACAACTAAGGCCAAAACCTAGAATCTTACAGAAAATCAAACAGGTCAACCCTTTCACAGCTCTTAGGCTGAACCAGCTTTAAGATGGCTGAAACAACTAGACCAGGCTCAAACTCAAACTTAGTCGGCAGTTGTACGGGCATTCATCAGGCATTATTCAGGTTACGTTAAAGTGGATGACACATGGCAAGAATAGAGACATTAAGGCACGGGCAAATGAAGGACTCCAATTTTATCACAAGGTTAGGAGAGAAGGCCACAACAGTGCAAAGCCACCTAATGGAAGCGGAACAAGTAGAGATGATCCTGAAAAATCTATATGGAGAATATCATGATTATCTCTACCCGAAACACCCCAAAATTCTCAAACCATCCACGGAGAAGACTGCCCAAGGTGCGATAAGAGAAGTTCCCAAGGGTTATTAAAGCAGAAACTCTGAAGGAGGGAAAGAAAAAGGATAAGAAGTAGACGCGACTGGTTCTACCTAATGCGCTAAACTTCAAGACAAGACAATCCTCACTCCCCCTCTGGTGATTCAAACTAGACGGAAACTCCCTAAAAAATAATTCATTTTTGGCAATAGGACTCCTACCCACCTTTTCTTTAGATTAAAAAAGAAGGGAATGTTGGATACAATGCCACCTCAACATGTGGATATGGCTAATTTACCCAATTGGTATAAGCCGCTTTCATATTGCCACTACCATAAACATGCAATCCAAGATTTGATAGACGTAGGACAAGTCAAGATTGGGGCAAAGAAGCTACCTGATAATCAAGGGTTTGGTCCTACGTCCTTGATCCAAACTTTGCCAGTTTTCTCAAAAGAAGTCATGACCAGGTCCATGGCATATGCTGAATTGAAGAAACTAGGGCTTTTTGACACAGTTCGACCATGACCAGTCTAAGAACCTCCACCACCTTTATATAACCTGGATCATGGTATGAACTGATTTTGTTTCCTATTGGAACCTATGTTGTTGAGATAAAATAAGGAACAGAACTGGATTGATCGAGGAAACCAAGGCTTTTAACATATACATGTTTGATTTATAAACTCTAGATGCCATTCTCATTAATTTACTCTCCTTAAATAGAGGTTACAACTGATAATAACAACCTACCAACTTAATAGGAGTTAACCCTAGGTGACATAATAACAAATACAGACGCAGCTCTTATGACTCATGAACTTATGACTCATTCAAATAACCACTAAACAACTAACAGCCCACTAGCACTTGGACTCTATCTATTCAAACTACTAACAGCCCACTAACACTTGGACTCTATCTATTCAAACTACTAACAGCCCACTAACACTTGAACTCTATCTATCCAAATTAGTGTATAGCTACCTACACCAACACGTCACCCCTCAATCCCATTCCATGTTCGACTCCCACTACAGACAATAGAGATGACATGTAACACTCCTCCCCACTTGAAATTGGTCTTGTCCTCAAGACCCAAATTTCGAATGCTCTCTTACCCATGCTCCATTACGATATCACGGTCCTTTTCGTCTTCGTAGCAAGCCTCAATGAGAAACAGTTTCTTGCATCAATGTCCTGGGACGAACCTCTTATCACTATTGTAACACAACCCCTTAGCGCGCCTTTCTTACAACTTGCCTTGTGACATCCTTTTAACTGGAACCATTTCTTGGTTGACGAAATCTTTTTTGGGAGTTGAAGCATTTTCCTTGGAATTCGTTAGCACTGTTTGATTTTGGGATGAATCACGAGCTTCACACACCCGAGACAACCTGATTCTAGCTAACAGGGATGTAGGTTGTTTAGAGTATGTATGGTAACCTTCCAAAGAATGGATTTTGGTGTTTTTTCTGATTCTAGGGGCAGAATTGAAACAGATTATGTATGGGTTGTCTGGTTTGTTTTTGTGATTTTTTGAAATGGACCGAGTGATAAATTAGATTCTGGCAAGCTTTTGAGAAACACCAAAATGGTGTTTCTCACATTTTAGAATTAATTCTACCAATTTTTTGATGAAAAAATATGGACTTAAGTGAATCAGGGGTATTGATGGAATTTACCATCAAAACATAGCAAAACCTAAAATCTAGCCCATCTTCTCAACTCAACCTCTGTAACTCTCAAGTTGAAGCTCCATCTCACCACCGATGCCGGTAAAGAGCTCAGCAAGAAAATTGGCTTCGTCTATCAGATCAATTGCCCCCATGGTCGCTCCTCCTTCCCTCGCTTTCCTCTTCTTTTTCACTCTCTATCTTTTGAAACCCTAGTTCTAATTCTATTCTCTCTCTTTTCTAGCTCTGACCTCTGTTATTTTTTACTTCTTTTAATTTGATTCATTTGCAGGATAGAACAAGGAATTGCCATGTAGGAGCAATAGCTTCCATAATTGATGCAGTTTGGTGATGGATTCACAACAATCGGGTTCATTACTCTTCTTGCTCACAATTTCATCACCATGACTTAAACTCAAGACCAGATCTGAACCTGAATCTTTGTCTTCCTCCTCTATTATTTCGTTCTCCTCTTCCTTGCCAACTAAAACCGATGCATTCAGTTCCGATGAGTCTTCACCACCGCTGATTGAGAACTCGGCAAGAATTTCTGTGTTCATCTCCAAATTTGGCAATACATCTCCATTGTCAATGCAAACGAAGAGATCATCGAAATCAATACCTTCAAGAAAATTCCCACCAGAGAATACATCGGAGAAGTCATTACAAGTTGAAAAGTACTCTCCATCTCTCTCTCTCTCTCTCTCTCTCTCTCGTTCATCATTGGAGCTTCTTAAAGGTGGTACTGCAAGCATTCCAATAACCAATTATGTAATATCATTCAGAGTTACAGAACAACAGCTCTAGTAGAGAGCAATAGTGGGTGTTTTCCTATTAGTCATTATTACCGAGACGACTGACGAAGGGAAGGGGAGAAAATTCAAAGTTTATGATTTGAACTCTGAGATAGCGGTTGACTCTCAACCACAACTTGTACAGAGATTTCTAAGAACCCTTTTGTGTTTGTGTTTTTGTTTGTGCTTTGGCGACCTTTTCTCTCTTCTTTTTTGTTTGATTGTGAACTTCTCATCACAATTCCAATGAAGGTAAGAACCTCTCTGAAATCCTGCATACTCCTCTGAACTCCTCCATCAGTAAAGTCGATCATAGTGAAAAGGAATGCCCTAAATCGGAATCCAGCCTAATGTATCCCTAAATAAAATTTTGTGTTATGAAACAAAATCGATTCAAGAATCAGGTTTACCATGCAGTATTTGTTGGTAAAGAATTACTCCAAAAATCCAGAAACAGAAAAAATCGATTCTGACTTAGAATCAATTTTTTGAAACAAAATGGTTGCCATACATACCCTTAGCCTGCACATGAGTTCTAATGGATTCTCGTAGTCCACTAACGAAACAACTGGCCTATTGCGTTTGAGGTAGTGGCCCTGCATTGGCAAGTAGCTTTTCAATTTTGGTACTCTTGTACCGTCCCGATTTACCGTAGCTTGGTAAGCTCTCCAAAGAAATCAAAGAATTGATCATGGCCATATTGGGACAGAAGCCCCTCCTTGAAATCATCCCAAGAGATAGAAACCATCTCCTATTTAAGCAATTGATACTAGAGTTGTGCATCGCCCTCAAGATGGAATGATGCTAAGGAGACTCGATCAACAGCCAGCGTCATATGAAGTTGGAAGAATTGTTCAGCCCTACATAACCAGCTGGTTGGGTCTTCTCCATCGCCAAAATGGAGAAAATCCACTTTCATTGGTCTAGGAGTATAAGACCTGGTAGAACCCATTCGGTGGGAGCCGTTACCTCCTCCTACATGCTCATTGCGAACACGCATGTGGGCAGCAAAATTTTCAACAGCCTCATTAGTAGATTGCTTAGACATTTGTTCCACGCGAGCACTAAGCTTGTTGAACATCTTCGTCATTTGATTCAAGACCTCCTTTTGGCTGGCTAAGAATGCCTCCACGGTCTTCTCTAACTGCTCCACACATTGGTCCATCGCCAGGCTATAATACCACTTTGATATGAACTGATTCTGTTTCCTATTGGAACTTATGTTGTTGAGATAAGATAAGGAACAGAATTGGTTTGATCGAGGAAACCAAGGCCTTTAACGTATACACATTTGATTTATAAACCCCAGATGCCATTCTCATTAATTTACTCTCCTTGAATAGAGGTTACAACTGATAATACCACCCTGCCAACTTAATAGGAGTTAACCCTAGGTGACATAATAACAAACAGAGACGCAACTCTTATGACTCATTCAAATAACCACTAACAACTAACATCCCACTAACACTTGGACTCTATCTATTCAAACTACTAATAGCCCACTAACACTTGAACTCTATCTATCCAAATTAATGGATAGCTACCTACACCAACACGTCACCCCTCAATCCCATTCCATGCTCGACACCCATCACAGACAATAGAAATAGCACGTAACAGATCACTACTGTGACTTCACACCCAAAAGGGAGACCCTACTGATAAATGTGTTGCACTTGGCCACGTTATCCAGGACGTACTGGAAGTAGGAAGGTTCAAGCCAAGGGTAGAACAGCAGCCTGCTGATCAAACAATCAATGTTCTTGAAGAAGATTTAAAAGTGTTTGATCCCTTCTTGATCTGAACTTTGACTACACCTTCAGAAGAGGTCACAATAGAATGAATGCCTCCATCAATGAAAGTTACCCACGAGGTTATTGTTTGCACAAAATAATAAACCGCAAGCATACGGATCAATCGTAGCTACGGGTCGAACTCAAGGAGATATACGCCACCCTATTTTACTCACTTTAAAGTAATGCAATGTGAACCAAATTAAAGTGTTAAATTAAACTAACAAATTAACGCGTCCTAACTCACAAGCATCTAACGAATTAAATTGGCATGAATTAAATTGGCGTCCTAACACATATCCATCTAACCTATCAAACTAACACGGATTGGAAGGGGTAAATTGCAGCCACACACCACAACCACATAAAAAAAATAAAAGAAGAAGGAGAATACGATAGAAGAAGAGAGAATGAGATAGAAGAGAGGGAGAATGAGTTTAAGAGTTTAGAGAGTAAAAACCTAGACGTGCTTGGACCGGACTGAAATTGATTGCATGAATGTAGTTGAAGAGCTCGAATACTTGAACAAACCTGCATGGCTTCTTCTTCTAAATCTCCAAGTCTTGTCATCAACTTAGGAACTTAGACTAGAAAGCTTGAATTATTACAACCATATTACATAAAATTAAAGCATGAATCAAAAGCATTACAACCATGGAATTGAAAGCATGGAATCAAACTAGAACTTAGAAAACCAAAAACTAGAAGAAGAGAAGAAGAAATTTCACTAATTAATTGAACTAAAAACTGAATTAAAACTAAACTAAAACTGAACTAGAACTAACTAAAAATTAACTAGTTGCAACCCAAAGGACAAGGGGTATTTATAGGGGGAAGAGGAGAAGAGGAAAGAGAGAAGAGGTAGGAGAAATATTCCCTAATAGAAGAGAATATTCTCTTCTCCTTCCTTCTTTACATTACTTGAATCCCAAGAAAAAAGAGAAAAATAGAAACTAAGAGAGATAAAAATCCTAGCTACATAAACCTTCTATTTTTCAAAAAGTAATTTTCTAATTCTAAACTTGTGCTTCCTTTTCTTTGTAGGTGTCTTCTCCAAGCAATAAGATTAATGCATCTTTGACTTTTCAACCTTCCATGGATGAGAGAATATTTTTCAAAAAAAATCTATCCATAGTAAAATTCCAAAAGTGCCCTTGAAAAGTTGGAGGAGAGAGAAAGTGATGACTAGGCTTCCACTCAATAAATAAAATACTCATTCTGTCCTTCAAAAAACCTTGGAGCATGGAGTGCTTATATAAGCCTCACTATTGCATTCCTTGTGAAAAATCACCCAAAATAGACCCAAATTTCGTCCAATTTGGAGTTTGGGAGCCCAAGATATCTCAAGTTGAAGTTGGATTGCTTCAGAGCCTTCCAAATGGAATCTTTCGGCTAACAGGAAAGATAACTTTTGATAATTATGTTAAAGACCCTCGAATCTGAACTTCTACTTTATTTTGTTCTGGTCAATTTTTGATAATTACAAATAAACCCCTATATGTCATTTTCGCGCATCGTTACGGAAACGGCCGTAACTTCTTCATTTCAACTTGAAATTCAATGCCGTTTGAATCGTTACGAAGCTGACTTGATGGGCTATGCATCCATACTATTAACACCTCAAAATTATGCTAAGGGGCCCACTATAATCACATTCAAATTTGACTTATTGGCATGATTCTTTCAATGCTCAATCCAAATTTGATTTTCTTGACTCCTGGGCACTTTTGACTACTATCAAACACCACTAAACAGTTTAAAAGCTGCTCCATAGCATCATTTGCTCCATTTTCACAAGAATTCACCTAAAACCTAAAAATGCAAACAAAAACCTCGAGTAGCTCCGTTCTAAGTATAAAAATGCATGCTTTATGGCCCTAAGATTTCACACATAAATGTGCTCATCAGATTCCCCCACACTTGAACGTTACTTGTCCTCAAGTAAACAAAAACAAAAAACTAATCTAGAATGCAAAAATCCTAACTCACTTTCGTAGGAATCACGGTTGCACTTTGCATGTGCAATAAGCCTTTAAACCCCTAGGTTATCCCTAGTGGACGAGTTTTGTCTCGTGGGTATTTGTAGTGAATGTACACCCAAAATTCAATAAGAAAAAGAATGCTACGAATTTTAATCATGGCATAAGTAGGATAGTGCACACAAGCTCTAAGAATGCTCAACTAAAGATCAAGGAGCCAAAGATTCCCCTATACTTGAATTTTATCACCCCACATCAATTCAAGTAACAAGCATGCATCAAGATTAAGGGATCTCCTCATATCTTCTGAACACTACTCACCTTCAGGTAAACCACTCATAGCATCGATGGAACCAAAGACTTAGGCTTTGAGCATTTTTTACCATACTTTATTTTCAGGCATTAAGGTAATAACTTTTCTTTCACAACAGTAAACTCTATTTCTGCTCCACTACTGTTCTCTGAATGATATAATGGAGCATACACCAGACACCCAAATACTTGGTAGCTTCGCTTTTTGCATATATCCATGAAGACTTTGAGACATTGATGCAAGAATTTTTTTTTGATTTTCCTTCCAAGGAATTTCGAACAAGTCACCCTGCTTCCTGAGGCAACAGTGCCCTGTCTAGTCCCAAGGAATTCCACTTTCCTTTCTTGTTCCTTTTTTTTCTTTTTCTTTTTTTCATTCACTTTCACTTTCATGTCTTGCCTTGCCTTGCCATAAACAAATTGATCTCAACTACTAGCCAAAAGATCAAAGGGGCCATAAAACACATAGAGGAATCTAACCATCAAATGAAATAACGCTCATATTTTTCAATTCAGTCCCTCTCACCGAATACATACCAACTACCGTCCTTGAAAAGGGATTTTTTTATTATTTCGCATGCTAGGGCACCTAATTCCCTCTCTCTCTCTTGCTTCGCAATCAAAGAGACTTATGCACAAAACCAAAACTACTGCCACAATCAAAATTCACCAATTAAGCCCAACACCCCCCCACACTTAATTAATGCAGTGTCCTCAATGCATGCAGAAAAGAAAGAATAAGGACAAGGGAGGAGATGAGGGGACTTACCAGATATAAGCAACAAAGAGGATCATGAAGAGTCATGAGCTCTACAATAGGTACTAGGAGCATCAATTGAAATCTCAATTCCATGGCCGGTAAGTGTAAAAAGAGCTTCAGAACTAGAAAATACTCGACCATGAATTTTAGTAAAACGAGAAATAACATGGAAGTTAAGCACAAATGATAAATACCCAACAGAAAAATCTGTCCTCATGGGACAGTGGAAAATGAAAGCAGTGAACAAAAGTCCATGTAGACAAATCCTCCCATTCTCTCCCATTTGCAATGTAGAACACATGTCATTATCGCAAAAATCAACCAAGAATGGATCACAGTAAGCATAAAAAAGATTATGAATAATCTCATCAAACTAATCATAAAAAATGGGAGGTTTACTCAAATCAATCCTAGCAATACAACTATCTGCCCTTTGTATAACTGGGTTTGCCAAATAAGGATCACGATAATATGCTCGAAGAACATCATAACTAACACTGTCCTCCTCAATAAAATCATCAATCCTAGGAGGTTTGGACAAATCAATATGTGGGACAACTGAATCCTCAAAATGACAATTATCTGGGTTTTCCAAAGAGAGAGAGAGAGGGAGATCAAATTTCCTAGGTTTCTATGCTATCATGAAAATCTGATTCTAAATTAGTAGAAACACTAGGCTCACTAAGATCAAAAATTTCAGGCAAAAGTTGTCCTTCCTCAGGTGGCTCATCAATCTTCGCTTCACTAACTTCTTTAGGAAACTCAATCTCAACAAATAAATCATCTGGAAAATCATCTTGTTGCGAGTGACTATCATTAATTTAAAACTAGGATGGTGGATTTTCAACATCACTAAACTGGGGGATGGGGTGGTTTTGGTTGACTAGGTAATGTACCCATTTCCTCCTCTTGCACTATGGTGATCAGTTAAGAGAGTTGCTTCTCCATGGTGTTGTGGCTTGTCGTGAGAAGGGCTATGTGTTTCTCAATCTCACTCAGTCTGGCCTCCTCACCCATTTTCTGAAACTCAGGGGGTTGGTGATATGGTTCAAGGAGAGGTGGCCCATTGAGATTCAATGGAGGGTTGGGCATTGGAGGACCAAACTGGCCATGGGATTGGAAATTGCGCGGTCCAGCTTGGTTATTGCATTGATCCCACTAGAAATTGGGATGATCACTCCACTCCTGATTGTAAGTGCCAAAAGAATTATACTGAAATAGAGGACTCACATTCTCATCACCATAGCTACCCCCATAAAGATAAGGGCATCCTTCCATAACATGGATAGGCTGGGGATGTGACCAATCAAGATTTCCTGAAAGCCCATAGTTAAGTTGGGGAACAAAATTATATTGGGGTGGTGCAAAGTTGTTCTCTAACTCACTACTTTTGGCTGCCCTAGCCTGTTTAAACCTTTCCCCCAAAGTCATATGTGCCTTAGCATGGTTCCACCTTTCTCCCAAAGTCATAGGTGCCTTAGCTTGGTTCCATCTTTCCCCTAAAGTCATGGGTGGAGGTGTACCTCCCATTATTCCAGACATGCATAAACTAACCACCTATCCCAAATTGAGGTCTCCTTTAGAAAAATTAAAGAAAAATAAAAGACTAGAAAGAATTCACTAAAAACAAGAGCGAATAAATAGACAGTTGGTGCATTGCCCTCAAGGATTGAAACAATGGTTCCAAAGCTATAAGGTTGCCATATAGGTTGACAGCAAGGGAACTCGTATAGTCTTCACGAGCCACCTACGGGCGACTCCAATTGGATTCTGATGTAGAGTGGAGGACTACTACACGTTTCTGCTTCCAAGAGCACTCACTATGTTGCTTTTCTATTATCAAAGTTGGTCACCTCCAAAGATAAGTCATATGCCATTCCACCCAACCAAGTTAAGATGCAGCGTCATAGGCAACCAAATCCTATGAGGGACACCAAAAGAGGTTGGGTCTGGGCGTATGAAGGACTTTAGATTGGGCGCACAGTCTTTGAAATAGAAGAGAAACAAGATAAGGTTTTCAAAAACTGAAATTTTTTTTTTTTAAAAGAAAAGGAAAAGAGAAGAAACTAAGCACTCCGAATTACTTAAAAATCAAAAAAAGAAAGTAGACAATAATCTCTCCAGCAACGGCGCCAAAAACTTGTTTGCACAAAATAATAAACCGCAAGCGTACGGATCAATCGTAGCTATGGGTCGAACTCAAAAAGATATATGTCACCCTATTTTACTCACTTTAAAGTAATGCAAAGTGAACCAAATTAAAGTGTTAAATTAAACTAATTAAACTAACAAATTAACGCATCCTAATTCACAAACATCTAACGAATTAAATTGGCATGAATTAAATTGGCGTCCTAACACATATCCATCTAACCTATCAAACTAATGCGGATTAGAAGGGGTAAATTGCAGCCACACACCACAACCACATAAAAAAAATAAAAGAAGAAGAAGGAGAATGAGATAGAAGAAGAGAGAATGAGATAGAGGAGAGGGAGAATGAGTTTAAGAGTTTAGAGAGTAAAAACTTGGATGTGCTTGGACCGGACTGAAATTGCTTGGATGAATGTAGTTGAAGAGCTTGAATACTTGAACAAACCTTGCATGGCTTCCTCTTCTAAATCTTCAAGTCTTGTCATCAACGTAAAAACTTAGACTAGAAAGCTTGAAACTAAACTAGAATTATTAAAACCATATTGAAGACATAAAATTAAAGCATGAATCAAAAGCATTAAACCATGGAATTGAAAGCATGAAATCAAACTAGAACTTAGAAAGCCAAAAACTAGAAGAAGAGAAGAAGAAATTTCACTAATTAATTGAACTAAAAACTGAATTAAAACTAAACTAAAACTAACTTAAAAACTGAACTAGAACTAACTAAAAATTAACTAGCTACAACCCAAAGGGCAAGGGGTATTTATAAGGGGAAGAGGAGAAGAGTGAAGAGAGAAGAGGTAGGAGAAATATTCCCTAAGAGAAGAGAATATTCTCTTCTCCTTCCTTCTTTACATTACTTGAATCCCAAGAAAAAAGAGAAAAATATAAACCAAGAGAGATAAAAATCCTAGCTACATAAACCTTCTATTTTTCAAAAAGTAACTTTCTAATTTTAAACTTGTGCTTCCTTTTCTTTGTAGGTGTCTTCTCCAAGTAATGAGATTAAGGTATCTTTGACTTTTCAACCTTCCATGGATGAGAGAATGTTTTTCAAAAGAAATCTATCCATAGTAAAATTCCAAAAGTGCCCTTGAAAAGTTGGAGGAGAGAGAAAATGATGACTAGGCTTCTACTCAACAAATAAAATACCCATTCTGTCCTTCAAAAAACGTGGAGCATGGGGTGCTTATATAGGCCTCATTATTGCATTCCTTACGAAAAATCACCCAAAATAGACCCAAATTTCGTCCAATTCGGAGCCCAAGATATCTCAAGTTGAAGTTGGACTGCTCCAGAGCCTTCCAAATGGAATCTTTTTTTAACAAGAAATATAACTTCTGATAATTGTGGTAAAACCCTCGAATCTGAACTTTCGCTTTACTTTGTCCCCTGCCGATTGTTGATAATTATAAATAAACCCCTGCATGCCATTTTTGCACGTCGTTACAGAAACGGCCGTAACTTCTTCGGTTCAACTCGAAATTAAGTGCCGTTTGAACCGTTACGAAGCTGACTCAATGGGCTACGCATCCATACTATTTACACCTCAAAATTATGCTAAGGGGCCCACTATAATCACATTCAAATTTGACTTATTGGCGTGATTCTTTCAATGCTCAATCCAAACTTGATTTTCTCGACTCTTGGGCGCTTTCGATTACTGCCAAACACCACTAAACAGCTTAAAAATGGCTCCTTAACATCATTTGCTCCATTTCCACAAGAATTCACCTAAAACCTGAAAACACAAACAAAAACCTCAAGTAGCCATTCCAAGTATAAAAATGCATGCTTTATGGCCCTAAGATTTCACACATAAATGTGCTCATCAGTTATGAGGATACAAGAAGGCAGCGTTGTCAAAGGAAAATTCCTCTAATGGAACAGGGGCAGACACTGATTGAAGACGTCACCATTGTCCGAAGGCATTAAACTACTGTCATTAACTTGATGAGAATCAATCTTGCTGGCCGATTTAAAATGGATCCAATACCCAGCCCCGGTTAGAAGGGCGCTTTTAATGGTACAGAAGACACAATCCAATGGCAAACCAACAACCATACTTTACTCTTTCGTAGACAGGATCACACTGAAAACATTATTGGGTCCGCATCCCTTAGGCCTTTAGGTCTTTCATCTAGTCAAATTTCCTTTTATAATCTCATTCACAGTGTACTGTCCACTAGCTATCAATGAACATGTTATTTTTTTCATCTATTCAATCTCTTTCTTTTTACTTTCATTCAAATAGCAGTTTATAATAGCCTCATGATTGTTAATTAAAACAAAAAATCCATCACCCCTTTACCCAATATCAAAGTTGTAGGATTAAACGTTTATCAATCCTCCAAAAGACACCTTATGAGGGAAGGTGCAACTTTAATTCCTTATTGCACACCAGCCAGCGCGCATCGCTCCCTCTCCCGAGCCAGGATCTGGATAGGGTATTTTGGGCTCCCAACAATTCTCCCCCAAATGCACGTCCAATAACAGAGCACCCATGGCACCGACGAGATTCGAACTCGCAACCACCTACTCTGATACCAATTGTAGGATTAAGCGCTTGCCAATCCCCCAAAAGACGCCTTGTGAGGGAAGGTGCAACTTTAATTCCTTATTGTACACCAGCCAGTACACATCGCTCCCTCGTCCAAGCCGAGATCTGGGCAGGGTATTTTTGGTCACTCCCAACAAAAGTCTTGATGGTAAAAAATCTTGAGCTTTCCACACATCTGATCCCCTTCCAACAAGCCGGAAGCTTAGATGAAGATTTCATCTTATAAAACCTGTTTAGGGAGGTCCCCTTTGGCCGCTAGTTATCCCAGATAAATCTTAAGACTACAAAATCTGCTAGCCTCTAGTTAGCCTTTTTCGGAAAAAAAAAACTCATCTTGGCCCACCTACACCCCATTATCCATATATCCTCCTGTTTATCAAATGTCCCACTCGCTTCTAGGGCCCAATCGAAAGGAGCCCCCGTGTTGAAGAAAGTTGTCACAAGGGCAATACGTTCCCAAAGAATAAAAAAAAAAAAAGAGCTCCGTTTTCACAACCAAAGTTGGGCCAATCTCAAAAAAAAAGAGAAAAAATGAGGGTTAAAAAAAAAGAAAATAGCAAAAAAAAAAAAATAATGAGATAAAGAGAGGATGCATTGGCTCAAGATCTTGCAAATAATTGGGAGCAATTAGACCATGGGGCAAAATCATCACTTTTCCTTTGTGGATGAAATTGTCAAAATTCTCAGCCAATCTTCAAGATTGAAGTTATCAAAGCCCTCAGTGTTCATGAGAGGAATCTCCAAACTTCTCGATTATACTTCTAGAAAATTTATAAAATTCCCAAAAAAAGAAAGAATTCAAATACCAGAATTCCTGGTTGAATTGTGGGAACAAAAGTGTCAAGTCATGGTTGGACCCTAGGGGCACATTAGAGCCTTTACCATCATTTGGAATCCAGTCCTAAGCCCCATTACAACCTGATAAAGTCCTATCTGGCTAAATGATGATGAGATTCTCATCTATAGCTTCAATCTCACCCGGCTATGATGGAACTTAATTATCAAGCCTTTGATAGTGGGACATCTTTGTCCTAAACTCCATTTGACCTGATCCCTAATTAGGGTACATAGGCAACTTGATAAAAGAACAATCCAGTTTGGTCCTCCCACATGTTTCGTTCATCCACCCATTGCTCCATCTTTTCTACTCTCCATATTTTTGCTCTGCCTTGTTATTCGTCAGTATCTCACTCTTTGATGAGACCCAATGATAAGAAAAAAAAAAAGGAAGGAACTTGTGTACCAAGATCAAGGGAATTATGGCTTACAAAATCCTGAGGATCAGAACGTCAGTAATAGTATACTCACCCTTTTAACCAGCAAGGTTATCGGGGGGGAATACTAGAAGAGGAATCAAGTTGTCACAGGGCAATATCTATCCAAGATGAGGAAGAGAAGGGCCATGAAGAAGAAGATTCTTTTTCTTTGGGCAATTCACCAGGCAAGGACATGCAAGGTTGAAGATGGATTATGGGGTTTGATTCTCAATCATTTAAGGGTATCGGTTTAAGAAGTGAAGGACAACGCTAAACAAGGAGGAAAGGAAGAATGACCTATCCATCTATTTTAGCCGCAACCATTCCATCAGTCCACTTTACCCACTTGCTCACACTGTCAAAATTTCACCAACTATCAATTTGATCTTGGCCCCCTAATGTTTGTTGAACCCACACGTGTGACGGGGATGTGAATAATATGCCTATGTGGAATTGTGTATTGCAAAGGAAAAGCAAGTGTCTTAAAGTAATTAACATGCTAATTTTGTTCTAAACATAATAAAGCATACAGATAAGTCAACCAACTGTCATCCAACATGTCTTCCAACAACCATAAAATACAAAGAAAATGTATGTAATAGAAAAGGGGGAGAAAAGGCTAATTCCATCACTGGAGGATAAGGTCTCATCCCTATTCTCATCATCATACGGCACGAACGGAGTTAGAAAAAAATCCGCGGACATCAACTGTCTCCTGAGACTTTTGATCTCCTCAGCATAATTATTGGTACAATTCTCATAATGATCCCGAGAATCCCTCATATCGCCAAGCTGGCCACTCTAGTGGGGACGAGATTGAATTCATTTTGAAAAGGTAAGATCTTAAAAAGAAAAAGAAAAGGGAAGAAGAAAGAGCAGAAGGAAATGAAAGGGGAAGAAAGCACCCACAAGCTGTTGAACATAGCATCTCCACTCAGAGAGTACTGTGTCCATGCTCTCCTGCATCCGGTGCATGTCAGCTTATCACTCAGCGTTAACCTGTTACGATAAAAAGACTAGAGTCAGCACCAAGGATGAGGAATCAAATGAAAGCAAAAGGAAAACTTAACATACTCCATCAAAAGGAAGGGGGAGCCTCAAGTCATGGTTAGAAACTTTACAGGTAGGAAGAGCAGTTTGAAGAGTGGTATCAGACAAAGAAAGTGTGGTCCATTCCTGGTACCCTAGGATAAGGTCACTCATTCCAACAATTCATGGACTGACACTAGTGCTCTGAGAAGGGCAGGAGTCCACACTACACCTGTATGAAGGAGGCATCCCGTATGTACCAGGGATCAGAGGATGACTTGGATACTATGAAAAGAGGGAGAAAACAGGATTGTCAAAACAAAGAGGAAAGGAACAACAACCAAGGCAAAAGTTTAGAAGAGTACCACGGGACCCTCTCGAGTCAGGCGAACGTAGACTGTCTCTCAAAATAGAAATTATTGATAATTCCAATCAACCAAGGTCAACCCCAGTGCAGGGATCCCAATCCTCAATTCAGCAATATCAGGCGATAGAAAAACATAATGCATATAAGGAGGAGGACGAGGTACTAGTTGAGCGAAATGCCACTGAAGAGTGACCTTCTCTCCCAGATAAATCTCAGCTCCAGCCGGACCTTAAAAAACTATCCGTCTCTGGGTGAGCACAAAGGCATAGGTGTACTCTTCCTGGTCGCCCTCATCATTAATCTCCCCTTCATCATAGGGTTGCCAACGGACCTGTCAGACATGCTTAGAGAAGTCAATCATCATTCATAAAGCAATAATATAAGGAAAAGTATTAACGTTACCCAGTTGACTGTGAAGTTGTTGAGCTGCAGGAGTACTTGTAGATCATCAATGATGGTGCCTTTTGATGTCCCCCAATGCATCACTCTGGGAATGTAAGGGACGGTCTCGTCAGGAAAAGAAGGAACATGAATCCCCATAACTTTATAACACCACACCTTCCAAATGAAGGAAAACATGAGAAAATAGCAAGAACAAAAAAATGAGAATGACAAGAGAACTAAAGCATACCCAAAGCACGTAGGTGCAGTCGATGAGACTAGGTGACCCCAAAGGTAACCTATCCAACATCGCTAAGAAGTGGGCATAAGCAAATCCGCCCCAGTCAAAGCTCTTGGCATCCTTGAAGTCTATGAAGACGCAAGCAAAGGAAGTGTCTATGCGACCTCGTCCTTCACAGAAAAGGGACATTAGAAATCAAATACAAGAGGAAGCTCTTGGCAGCCTGGTCTAGTAACTCATCAGAGGAATGGTCATCTATCTCTCGGTTATCCCACTTTTTCTTCAAGGAGAGCAGGAGCATCACCCGCTCCCTCACAGTGAAACTAGGGGTGTCAATGGGTTGGTTCGGTCTGGTTTTGGCTTGGGTTTTTCGGTTTCGGTGTGGCTTTTAGAGAAACCAAGACCAATCCAATAAGAACTTTTTGGTTTCGGTTCAGTTTTGGTTTCGGTTTCGGTGCGGTTTGGTTTCGTGTCGGTTTCGGTTTATGATAACAAGTTGGGTTCGGTTTGTGCCTATTTTCTTCTCTTTCTCTTTTCAACTACAAAAAATATTTCATTAGCCCCACACTTAAAAATGAGATCAATGGAACAAGCTTTGTTACAAATCAATTTTCCTATTTTCATAACCTCATACTCATTGATTTGTAACAATTTATCTTACAACCATAAATTTGCTCACTAATATTGAAATCAGTTCAATGATTCATAATCTTATACTCATTATTTTCTTATCGGTTTCATTCGGTTCGGTTTTCAATTTTTTATCGGTCGGTCCGGTGTGGTTCGGTTTTCAATCGGTCCCGTCATACCCCAGTCCAAAACCAATCCAATAAGGATCGGTTCGGTTTGGTCTCGGGTTTTTTCGGTTGGTCTTAAAGGTTCGGGCTAGGTTTTGACACCCTTAAGTGAAACCAAGAAGTCTACTAATATCCTCAAAAGACTTCATCCGGTCTAATGGAGTCAATACAATGGGTCTCCTAGTGAAGGGGAGGCCAGTAATCATGAAGGTATCCAGAGGAGTGATAGTTTCCTCCCCTACAAACACATGAGAATTATGGGTCGATGGCCACCAATGATCAACAAGAGCTTGAACCACTGGAGTATCAAGCTTTGGGGCGACTACCTAGGTCATGCGACCAAGCCCCATGCGATCCATCCTCTCCCTCATAGCGGTGTGGAGTTGCCAATACCACGTCCGAACATTGTCTAGCCGACAGTATTTCTTGTAACCATGTGAATAGAGATCCTATGGAATGAATGGCTGAAATAAAAAACTGAACCAAACACATGCTATGCAAGAAAAGAAGGCAAGAGTCACTTACATTTGTGAGGCCCTGACCCTAGATAGTGCAGAATTTATGGCGGGCTATGTCCATGATAGTGGCACCAGTGTACTATTCCACTTGCATGTCGCCCACTAACCCCAAGAAAGGACTCCCAAGTCGAGCTCTCTTTGCAGACATGATGAAGAGAGAAAGAAAAAAAAAACTGAGTAAAAAGAAGAAAGCAAAAAAAAAAGAGAAAAATGTGGGAGAAAGGACTGTAGACGTTGAATTTTGCCACCCCCCAGCGATAACAACAATTGGACGCAGAAGACTGGCAATGTCCCTGAAAACCAAACACTATATTAGAAAACACCTCCCCTCATCCCGTAAGGCGTGCATCGTGTGCATGATCTCCCAGATGGCCCCAGACAACCCACGAGGCAGCTTCACGGTTGCAGGCCCGCAAGGCAGTGCCCTAGACTGTGCGGCACCCAAAATCTGATTTTTTTTTCCATTTTTGCTCTACTGCAGCCCCATCATGTGGCCCTGCTCATTTTCTATAGCGCTGCTGAACCCAAAATTTGCCTATAAAATGGGGGTCACCTCCTCATTTGCATAATCCAAGTTTGTGGGAGAGGGGCCACCCCCAAAGCTCCAAATTTCTAGTTTTTCCTTGTTTTTCTTATTTTGACGTTCTTCCCCAATCCGATTTCAAGCCTTCGAGCCTCGTCTGCCGAAGTCTGGGCTATCCACGTCCAGCTTCCACGACTCTTTCTTACCCAAATATAGGAAACCCCCCGTAGCATAGCCACTTTGTCTAGCCTTTGAGCCCCTAGTTTCCAAAGTCTTGGAACACCGTTATTCTATCCGAGATCGTAAGATTTGACACTTGTAAGCCATTACTCTATCCGACAAATGGACAAAGTCAGTCTTTTACCTCCACCTGAGCTGGGAGATGACATCTGTTTTGCATAATTGCATTTACTTAAAGCATCCATGTACTCATTTCTTCCGTTAACTTTTAATTTTAGTACAATGTAGTCCTTCAAATATTCTCGTGTAGCGTACAGTAGTTAGTGTAACATAGTTTAATTTAAATAAATAGTTTGTGCATTATTTAGCCATACATTTGGGAATAGAACATTCATAAAGGGAGAATATTCCAAAACAAGCATCTAGTAGAAAGACTAGTTTATCCAGGCGAGGTGGGTGCCTAACACCTTCCCACTCTCGTTACCTGACTACTTATCCCGAATCTCTGACAAGACCAACCGAAGTCTTATAGTTCTTCTAGGGCTACACCAATGGGTCCTAGGCCCTAATCCTAGGTGGCAACTCCATTTCATGTTATTGCATGATCCCCATCCCCCGATAAATTGACACCATACTCTTGAGAAGATGCATTCCTTCTCCCTCTAACCGAGGAGCACACCATAAAACCCTGGCTCCACAGACGTGCCCACGAGTGCACCTCAGAAAAAAAGGAACGGATCCTCATAATGGCAACTCCGTTGGGGAATATATGTTCAAGCTAACAAATACTAGATGCTACCGTTGAATGCAAGAATTTTCTCCCTTCTGCATTGATTGATTGAAACATGTTTGGCTAATCCCTTCTATTATACTAACTGCATCTTGCATTGTATTTGAAGTGAAATAAAACGACGAGGGTACTCCCTATTGTGCCTCTACCCCCAGGGAGGTGGGGCACATCATACTAAGTACTTTGAGATTGGATGATCCTTGTTTCTTGCACCACTATCATGCACACACAACACTTCATGGGAACACACAGCCCCGTGCCTAGTCATTGAACCCCATGTACAGCCATGGGTAATTTGCGGTCGAAGCCACAGCCATTGATATTTATTGTACGGGTCTAGAATCACCGATGAGGGTATTCATTAGTGTGCCATGGGGTACTCCACTACTTAAAAAGGGCACTAGTTTGATTACTCTGAGATCACGTGATCTATTCCCCAGGTATATCAAAAGAACCACGTACCCGTAACTCGCTATCATGAGCGATAAGTATATCGGTCCTAACAAGAGTGACCTTGTTCTGTCCTATCAGCCTACCTATTGTATGCATCATGTAACAAATTAGACCATATACGACTAGGATACGTAAAGAACTAACCCCGTAGCTTCTCGAGGTCGAAAGTGGAATTCCCATCGGCATACTTTCTCTTAATGTAGAATACCGATCAGGAGAAGAATTCAATCCGTCCCTCGATTGTCCCTTGAATGTCCCTGGAATGTCCCTCGATGCATGTTGTATATCTATTTAGACTAGTGTATCAAAAAATTTAGCCTCGATTGTCCCTCGAAAAAGGATACACTGTCTGAAAAATGAGACAATGATAGAATTCTAATGAGAGGTATTTTGTATTAGGAAAAGGTAGGTTATTGAGAAGTCCTCAATTAGATCTCCTTGTGATAATTCAAATTTGATCTCCGAGAGCTATTAAACGATGAAGGATCTATGGCAAGCTTGCATCACACCACAAGATCACAAGGGTTATTCCTGAGCATTCTTTAACGAAGATGCAAACCTTAACATCGACTACCTGAGTAAAATAGAATCAAGAGAGTAAAAGCAAATTGTCACTTTATATATATATATATATATATATATATGTGTGTGTGTGTGTGTGTGTGTGTGTGTGTGTGTGTGTGTGTGTGTGTGTGTGTGTGTGTGTATTTGTTTGTAAACAAAAAATATAAAATATTAAAACAAGATAAAAAAAATATGAATCACTTGAGTCCTAAATTGGTCCCCTTTTACCTTTACAAGGCACAATTCTGCGAAAAAGAAAATCCTCATTACCCGCGTGGAACAGTCGTGGCGGTCGATTGAACCGGGCCATTCTCCACCAGTTTCCACCTTCTGAGCTTGTTAAAAATTTTGGTAACCTCCCTTGATTTCTATTCCCTTGACACAAAGTCCAACAAGGTCACCCCCTGTGATGAGCAATATGGATCCTCCAGAAGCCAATTCTTCAGAAGAAGCACTGAATCAGGAAATGGTTAGCATGCGGAGGGAAATGCAAAGATGAAACAGCTAGTTATGTAGTTGGCCCAGTCAATGCAAGGCCAATCTTGAGTAGATAATGCACCAACCCCCGGAGAGCTAAGGGTGACCAATGTCTAGGGCACACCCCATGATGATAATTGAAGAAGAGGATATAGCCATCAATGCTCATCAAGACCCACCAGAACTGGAAAGGGAGAAGCAGATGAGGGAGAAAGTTGATAAGCTCGAAGTGGCAATGAAAGGAAAGGCTGTTGAGAAACCAGAAGAAGACACGGTCTGCTTTACTGGAGAAAGAATACCCGAAGATTTCAAATGGAAGCTCGACAAGTTTGACGGGACAGGAGATCCCTGAGCTCACTTGAAAATTTTTATTACAGTAGCCAAATCGTGGAATCTCACAGAAAATCAAATGGGATAAGCATTCTTTAACTCGTTAGCAGGATCAACCCTGAGGTGGCTAACCTAATTGGACCAAACTCAGACTCAAACTTGGTCGGCAATTATGAAGGCATTCACCAAATAGTACTCTTACAACACTTAAGTGGACATCACTCGACGTGATTTGGAAACCCTGAGGCAAGGAGCCAACGAGGGATTTTCTGACTTCATCATGAAGTTCCATGAAAAGGCGTCCAAGATGTGGAACCGCCCGAATAAATCAGAACAGGTTAAAATCATATTGGAAAACCTACATGGAGAGTACCATGATCACCTCTACTGTCAGCACTTCAAGACCTTTGAAGCACTCATAACCATTGGGAAGCGCATTGAGGAGAAGCTCTTCAAAGGAAAACAAGCCCAGACTTCAACTAAAGAAGCTTTCGAATCTTATTCTAGCAAGAATAACAGAGGAGGAAGAGGGAAAGACCCCGAAATGAATGCAGTTACTACTGTATAGTACACCGAGAAGTAAATTTTACAAATAGTTGCTCCTCCTTTGGTAATGCAGGCTGAATAGTCAACCTCCCAGACAGTTCACCTTCGGCAGTATGACACCCACTCGCCTTTTCTTCAAACTCAAGAGGGAAGGGATGTTGGATGTTGTACCACCATGGCCTGTGAACACGGCCAATCCACCTCCAGGATATTAGTTAGTGGCACTATTATTACCACAATTAGAAGGGTCATCAGACACATAGATGCATACACCTCAAGCATACATTCCAAGACTTGATAGATGCGGGGAAAATTAAATTGAAGACAGGTCAACAGCCTAATGTGATCGTGTCGTTAAGAGATCAAAAATAAACTCTAATTAGAACTTCTAGAATAGTGATAAGTAGGGATCGAATCCATGGGGAAATGGAAGACTAAAATGCTAAGGATGAAATACAGTTGTTTCGGGTTTTGATTAAACTAAACAAAAAACAATAATTTAATTAACTATAAGGGATACTAAAAATCAATTTGAGAGATGAAAGAGAGAGAATGTCTTCAGGTTTCGAATCCACATTGATTCATTAGTTAATTTATGGCATACAGTTATGGTTCATTACAACTATAAGTCTAATGACACCATAGAATGATAAATTGCAATTCGACCTAGTTATAACCTATCTTGCCGATCACAATCGTCTTTCGCTTTTGGCTTAGCACGCTTAGTTCTATCAGTTATAGACTATCATCAGTTTCAATTACAATCACGGGAATACCATTGCTTGAATAGAAAAGATGAATCACAGAAACAAATTCCCTAAACTAGATTTAGCAATAAAATCCATTCAATGAAATAAAATTATAAGTCTTAGCATCAAGCAATCAAATGTATCATCCATAAATTTAATTAACAAAATTCAATGTTTCATCTAAACCGAAAGACAGAAGATACTTAGCCACTCATAGGGCAAACTGACAAGGGACAGCTATGGTGATCTTCCATGAACATGATACGCAGGTAGAGAGCTAGAGTGGCTTTAATGGTGAGGCTGGTCTTCTTGCAGAATGCTGTCCAGGAAAATCCTTAGAAGAAGAAGAAGAAAAGAGAAGAGGAGATGATGAGATGAAGGATGGAATGAGGGTGAGTGATACTGTGCTCGGTTGTGGATGTTGGAGAGGCCATTCTAGGAGGGAGGAGCCATTCTTAAAAAGAGATATTAGGGAAAAAAAACATAAAAAGAGTGCGAGAGATGAAGAGAAAAAAAATGAGAGAGATAGAGAGAGTCCGTGAGGGAGTCGTGAGAGATGAGAGGCATGAGAGAAAGTTGGGAGAGAGGAAAGTGAAAGTGACGTGAGAGAGATAGAATTAGGGAACGAGGGAGAGAGAATTTTTTTTTTTTTTTTAATCTAAAATCAACCTAAATTATAACTTGGTCAAAACCCTCTTTTTGAAAATATCTCTTTATTCTGGCCCCGGAGGGACCCAATCCGAGAATTAAAAGTGCTCCAATTATGTTCCAGACAATATGAGCCAAATATCAGATATCTTCTAAAAATTTTCCAATTTTCTGAAATTATGGATATGCCCTTGTGCTTGATTTTCCTTTGTTGCCCAATTTCGTGGTCATACTTCAAATTTGAGGTGAAACCTCTTCAATGCCCTTGGGTCTTTAGTGAAACTTCTTCCCATGTAGCCCTTGATCACATGTGAGTCGATCCATGGGTAGACCGGTGCCTAGATTGCATCAATCTTTCCATTTAGCATCTTTTATGTGCATGACCCTGTAACACCCTGCAATCACAATTACATAGCAAAATGGAATTAATTAAACCAAAGATATTAATTGGAACCAACAATTAAATAGAAATTCAATGCATAATTACAGCCCGATCACACTCTCCAACTTGTACTTTTGCTCGTCCTCGAGTGAAAGAAAACAAAAACTACTCTGCTTATCACTCCTTCGGCTTAATTTAAACACTCAGAAGCAAGTAATCATCATCAATGAATCAATAACAGGGACCCTTAAGCATGTCAATAAAATCCAATAGAAATCTAAACAAATAACAAGAAACTCTTCCAAGTTAGCCAACTCCTACTCATGCATTCAAAATCACTCATCTTAAGCTATGTCATAATGTCCAAGTGTTACACAAGCCCACTATTCATTATCATGCTTTATTTTTTTCTTTCTTTTCTTTTTTTCATTTTTTCATTTTTTTTTTTAACTTCTTCAATCCATGCAATGTCCTGACCCCTTAAGCTTTCTAGATGGATCATGTAGCAAGCTTTGGGTCAATTATTCTCAAGCCAGACGGCTTTAAGGAATTAGGCATAAAAACACCCCTCGGACTTACTCAACCCAAATAGGCTACAAGTCAAGATTGGATTAAAGAGTCAAACTTTTTTTTTCTTAACTTTCCAACCATTTTACGCGAAGCTCAATGTTTGTGACAAAGAGACTCGGTTACTGAGTAGGAAGCTTTTTTTTTTTTTTTATAGACATTCCAACTGTTTGACGCTAAACTCAATGTTTGTGACAAAGAGGCCCAATTACTAAGAGGAAGTCTTAAATGCATGATTTTGGAAATTTTTTGACCACAAATGCTTGGATAGTTACACATGAATCATCATAAACATTCACTAAAGATGAAAATCCATATCTCAAGCAAAGATTTAACCAATAATGGAAGAGAAATAATGTTCTAAGTTTAAATAACTGGTAAAAACATTAACAAACTCTAGAATCACGTACTATAACTCCTGATAACGACATTGAATGCTCTAGATTGGAACAAAATTTCAGCATGAATTCCCAATAAAGATCAGTGTTCGAAGTTGTGCCCTCCCCAACTTAAATGACATTGTCCCCAATGGCATGCAAAAGAATATGACTATAAAACAATGGAAAACAAATAAAAACAAAAGGAAAGAGGAATACAACATTGTGAAGTGGAGCACTACGACCATCAACCCGCACCTACCATGGTTATCTACTGTTTACTTGAAAAATTACGAAAAACAAAAACTGAAGTAAAATGGTGGGTTATCTCTCACAAGCGCTAAGTTTATTGTCTTCATCCAGACAAAGAGTGGGAGCTCAAGAAAATTCATAAATCGGTTCAATCAAGTCAACAGACTCAATGACCTGCTTATCTGTAATACCATCCACATAGGACTTCAGATGCTGCCCATTAACTGTAAAAGTGTGTCCTATTTGCGGATTTTGAATGGTAATAGCACCATGGGGTGACACTTGGGTGACAACAAAGGGACCATCCCACCGAGAACGAAGCTTACCAGGAAAGAGGCATAATTTGGAATTGAAAAGCCAAACTTTATGGTTAACCTCAAAACACTTACGAATAATATGTTTATCATGAAAAGCCTTTGTTCTAGCCTTATAAATATGTGCGCTCTCGTATACATCATTGCGCATCTCTTCCAACTCTAAGAGTTGAAGACAGCGGGTGGAACCAGCTTTGACCATATCAAAATTAAACTGTTTAATGGCCCATAAAGCATGGTGTTCCAATTTGATAGGTAAGTGACAAGCTTTCCCAAATACCAACTAATATGGCAACATGCCAATGGGAGTCTTATAAGCAGTACGGTAGGCCCACAATGCGTCATCGAGTCTCAACGACCAATCTTTCCTATCCGGCCTAATCGTTTTCTCAAGAATGTGCTTGATCTCCCTATTGGACATCTCTACTTGACCACTGGTCTATGGATGATAAGGCGTAGCAACCTTATGAGTAATAGAATACTTCCGCAGTAAAGCCCCAAAAATTCAGTGCTTAAAATGAGAGCCACCATCACTAATGATGGCACGTGGAAATCCAAAGCAACTGAAAATATGGCTCTGAATAAACTTAACCACCACCTTATGATCATTGGTTCGATTGGCCAATGCCTCAAGGCCGAAAGACAAAGGAAATTAAAAGATCCCATGAAATCTATACCCCACACATCAAAGATCTCAACAACTAGAATAGGATTAAGGGGCATCATATCTCTACGAGCATATTTGTAATACCCATGCCCAAAATATAAGGGTAATTTGGAATTTTCACTTTGTGTGTAGAATCTGTACCAATGGACCAATAAAGGATAAAATTTTGGTTGTTAGCATGCACACTAGAGGTAAAACCTTGCTAGTATTTTATTAGCATTAGTGCAGGGTATGCTTATTTATTTATTTATTTTTCCTTCTTTGTGCATAGTTATATGTTGCTAGTGGTTAGGACCCTATATGGACTTAAAGAGGTCTAAGGATCAATTCTTGAAGGAAGCAATTGAATGGAATTTTATTTGTTTTGCTTTGGATAGCTTGGTGGACACAATATTGATTTTTGACTTGGGGACTATAAATCGATATTGAAAGGGAAAGAGAGATTATCTTTGTCAAGGTGGTTGGTGGACATAATATTGATTTTTGACTTGGGGACTATAAATCGATATGGAAAGGGAAAGAGAAATTATCTTTGTCAAAGTGTACTTGAGAAGTTGAGATAGATTAATGGAAGGGAGAGAATTAAGAAACTTAAAGTTTAATGAATTAATAAACTATAAAATAAATTAAGAGATTAAAACTTAAAATTTAATTAAAAGGGAGTTGAAACTTATTTCAAAAAATAAAGAAGAAGAAGTAAAGAAGAAATAAAGAAGGATTGAAGAAAAAGAAATAAAGAACAAATAAAGAAGAAATGAAGAAGAAGAAATAAGGAGAAAAAGAGAGAAGGAGAGAAAGTTTTACGTAAGTGCAAGAGAGAAGGCTTCATTAGACTTATCCTTTTTCAAAAGGTATACATTTTAATGTTCTCATACTCTATTTCATGATTATTTGAATAAAGGAGATTGATTCTTGAGGTTGTAATGTTACAGTGTACAGTTTTGGATAGATTCTGTCTACTGTTAGAAAAATAATTGTATTTCTTAATTGGTGAGGATTTTGGACCCCAATTTTTTTGAGATTATGGATGACATGTAGATGGAATATTTTTTCAAATTTGAGGCCCATCCAATTTAGTTTGGTATCCCATTTAATGAGAACTTGGGACTAGTCTGCTGTCTTGGCAGAATTTGAACCTGAACTTGGAAATAATGAAAGCCCAAGTAATACTTGGAATTTAGACTTGAAATTTAGTGTGAATCATTTTTGTTTAGTCTAGTTTAATAAAAAAAAAATTGGATTAAATCAGGTTTGGGATATGGTATTTATGTATCTTTTAAATATGTTGCGCAGATTCTGGCTAAATCTGTGCACTAAGATTGAAACAGATGATTTAAATATGATATATGAGAATTTAGAGATGATTTTTGGTGGAGATCTTGGTATTAGGGTAAGTTGGTATCTTGTAAATTTTGAGAGTCTCTAGATATGTACAAGTGGGGGAAATATTACAATTTGAGGGCTATCCGTGTTTACAAGCTGGGTACAGCTTTGTAAGGGTACATAAACCTATTGATTTTGCTATTTATGATCTATGTAGGGGATATTGGATCATTATTTTTGTGATTTGAAGTGCAGTGAGAATTGAATTAAAATTGCAACGGTGAGTGAGACCCCGCAGAACCTATGTATTATTTTCATATACAAATCTCTTTTATTTGATTGGTCGTTTTATGAAATTTTATGATTTGAAACAATACGACTATTTGTGCATAATTGTATTGAAGTCTATTTTGAAGTATTATGCATGTTTTGAAATATAATTTGATTTTTATAGAAAGAATGCATAATTTTTATTTTATTAAAAGCATGATGAGACTTGTCATTTTATAAGATATTATTTGAATGTAATATTGTTGGACTGCAACCCTTCCAACAGGGGGTTATGTGTTGGGGTGGATTGTTGAGCACAGGAGTGAGGCAAGAGCGTGACATTTAAGGACATGGTTCGGTTCTGTAAGCCAAGAGCTCGAAGCTCACAATTCCATTATGTTTAGGTATGTGGACCGAGGGTGAGGCAAGAGCGTGACATTTAAGGAAAGTGGTTTCTCCTCCATAGGAGCTCGTTACCGGTTCTGTGAGCCAAGGGCCTGAGTCCCATCCCATTGATTATATTAGTGATATGTTGATTTTTAGCAGTGCCATTTGATGAAACTACTGAGGCTATTAGTTGGAATTGGTGTTATGAACATTTGAACTCATGACATGTTTTACTGGAATTTGTGATATTTTCAGATTTATATAACATATGTTTTGAGATTCTATTATATTTCTGGATATGCATTTCTTTACTGATATCTATGTTCTGTTTCCCCTTACTCATTAAGCTTTTTCTAAGCTTACCCCTTTATTTAACCACACAGAGAACGAGAGTCAGGAGCCATGCTCATGTGATGAGTGCACTGGAGTTATTGGAGGAGATGATACTCAGATTGGGGATGATTAGAAAATTTATGGAACCATTTATCTTTTTTTTTATTTGAAACGATTGTAATGATTTTGGATTTGGATTTGACCCTGATACATGGTATATTTTAATATTTGGATGGATGGATGTAATAGGGATTTATTCTTACTTTTAGTTGTGGTGCCACCAACACCTTAGTTTTAAATATTCGAATTCATATTAATCGAATGCTGAATTTAACTGTTTAAGTCTTCCGCTGTGTTATATGATGATATTATTGAGGATTTATTTGGAGATTATGACTAATGGTTCAATTTTGGTTCATCTATCTAAAACCGTTTCGATCTTGTGGATTTGTGTGACGACCCTTACCCCTAGGCCGGTTTAGGGGCATTATAATATTTCTAACTTTCTGATATTGGACATAATTGCAGCAAAACTCATGGGCATCTCTAAAAATAGTAGGCCAAAAGAAACCACTCTGTAAAACCTTGGCAATAATTTTCTTGCCACTAAAATGCCCTCCACATGCAAGAGTGTGACAAAAGGCAAGGATACTATAAAACTCACGCTCAGGGACACAACGACGAATGACTTGGTCAGGACAATACTTGAACGATTCTGGGTCCTCCCAATAATAGAACTTCAGCTGTGAGAAGAATCTATCATTCTCTTGCTTACTCCAACCATCAGGAAGCTTCCAAATAGCTAGGTAGTTCACAATATGTGCAAACTAAGGAGGAGTATGAGAAACCGCAAACAATTGCTCATCAAGGAAGGATTCTCTAACTAACTCAGTGGTGGAGGGAGGCTCAACTAAGATCCTAGACAGATGATCTGCTACCAAATTTTCAGAACCTTTCTTGTCCTGAATTTCTAAATTAAACTCTTGCAGCAAAAGAATCCATCTAATCAATCTAGGTTTGGTGTCTTTCTTGACAAGTAAATGCCTAAGAGCAACATGATCAGAATACCCCACAACCTTGGATCCTAAGAGATAAGACCAGAATTTATCAAGAGCAAACACTACAGTTAACAACTCTTTCTCAGTCGTGGTATAATTCAATTGAGCTTCTAACAAGGTCTTACTAGCATAATATATGACAGTGGATTTCTTGTCGACTCTTTATCCTAACACAGCTCCAACTGCATTGTTAGATGCATCACACATAATATCAAATGGCAGCGACCAATTCGGGGGTTGGATTATGGGTGCTATAGACAATAAAGCTTTAAGGGTATTGAAAGCTTAGAGGCAGGCACCATCAAAGGCAAAATGTGCATCCTTGGCAAACAGATTGCATAAGGGTCTGGATATATGGTTGAAGTGTTTAATGAACTGCCTATAAAAGCCAGCATGGCCTAGAAAGGAACGGACTTGCCAACAGAAGTGGGGGGCTGGGAGATTGGCAGTCACATCAACTTTAGCCCTATCAACCTCTATCCCATGCTGAGACACAATGTGACCAAGCACAGTCCCTTGCTGAACCATGAAATGGCTCTTCTCCCAACTCAAAATCAGATTTGTCTCCATGCAACGTTTCAAGACATTAGTCAATTTAGGAGACAGTCATCAAAGGACGCCCCAAATACAGAGAAATCATTCATAAAGACTTCGAGAAACTCCCCCACCATGTCAGAAAAGATAGATAAGAGGTCAGCCCTCACTGTCATACCCCTCAAGGTTGCAAGCAGTATAGGATTGGATTTGACCCAGATGAAGCCCTCTACTCAGACAATCTGAGCATATGATAACACAAGAAGGAAGGTACTGGGCATTCTGACCACAGAAATCCAAGTCGGACCTGCTCTATTCATTGTGGAATGTAAAGTGATTAACATCAAAGCACCATTCAATATGCTGTTGGGATGGCTTTGGCTGCATTTAGTAGGAGTACTAGCCTCAAGCCTGCATCAGAAAATGAAATTCATTTATGAAGGAAAGATGATCACTATCTTTGGTAATCCAGAGATTGTCCACACCGTGGCAAGCATCAAAGGAGGCACAGAAGCCCCGAAAGATACCCAGTTAGGAGGGTTTGAGATTGGGGCAATCACTGTAATGGCCTCAAAAATGAAAGAGATAATTCCATCCAGTTACCTACCTGCGTGGAGCAGAACAATTCTGAAGATGATGAACAACATGGAATATTTTCCAGGACTTGGATTAGGAAGAAACCAACAAGGGATACCACAATTCCCTGACTTTCCTAACTACAATAACTATCGCAGGCTAGGCTACAAAGCACCAAAGAAAAGAAGTTATCCTAAACACATGAGCCAAGAATGCTAGAAGGCCAAGAAACCATCTCCATACTTCAAGACTTTGAATGGATATTTTGTCAAAGAAGGCAATAGTTTCCCTACTGCGGAAATATTGAGCCATGGTTCGATCATGACAGTGGAAGTCTCCAGCCAGGTTTTGAAATCTTCTTTCAAGAAGACATCAATTAGATCGACTTCAAAGTAGAATAGATGAAGTTGAAAGCTCCTGAAGAAGAACTGAACATCAAAGGACTATTTGGAATAGCCATGATCTCTATGGGAGAGAAAGAAGAGCCAAAACCTTATCTATTAATTGACCCAGTCCAAGAGCCAACTGTGAACTGGATTAGTGTCTCTGAAAGGTTTAGTAAGATAGAGTCTCAGGGAGTGATCAACTCTGAGTTTGTCTGGTCTGTCAATGAGTCTATTGTAATCAAGGAGGGTAGTACCTTCCAGTCTATCGAGTCTGCTTGTATTCCTACTCTTATCATGAATGAAATCAACCATTCCGAGTATGTCTCCTCTCCATCTAATTCCTCTTTTGATTCTTCTTCTGATGATGAGGATATCCTTGAATTTCATCATTTAATAAAGCAATTAAAACATAGAAAAGCCCAACATGTCCGAGAGGACGTTTGCCCCATAAATTTGGGAACTGAACAATGCCCACGAATGGTTAAAATTTGAGCCTCGCTCATCAAAGAGGAAGTTGGTCAAATGGCAGCCCTATTAAAGGAATTTCAAGAAGTATTCGCTTAGTCGTACGAAGATATGCCTGGCATCGAACCAGAAATAGTGCAACACCAACTACCTACTTATCCAGATGCACGGCTAGTCAAGCAAAAGCTCAAAAGGATGTGACCGGAATGGAGTGAGAAGATCAGGGAAGAAGTCATAAAGCAGTGGAATGTAAGATTCCTACAAGTGACACAGTACCCTCAGTGGTTATCTAATATCATCCCCGTACCTAAGAAAGACGAGAAGGTGAGAATGTGCGTGGATTTCGGAGACCTCAACAAATTCAGTCCCAAAGACGACTTTCCTTTGCCGCATATTGACATATTGGTCGACAAGATGGAAAAACATGTTGTGTTATCATTCATGGACGGATTCTTCGGATACAATCAAATTAGTATCTGTCTAAAGGACAGAAAAAAGACAGTGTTTACCACTCCATGGGGAACTTACAATTACAAGGTAATGCCCTTTGGTTTGAAGAATGCTGGGGCAACATATCAAAGGAGCCAACGGCCATTCTCCATGACATAATACACAAAGAAGTGGAGGTGTATGTGGATGACATGATTGTCAAGTCGATCACTCGACAAGGGCATTTTACAGCATTTAGAAAGTTCTTCAAAAGAATTAAAGAGTACAAACTAAGGTTGAACACTCAGAAGTACGTGTTTGGAGCAACAAAAGGGAAACTCTTTGGATTTCTCGTCAGCGAGAGAAGGATAGAAGTGAATCCCAAAAAGATAAAGGTCATAATAGAAATGCCAACACCAAAGACAAAAAAAGAAATCCGAGGTTTTTTAGGTCGAATTCAGTGCATCAGTCAGCTTCAAGCTCCTAAAGAAAGAAGAACCAAAACAATGGAATGATAAGTGTCAAGAGGCATTCGTGAGGATAAAAGAATACCTGATGAATCCACCCATCTTTGTTCTGCCAGTATTGGGCGAACCACTGCTATTGTACTTATCTATCAATGAAATATCAATGGGATCCATGATGGTGCAACAAGATCAGAAGAGGTTGCGAAAGCACGCCACGCAGTTTGTACTTCAAGACGACCTGCTATATAAGAGGTCCTACGAAGGTATACAACTACTATGCATAGACGAGGAACAGGCCCAAGTCATCATGGAAGAAATCCATAAGGGAATCTATGGGCCACACATGAATGCCAGGATGCTTGCCAAGAAAATTCTCAGAATGGGATATTATTGGACAACCATGGAAGTTGACTGCGCGTCATTCATCCGAAAATGTCACAAATGTCCGATATTTGTCAATATCATTCACATTCTTCCAACGGAGCTCCATTTGTTAAACGCACCTTGGCCATTTTCAACATGGGGCATTGATATAATTGGGAAAGTTTTGTCAAAGGCATCTAATGGACATGAATTCATCCTTGTGGCCATGGACTATTTCACCAAGTGGATGGAGGTGCAATCCTATGCTGTCTTGACAGCTACAAAGGTAGCAAAGTTCGTCAAAGAGAACCTTATATGCAGATATTGAGTGCCACATGCCCTCATATCCGATCAAGGGGCACATTTCTAGGGAAAGGTAGACATGTTCTGCACCAAGTTTGGTATCCAGAGGCATCGGTCTATGACTTATAGACCACAAACCAATGGGGCGGTGGAAGTAGCCAACAAGAATGTCAAAGTTATATTTTAAAAAATGGCTGATACCTATAAGGATTGGTCAGAAAAACTCTCGTATGCGTTTTGGGCCTATCAAACCTCAATTCGAACCTCTACTGGGGCAATCCCTTTTTTCTTGGTCTACGGGATGGAGGTAGTAATACCCTTAGAAATCTAAGTGTCGTCTCTCAAAGTATTGATGGAAAGCAAATTTCCTAAAGGAGAATGGATGCAAGCAAGACATGATGAGCTTTACCTCCTTGATCAAAAGAGGATGAAAGCTATGGATCACCTCAAGAAATACCAACTCAGGATGGCAAGGGTATTTAATAAAGGAGTTCACCCACGCAACATCAAAGAAGGAGATTTGGTACTTCGAGAACAAAGAGCCCTAGTTCATGACCCAAGGGGCAAGTTCAAACCTAATTGGAGCAGAACTTACTATGTGAAGGAATCTTGGCTTGGCAAGTAGTTCGTCTCACTGACTTGGATGGAGAGGATCTAAAGGGCCTTGTCAACATGGACCAACTTTAAAGATATTTCATGTAGCCATTTGGTCTACATGAACTACGTTTGACCTAATTCCTTCCCAAAGGATACGTAGGCAACTTGGCATGCTCAAGTGCAGTCATAATAACCAGTTCCCACTAAGGACATCCCTCTAATTCTACCATCCGGCATTTCTATCATTCAAAAACCCCTTCAGCCAGTTCTACCACTCGGCACTTCTTTCTGTTACAAAAAAATAAAAATCGACCATTTGGCATTCTCCCATGTGTTTCTGATAGTAGTTGACTAATCCTTGAGTCCAAAAAAAGAGAAAAAAAATAAAAAAAATGACATGTTCCAATTTATTAAGGAAGCTTTTTGATTGAGTGCAGGTAACATGAGTCATCCACAGAAGGCGACCTCCCTCAATGAGATCTTGCGAAAGTGGATCCTTAACATGAATTCTGACAATCCAAGTCTTCTAGAATACGTTCAATTCCTAGTCCTAGGAAGGATCATGTGCATGGAGATTCATCACGATATGCTCTGACAAGGGCATCAATGTTGGGATCCAAAACTGCATGTTTTCAGATTTAGAGAAGTAAGGACAACATCCACAATTGAAGAATTTCGAGCTTGCATACTCTCACCACCACTAGGGAGACTCTCTTAAACAGCAACTACGAAGAAGTTTTACAAGATTTCTTTGGATGGACCAAGAGGGAAGTCAATGAAATCATGAATTATGGAAAGGTGGATATTTTGAAGGGAGCAAGGATTTTCTCCAAGCAAAAAAGAGCCAGAGGAACCCAACAAAAGAATAGAAGGAGAGCATATCTCTTTTGCTTGATTGGAAAATACTTGTTACGAACTCCAAAAAGGGGTGTTCCCCCTGTGGTTGCAGACCTTGTTCGGCAGCTCCTAGATGGGTGCGACATCATCCCCACCATACTGGCGGAGATTTTCAAGGGTTTGGATGAACTGAGTGCTTCCCGAAGATATAGAACGGATTATTGCATAGGATCACCCATGATCTTGCAGATATGGTTGATGGAAAGACTACGGTTGGTCAAACCTATAGCCGATGCCAGATTTCAGCCAAAATATTTCCAAATTCGAAGAGAGATGGAGCAATTCAATGAAATCAAAGACTGGAAGAAGTATTTGGAAGAAAGAACAGACGAGCAGGTTTAATGGAACTGCCATTGGTGGGACATGAAAACCCCAGTTCTCAAGACTCCAGGCTACAATGTTGTAAGGTTAACGGGCTTCACTCACACTACTTTCTACTTTCCTCATCTAGTGCCAACGTAGTACCAGTCTCTACTCAAGATGATAGAGGTGAAAATTCAGCCACCAGAAGAATTGACATTGAAGATTGTGAATCTACTGGATAAACTATGGTGGAAATATGTAATTACAATGTGACATTGTTGGTCTATGTGCCAATTCCCCACCCTTTTTTATTTTCCTTACCCCTCTACATTTCCATGCATGTAATGATTACGAATTAAATAAAAATATCTGGAATTGTGCATTACAAAGGAAAAAAGCAAGTGTCTCAAATAGATCAACATATTATTCCCATTCCATAAAGCATAATAAATAAATAAAAGGGCATCGTCCAATCATTCCACTAATATTCCCACATTTAAAAAACATAAAATACAAGGAAAATGTATGTAATATGTAAGAAGGGAGACGAGACTAGTTCTCAACACTAGAGGATAAGGTCTCAGCATCCGATACCACCTCATCATCATCATCATCATCAGCATAACCCTTATCATCACCGCTCTCATCATCGTGCAGCACGAATGGGGCAGGGGTGACTCCCGCGAATGCCAACTGCCTCCTGAGATGTCTGTCCTCCTCAGCTTGATTACGGCTATAGTTCTCATAGTAATCCCGAGAATGCCTCATATCACCAAGCTGGCCACTCTGGTTGGTTTCATTTTGAGAAGGTAAGGTCTCAAGAATAAAAAAATAGAATAGAAAAGAAAAGAGAGAAAGGACTCGCCAGTTGTTGGACATAACATGTCTGCTCGAAAAGCACTGCATCCATGCTCACCTGCATCCGGCGCATATCAGCATACCGCTCGGCGTTAATCTGCTATGACAAAAAAAAGTAGAGTCAGCATCAAGGGTGAAGAATCCAATGAACAAAAAAAAGAAGAAGAAGGTGACTTACCCCATCAAAGGGAAGAGCAAGTCCCAGGTCATGATTAGAGACTTTACAAGCAGGAAAAATAGTTTGAAGACTGGTGTCGGGGAGAGAGAAGGTGGTCCATCCTCTGTACCCTGGGATAAGTTTGCTCATCCCAACGATGCAAAGACCGGCGCTAGAACTCCAAGAGGGGCCGGAATCCGCACTGCAGCTATATGAGGGAAGTATCCCATATGCACCAAGAATCAGAGGACAACCTGGATACTGCGAAAAGAAGAAAACAAGTTTGTTAGAACAAAGAAAAAAGAACATAAAGTAAGGGTAAAATTTAGAAGAATACCATAGGGGAATACCATAGGGCCCTCTCAAGTCAGGCAAACGTTGACTGTCTTTCGGAAGAGAAATTCTTGATAATTCTGGTCAGCAAAAGTCAATCCTAGGGCAGGGATTTCGACCCTCAAATCTCCAATGTTGAGAGATAGAAGAACAGAATGCATATGGGAAGGAGGAGGATGAGGTACCAGCTGGGCGGAATGCCACTGAAGAATGACCCTCTCTCCTAGATAAAGTTCGGCCCCAGCCGGCCCTATAAAAACTCTATCTGTCTTCTGGGTGAGTGCAAGGGCACAGTGGTAATCTTCTTGGTTGCCCTCATCATCGATCTCCTCAACATCATAGGGATGCCAATAGACCTGGCAAATATGATCAAAAGAGTTAGTCATCATATCAAAGCAATAACATAAGGAAAGTCTTTGATGTTACCCGGTTGACTGTCAAATCATTGAGCTAGAGGCGCACTTGTAGCTCGTTAATGATGGTGCACCTCAATACCCCTCCAGCGTGTTGCTCTAGGGATGCAGGGGACGGTCTCATCATGAGAAGGGGGAACATGAATCCCCAGAACTTCTTAGCACCACACTTGTTAATAAAGGATGACATAAGGAAATGGCAGAAAAAAAATAAAAAAATGAAAAAGATAGGGAACTGAAATGTACCTAAAGGACGTAGGCGCAGCCAGTGAGACTGGGTGCCCCCCTATCCATCATCCCCAAGAAGTGGGCATAAGCAGATCCACCCTAGTCGAAGGTCTTGGCATCATCAAAGTCTATAAAGAAATGAGCAAAGGAAGTGTCCACACGACCGCATCCATCACAGAAAAGGACATTGTAGATCAAGAACAGAAGAAAGCTCCTAGCAGCCTGATCTAGTAGCTCATCAAAAGAATTATCATCTATCACCTGCTCGTTCCATTTCTTCTTCAAGGAGGGTACAAGCATGATGCACTCAGTCACCTCAAAGCCAAGAAGATCACTAATCTCCCATAAAATCCTCATCCAGTCGGATGGAGTGAACACAACGGGCCTCCTAGTAAAGGGAAGGCCAGTAATCATAAAGAAATCAAGAAGAGTAATGGTTACCTCCCCTGCAGGCACATGGAATGTATGGGTTGATGGCCACTAGTGATCAGCTAAGGCCCGAACGACCAAAGTATCAAGCTTTGGGGCAACTACTTGAGCTGCTCGACCAAGCCCAATGCGATCTACCCTCTCCCTCATAGCGGGATGAAGCTGCCAATACCACAACTGAACATCATCTGTACGATAGTACTTATAATGAGGGGTATAGAGATCCTACCAAATGAATAGCCAAAATGAAAAACTGAATCAAGCATAAGCTATGAAAGAGAAAGAAGGCAAGAGTCACTTACATCTGTGAGACCTTGACTCCAGATAATGCAGCACTTGTGACAGGCAGTATCCATCACCGTGGAACCGGTGTACCACTCCTAGCGCATGTCTCCCACTGTCCCTAAAGAAGGGCTCCCAGATCGAGCTTTCTTTGCGGACATGATGAAGAAAGAAAGTAAGAGAAACACAAGGAGAAGGAAATGTAAGAGAAAAAAAAGGAAAAAAAAGGAGGAGTGAGGGCAGAGCTCCAAAGAGGGAAACCCAAAAAAGAGAGGAGGGGAAGTGAGAATGATAGAGACTCCCCACCTCCCTTTATAGCCAAAGGCCAAGGGGTGCGCTAGGCGGATCTGCGTGGCAGTGCCGTGTCTTGGGCATGGCCCCGCGCAGCGATGCCACGTGCCCACAGCCCTACATGGTGGTGCCACGCATGGCGGGCGGTGCTGCATAGGTCTATGTGAAAAAAATAAAAAATAAAAAAAAATTTCGGGGCCTCTATGCCCTGTTCCCTTGGGCCTTGTTGCCATACCTTGAATTTTTTTCTTTTTCAAAGATTTTGGAACGGGAAACATCCTGCATTTCAAAATTTTTGGTCGCAATGCCATCTCATCGTTACAATTTCAAAAAATTTGGGTCACGATGCCATCTCATCATTAAACTTTAAAAATTCGGTCACAATGCCGTCTTATTGCTACAATGTCAAAATTTTCAGTCGCGATGCCATCCCATCGTTACAATTTCAAAATTTTTGGTCACAATACCATCTCATCGTTACAATTTCAAAAATTCGATCGCGATGCTGTCTCATCGTTACAACTTGAAAATTTGGTCGTAATGCCATGTCATGGTTACAATTTCAAAATTTTTGGTCGCGATGCAATCTCATCGTTACAACTTCAAAATTCGATCGTGATGCTATCTCAATGTTACAATTTCAAAATTTTCATTCATGATGCCGTCTTATCGTTACACTTTCAAAAAGTTTGGTTGCGATGCCGTCTCATCATTATAGTTTCAAAAAGTTTGGTTGCGATGCCGTCTCATCATTATAGTTTCAAAAGTTCGATTGCGATGCCGTCTCATCGTACACTATCATTACTCGGTCGTGATGCCGTCTCATCGTTACAATTTCAAAAATTCGATCATGATGCCGCCTCATCATTACACTTTCAAAAACTAGGTCGTGATGCCATCTCATCGTTACACTTTCAAAAATTTTGGTCGCAATGCCGTCTCAATGTTATAATTTAAAAAATTCGGTCTCAATGCCATCTCATCGTTATAATTTTAAAATTTTTAGTCGCGATGCCGTCTCATCATTATAACTTCAAAATTCGGTCGCGATGCCATCTCATCATTACAAATTCAAAATTTTTGGTCACAATGCCGTCTCATTGTTACATCATCAAGATTCTGTCACAATGCCGTCTCATCGTTACTATTTCAAAATTTTATCGCGATGCTATCTCATCATTACACTTTCAAAATTTAGTCGTGATGCCATCTCATCATTACACTTTCAAATGGTTGTGATGCCATTTCATTGTTATAGTTTCAAAAATTCGATCGTGATGCCGCCTCATCATACACTAGCATCACTTGGTTGCGATACTTTCTCATCGTTACACTTTCAAAAATTCGATAGCGATGCTGTCTCATCATTACACTTTCAAAAACTTGGTCGTGATGCTGTCTCACCGTTACAATTTTAAAAATTCGGTCGCGATGCCATCTCATCGTTACAATTTCAGATTTTTCGGTTGTGATGCCATCTCATCGTTACAACTTCAAAATTCAGTCATGATGCCAACTCATCGTTACAATTTCAAATTTCTATCACGATGCCGTCTCATCGTTACAACTTCAAAATTCGGTCTCGATGCCATCTCATCGTTACTATTTCAAAATTCGGCTGCGATGCCATCTCGTCGTTACACTTTCAAAATTTGGTCACGATACCATCTCATTGTTACACTTTCAAAAAGTTCTGTCGCGATGCTGTCTCATTGTTATAGTTTCAAAAATTCGATCGCGATGCCATCTCATCGTACACTATCATCACTCAGTCAAGATGTCATCTCATCGTTACACTTTCAAAAACTTGGTCGCAATGCCATCTCATCGTTACACTTTCAAAATTTTTGGTCGTGGTGCGTCTCATCGTTACGCTTAAAAAAAATTCGGTCACGATGTCGTCTCATCGTTACTATTTTGGTCACGATACCGTCTCATCGTAAACTATCATCACTCGGTCACAATGCTATCACATCATCAAAAGTACAACAATGCCCCAAAGATCAGGTTCCCGCCAAGCAATGTTTGAATGCCAGGAGCATATCCGGCCGTGTAATGCCCAAAGATCAGGTTCATGCCAAGCAATATTCGAATGTAAGGAGGACATTCGGCCTAGCAGTGCCCCAAAGAGTAGGTTCCCTCCAAGTAATGTTCGAACGCCAAATGGAAATTCGACCGAGCAATGCCCCAAAGATCAGGTTCCCGCCAAGTAATGTTTGAATGCCAGGAGGAAATCCAGCAGAGCAAAGTTCAAAGATCAGAATCCCTACAGGCAGATGTTCGAATGCCAGGGAAAAACCCAGCCGAGCAATGTTGCCCCATCAGGTAACCACGCACTCAGGAATGCCATCTAAAATCTCAAAAAGGATTTAGTAAATGATTTGCCAAAGTGTTGTTTTAAAAAGAAAATCCGTCGCCCATGGGCAAAGTGACGGTAGTTTTCGCTCATCAAATGGTTTTATCGAAACGAGGTTTTATCATTCAACTCCATCATCTATGAGCAAAGTTGTGGTGATGCATACTCCTGGTGACAAAATCAAGCGATCTTTTGTCTTTACCCTTCAGCTGTTGGCAGAGACCTCGGCCAAAGAGGGGCAAATTGTAGATGTTGAATTTTGTCACCCCCCAACGACGATAATCGGACACAGAAGACTGGCAATGTCCCTGAAAACCAAACACTGTATCAGAAAACACCTCCACTCCTCCCGAAAGGTCTGCATCATGCGCATAACCCCCACCTCCCCAGACAGCCCCAAACAGCCCACAAGGCAGCATCACGGTTGCAGCCCCGCAAGGCAATGCCCTAGACTGCACGGCCCCACCACGCAGCATGGTTTTATCGCTCAACTCCGCCACCAATGAGAAAAGTGGCAGTGATGCATGCTCCTAGTGACAAAATCAAGCGATTTTTTATCTTCCCCCTTTGGCTAGTGGCACAAGCCTTGGCTAAAGAGGGGTAAACTGTACACGCTGAATTTTGTTACCCACTAGCGATGACGACAATCAGACACAAATGACTGTCAATGTCCCTGAAAACCAACCTCTCAACACAGCATAACCCAAAAGCATCCCCGTTCACCCTGTAAGCCGTATGTAATATGCACAGCAGCCCCGCAAACAAGGCACAACCCCATCAGGCAGCACAAAATTCCATGCGGCCCTGTAAGGTAGCCCTACGCACCCTACGTGGCCCTACAAGGTGGTGCCGCTGCCACGGCCAAGGAAGGCAGCCCTGCAAGGCAGCACCGTACATTGCACGACCCAGCAAAGCAGCACCGCACGAAGCCTCATGGCCCCACCAGGCAGCCCTATCGCACCACACCGCGGCCTGTGCGGCTCTGCCATGCGACACTGCATGCACCTATGCGGCCCTGCCAAGCGCCCCGCAGGCGCCCAGATTCCCTTTTTCCCTTTTTTCCCCTATTTTATAGGCCCGCCATGCGGCCCTGCACAATCACCGTGGCATCGTGGGGACCAATTTTGCCTATAAATAGCCCCCCTCACCTCCTCATTTGCAACATTCCAAGTTTGTGGGAGAGGGGGCACCCCCATAGCTCCAGTTTTCCAGTTTTTCCTAGTTTCCTTGTTCGGAGGCCCTTCCCCAAACTGATTTCAAGCCTTCCAGCCTTGCTTCCTTGTCTGAGGCCCGGGTTATCCGAACCTAGGTTCTTCTACCACTTTTCGTCCAAGTCTCGGGAATCTCACATGGCCTAGCCACTCTGCCCAATATTCAAACATCCGGTTTTTGAAACCTTGCAATGCCGTTATTCTACCCGATATCCTGATCCAACATTAGTAAGCCATTACTCCGTCCGACAAGGGACAAAGCCAATCTTTTGCCTCCACCTGAGTTGGGGGACGTTGTCCATCTTGAATAATTGCATTTGTTTAAAGCGTACACGTATACATTTCTTTTGTTAACTTTTAATTCCAACACATTGTAGTCCTTTAAGTATTCCTACGTAGTGTACAGTAGTTAGTATAATATAGATTAATTTAGCCAAGTATGTAGGTATAGGACATTCATAAAGAGAGAATATTCAAAAACAAGTATCTAGTAGAAAGACTGATATACCCGAGCAAGGTGGGTGTCTAACATCTTCCCACTCTCGTAACCTAACCGCTTACCCTGAATCTCTGACCAAACCAACCGAAGTCTCATAGCCCTTCCAGGGCTACACCAATGGGTCCTAGGTCCTAACCGTAGGTGGCGGCTCCATTTTAAATTATTGTATGACCCCCATCCCCTGATAAATCTTGATAATCATTGACCTTTGAGAAGACACATTCCTTCTCTCTCCGGCAGAGGACCTAAAACCAAGATCAGGATCCAACATCAGTAAGCTGTTACTTTGTCCGACAAGGGACAAAGCCAGTCTTTTGCCTCCACCTGAGCTGTGAGAGCATGGCTGGAAACGGATCCTCACAAGATTGACTTTGATGGTTAAATGCCATTGAAGAGGATCTAAATTCGGTTAAAGAAGAGACTCATGCACACCCCCGATTGGGGTAGATTTAGTATGACCATGATAAGGTTTTGGAAGGATAGAGTTTTAGAAAACATTAATGAAACTTACCCTGCCCTATCTCAAGTCTCAACACCTGGGCCTCTCATTTACCCTGTAAAATTGACTAGTCCTTCCATGGGGCAGAGTGGGTAAGGGTGTTAATCAGTTCGACTTTAGTTGTTTGATTCGGTTTAAGATACAAAATGTAGAAACAAATATTAAATTGATACGAGAATAAAAACACATTTTCAAATTAAAAAAGAAACTGATTCAGCTTAGTTCGATTTTGATTTTTATTTGGTTTCAAATTTGGTTTCATATTCGATTTAGGTCCCATCAGCCATAAAGATATCACCAATAAATAAAATAGATTGAGCCGCCAACTACAAATACAGATTTACTTGAATAAAAAAAATGGCATATCCAATGCATGAGGCTACCTCCACTACAAAGTCTAGGGAAGGTCATAATATACACAACATTGCACCCCCTGCTTTGTGGAGAGAGTTTCCCGACTCAAAATAGTCACAATCCACAAAAAAATAAAAGGTTATAGCATTTCGTTTTGGGAAGAATCCAAGATATTATAGTTCAAATTTAATAATGTCTATTTTCATTTGGATTCATAAGGATGAATATTCAACAAACGTCTCAAATTTGCTCGTGACTTAATGATGCTTTATGCCTTTATCTTTGAAAATCCTCAACTGGTTCTTCCTTCACTATATCTGAAGAAGTTGTAAACAGTACTTTACTTTGTGCACTAGTGGCTTTCAAATTGCTTTTGGTGGTAGCCCACAAACTATAATTCTACACTACTAATACAAATTAGAGTAAATTCGGTCAGTTTGGTTCTATCCAAACTATCTTCACCCTTGAAATTGAAATCAAACCAAATAAAGAAAAAGATTTGTTAGCTTAAAGCCAAAATCGAATCGATTATTCTTCGGTTCGATTCAACCCGATTTTAAACAGTCAATTTTGGTTTTGATTTCAAATTACACCCTTAGAGTGGGGTAGAGTTTTGCGATGGTTAGGCTGGATTTTGATAAACTCCACCCCCTGCGCTACCCTCATCATCACCCTCACAAAGATTAAGGTTATATGGGGAGGGGCTGTGGTTTGAGAGATCATAAAAGCTCTTGTTTCCATGGCAGCTCGAGGGCATTGCGCCCCTGATGCCTCTAATAGTTAGCTTTACCCAATAGAACTCACTCGCGGGATCCAGCAATTCTAAGGGAACTTGGAGGGAACCAACTACTAGAAGATTAGATTATTCTTTTGCCCCTATACCCAAGTCAGAAGAATGATTTGCACGTCAATATTTGTAGAACAAAATGATTTAACAAAGGCAACTATTAGATAGAGTTGTAGTTATCTATTAGGAAACTATGAACTTGAAGTATTTATGAATTCAGCAAGATGACAAAATAGGTTGAGATGTACCAATGAGCACTCTTCTTAAGATCTTGATTGCCCCCTACAAGTGCAATTAGGTGTATGCGAGTAGGCCTCCAAGATACAACAACTTTGTTGGCTTTCGATAATAACCGTGCACTCCACCGCTACGAATTCCTTCAAGAACTTTAGAGTTGTACTCAGGCGACACAAATATGCAACGCAATTGAAACTTCAATAAACGGGTAGCATAACAGTATAAGAGAAAGAGAGAGGGAGAGAGCCAGTATAGCATGAATTAGTCCATGGGTTTTAAAGGCACCCACTACCTCTATTTATGGAGGTGGATGCATCCCATCAACACACCCCATGGAATAGGTGTGTCCATTGATTTGAAGGGATAGGATTAAAAGATTCCAGCCCTAGCACTCAAATGTTAGTATACCTAAAGGTAACCCATTGTGTAGGTGTGTCTCTTGGTTCCAATGGATTGGATTAAAAGATTCAAATCCAAGTGCTATTAATGCACCTGTTCAAATGGATATGTCTCTTTAAAGAGACATGTTCATACATAGAAACCTGGTTAATTAACTAATCAAAAGAGGATTATATTGTGGCACAAAATTTAGTCCCACATCGGTTGTGCCTTGGCCATGGAATGTCCATATACGTGTTAGTTAACCTTCACATGACACATCACATTTTAAAGTCGTGCAACGAACCTTAGCCAAAGTGTATAGTATCATGGCATGTGGGGCTTGTCGTCAATATCCACGCAGTGGAATGGTGCATGTTGTGCCACAGAATTTAGTCCCACATTGGTTGTGCCTTGGCCATGGAATGTCCATGTAAGTGGCAGTCAACTTTCACATGACACAACGCATTTTAAAGTCGTGCGACGAACCTTAGCCACGACTCATTTTTATGATATTTTTTTAATTAAATATATATAATACAACAGTATTGTTGTGGGCCTACACTAGAGTTTCCCATGGCTTTGCCCTGCTTAGGTATGGCTCACCATATTTCAGGTCTCGTCAGGTATGCTCTCACTCAAGCCCTTTTTAGAAGATCAAGGTTGATCGACGATGTAACCCACAAGAGAATAAAATTATGGGATTTTTGGTAACTTCACTCAACAGGGAGAGTATTTATGCCTTGTCGTTCACGGCGCATAGCTTTAAACCACGGAACGCCAACGAGATAACTTTTCTCCTATTTTTATTTCTTTTTAGTATTGAAATGGTTCAATACTTTATAATGTTTGGTCTGAAAGCAATGCAGGAGATTTGAAGGTTGCAATAGATCCCCCAACCTGATCCTAAAGATGATTTTGAGAGATTTAAAAGATATAAGCCCCTCATCTAAAGGGATCTGTACCATTGATTGTTGACCATAACTGCTCAAGAAACCTGGGAATTCAAGTTGCTCCTAGACCTTCAGTGAAGATAATTGAAGTTTTGTGGGGTAAGCCACTTCCTAGTTGGGTAAAATTAAATGTAGACAGATGTTCACTTGGTAATCCAGTAAGGGCTGGTGTGGGTGGCATTTTTAGGGATCATCTGGGAAATGTTCTAAGTTCCTTTTACTCTTTTATAGGAATTAGAACAAATTTTGAAGCGGAGTTTCAAGCCTTGCTCCTTGGAATTCTAAAAGCAAAAGAGTCAGGATTCTCCAACTTGTGGATTGAATGCAACTCGGCATCAATAGTTCTACTTTACCAAAAAAGGTTCTTCCATGGTTTTTGTGGCAACAATGGTCTTCTTTGCAGATTTATCTTTCAAACACAACATGGAATATCACTTACTGTTTTAGAGAAGCAAATCCCATAGCAAATTTTTTGGCAAAGGACGCAGCAAGATCAGGTCTTTCAAACTCAAATTGGACCTTCCCTCCTCATGTTTTGGAAGAGGTGAAGAGAGATATCATGGTTACCCAAGATACTGGTCCTCCATTTAGTTTCTTAGTCTCTTTTTGGTTACATCTTCTTTTAAGGTGAGTTCCCCTGTTGATGGCAATGCCTCAGGTGAGCGTTGCTCATTTTGTTTGGATATATTTTGTACAGGATGCTGGATATTAGTATGTAATTTATGATTGACTTGGGTTTTTTGTGATGGCCATGCCGAAGGTGGATCCCCAATCTGATCCTAGTCTTCCCTTCTCTCTGTTGATGGCCATGCCGAATGTGGAGGTGGGGATTTCTAGAATTTTGTATCCCGTCTAGGTATGCCTGGATGTTAATCCTACACTTTTTCTTTCTTCTTGATATATTCAATGCTAATCTCATAGGAAAAAAAATGGTTCAAGAATCATACTCAAAATCTTAGATAAGTTGATAGATGCATAATGCCTCTTGAACTTTAATCTAGAATGCTAAAAAGCACTGAATTTCCATCAGTTTATCTAAAATCCTGAACCTCATATGAAATTTTCATAAAATTATGAAACTTAGGGTCTTTTTGATATCATTTTTTATTCTCATTTTTTGACAATTTCATTTTTTTCATGTGTTTGATATCATATTTTAAACTTGCTTTTATTTAAAATAAATGAAAACACCCCAAAAATTATAATAGACTCAAGATCTATTATGGATTATGGGCAAAAACACTTCTGGTCATTTATGCACTCAACATTAATGAACCAAAAAAAAAAAACTAGATAGAAGCTGGAAACAACTATAAAAAAAAACGAATTTAAATCCCCGGTCACCTTCGGCATTGCCATCGACAGGGAAATAAAAACGCACCAACGGAAGCAATGTCAAAGAGGAAACACCCAAAACCTCGGTCTACATTGGGCAACCATTGCAAGATCGTCTTGAACAGAGGGAGGGAGGGGAACCATCAACCATGAAACTTGTAGTCTTGCTGCTGAATTTGCCCAGGGTTGGCTTCACGATAACAGTGCGTTATCTTCCAAATGATTGAGTCAAGGAATTGCTTGGAAACTTGTTATTTTGCTAAATCAAATTGAACAAACGTCGACAAGGTCCACAAATGAAAAGGTGGGGCTTTTGTGGATCAAATTTTTTGATGTGGTTTTGTAGTGTAGTAGCCTCTATCACAGAACTGTGTGTGTGAGATCTCGTATCGTAAAGATGACAGTAGAGAATAGAGATAGAGCTCTGTTTAGAAATTGGGATTGGATAGATTTGCATACGGAAGGCCAGAAGACATCGCTGAGGTAGAGGGCGGGAGTTCCTTCCTGGCTAGGTTTCCAAGAGTCCCACAGTTGTGGTGAAGCTGTTACCTTAAAAGATGCTTCTATCACAAGAGATGGGCTTGATGATGATGATGACCTGGAGCTCCTCCTCTCTCTGTGGCCTGCATCTAAAAGGAATTGAGAAAGAATACGTCTCTCTTCACCCACCACTTAAACTATATATAGGCTTTGGACCCATTTCTTAAAAAAAATGCTAAATTTCAATTACTGGGATCTATTTCTTAAAAAATGTTATAAAAATTATTTACACATAGGTAGTTACCAAAGGTTTCTCGTTCTATTTTCTTTTATGTCTAGTAGCTGCCAAACAGTTATTATTTTTTATGAAAAATGATTTTTATTAATGACTTTATTTAAATAGGCCATAAACAAATGAAAAGGATACCAAAGACCTTGGGCTTCTGTATGACACAAGTTGGACCTCTGAACTGTACACGACAGCAGAGAAACAAATCTTTGAACCCAAGACATTAAAAAACTTCCAAACCATAAATTTTTAACCACAAAAGAGAGATCTACCCTGAAATTGTCGTCAAGAAAGGGAAAAATTTTTGCTGTTACAATTGTGGCAGAAATGTTCCTACTACGAGGCTGGTAGTCAAGAAAATGGAATAATTCACTTTCCCTTTGAGTTCATAAATACCATCCTAAGTTTTAGTATTTTCTAAAATACCCTTTACGATCCCATTTCTTTGGCTGCCAGCCTTGTAACAGGAACATTCCTGCTACAAGTGTAACATCAATATTCCTCGAGAAAAGATGGCCTTACTTAGCCTCCTGAACTAATGTCACTATGTCAGTTAGCTATGTCAATAAAACTGGGTGCACACCACATTCCATCCTCTTCAGCTCCAAAAGACAGCAAAGAATAAACCACCAAATGAATCCTGATCTAAAGCTTCAAATCAAAGTAGTCCCACTTAAAAACCTTGGAATTAACAATCATCTTATGGACCTCGCCCAACTAAAAATTTCAAAATAAATCATATCAACCTTTAACGATTCCTAAGTCATGCAAGTTGTTGAGCAACCTAGCCATTAAGGAGAGGGTGCCTGAGCAATCTAGTCATTATTTCTGCCTTTCACGTGGAAGGTCAACAATCTCCATGGGAGAAGAACACATTGGTTCCCACGTTCGCCTATGCTAGTATCTTTGTCTCACCCCTTACCACATTCTTAGTTCTGATACCACTTGTTGGAACTTGATAAAACTCTAACTTAAAAAACTAACCATTAATGAGAGAGTGTCCAACTATCTGTAAGTCTCAGACTATTCAAGTGGAACCCAAAAACATGATGATGGACAAGGGGCCCTTATATCAGTGTTGAATTTTATAAAAACTCATGAATACTTTTTTCTTGACTTCATCATGATCTCCTCCTCCCTCGCCAGCTTACTTGAAAGCCAATTTAGTCCTTGAAAGCGCCAGAAACGAATAATCCAAATGATAAAGAGGATAGAGAAAATCACAAAAAAAAAAAAAAAAAAAAAAACATACAAACGAACGAGAGTAATGGGAAGCAAGTAGAAATATTTTCCATTGCACTGTTTCTCTATAGTAGTATCCACTTTTTCCAGCATAGTAACCTAATACAGTAACAAACTGAAACACATTGGAGTTCATCATCTTTTGTTTATGGAAGTTGCAGCTTTTCTTACTATATATTACTCATATCGACAGTTCCCATAACCTGCAAAGACACGGAAAGGATTAAAAAAATAATAATAATAATAAGGGAAAAAGTTTTCTGTCCGGGAGTGTGGCCTACGCCAGCACTCCCATGAGTCTATCTCTCTCCTTCCCATGTGAAAAGACACCTCTGCCCCCTTATTTTAAGGAGGAGAGAGATAGACACATGAGAGTGCTGGCGTAGGCCACACTCCTAGACAGAGAACTGCTTCCCTAATAATAATAATAAAATCCCTCAACTCCATTATAGAAAACAAATAATATGCTCTGTTTGTTTCATATCATTTCAGAATCAAATCCAAGAAAACCAGAGCAACAGACTTACTTGGATCAGTGATGACAACGAGACCAGAGTTCTTGAAGTCACAATTCCAATGGTTCCTCCCCCTGGACTGGTAGTAGATGTTCATGGCTACAGAGGCATGGTTCATTAGATTATCTGGGTTAGAACATGGGCAACCCCTTCTCAGAATAGTACAGTCTGCATTAGAGCAAGCATAGTCAATGTTTTCTTGTAGAATTTTTGGATCTGATGAAGGCTTCGCCACACACCAAGTTTTCTGCAACACCATGAAAGAAATTCAAGAAATCAGATAAATTTTACATCAAGTTTTCATTTTTTTCCACCTAATTTCTAGTAGGTGCACATGCCTGTCCATTCACCAACTTCAGGGTTCCACCTGCAACAATTTACAGAAGTAGATCATAAGTACATTTATGGTTTAGATGTTTCATAATAATCTCTTTCTTTACTCTGCAAACTGAAACCTCGACTGTGAAAGTGCCTTTAGTCCTAAATTGAAATTTGAAAAAGACGAATTATATGAGAACAATTGGTGATCCCAATCGAGTCAGATTTGAATTATTAGATAACCCAGTTCAGATTTAAATAATAGCGAGCATATGAGTGGAAATCCAAGATAGATTTTGGAGTAGGAAAAACCTAAACGAGACTGAGTTCAAGAAAAACAGGTCACTTAATTATAAACCCGTATTAGATTTACTAAATTGTAACTCTGATTCAGTTTACAAAGAAAAAGCTCTTGTAAAAATATAAAAATCCTGCTTGAAACACAAAACCAAATCCCCATTTAGATTCAATAATGCAGAAAATCTAGATCGAAGAGAACCTGGAAGTGAGCAGAAGTTAGACAGAAAACTAGGCAAAATAACCAAAAGAGTACGAAGAACAGAGTACAACAAAATCAGCAGAGAAGAATTGCAACTGAGATAAGCAAAGAAAGTGGGAAGTACCTCCTGAGTTGAAGGACGAGAGCAGAAGCGCAGAAAAGCAGAGAATGTGAAGAGAGAGAGCTGCAGCTTTAGTCATTACTGTGATTCTGTGATGATGAATCAAATCAATGGTGGACTTTGTGGAGAAAGGAAGCCTATTTAATATACAAAGTCCAAAATAAAAGCAGTATTTTGTAACGGCTATATTTCATGGGTGCAATCTGTTGAAGTAACGGCAAATGAACGCATATGATAGGACGACGTCTGCCTTTGGCTTTTTGATCCCTCTCTCTCTCTCTTTCTTATCTTTTTCATAAGGTCAGCAAAACTTGACCGACATCAGTCACAGTCACAGTCACAGTGACACAGGGGTGGGGAATATTATAATTAAGGGATAAAAATTTTCTTTCCCAACTGTGAACATGGTTTTGAAGTTGATCAATATCCATACCTGGCCTGGCCTGGTCTGGCCAGACCGGTAAGGATAAGGGATAAAATTGTTAAAAAATCTGTTCAGAAAAAAATCCGGGGGTAAACTTATCGGGTACAGACGATCTATGCTAATAGTATATTTGTACCGGATAGGTTATGAAGGTGATGGATACCGGATCCGATACGGGCACTAAAACCATGACTTTGACTGAGTGATAGGTTTTCGTGAGGTTAGCAGGATCGTTATGGGGCAGTGATTAACTCTGTGTGATAAATTGGAATACTTATGTTGTTGTATACAAAAAGATACGAAGTTGGGAAGGTGGGGGTATCCACAAGTACAGAAATACCGAATTTTTATCGTATGCGGTTCCCTATTGCCTCTCACAAGAGAAGGGTGGACCCCACCTGGACAGAGTGTTCGGTCAGGTGTCTCGGGTGGATCCCACCCCCCTCTTGTGAGAGGCACTAGGGAACCGCACCAGTCAGGAACCGTAGACAATAACGATTCCAGAAATACCTCCATTTACTTTCCCTGCTAATGAGAGTGATCGAGTGAAACCATCCTTTTCGTTATTTTAATGTTTAATAATGCCGAGGGGCCCAAATGTCCAATCAGTTTAATAGTAATCTTACAACGTAGCCTATCCAAATCGTAAAAATCCAATGGTAAGAATTTACACCTTGAGAATTCAATCGTAAAAGTATGAGCATTAACGTCTTTTATCCTATCAAGTATTGGATGGACGGTTGGATCCTTAAGTATGATGCATTAGACCGTACACCGCAATTCAAAGAATAAATTTCCATTTTATTATTTTGTTAATTAAAAGGATATTTTATTGGTTTCTGTGTAGATAATTAAAACTGAAATCTGAAAGGACTCTTTTATGAGAGAGCCGACCGCTTTCCTCTTTAGTGGGATTATTTCTTCTAATGGTATCACCACCACAAATTGAATGGTGTATATTACTCGGTGAATTGACGTTTCATCTACAGGGAGCATACAAGTTCAAGTAACTCTTGTGTCCTCTTTGCTGATAGGATTGTTTGGCCTATATCCGAATCTTGTTTTGTTGTTCCTATTGGAATAGCAAACTTCTTGTAATCCGTTTTTCTTCTAATGGATTATTCTTCTACCAGAAACAAAACAAAAAAACTCCTGTTTCCTCTTCATTTTAATCTTGACTAAACTTCCCTAGAAATTCATTTTAATCTTGACGATTAACCTTCCCTAGAAATAAGTAGATGCCGAATTAAATATACGAGAAAGGTATTTTATTTTTTTCAGAATGGACTGTCTTGATGAACTTCTCAAAGTAGATCAAGTATTTCTCATGTGGCAGATTAGTTGGGGCTGGACTGAGGTAGATCCTAAGGTTCTTGATCAGGTATTCACGTGTGGACATCATGGTTTTAGGTATCGATTTGAGATCGGCCATATAGGCAGATCTATATAGGATAGCTTGGGCTTACATCACGTCTTGATGTAACGATACGGACTATGGGTATTAAGATTTAAAAAAATCAAATTTTTAAGAAAATCAGGGGCAAAACCATCCGATATTGTGATCAATCTAGAACCGATACCATGAAGTTAAACCTTGGTGGACATACATGAGATGCATGGCATCTTGGCATTGTGTGATTTGAATAAATTTGACACATGATTAATCTTAAACACACATTTTCTATGAAATAATAAGAATTACTAAATCATCATGCCACGTGATACAATGACAATGAAAGGTTTGATAATCTTATCAAAGCTGGGCAAAGTTGTAAAAATATCTCTCCTCACTTCGCTGGACTCTCTTTCTCTACTTCTAATATTCGCCTCACAAGCTCGTGTGCGAGGGCTATCTAAAAATTTGTGACAAATACTCATTAACACTAATCGAGTAGGTACATAAATGTCTACTTTTGTTTTTAGGTTTTTTAAGTAACAAATATTAAAGGCAAAGTTTTTACTTCACGAGTTGGGGAGTGATATACCTAAATGTAGGTCAAGCCCGCACAACACCTGATCAACCCAGATCGGGAAACCCAGTCATGAGAGGATAAGATCCCCTCATAACAGGCAGCATATATATCCCAAATCCTAATATATCGCAACCAGTTAGCATCACAGTCCTGTAAGGAATCCATATCCCCTGTTGAGCGGCAATGTGGAAACTCGTAACATTAATGGACTCCTACCAAATAGGGAAGCACTTTCCCAAGAGGATTCTACAACAAGACCTTTCACTAGGAATGAAAGGCTCATGATTGCGGGACTCTCCATCATGGCCTCTACCTACAGTCCACACTATATATACTCAGGTAAGATCACAATGATCATCTTGAATTCTATTAATTTGTCTACTACTATCAGAGATCTAGCTTAGGCATCAGAGAGTCTCCCGCCAGAGAAGACCGACTCTCCCTTGCTCATCTGACCCCTTTTTGCAGGTTTAATCCTGGAGAGATCTATCAATAGTTTCTGGACGCAACAGGTTGGCACCATCTGTGGGAACGATCAATCCATTCTAACCCACTTGAATTCTCTACCAATGGCTGGAACATAGACAGTCTCACCACTTCCTCCTCTGGAAACTTCATGATAGAGAAGCTCACCTCCTCCTGAGACTTCTCAATGTGCAGTGGACTGAGCCCCTCGCCGCAGTACGAGATCAACACGAGAGTGGCCTCATCAGTAAAATCTGCCCCAGGAACCAATGGCCAATCCCATAGGTACATGAATGATCTACTTTTGTATTTAGTTCTTTTAAAGGCAAGATTTTCACTTCATGAGTTGGGGAGAAAGAATCCTCTCACCATTGGTGATGTGACCATGTGATGGGAGTCATGAGACTCTTGTCTCATCACAGACTCCCACCCCATGTTGGTTTGGGTCGAAAGTATCCCTCCTTGGGCATTTGTACCAATGCCATTGTAAATAAATCACCACCCGTTAGGGTGTTACTTGAATGGAGATGAGAACACTTTGGTTACAAGATTCACGGAACTCGAACGATCTCCTTCACAATCTTTGAATATCTTATCAGGTTTCTCCACGAAGAAGAACTCCACACCACAAATCCTTGGGAACAGATGGGATCCCATAAAGAACACAAAGACTTGGAGAGCAAGAGAGAGAGGAGAAATTTGGTTTCTAGTGTATCTGCCTTAAGGTTATAGGAGGGGTATTTATAACCTAACCTTAAGGCCCCCCCTATTACTAGTCATGCTCTGACTAGGAAGGAGGGGTAGAGAGTCTTACATAACATGACCGGCCCTCTCTCCTCTTCTCGTGGGCTGGGATAGGCTGCCCCTTGTGGGCACCATGAACCAGGGCTAAGACCCGGTTTTGTATTACATCTCCCACTCTTCCACATAAGGCGCATTAGCTCAACTATGCATCCAAGTTTCTCTTAATCGTTCAACTCTTCATACAGGAAATGGGGCATGTGACCTAATGAGATAACACAAGGTAGGAGTGTTATATCAAGGTTCCATCAAAATACCCCAAATAATCCAACTACACCAGATCTAGCCCTCTCGATCCCTCATGATGAGCAGTGCTAACCCTTTATATGTAATATACTCATGACTACGTCGATCACAAATACGACAAGTCACTTGGTCAGTGAGTCATAAAACAAATGTGTAATGTCGGATGGTTTTCACTGAGTCCTTCATGTCAATCCGATTGTCCCCAACAACTTTCCCAATCGTGTCCCGCTAGACCACATCATCCATGATCCTGAGGAGTACGCTAATGTAGCATCACTGGGTGTCCACTTCATGACAGTGTCTCAGGTAATAAGGGTACTGAGGGATTAATATAATCTATATTGCTCACACAGTGACAAAGTAAGGATCCATTCAGTCACTCTTACTATCGATCGGTATAAGCAAATACAGTATGATATTTATGTTGTGACTTAACTCCAACTGAGGTGGGCATTTCACTCACAAAAATATATGAACGCCATACGGATCTTAGTCTAGTTGTTGTACCAAGAGCCAAACCTAAGTTTCTATAGCACAGTCACCCTTATGGTTTCTGCTTGAAACCTTACATCCGGCTTTTCACAGGCTACATAGAAGTGTGGTATCTTCCATGTTGGAGCAGAAAAGATATCATCTTAGCTCTAATTAAGGTGTCATGAAGCACAAGTGCTCATAGGCTCATCTTGCTCGCTAGCCATAAGCGCCAAGGCAATTCACCCATGTAAGTGGGTTGACTCAATGCCTTGTGACATTTTTACAATAATAAATAAATGTATACACATAATATCACTCAAACAAATATATCTCATAAATAAATGAAAGAGAGATACAAATAAATGTCAATCCATAATACTGTCCAAAATAAAATACATATCAAATCCATCACAATCCCAAGTTCTTAACATGAACAAGGAAAACATTTCTAGCAATGGGCTTCAACAAAAGATCAACCAACATACTGCTAGTGGACATGTGTTTTAGAACTACTTCACCTTGCACAACCATGTCTCAAATGTAATGATATTGTATGTCAATGTGTTTACCTCTCCCATGAAACTTGGGGTCCTTCGCAAATGCCAATGCTGCCGTGCTGTCACAACATATAAGCATAGCGTCATCTGAGTGAGGTGAAACACTAAGTCTCTATAAGAAACTTCTGAGCCAAATGACCTCCTGAACTAGTGTTGAACATGCCACATACTTCGACTCCACCGTGGATAGGGTGATGCAAGTCTGTTTCTTGCTACTCCAAGTAACAGCACCGTCTCTTAGGACAAATGCATACCCTGAGGTGGATTTACTCTCGTCTTTGTCACTAGCCTAATCAGCATCACTATAGCCCCTCAATCTCAAGTCTAAACCACTATAGGTGAGTGTGAGGTCTGTAGTTCCACGTAGGTATTGAAGGATCCTCCTTATAACTTGCTAATGAACTGGTCCTGGGTTACTCTAATAATGGCTAACCATGCTAATAGCAAAGCATATGTCTGGATGCGTGCACCTCATCACATACATTATACTGCCTATTGCGGCTGGATAGGGTACTTTGGACATTTGTTTCTTTCTTCATCAGTCTTAGGGCTTGAACCTCATCACATACATTATACTGCCTACTGCGACTAGATAGGGTACTTTGGACATCTGTTTCTTTCTTCATCAGTCTTAGGGCACTGGTCTTGGGTCAAAATGCATGCCTTGTCCATTGGAGTGTCTATGGGTTTTGAGTTGTTCATATGGAATCACGCAAGGACATTCTTTATGTGAGTTTCTTCAGTCAAACTAAGAAATCTCCTAGGGCAGTGCCTTACAATCTTCATGTCCAACACAAAGTTGGCCTCACCCATGTCCTTCATCTTAAAAGTAGAGGACAACCACTCTTTAGTGGCGACATTTAACTCCATGTCATTCCCAGCCAGTAGGATGTCATCAACATACAAGGATAGGATAAGAAAACCTTCCTTGGACCATTTTACATATACGTAGTGGTCCTCTTCAATCATCTCTTAGAAGGATGCCAAACGGCAGATTTTTGTTTTTAAATGACAGACAGAGGTGTCGGGTAGCAGAACTTCAGGAGACTCCTATTAGTAACCTAGGAAAAAGCCAAACGGCGGAAAGAGTTTTTCTGAATGACAGAGGTGTTGGGTGGCAGAATTAGAGAATGTTCCTTGTGGGGATTGGTTATTGAGACCGCACTTGAGCATGCCAAGTTGCCTACGTATCCTTTGAAAAGGAATCAGGTCAAACATAGTTCATGTAGGTCAGATGGCTACACATAATATTTTTTGAGTTGGTCCATATTGACAAGGCCCTTTAAATCTTCCCATCAAAATCTCTCAGACGAACTGCTTGCCCGGTCAGGATTTCCTTCACTTGGTAAAGTCCACTCCAATTAGGCCTGAACTTGCCCCTTGGGTCATGAATAGGTGCCCTTTGTTCTCAGACAACCAAATATCCTTCTTCAATGTTGCGAGGGTGAACTCCTTTGTTGAATGCCCTTGCCATCCTGAGTTGATACTTCTTGAGATGATCCAGAGCTTTCATCCTCTTTTCATCCAACAGGTTGAGCTCGTCGTGCGTTACCTGCATCTATTCTCATTCAGGTAATTTATTTTCCATTAATACTTTGAGAGATGGCATTTGGATTTCCATGGGTAGCACTGCCTCCATTCATAGACCAAGGAAAATGGGTTGCCCCGGTAGAAGTTAGAATTGACGTTTAATAGGCCCATAATGCATATGGGATCTTATCTACCCAATCCTTATGAGTATCAGCCATTTTTGGTAATATGACTTTGACATTCTTATTGGTTGCTTCTACTGCTCCATTAGTCTATGGTCTGTAAGTCATAGACCGATGTCTTTGGATACCAAACTTGGTGCAGAATTTGCCTGCCTTTCCCCAGAAATACGCTCCTTGATTGAATATGAGGGTATGTGGTACTCCATACCTGCATATGTTGTTCTCCTTGATGAACTTTGCTACCTTTGCAGCTGTCAGGACAGCATAAGACTGTACCTCCACCCATTTGGTGAATAATCTATGGCAACAAGGATGAATTTGTGTCCATTGGATGCTTTGGCGTCACTTTCCCTATTATGTCAATATCCCATGTTGAAAACAGTGAGGGAGCATTACACGAATGAAGCTTTGTTGGAGGAATATGGATGATATTGGCAAATATCAGGCATTTGTAACACCTCCTGACAAATGATGCACAATCGCCTTGCATGGTTGCCCAATAGTATCCCATTCTGAGGATTTTCTTGGTAAGCATCTTGGCATTCTTTTATGGTCTGTAGATCCCCTGGTGGATTTTTTCCATAATCACCTGGGCTTGGTCTTCGTCTACACATAGCAGTTGTATGCCGTCATAAGACCTTTATACAATATGTCACCTTAGACCATAAACTGTATGGCATTCTTCCATAATCGCTTCTGTTCACCCATCGTGGAATTTGAAGGATATTCCCTTTCTCTGATAACAATTCCATGGAGCAACTCGCTTGCTAGGTACAGGTATAGACCAAACAGTTGCCTTCTTATTATAAAACCTTGTTCTATCATCTTACATGAAACACCATGTCATAAAACTCATTCAATACATGGAATTGTTAACAACGACAACCTAGTAGGATGTATCCTTGGTAGCTAGTATTCCTTACTACAATGCTAATGGTATTACACCAGAAACATAGAAATGATAGCCTACATGTGACAGCTAAACTATAAATTTTCCCTCGCCAAGGGGTGTGGAGATATTAAACACAGAGTTTCTTTTAGAAATCAAACATGGTCAACACCAAATCCAATAGGGAGGACGTCATGGAAGAGGCCCTTGATTTGTTCTAGAAGTTGAGCTACCGGATAGAGCCGAAGCTCAAAACTTTGAAGTATCGGTTACTTTGCTAAGGGTACCCTGAGTCATCCCAAATCCGGTACTGGTGGTAGCCCCAGCTGCTGCAGCTGCATCCCAACTAGGTATGGCAGCTGGAGAGGTGAACACCATCATGACTACCATGATGCGGACCATGCAGCAACAATAGGAGTTGTTATGCCACATGTCCACATAGTTCGCGGCCATGATGTAGATGCGACCAGTGCCACCACCCAACTAGCCCCTACAATTCCTCCACCTATGCCTCAACACGCGGCGGAAAGCTCCACAGCTAAAATGATGGAAAGATTCAAGAAGCTCTAGTAGGCATGCTCAACCCACTACAAGTTAAGCAACAACTGCCGCCCCGCCATCTTGACCAGCAATGAGCCAAGTAAGCCAGGCCTCTTCCCCATCTGCACTACCCAATATATGCTTTGTATGCCACAAAGCTGGGCACATGGCTAGGGATTCTGCGCATCGCGGATACAACGCATACCTGCCAATCTAGTCCCTTGCTCAACCCTTTCAACCACGAGACAACCAGACGCGAGGAAAGGTGTTCATGCTTACCAACGAAGAGGCAGAGGCAAATCCGAAAGTAATGATAGGTAAGTCCGCCTAACACTACTAAATTGTAGGGGAACAAACCAATGAGTGCAAGGAACTTAATTGCATCCTTATTTTTATACAAACCCTAGGTACCTTGACTATATGGTCTACCCCAACACGAGTGTTATTCGACTCGAGTGCATCCCACTCTTTTGTTTCCATTGCTTTCACGGATAGGATGACCGTCCAAGTATGGGACATAGGGCACGATTTAGTAGTTAGCACACCAATTGGAAGTGTCATGAGCCTGAAGGAAGTTTACGACCCCTGTCTAGTGGAAATTAATGGGAAGAACCTGACCGCCCGACTAATCAAATTTGACACAGACTTTGACGCAATATTAGGCATAGATTGGCTATCCGCCTTTGGGGCAAATGTCATGTGTGCAGAGAAGAAGATCACATTCAAGTTGAATGACGGCTTGATTTTCACCTACCAAAGTGAACCGATGAAGAAGCCCAAGAGGATAACTTTATCCGACCTTCAAGCATGAAAGCTATTAGATGAAGGATGTCAGGGCTATTTGGCCATAGTAATGGACACCGAGGCAAAGATTAAGCCATTGGAAGAACTTGTTGTTAGGGAATTTTTCGATGTTTTTTCTGAAGATCTGACCCAGCTACCGCCCGATCGAGAAATGGAACTCACGATCGATTTAATCCCCGATGCAACACCTGTATCCAAGGTACCCTATCAGATGGTACCTGTTACACCCGCACCCAAAATATACCCTAATACCCCGAGGCAAATTGGACCTTACCCAAGGGTAATGCCATGGTGGCTATGGTCAACACTTATGACCCTGAACCTAGTATTTTATTATAAGTGTCCCCTCGAAGTCCTGGAAGTACAGGTCAAAGCCTCGTAACTTTCCTCAAAATTTGGGCCCTGACAGCAGCAACAGAGTCACGAACAAACTCACTTGACTGGTTCCGCTCACAGATCCAACCGTGCTGTTACTTGCCCTTTTGATTTATTTTCCTATGGGACCCACATCCCCATGTCCCGAACACCATAATTAGATCCCCAGACTAGATGAACCCCCACCCTTACCATTAATTGGTTAATTGGACCATAAAAGCGAGCCCACAAGACTTAACTTTAATAAATAATGGGTTTCACACCCTAACTTAAACCAAACAAACCTTAGAGGACAAATAGGTCTTATGAGACTTAGGGTGTACCCAAACATGTCCTAATTAACTAACTAGAGCTAATGGGTTATGACATGGACCACACAAGACCTAAGGCCCAAATTAAAACTCATTTAAACCCAAGAGACCATTAAGTGTTTTAGAGGCACCTAAACAAACAAGACCTAAGATCCCTTTTAACCCATAAAAGATAAACAAGCCTCCTATTCCCTTATCTCTCCCCCCTCCCAAGAAAACTGTAGAGGAGAAGAGACAAGGAAGATGAATAAGTGGAAGTAGGAGAGGATTGAGAGGGGAAAGGAAGAAGATGGAGGCCATGCCAAGATGGCTGGCTGCCGCACATCTCCTCTTGTTGTCTGGACAAGGCTTGAAGAAGAGAAGAAAAAAAAGAGATGAAAGGAAGGGAGGAAGGAAAAGGGCTAGAATTGGACCTCCTCTCACCAAGGTATGACCTAAAACGTTAGTACTTCTCTCTTTTTCCATTTCTCATTTTTTATTTAATTAGATTCCTTAAGCTTAAGCTAACCTAGGGTTCCATTGGGACTCAAGGTGAAGCTCGGTCCTTAGTTGGAGCTCTAATGGTGATGACCAAACCCTAGTTAAGTTCCTACAAGCTGCCTTGCAGCCATTGCTGCTGAACCCTTGGTTTTAATCCATTAAACCCTACCCTTGGACCAAATGGAACCAAAACCTTGTGAGATCTTGGATCCTTGAGGTAAACCTAGGTTCTAATGACCCTAGGGAGACCTAAGACACCCCCTCCATGATCCTGAGTGCAAGGTGTACTCCAAGCTTCAAGCTGGAAGGAAAGGAAAGCTCTTTGAAATCTTAGAAAAGATTTTCGACGGACGCACAAAAAATTAACCAATCGTGGTACCATCCGTCTGTCCGTCCAGTATAATCCCAGTGACTAGACCTCAATAGATGAAGGAACGGATTTACTCTGTTGCCTCCGCCCATGGGTCGTTCCCTCTCGGATATGTCTCAGGGATCGAACGGATGCAAGGGTGGATTAAGATGGCGCTTCCGTCCATGGATCCGTTCACTCTTGGGTGTGTCTAAGTAATCAAACGGATACAGGAATGGATCCAAGAAAGAAGTTCCGTTTGTGGATCCGCTCCTTGTATTTTGACCATTAGGCCTAAACAAAGTCAGGGGCGGACTCACTCTGTTGCTTCCACCCATGAGTCCGCTCGTGCTGTCTTGGTTGAAACTTAGTTTTAACCTTAGGGGCCTAGCATGGGACCCCTCTATACATCTTTTAATGATTGCTTTTGTACTTTTAGGCTACCCAACTTGATGGATAGCTGGTACATTGGTGAGATTCATATCAACCACGCCGAGTGATACCCGAGTACGGCGAGTGGGTTTTGGGTGACTTTGTTAGGTTTGAATATATATATTAAGAAATCTTAATCATGCTATTATATATAATATAAGTATTGTGCGCATTGCATTATTTATTCCAATATGAACTGCTACGAATGTGATATTGTTCTCACCATTGTATCGGGTTACGGTGTCGGGTGTGCCAGTACCAGAACCCCAATTTATTTAATTATAAAAAATTATTATATGTCATCCTGATTTGTATGTGTCGTGCCGTGCTGATACCCCGATACTAGATGGAATGGGACGCGGGATGATAGGACTTGCATGTAGTATATATGTGGCTAGGATGCTTGTTCCCTAATGCTACGACGCCAACAGGGGTTTATGTGTTGGACAGTCTGAGCACCTGTTGTCTGTGGAGGTGGGAGAGGCCAAGTCAAAGGTAGTGATGGCTATCGGGGTCTGCTACTGGGTCATCTGATGGCTTCTACTAGCTTAGGCTCTCGTGTGATAATTGAGGTTTCACTGGGGCGATAAGTCAAGTGACCCTCAGTATCTCCCATGTTATCACAGTAGCATACACTTGACTTATAGAATTGTGTGTTAGGTGAAAAATAAATCTAACATTAGCATGCATCATATTGCTTGAAATTGTTTGTGTATGTATGTGCATTCCCCTTTACTTCCTCACGTAGCTAACCCCATAGCGCAATCCCTTTTTAGTTGATATGTAGATAAACTCTTGATGAGCACCATCGGATGCGAATCAAGTGGAGCCGGTGGCTATGACTTGGATGTCAATGTACACCCAAGAATGATGCCCTAGTGGCGTGATTTATTATTTAATTTCTGTATTCATCCATAATCATGTATAAATTTTATGTTTAATTATAAGGATATAAATGAATGGTTACAAACATTTAATTTGTACTATGTGTTATCATTAGAGAACCGATGCTCTATAATTCACATGATTTAATTAAATTTCGCTTCCGCTAACTCTGTAATTGGAATGATTTATTCCATTTGGAACGTTCCTTGCTGTTATCACGATTGATGACAGGGTGGACTGTGGCTCGGGACACTGTATCTGTGATCCTGGTAGGTATTAGGATGACACGTGTTGTCCCAGTCACCCCCTTTGCTGTAAAAAATATTTCATCGGAACGGGGGCATGACAGAATGGTATCAGAGCAATGATGCTCTGCAGTGACCACAGTCCAATGTAACCTCTTGATTTACTCTCCACAATTAGGTTCTATATTAAAAATCTCAAGAGCATAAATCATTGTATGCAGATATAGGAGAAGACTGACTGTGGCGAAATGAGAACCTAGAAGATAATAGGCAACCATGTGATTTAGGACTTGAAACATGGACAGTCAATTGATAACCATGTTAGTGTTTTGTTGGGTCCTGAGTAATTAATAGATGGACAGTTATATGTGATGATCCACAATAATCAATGATAAATCAAACATAATCAACCCATAGTTGTCCAAAGATGATCCAAAAGAAGGGAAATGAGTAAACATATAAACATATATATATCCAAGTTTAACCACCTTAATGTTCCAATTCCTGCTTGGGGGTGATTGTGATTCTCCCCAACTCAAGATACATGATTTCAACTGTTTCAACTCAAAACTCATGATTTTGTCCAACCCAAATCAAAAGTACAAGTCCACCATACTCAAAAGTTTCCAAATTAACTGATCAAAAAAAAAAAAAGAAGAGAAAAATAAGAAAACTAAAAGAAAATAGTTCCACAAACATCCATCCAAAGACTAGAAAACAAAAGACTGATCAAAACAACTTCAAATTGCTTGGAGAGAGAACTGGGCTAATCATCCGCACCATCGCCACCACTGCGACCAAGGAAGGTGTTGATGTCGTTCACTCCTCTCTCTATGCCCTCAAGACGCCGAGCCTGACTGGAGAACTGCTTCATGACATCATCGAAGCCCTCCAACATCCTCAGGTTCAATCGTCTGATAGCCAGTAGAATGTCACTTCCACCTCCCCCTGGTGCTCCAGAAGTCCCTGCAGCAAATGGCCCGGAGCCCATGAACTCAATGTCATCATCATCATCCTCATCGTCAATGTCTTTGGGTCCTCCCCCTCCCCATATCTTACCGGCTCCCCAGAATTGTCATAAGCAGTACAATCCCATCTTCTGTATTGCATTGAACCCAAAAGGCCCCTCGGTACTTGTTTGCTTGGGCTCATGGTCGAGATCAACCCCAAAATACAGAAAGACCCGGGTAAGCAGTCTACCATATGGCAAAGTATTCTTGCGGGCAGGGTTTAACACCGCGCGAGCCATATGTTGGATGGTCACATGTGGCAGACAAATATGCTGGCCAGTGTATAGGGAGGAGTATGCTAGAACTGCTGACATTAGAGGAGGCTGGGTGTTGTGTGCCTTGGAAGGAGCCAAAATGGTCTTGGCTATAAATGTGAGAACCTGCTATAAGGGAGAAAACCAGGAAAGATCTTCATTCTCATCATACTTGTTGTTGGTGAGAGTCTTGAACAATTTTTTATTCTCCACTGGAGATACACACTTGTTATGATCACTGCCTGGGGGATGATAAACCCTGTCACCCTCTGCAGAAACATCCAGAAGAATCCCCAACTCCACCTCATTGAAGGCAATGGTGACCCCCTTCACAAAGGAAGTCAACTTGAAGCCACCATTGTCCTCTCTGACCAGCACCAAATTGGAATAAAATTCTCTAACCAATGTGGGATAGTAGAGTTCCGGATGAATCAGCATGCTGCTCCATTTTAGCTTGTGGAATCTAGCACCCACCTTGTAGGCCAGAAGCTCTTCTACCACTACATCTCTCTCCACTAAAATTTTCCTATCGTAGAGGTGTTCCCAGAATATTCGCTCAGTCTTTGCCGAGATAAACCGCCCCACATTGTATGCCGTAGGAATTGATGTTACTATGGCCGGATCCCTCTTTCTTTTCGGAGCCATGGCTAATTTCCTACACACAAGACACCACCCAAGAAGGCAACAATAGTAAGCCAAATTGGAATAATGAGATATAATTGGCAAATAAAATTATAGAAGTGAAATGCCTATATGATATGGAGATTAGTTAGATGCGAAAGTTATACAAGGAGAAAATAAGACATGAACACCATTGGAAATATGATTGACTTAAAGAAGAGAGATAAGAATATGAATGTATACAAGTCCATATGAAATTCCTAGGGCATGGATGTGAAAGGATGAGATCAATGTGAATGACATATGCTTTTGACTACTTTACACCCCAATCTATGCCAAACAAACAAGTGATTGAATGAAATATCCAACAAGAGACAAGGAACCAATTATTGTAAAGAAAAAAGGGATAAATACTAAGGATTTTACGAATAACCATATGAATAAGAAATGCACTTGAGGATATGACAAGGGAATGATTTTCTATGAAGTCATTAAGACATATAATGAATTTGACATGCTTTTGAAGAGTTTTTCCCAAAGTATTGAGAATTTAAGGATTGTGCCCCAACAAAAACCTAGAAATAATCTAAGAAATTCAACTAGGCATGGTAAACATGACAAACAATCTCTAAAATTCTTGTAAAGACTTTTAAAATTAATAAAAGATACAATGTTCATACAAGAGACCCCTAACATAGTGCCATTGATCGATTAGGGCTTGATTCAAACCCAAAAACCTTAGCCTCAATTGATTTTGGAATGGTCTTGGTGTACATGGCTAGGAAAATGCAATCAAAATCAAAATATAATCACAAACTTGAGAGGTTTATCCCAAATCCAAGAAAAAGGAAAAGGAAGATGAAAAGACACAATCAAAACCCTACAAATGGAAATGAAAAGAGAAAAGGAAAGGAGAAATGGGAAGAAAACCTTACCTTGGAAGTGGAGGAGATTGATCCGAGGGATTGAGATTGCCAAAACCACCCAAGAGGAGCAAGGGATGCCTGAACAGAGGTCCTTGGAGAAGTTTTTCTCCTACGGTTGTGTCCCTCTCTTTTGGAGCCAAAATGAGTTTTAAAACTCGTGGCTCAATTTTATTAAAATTTTGGGAACGGACGCACGAATGGATCCACTTATCGTGATTCCGCTCATGAATCCGCTCAGCACAAAATTGTAAAATTTTGTTCTTAAAACTGCGCGGAACAACGAACGGATCCACTTCTATGAGTCCATCCGAAGATCCGATCACCTCGGTATTTTTACAAAATTTAGTCTTTTGAGAATGGACGAACGAACGGATTCACGCTCCCCATCTACCCTTTAGTCCGCTTTGCCTATCTTGCGGAGGAGCCACGAACGGACTCATAGTACTGATTTCGCTCATGAGTTCGTTCAATTTCTTTTAGGATTTTGAGCCTAGATTATTAAGACCTCTTGACCACACCTATATGTGATGATTATGTGCCTATACCCTAGATTTAAACACCTATGTTGTTTGGCCCATTTGTTGAGATCACTTAAATCTAGTTTAATGCCTTGAAAGTGAAATGGTTAGGGCCTTCACCCAACTGGCCAAGCCGGTAAGAGATGATAGGCATAGTGTGCACTGTGGCTCCCCTCTTACGTGAGAGGAGGAGAGTTACCTTTGAGGATTAAAACCCTTAAACCTCGAGGATTTAATAAACCAAAACTTATAGATAGGAAGTCCAAACCTATATGGTGTAGAAACCCTTAATGGAGTGCATAGGACCCAGACTCATAGCCAGACAAGAAGAGAGGCAGTAATAAGCTGGTTTGGAATAGCTTAGCTGAGTAATTAATAGAGGCCATGTGTATTTGGAGGTCATTAATGACACCTCACAAGCTAGTGACAACTCTAATTAGAATTTTGCTTGGTCCATCCGAGCTCTTATTTAGACCAATAGATGGAGTCTTAGGTCATGTTTAGACTTTCGAAAAGACCTAGTATGCCGTACCTAAGAACTTCGTGTTCTTGTGGATTTACCTAGGTGACAAATACAACCTTAGGGATATGAGTGTAATTATTAAACTTATACTTATGTATATGTGTGAATTGAAAACAAAACAAAATAAATATATATCCCTTAAACCCTAATGTGTGGCTAAATCAACTCCCCTACACTACAATGTGACTTTGCCCTAACCTTACTACATTAACTAGATTGAACCCCGACCTTGGTCAAGTTGATCACGAGTTAGTGGTCAATGCTTTGACAATGACCGGTTAGGCTAATAATTAAGACCTACTTAAAGGAATTGACTTAGACTGGAACTAGTAAAAGATTGTTTGGTTCTCAAAAGAGGACTAATACGGACTTTCCCCTATGGGATGACTGTGTAGTAAGTTTATAAGGCTGTGAAGGCTGAAATTGAAGGATGTAACAAGACCTTCTCCAACAACAGATATGAATGGGGTAATGCGACCTTATAAGAAAAAAGAATTAAAAAATCTTACTTGTCATGCCATGTAGGCACTGCCCCACCTTGATTGAACCCTTGACTTAGTTCATGCACTGGGTGATTAGAGGTGTTGTTATTCAACAGTCCTCACCCAGTAAGACCTTTAGATGCGCCAAATTTTAGGGACGAAATTTTTAATAAGGTTGGGGGATGTTACACCCGCACCCGAAATATACCCTAATACCCCAGGGCAAATTGGACCTTACCTAAGGGTAATGCCATGGTGGTTATGGTCAACACTTATGACCATGAACTTAATATTTTATTATAAGTGTCCCCTTGAAGTCCTGGAAGTACAGGTCAATGCTCCATAACTTTCCTCGAGGTTTGGGCCCTGATAGCAGCAACAGAGTCATGAACGGACTCACTTGACTAGTTCTGCTCGTGGATCCGCTCATGCTGTTACTTGCCCTTTTGATTTATTTTCCTGTGGGACCCACATCCCTGTGTCCCGGACACCATAATTAGATCCCCAGACCAGATGAACCCCCACCCTTACCATTAATTAGTTAATTGGACCATGAAAGAGGACCCACAAGACTGTTTTATACCCTAACTTAAATCAAACAAACCTTAGAGGACAAATAGGTCTTATGAGACTTAGGGTGTACCCAAACATGTCCTAATTAACTAACTAGACCTAATGGGTTATGACATGGACCAAACAAGACCTAAGGCCCAAATTAAAATCCATTTAAACCCAAGAGACCATTAAGTGTTTTAAGGGCACCTAAACAAACAAAACCTAAGATCCCTTTTAACCCTTAAAAGATAAACAAGCCTCCTATTCCCTTATCTCTCCCCCTCCCAAGCAAACCGTGGAGGAGAAGAAACAAGCAAGAAGAAGAAGTGGAAGTAGGAGAGGAATGAGAAGGGAAGGGAAGAAGATGGAGGCCATGCCAAGATGGCTGGCTACCCCACATCTCCTCCTCTTGCTGTCCGAACAAGGCTTAAAGAAGAGAAGAAAAAGAAGAGATGGAAAGGAAGGGAGGAAGGAAAAGGAGGTGGATCTTCAAGGTTTGCTAGGGCTGGAATTGGAGCTCTTCTCACCAAGGTATGACCTAAAACCTTGGTACTTCTCTCTTTTCCCATTTCTCATTTTTTATTTGAGTAGATTCCTTGAGCTTGAGCTAACCTAGGGTTCCATTGGGACTCAAGGTGAAGCTTGGTCCTTAGTTGGAGCTCTAATGGTGATGACCAAATCCTAGTTAAGCTCCTACAAGCTGCCTTGCAACCATTGCTACTGAACCCTTGGTTTTAAACCATGAAACCCTACTTTTGGACCAAATGGAACCAAAACCTTGTGAGATCTTGGATCCTTGAGGTAAACCTAGGTTCTAATGACCCTAGGGAGACCTAAGACACCCCCTCCATGATCCTGAGTGCAAGGTGTACTCCAAGCTTCAAGCTGGAAGGAAAGGAAAGCTCTTTGAAATCTTAGAAAAGATTTTCGACGGACGCATAAAAGGATTCACCAATCGTGGTACCGTCCATCAATCCATCCAATATAATCCCAGTGACTAGACCTAAACAGATGAAGGAACGGATTTACTCTGTTGCCTCCGCCCGTGGGTCTGTTCTCTCTCGGGTATGTCTCAGAGATCGAACGGGTGCAAGGGTGGATTAAGATGGTGCATCCGTCCGTGGATCCGCTCACTCTCGTGTGTGTCTAAGAAATTGAGCGGATGTAGGAATGGATCCAAGCAAGAAGTTCCGTTTGTGGATCCACTCCTTGTATTTTGATCTTTTGAACGGAGTCAGGGGCGGACTCACCCTGTTGCTTCCGCCCATGAGTCCGCTCGTGCTGGCTTAGTTGAAACTTAGTTTTAACCTTGGGGGCCTAGCATGGGACCCCTCTATACATCTTTTAATGATTGCTTTTGTATTTTTAGGCTACCCAACTCGATGGATAGCTGGTGCATCGGTGAGATTCATGTCAACCACGTCGGGTGACCCCCAAGTTAGGTGAGTGGGTTTTAATATATATATATATATATTAAAAAATCTTAATCATGCTATTATATATAATATAAGCATTGTGTGCATTGCATTATTTATTCCAATATGAACTGCTACGAATGTGATATTGTTCTCACCATTGTATCGGGTTATGGTACCGGAACCCCAATTTATTTAATTATAAAAATTTGTTATATGTCATCTTGATCTGTATGTGTCGTGCTGTGCTGGTACCCGGGTACTAGATGGAATGGGATGTTGATGCACCCGGAATGCCTCTCGGGATGATAGGACTTGCATGTAGTATATTTGTGGCTACGATGCTTACTCCCTTATGCTACGACCCTTGTCAATAGGGGTTTATGTGTTGGATAGTCTGAGCACCTATTGCTTGTGGAGGTGGGAGAGGCCAGGTTAGGGGTAGTGATGGCTATTGGGGTCTGCTACTGGGTCATCTGATGGCTTCTACTAGCTTAGGCTCTCGTGTGATAATTGAGGTTTCACTGGGGCGATAAATCAAGTGACCCTCAGTATCTCCCATGTTATCACAGTAGCATACACTTGACTTATAGAATTGTGTGTTAGGTGAAAAATAAATCTAACATTAGCATGCATCATATTGCTTGAAATTGTTTGTGTATGTATGTGCATTCCCCTTTACTTCCTCACGTAGCTAACCCCATTGCGCAATCCCTTTTTAGTTGACATGTAGATAAACTCTTGATGAGCACCATCGGATGCGAATCAAGTGGAGCCGGTGGCTATGACTTGGATGTCGAAGTACACCCAAGAATGATGCCCTAGTGGCGTGATTTATCATTTAATTTCTATATTCATCCACAATCATGTATAAACTTTATGTTTAATTATAAGGAGAGAATTAAATGGTTACAAACATTTAAATTGTACTATGTGTGATCATTAGAGAACCGATGCTCCATAATTCACATGATTTAATTAAATTTCGCTTCCGCTAACTCTATAATTGGAACGATTTATTTCATTTGGTACGTTCCTTACTATTATCACGATTGATGATAAGGTGACCTGTGGCTCGGGACACTATATCTATGATCCTGGTAGATATTGGGATGACATGTGTTGTCCCAGCCACCCCCTTTGTTGTAAAATATCTTTCATCGAGATGGGGGCATGACAGTACCTGTGGAATTAAAAGAGCTGCAGGTCCAATTACAAGACTTGTTGAAGAAGGGACTCATTCAACCAAGCGTGTCTCCTTGGGGAGCACCCACGTTGTTCGTAAAGAAGAAGGATGGAAGCATGCGAATGTGCATCGATTATTGGGAACTGAACAAACTCACAATCAAGAACCGATACCCATTGCCATGCATCAATGACCTGTTCGATCAATTGCAAGGTGCAAGAGTCTTCTCTAAAATTGATCTTAGGTCTAGGTACCATCAGTTGAAGATCAAGAGCAGCGATATTCACAAGACATCGTTAAGGACCCAGTACGGACATTATAAATTCTTGGTGTTGTCGTTCGGGTTAACCAACGCCCCAGCTGCATTCACGGACATGATGAATAGGGTATTCCATGATGTGTTGGACAAGTTCGTTATTGTATTCAGTGATGACATTCTAATCTACTCCAAAGGTGAAGAGGAGCATGCCCAACACCTTAGGTTTCATATTACAATGGTTAAGGGGGCACCAGTTGTTCGCCAAATTCAACAAGTATGAATTTTGGCTACACCAAATGGGATTCTTGGGACATATCGTCACCAAGGATGGCATTAAGGTAGACCCAAACAAGGTGAAGGCGGTTCTCGAATGGGTGACTCTAAAGAATGCCACAGAGATCCATAGCTTCCTGGGATTAGCCGAGTATTATCGCCGATTCATCAAAAATTTCTTGTGCATCTCAGCACCCATGACAAAGCTAACGAAGAAAGGTGCAAAGTTTGCCGATTGTGAGAAAAGTTTCCAAGAACTAAGGAATCGGTTGGTGACGGCACCAATGCTAACCATTCCAGATGGCACCGGTGGCATGGTGGTATACGCAGACGTATCCCGAACAGGATTGGGCAACGAGCTAATGCAGAGAAGTAAGGTAGTCACCTATGCCTCAAGGCAGTTGAAGGAGCACGAAGAGAACTACCCCACTCATGACCTAGAGTTGGCTGCGGTAGTTTTCACATTAAAGATTTGGCGACACTATCTTTATGGAGAAAAAAATGAGATCTTCAGCGACCACAAGAGCCTAAAGTATTTCATCACCCAGAAGGAGTTAAATATGAGACACATGCAGTAGTTAGAATTGGTAAAGGATTATGACTGTGATATTCAATACCACCCTGGCAAGGCCAACGTAGTGGCAGATGCATTGAGCAGAAAGTCTCAAACCACATCCCTCACTTCTTGGTCGTTAGCGAATAGTTGATAGAAGAATCTCGACAGTTCGATCTAGAACTCATGATTGAAGGGACGACTATACAATTGGCAACTATGGACATATAGGCGTGGATCCGAGAAGAGATAATTAAGAAGTAACCCAGAGACCCCGACCTAGCAAAGATAATCTAGGAAATAAAATAAGGAGTTCACGGGGACCCAGACTTCTCATTGGCCCATGATGGGGCACTAAAGTTCAAAGACAGATTGTGCGTGCCTGGTGATTATGATGTGAAAGACTGAATTCTTAGGGAGGCACACAATTCACCTTATTTAATCCACCCAGGAAGTACCAAAATGTACAAAGATCTGAAGAAGTACTATTGGTGGATCGGAATGAAGTAGACTATAGCACTATACATGTCTGAATGCTTCACCTGTCAACAAATAAAGGTAGAGAGACACAGACCGTATGGATTGTTGCAACCACTTCCGATTCTCGAATGGAAATGGGAAAGGATTACTATGGACTTTGTGAGCAACTTACCCAACACCAGAAAAGGGATGAATGCAATCTGGGTGATTGTTGACGGGTTGACGAAGGTAGCTCACTTTATTACCGTCAAGATAACTTATTCGATGGAAAAGCTCGCCCAGCTATACATTAAAAATGTGATCCGCCTGCATGGCGTGCCTGTCAGCATCATGTCCGATTGGGACCCCCGATTTATGTCAAGATTTTGGAAGAGTCTGCAACATGCACTGGGATCACAGCTAAATCTCAGCACGACTTTCCATCCCCAAAAGGACGGACAATCCAAAAGAACCATTCAGACTCTAGAGGATATGCTCAGAGCCTACATATTAGAGATGAAGGACAATTAGGATGCCCACATTCCCTTGGTGGAATTTACTTACAATAATAGCTATCACTCCACCATTGGCATGGCACCGTATGAAGCTTTATATAGCCAGAAGTGTCGTACACCGTTGTACTAGGACAAAGTAGGAGAACGGAAGTATCTTGGACCTGAAATGATACAAGCAATCTATGAAAAAGTAGATGTGATCAGGGAAAAGATCAAGGTGGCTCAATCTAGATAGAAAAGTTATGTCGACAATCGAAGGAAGGACATTGAATTTGGAGTCAGTGAAAAGGTATTTCTCTGAGTTTCTCCAACAAAGGGGTTACTGCGTTTCAACAAGAAGGGTAAGCTGGGCCCAAGATATATCGGCCCATTATCCTAAAGAGGGTTGGACCAGTAGCGTATCGACTGGCACTACCGCCATCTTTACAAGGCGTCTATGATGTTTTCCATGTGTCGATGCTAAGGAAATATATCAACAAACTTGCACATATGCTCTCGGCCGAACCTGAGCAATTGGATGCTAATATGACCTATGAGGAACAGTCGATGAAGATATTAGATAGAAAGGAACATAAACTATGAAACCACACGATCGCATTCGTTAAGGTTTGGTGGGGGAACTGCCCAACAGAGGAAGCCTAATGGAAACATTAAGAAGAAAAACGAGAAAAACATCCTCAACTCTTCGAGCTACTAGGTAAGCCAATTTCGAGGATTAAATTTTTGTAAGGTGGGGAGAAATGTTAAACTTGCTCCAGACTGACTAGAATTTTTGCTTGAAGGATAGGAGCCTGTGACCAATCACCCAAGCACACTGTGGTATGTCACCCCTGTGGTTGAATTCAGTGGAGAACCTCCAAGGATGTCATCCATTATACCTATGAGAAGATGGGTTGTAGACCCATGCAGTTGCTTAGCCCACAACCTGATGTACAACTCCAAATCCAGGTAATCTCTCTCTTTGATAAATATATAGGGTCCATACCCATTTAGAAGTTTATTTTGTCTTGGAAAGGGTGTTGGTGAAGTGCCCAAGTGGTAGCCCCAACCCCTGTGCAAGGCCAACGCAAACACATCAGAAATTCATTCTCTAGGCGATGCACTGGGCGATTGACCCAAACGCCCTGTGAAACACCCAAAGTGTCTGAAACTTGTATTTGGACTCTAGATACCTAGGAACAATGCATACAGCCTGTGGATACCCCCTAGAGGTAGATGGGAATTTTAGAAACCATTACCCACCTTTGGAACCAAGTGGACCCCACCTATGCAGTTGGAATGGCCCAAAATGCACTTAAAAATGCATTTTTAGAAGGAGGGCAGCATGGCCAAACAGGCCTTAAGACCATAAAAGCTATAAATAGGAGGGCCCAGCCCTCTTATTTCATTTTACTGCTTCTACAGTAAAGAGAAGAAAAGAAAGAGAAGGAGAAGGAAGAAGAAGAGAAGGGAAGAGAAGAAAGGAAGGAAGAAGATGGAAAGTAACAGACTTGAGCTTGGATTGAACCTCTCTACAAGCTTAAAGGTATATGACTCAACTACTAACACTACTGTCCATCTAAACTTACACTTGATTCATGTATCTGTATGATGAGTCTCTAGCTAGTAATGCTAAGAGCATCACCTGGGTGCCTAGTGGGGCTCTAGATCTTGCATGCATGAGCATTGCATGCAAGATCTAGTCATTTAAAGTGGGATTTAAAGCTGTTACAGCAATGGCAATGGATGTTAGTCTCATAGATGAGCTGAACTGCAGAGTTGCACTCTGATCATGTAGTATTGGCATGGATCTTTGCATGCAAATGGAGTTCGTCATGCCTTAGCTTAGAACCCGACCTATTGTAGGCAAATAATGATGATTCATGCCTCGCATGCAGCCAAAATCGAAATCCAAAGCTTGAGCTTAGCCATGACAGCCATTCTCTGTGATGTCAGAACTCAACCTAGCTTCCAAATGGATAACCAGACTTTGAATCCATTAGAACCAGTTCATTTAGCTCCATTTTAGGACCACAACCCTCCTAGGAACATCCTTGATCGAAACCATGGCCAAACCAGTAGCCAAATCCAAGATTGGGAGCCAAATCTCGTGTTTAACAGGCACTGGGCGATTGACCCAAATGCCCAGTGTTGCTGTTTGGGCTAAGATGTGATTCCAGCCTTTTAGACCTTCACCAACAGGTCTAAAACAGCATGGGGAGAATGAAAATGACTTAAAAACCCTTCTTATTGGTCCTTGCTGTCATCCACACCTCGGGTGCTCAAGTGGGACCCACAGAGCCAGGAACCCACATAGGCCTAGTCTCTCTTAGGCTATGAACCTTACATACTGATTTATGGGATTGGTAGGGCCATGCATAGGCATACCCTGTAGTAAAAATACTTGGAAAGATGCACCTTGCATCTCTAGATGATGCACTGGGAGTTTGACCTGAAAGCCCAGTGCAAGACCCAGGGGATTTTAAATGATGCTTATGTACTCAGAATTGAGTCCAACAAAACCTAGACCAACCCTAGGACATTAATATAATTTTGAATTTTGTTTAACATACTTTAATGATCCAGTTAACTTAGGTTTTGACCCCGAGCTCGAGGTGCAGTGTTAGATACCGACCGAGACCGAGCTGACTGCTAAGCAAGAGGGACTAGTACAAGGTGAGTGGAATTACACCATGTGTGTAAATATAACATGACTAACAAGTCATGACAAATACAACAATATTATTTACTGTGCTCATTTATTTTGATTGTCTTATATTCTGTTTAAAAGCTGAATTCTTGACTGATGAACAATGAGAATGGACAATGATGCTTGTATGTGAAACGGCTAGATTAGATGCCTTAGCCGGCTTGGGAATGAGGCATGTGGTAGCCCGTAAAATGGGATGTGGTTGACATCACCCAACTCATATTATACCATATAGAATGCATTGGGCTAGAGTATCATCACCAGTGCTACGAACCCTTGCCAATAGCGGTTAAGGTGTTGGATGTCAGTGGGAGTACCTATATGAAAGAGAAAAAGGAATAGAATTGTATTACACTAAAAAGGTGATTATGTGGCTGAATGCCAGAAAAAGGAAAATGTTATACTGAAATAATGATGGGTAACTCACAGATTAATCCCAGAGGGCTAGTCGGGCTGACCATGGAGAACATGCTGGAGCTGACCGGTCCTCTCTGACAACTCAATGGGTGTATCGTGGGAAGGGGTTAGAAGCCTGCACCAGGGATACATGTGTTGGGGATTGTAGTAGCACTTTTACCTGCCTTAGTTGTGATGTTAGGTGACTAATGAATAAAATGGACTGCATTACATGCAGGACTCATTTGGTTGTGCTTGCAAGTGCATGCATGGTTATGTTTCATTCACGGGCTCGGTGGATCTCACACTCTTGTATATGTTTTTTTGTTAGATGATCTGGCAAGTGGATGTTTTGGTAACGGGGAGGTTCATCTCGTGGAGGTGGGCCATGATTATTATAACTGTGTTGATGTGGACTTGGATGGAGGTCATACCTCTGATGCGGGTGTTTTTCAGTGATAGTTGATGGGGACCCGTGATAGGCGGGCAGCTGACTTTTCTTCTGACCTTGGGATTCTTTTGTTGTAGATAGGAATCTACTAACCAATCCCCTTTTGTGTAGCTTTATTTGGGGCTTGGGTTGCCTTGCCCCTTTTGTTATTTTGTAAAGCTTTGGTTGGAAGAGCTGGGACTGCCAAATTATGTTGAGAGAGAGAGAGATTGAATGTTTAATGTAAATATTAGCTTCCGCAGCACTCTGAGTTCTATCTTATTCATTATTATGGATGTGTGTGTTTGTGAATGGTATTAACAGCTTCTAGATCCTTGGGGTTTGACGGATTGTTATCATGCAATTCGGGTCACCTACCTAATCCTCCCACGGGGTGGTCTGGGGTGTGACATGTTGACTCCATACTTCTTCTGAAGAGTTGGCCTCTAGTGGATCCATGGTGCTTGTAATAGAGGATGACCTTATTGGACTTTATGTTGGGGGGGCTGAAAGATAGGGGAGGCAAACTGGAATTTCTGATGGACTCAGAAGATGGAGTTTGGTGGAGGTCGGTTCGAGTCAGCCAACCACCATGACGATTCCATGCAGGTAACATTGATCTTCTTTGTCACAGAATTGTGCCTTGCAAAGGAAAAAAGGAACAAAATTTTAGGACACAAATGAGGGGACATTTTTCTTTTGTATATATTATACTTTTTTTTACAAACAAATATATACATACATATATACACACAAGTTAGTGTGACAATTCTCCTCTAATCTCTTGAGAGTAATCGATGGTGAAACCTACATCTACATTTGAGATTGTTTAGGTATGACCCTTATAATCTCACAATATAATGTAGTCCCACCATAGATCCTTTATCGTTTGATGGTTCTCGGAGATCAAATCAAAATTATCACAAGGAATCCTAATCGAAGACCTCTCAATGGTCTATCTCTCGTTAATACAGAGTACCTTTTATTGGGTGATGATTAGAGCTCTATCATTATCGTATCATTTAGACAGTGTATCTTTCTTTGAGGGATAATCGAGGTTACATTTTTTGTTACACTGATCCAAATAGATATGTGACATTTACCGAGGGACATCCGAGCGACGAATAGAGCTCTTTCCCTGATTGGTAATCTACATTAGGAGGGGTATATTGCTGAGAATTCCGCTTTCGGCCTCGAAAGGCTACGAGGTAAGTTTGTGGTGTATCCTAGTCGTATATGGTCTAATTTCCTACATGATGCATGCAATAGGTAGGCTGATAGGACAGAACAAAGCCACCCTTGACAGAACCGATATACCTATAGCTTTACGTGAGTCGTGGGTACGTGGTCCTTTTGATATACCTGGGGATCGAATAGGTCACACAATCTTAGAATAATCAAACTAGTGCCCTTTCTGGGTAGCGAAAGTACACCACGTCACACTAGTAAATACCCTCGTCGGTGATTCTAAACCTATAAAGCAAATATCAAGGGTTGTGGCTTCGCCGTGAATTACCCATGACTACACATGAGGTCCAACGACTAACCGCGGGGGCTAAATGTGTTTCCATGAGTTTGTATGCATGATAGTGATGCAAGAAGTGGCTATCATCCGATCTTAGAGTAAGTATGATGTGCCCCACCTCCCCAAGGGTAGAGACACAACAGGGAGTACCCTCGTCGTTTGATTTCACTTCGAACATGATACATGATGCAATTAGTACAACAAAAGGGGTTAGCCAAACATGTTATCCAATCAAACAATGTAAACGAAAAAAAAAATTCTTATGATTGATAGTAGCATATACTATTGAAAGTTTGACCATTAGTCCCCAGTGGAGTCACCACTGTGAAGATCCGTTCTGCACGTGCATGGGGTCGCGAAGGGGTTTTCTTGCTCCTCGGTTGGAGAGAGAAGGAATGCATCTTCTTGAGGTTATATTATTAGGGAATGGGGTCATACAATAATATGGAATGGAGTTGCCACCTAGGATTAGGGCCTAGGACCTAATTGGTGTAGCCCTGTGAAGGGCCACATGATTTTGTTTAGTCTAGTCAAAGATTCGGGGTAAGTGGTCAGGTTACGAGAGTGGGAAGGTGTTCGGCACCACCTCGCCCGGATAAACCGGTCTTTCTACTAGATGTTAGTTTTTGAATATTCTCCCTTTATGAATGTCTTATACCCACAAGTATGGCTAAATAATGATGCACAAACTATTTAAATAAATCAAACTATGTTATGTTAACTACTATGTACACAACGCAGGAATGCTTGAGAATCTACATCGTGCCAAAGTTAAAGGTCAATGATAGATATGTATACCTGTACGCTAAATAATGCAATTATGAGAAATGCAAGACGGACGGCATCCCCTAGCTCAAGTGGAGACAAATGACTAGCTTTGTCCTTAATCGGACAGAGTAATGGCTTGCAAGTGTTAAATCTTAGGATCTCGGACAAAATAACAACGTTGAGAGGTTTTGGGACCTGGAAACCTGAATCCCGGACAAAATGCTACGCCATGGCAGATTTTTGGGAGTTGGGCGAAAAAAGGGTCGAAGAAGCCGGATTCGGATAACTTGGACTTCGGATGAGGGGATAAGGCTCTAAAGCTCGAAAACGGGTCAGGGAAGGGCCGCAATACAAGGAAAACAAGGAAAAATCAAAAAACTGGAGCTCTGGGGGTTCCCCCTCTACCAGAAACTTGGAATGGTGAAATGAGTGGGGGACCCCCTTTTTATAGGAAAAAATGGGGCTTTGCGGCACTGCCACGGGCTCCTAGACACTTGTGGCACTGCCTGACAAGGCTGCGCTTGGCCGTGGTGCCGCATGGAGGGACGTGCCCGGCCGCTGATCTATTGTACATATAGTATACGCTTCAAGATTATTTTGGGTTTTTGATGCTTCTGCGGTGCTGGAGGATGGATTCCATGGGATATTGTCAGTCATTTACGTCCGATTGTCATCATTGCTAGGGGGTGATAAAATTCAGCGTCTACGAAAACCTCCACATTTTGTTTTGATCTCCTTTTACTAGGTAGGTTCTTCACTCTTAAGCTTTATTTATTTTATATGGTTTTCGCTTTCTACTCCGTTTTGCATCCTCGGAGGAAAGTGATCCCATCTCTCTCGATGATGATCACGTATTCCCTTGTTTATTTTATAATTTTTCTATGATATATCACATATCATGCATGCATTCTTCATGACTCCCATCCCCTATAGTCTAAGACTCCCCCCATGTTCACATTCAAATACTGCATATTCTCACATGTCATGCGTATGTTTCTCATACATCCTCAATTTCAGTTTGTATATTTGCTCTTATGTCATTTATTCCTCTCTTCATACCATGCCTTTAGAATAGGATATTTCCTTTATTTCATATACATCCATCATTCTATCATGTTCAAATTAATTAGAGTCAATCATACATAGGTCTAATAGGTCTTTGAGTCCTTATTTTTACTTTCCTGTATACTAATCGTTGCCCTGCAGCCGAACCTCTGGGTATGTGTTTCTCTACTTTTCTTTCATTTTACATTTTCCCCCAAAAGCATGTTATGATCCTACCCAATTGTGCCTAGCAATAGAAAGACCGACTTGACCGGCGGACTAGGGTGCCTAATACCTTCCCCAGACCATAACTTGAACTGTACCCAGACCAACAGACCATTTATCCCCAAAGGGTATTTCATGAGAGTCATTACATTATAATCTTGGGTCCTAAACCCTCATCTAGGTGGTGACTCCAACAACCATTTCGCTTCTCCCTTCTCCCCAAAAAGGTGAAGAGGCGGAAGGCGCGTGGCGATCCCTCGCCATGACCGTTTGCCCTCACACTTGATTAGCCATGTGTTAAACCCAAGAAGGGCAATGTGTTAATTCCTTCATTTCACTCACACACCCGGGCCCTCACCCCACCCCTTGCTACCCCTACAAATAGTCACATACTCACCCCCACCCCTTGCTACTCCTACACAGTCACACACTCACCTACCCCTTGCTGCCCCTATACACACTCACCCCACCCCGTGCTGCCCCTATACACACTCACCCCACCCCTTGCTGCCCCTACACATTCCCACACTCACACACTCACCCACCCCTTGCTGCCCCTACACACTTATACACTTACCCCCACCACTTGCTGCCCCTACTCACACTCACACACTCACCCCCATCCCTTGTTGCCCTACACAAACTCACACACTCACACACTCACAGGTCTGAATAAAAACAAGCAAAAAACAACCAGAGACCCAAATGTTCTTCAATTTTTTTCCAATTTCACATAACAACCACGAAACCAAATTGGAAGACAAAAAAAATCAAACAAAAGAGGATGCTATGGTACGGTTCTTCCATCTCTTTTCAAATTCTTCCATTAAACAACCAGAGAACTAGATGATTTTTCCAAAACTTCCATTAACATTACACAAAAAAGCAGAGAACCAGATATGAATAACAAAAAGCAAAAAAAAAAGGTAATTTACACATACCACCCCTAAGGTTTGATGAAAGGATAATTTTACCCCTCCAGTTTTGAAAAATTCTGTGTACCCCCCTGAGGTTTGCAAACAGTAACAAATAATCCGATTCCGTCAGTTCATGACTAACAGTGTTAAAAATAAGAGGTGAACTGACAAAATTACCCTTGCAAGAAAGGAAAAAAAAAACCTGCAACTCATCTTCTCCAAATCGATTGGGGAAGATGAGTTGCAGGTATCCTGAAAATCTTCTCTCTTTGTTGGATATTATTGATTTCTGAAGAGGAAGCTTCATATATGGGTGAGGTCAAGGGACGAGGACGGACGAGGACGGTGGGGAAGAGAACTGCCTGGCAATGCTGATTGAGGTCGCTGCAATATGTAGTTAGATATCGCCGGAGCAAAGACCCACAATGTGGCAAGTGTTGAAGATGATTAAGGAAATCAAGGAGACTATGATGATGGAGGACAACAACCAACTGGGTTTTTCTTGATTAATTTGATATTTTCTTCTTGCTTTACAATTTACAGATACTCTATACACACTTTTCGTTTCATTAATTCATTTGGTGATGAGACAAAAAAGAGAGAGTAAAGAAGTCTGAATTAGGGAAGAAATCCATCACTATTCACTCTGGTAATGATCATAAATCCATCAGCAATCCCGTCTCCTCCCCCTCATTACCAATCCCTCCATAATCTCTGAAGCCGGCTTCCTCACCACCACCAGCCACGGTGGTGGTGCCCACGGTAATCCCCCCCTCCACCATTCACAATCACAGCCCTCGCAACTTCATTATTATCCCCTATTACGAGACCCATTACAAACTTAGTGAACAACATCATAATAGATCCGACCATCAATCGTATCTACCACTCCACTGATTACCCAGATCTCTGCGTCTCCTCCTTGAAACCCTACCTCCATGGCCAGGTCGATGTGATCACAATTCTCAATTTAGAAATCCAGACCTGCAGAGACCGTGCCATTGCTGCCTCCGTGGACTGGTAGTAACAGTGACGGGGCTGTAGAAGAAGGAACAGGGAGCAGGGAAAAGAAAAATTAATAAAGAAAGGAAGAGAAAGGAATGGCAGAGGAGGGAAACTAAGGAAGATGTACCTGATTTGGAAGGACAAAGAGGAAATAGAGAGAGGGAGCACAATCACACCATGCAGGTAAGCAAACCCAACTATTCTTCACAAGGAAGGAGAGTGAATCAGGATCGGTTCCATGGTGTTCCATACCTGCAACTCATCTTCCCCAATCGAAGAACAAATTAAAACCAAAAAAGAAGAGGTTGATAGTGTATCAGTTGATTCAACTAATTCATTACAGTTATCATCCAATTTGATTGGTTTCAAGACAGGTTTGCTTGAGGATCGAGATATGTGAGTTGCAGGTTTTTTAGGGAAGATGAGTAGTTGCAAGTTTTTTTTTTTGCAAGGGTAATTTTGTCATTTTTTCACATGTTTTTAACATTGTTAGTCATGAGCTGATAGAATGGGCTTATTTGTTACCATTTGCAAACCTCAAGGGGGTACGTAGAATTTTTCAAAACTGGGGGGTAAAATCATACTTTCCTCAAACCTCAGGGATAGTATGTGTAAATTACCCAAAAAAAAAAGATAATTTTTTTGTACAATTTTTTACAATTCTTCCATTACATTTTACCAAACTACTAGAGAACTAGATTGGAAGACAAAAAAAATCAAACAAAAGAGGATTTTTTTAGACGAATATGAGAAAGCAGAGAGGGGTTTTACCTGTGGAGCTTGGATCGATGTGTGAGAGGCCAGAATTTGTGAGTCGACCTTCGATCATTGGGGAAAAGCCTCTGAATGTATTGGGTTTTTAGGGTTTCTGCAAAAATCAGAGTACAAGGCTTAAGTCGCAAGCAAAAAATTTAACAGAAGAAGAAGAAATAGAAGAAGCTGCGCAGAGGAAGAAGGAGAAGAAAATAACAGACGAAGAAGAAGAAGAAGAAGCTAAGTGGAGGAAAAAGACGAAGAAGATAACAAACGAAGAAGATCTGATGAGCAGAGGTTACTTGAGTTCAATGGAGCTTCGTTTTACCCACTCGCTTCAGTTTCGATTGGGAAGAATGGCATGAATCAAGGAGCGATGAGGGACAAATTTTATCAATAGAGCTAGGGAGCCTAGGGTTTCTTAGAGAAGACCCTCACAGATATCCTCGTTAGAGAAGACGATGTCACAAGACTTGTCGCTGGAGCTTTGGGTGTCTTCAAGAATTATAGGGCACACATTGCAATTTTTCCCTCTGTTGTTTAATTTGAAACATTTTAAAATTGAAGAAACAAGTTACCTTGTTTCGTAAAATCGTGTTTTAGATGTTTTTTTTACTTGGTTTGTTTCACTGGCACATAAAAACAAATTGGTGGACCCAAATGCTTTATTCCGTTTTTCTTGCCAATAACACAAAAAAAAAGCCAAAAACAAGAAACCGAAACATTACCAAACGCGCTCTTATAGCTCATAAACACTAATGCCAGAACAGAAGTGTTACCAAACGGGAGCGATGCATGTTTCCTGATTGTTCCCATTCCTGTTTCTATTGACCGAAGTCTTACAATTTCTTTACATTTCAAAACCTACAGGACATGAACCTCTCCAAAAGGTACTGAGTTGGCTCTTTGCTTATTTGAGGCTCTAAGCTGCAGAAAGGGACTGAAACCTCCTACATCATGAGTATCTCTGGATTGAAACTCGACTCAAACCCTATCTCAATTCCCCAGAAGAGCTTCTATAATGCAAAGGTCGGAGGCGAGAGATCTGTTCTGCAACTTCTCTCTGCTTCTAGGACCTTTCGGCAGGTTGTAATATGCTCTGCCAAAGCTGTGACTCCTTCGTCTCCTATGGGAGTGGCTGTGCAGACAGGTGATGTGCCAGAACGAATTGGATCGCTTAGTCCGGTTTCGGGCGTTTTGGGTTCTCAATGGGGTGATGAAGGGAAGGGGAAGCTTGTTGATATCTTGGCTGGGCATTTTGATATCGTCGCTCGCTGTCAGGTATAATCTACATTATTTTCCTCCAAATTTCCTTTTCTTTTGGATATCTATACCTCGTTCCACTGTTATAAGTTGTAAAGTTTCTGATTTGCTTAGCTGAATCTCTGTTTTTAGATTTTTTAAAACTGGTGTTGTTGTAGAACAAAGCCTTTGTCTTCTTTTCTTCTTTGGAACAGTGGATCATCTTATACATTGCATTAGTAATTGAAATTTGTTGCTAATAAGTTTGTTCTTTGTAAGAAGAGCGACAAGTTATGTCTCGTCACATTGATCATTTGTATTTTATATAGGGTTGGGATTAGAATCACAAAGGTTTGTGACACTTATGCTTATCTCAAACAGGTCATAGCTCTCCATCTAGACTGTTCAATCTCAAAGTGTAAAAACAATTGCTTTATTCTCCTTTGGCGATTTCGTTGGGAACACCATCAACTTTCTACTTCATACACCTCCTCCTTCCCCTGCATTTCCCTTTGAAGCCCTTCACCTTCATAATTAGTGAACTTCAACCCCTTCAATTCCGGCCTCAATGATCACCGATGTCCTTGTCGCCACATAAACATTGACATAGCTCTCCTCTCCTTCTTAATGGCTTGATAACTCGGACTCCCATGCCACTGGCAATATGAACTCAATAGCAATGAAGAGTTGCAGAGACAATTTTGTTACTTTCATAATCCTGACCCATCCTTCCATTTTATCCGCCGATGGTTTATTGGTGAAGAATGCAATCTACCGGGTGAATCCCTTATAACATGGGTTGCATTTACACTGAAATCATGATTCAAACTCCAGATTGGTGAACTATGTCCTCTTGACAATGCGCTACTTGCACCATGTATGATGCTTGGTGGAGAATCAGATGCTTGCACTGTGCAGCAGCTTGTTGTTTTCATAGTTGCAGAGATCCATTGAAGGAGGAAAAGGAAACTGAGGAAGTGGAGGGCAAAAATAGATTTTACCCTGATATTAGATGCACATTAAGCTGAGTTGGCAAGGATAAGTTGATGCAGTTACACAGAGATATTTAGGGTGTTCTCTTGGGGATTGTCTGAATGGCACCTCTGTAGGTGTATTTAGAACATGTAACCTTCTTTTGATTTCCCCTAGTTTTATTTCCAAAACTTCTTTAAGTTAGGGGTAAAAGAAACTTTTCAAAATTATTTGAAAGCGACTTTCCATTATGTCATTTTCAAGAGTTGTCATTGTTAATATGAAATGACAAGTTTTACCCTCACTGGAAGAAAAAAAAGTGTTCTAAACTAAGTGAGGCAAAGAAATAAAGTTACAAATTATTTGACACCTTAAGGGGTGTCAATAAGAAAATTCCATTTTCATGGGTTATTTTTGTAATTTGAAGTTTATTTATTTAATTTTTATTATTGGAGTTAGCCATCGGTAGGAGTAAGAGTCCTAGTTAGTTTCAAGTTCTTGGTTTCAGGATGATTAGGATTTCTTGTGTTCAAGGTTATATATTTGATATAATACATCGATTGAGGAATGAATTGACAGATATTTTGAGTTTCCTATGCTGTGTTGACGCTACGTGACTGGGTTTTTTCCTCCTTCCTCTCTCTTTGTTCGTCTCCAGCATCCCTCTTTCAGGTCTGGTTCTTCCTTGTAATGCTGTATCTCTCTTGTTATCTTCTTCTCCCTTTTATTCTTCTTCCTCTTATCTTATTATCATTCTGTTTTAATTCTCCCTTTCTGCTACTGTTCCTCTTCTTTTCTTTTGCTAGTGGCAACATAGATTGAGTTGAATGACTTGTGGGTCCTTCATAACAGCTCCATTCAGCTTGAGATTTTGGGCATTGGGTATCCTCCTTAGGGCTTTCAAGCCCTTGAATCTCATTCCTCCAATCCCCCTTTTTACTAGGAGTGAAAGACCTGCAACTGAAACCCCACCTGAAACTTCTGCCAGACTTGATTTCAAAAGCTTGGGTTCAGTAGGGTTAACTGTAGCGAATCATTACCTGAAATCTCAGGTCAAATGATGACCTTATGAGAGAGATCTTCAACTGAAGGATCTTCTTCTTACACTGGTTTGCTTCTCTTGTTGTGAGGTTGATGAAGGGGCAGAATTGTGTAATTATGAATATGACTTTAGTTGCTAATATTACGTAAAATCTCTTCTATTAATATTTTTTTTCCACTTTAGTCCTAACCTGATTTGCAATTCCTAAAAAGCTCTTTTCTTTAAATTTACTTGCCCCTCTATCCCAATGTCTTTTCTTCCTTACAATAGGGTACTAACTGTTCTGAACATTTACAAAATTGCCACTGATTTCATTATTTTGAGTTATATTCACTTCTGTGGTCCCATAGCGATCCAAATATAAGGGGTTTGGAACCCGGAATTGCATCATAAATTCGTCTTGTGATGTTAACTAATATAAGAAAGGCTTTGATACCAATATTTTCCCTTTTCTATGTATAGTGATGTAGTAGTTCTAAGGAATATTTGTAGTCTCTGAAGTTGTTTTTAATTCTTTGATGTCGTATCTATGGGAGTTGAGATGAAGCTCATAATAAAGTTCTTCATAACACTAATCTTTAGAGGGGTGTTGTACCATGTTCAATGTAATCCTTTTAATCCTTCAAACCCTAAATAATCTTATTTTGAACAAGTCTGTTACTGAATAGAATCCATTGCTAATTTCTGCACATTTTACATAAAAATTTTGTGATAGAATTATTTTTTAAGGTGCTAGCTGCTAAGGGAGAAGGGATCAATGGCGGCTTCTCATGGAAGCCAAAATAGAAAAGTGAGACTTGTGGCTCTGTTTTGTTGCTGCCTGCAAAATATGTGGTAAGAGTTGTCAGGGAAAGGAAAAGTGAGCGGCAGGGGTTTCCTTACAATGTTTGTTTGGTTGCACGTGGAAAGACAGTTGACTTGGGTGGATCTCTACATCTGTCTTCTTCTACTTATACTTCCTGGTCCTATCACTATGGTGCTTTCAATTCTATCTTTGGTGGTATCAGGTCAGAAAACTCCATATATTTTTTTATGGAATAAAAATTTATTGGGCTGTTGGCTCAAAAAGAAGCTGGAATACACAATCTATATGTGTATTTGCCTGCATGTTCTGTTTCCCTCTGAAGATACACTCAATACACCTACTTTAAACCTGCAAAACATAAACCGTGAGTGAGATACAAAACTGAGAGCAACTGAAGGCCTTGGAAACTTGTTTGTTCAATATGAGTTGGAGGAAATTATAAAAAAAAAGGGCGTATCCAGTGCACAAGGCTCCCACCACTGTGGGGTCTAGGGAGGGTCATAATGTACGCAGCCTTACCCCTGTTTCGCGGAGAGGCTGTTCCCTACTTGAACCCATGACGGCATGACCACTAGGTCACAATGGAGCAAACCTGCAGTGCTCAAATCATGGGTTGAAACAGATTTGGGTGAAAAAGTGATTAAAGTCGTAGATCTCTCTTTTTTTTTTTTTTTTTTTCTTTTGGTGTTATGCATCACTAGATTAGGTAAAAATGACTCAAATCCTTGCATCAAGCTGATATATTTACATATTGCATAATAAGGTGTTTTGTGCTTCAACTGTATTTTATATGTATCATAAGCCCATGTATGCAGTTCTTGATCATTTTCACGTGTAGTATCTTTAGCGTATCTTGCATCTGTCCAATACGATATGGTACGTCTATTAAAATAACCCCTCAGATACGATGCCCAATACTGACACTTAAATTCAGTCTTGTTTAGGTCAGTTTCCTTGTGGTTAGTTTGCTTTTTGGTTAGTTTCTATTTTCAGTTTTGGGAACCTCCCCATACAGTTTGCGATTGGGAGATTCAGTCAATCTTTGTTTCTATTTTAATTTCCTGGTTTGAGTCTTTATGAAGTTTTGTAGGTCTATGACCAAACCCAACGATTTGATAATGAAATGAGTTAAGGTTTAGTTTTTGTTTGCAGTGGAGTTTGGTTCCTCTCCCTCCTCTCTTCTAAGTACTGTTCACAGCCCCAGAACAGCCCCTTATCTTCTCTTCTCTCTCTCTTAAGCCCACTACAAGTAGATCCATTGATTTGATCTGCATTATTTGGTATTAGAGCATTCCAAACTAGAGTTCGTTTGCCCAATGGAGAGATTTCTTCCTTATTCAAAGTTGAAGGGCTTGGTGAAATTCTAGTTTCAAAATCAGTGATAGATATGTTGTCAACTGGTGAAAATCATTATTAATTCTGATAATGATATTTTTTGTTGAGTTTCTATTTAATCTTATTTTGATGAGGGCACAATGTTGCATCTTTCAATCTCCTAAACATGCCATTGTAGTGGTCAATCATGGCTTGAAGCTCGACAAGGTGTTCTCGATCCTGAAGCAAATTTATGTACTTTAAGGCATACAACAAACTATTGTCCTTAAAGGGCTGCTATGTGATAGCTCTTTAAAGCCGATCGAAGCAACATCAACAGTGTAGCCACAAAAGGAGTTGGAAAAGGTCAAACAAGATGAAAAATTTGCTGATTCTACTGAGCTCACTAAGGAAGTTCCATCCTTCCGAACAGAAAACAAGCTTGTGAAAGATCCTATCGCAATGAAAGTTGTTCCATATCATGAGTTCATTCTTTCCACACATTTCAAGACACAAACATTTGGTCGAAGCTTCATATTTTGAATTTTGTTCGAGTTGCAGACAACAAGCTGCAAGCACCCATTATGGTGTTTTTATTCTTACCTTTCTACAAAACTTGAGGATGAGTTTTTTAACCGAGGGGGAAGTGATGCAGTATTCTGCTAGAAAGGAGAAAAAAAACCAAATCCTGTGAGTTGATGATGTAGCAGGGGGGCATTGAATTGGTTTCAAATTGTGTTCAATTCTGGCTCATATTCTGAATCATCGAATCAGAGCATGTATCTGGTTCAAGCCATGGACCATATTCAGCCCCTCGATTCTGTCCAAAGAAGAGATCGAGCCAGTGGTTTATGTAGGGAAATATTAGCTAATGACCTTGCCTAGTTGGGAGAAATATCTCCAGAATTATTTCCAGATAAGGAGGACATCGACCGAAATTTTCGTGTATTATTCCCAGATTTATTTGGAGATATCCTGCAGCTCCAGTGGGCCCATGGCCAGCTATATGAAGATCAAGTTGAAGGCCAATTGCTAATTGCGTGGAGGGGAATGTGGAAGTGTTAGCAAAACACAATTTAGAATGAATGGCTTGAATGATCAGATCGATCAACAAGCTTCTCTTTATAAAGAAGAAATTACAAATTAAAGGACAAATCTGTCCCTGCTATTGCCGACTCTAACTAGAAGAGTTAGCAATACATAAAACATAATAAACCAAACCAAAAAACCAGAATACCCCCACGGTATTCTGGTATACATTATTCAACACTCCCCCTCAAGTTGGAGCAGATATGTCAATCATGCCCAACTTGACTAGATTAGGATGAAACAACCTTCTAGATAATCCCTTGGTGAAAACATCAGCAAGTGATCAGCAGACTTCACAAAGGGAACACAAATCAGCCCTTCTTCCAATTTTTCCTTGATGAAATGTCTATCCACTTCAACATGCTTGGTGCGATCATGCTGTACTGGGTTATGTACAATGCTGATTGCAGCCTTGTTGTCACAGTATAACAACATAGGAAGATGAATAGGAACAGCAAGATCTTGTAGCAAACCTTTTAGCCAAAGTAACTCACAAGTGCCTTGTGCCATAGCACGAAACTCTGCTTCAGCACTAGAACGAGTCACCACATTTTGCTTCTTGCTACGCCAAGTGACAAGATTGCCACCTACAAAAGAACAATACCCAGAGACAGACTTGCGATCTATAGAACCAGCCCAATCAGCATCAGTGTACGCTTCTATCCGTAGGTGACCATGAGGAGATAGGAGAATGCCTTTTCCAGGAGTTGACTTCAAGTAATGAAGAATACGAAGAACAACCTCCATATGAGAAGAGTAGGGATCATGCATAAACTATGCACAGTACTCACGGCAACATCAATGTCAGGACGTGTGTGTGAGAAATAAATCAACTTCCCCACTAGTCTTTTGGGATTGGCCTTTATCAATAGGTTCACCCTCCTTTTCTTTGAGACGAACATTGGCATCCATAAGAGTATCTGAAGGATGATATCCTAACAAACCAGTTTCAGCCAATAAGTCTAAGACATACTTCCTTTGGGAGAGAAAAATGCCCTTAGAAGATCTGGCAACCTCAATCCCAAGAAAGTACCGTAGCTTTCCTAGATCTTTAATCTCAAACTCCTGCCGAAGAAAGGTCTTCAAACGGCTGATCTCATCACCATCATTGCCAGTAACCACAATATCATCAACGTAGAATATAAGAATAGTGAGTTTTTCATCAACTCTATTATAAAGAGAGTGTGATCAGCATTACTCTGCTTGTAGCCCACAGAAACCATGGCTCGTGAAACCCGTCAAACCATGCTCTAGGTGATTGCTTCAGCCCCTAAAGTGCACGCTTTAATTTACACACTCTGCCTTGGTTTTTGTCACAAGAGAACCCTGGTGGAATGTCCATATACACCTCATCCAGTTCTCCATTTAGGAAAGCATTCTTCACATCCAGCTGCTGTAAATCCCATCCAAGATTGACTGCACAAGATAGCAAAACTCGAACAGTATTCAGCTTTGCAACAGGGGTAAAGGTTTCCTGGTAATCAATCCCGTATTCCTGAGTGAACCCCTTTGCCACAAGTTGTGCCTTATATCTATCCACAGTACCATCCACCGTCTGTTTCACTACAAACACCTACTTGCATCCAACAGTCCTTTTCCCTAGTGGAAGAACCACAAGCTCCCATGTGTCATTTTTTTTCAGGGCTTCCATTTCTTCCATCATTGCTGCTTTCCACTTTCCATCTGATAAAGCTTCTTGCCAATTGTTAGAAATACGAACAGAAGAAAAAGAAGAAACAAAAGCATGAAAAGATGGAGAAAGGGAGTCATAGGAAACAACATGGGATATAGGGTGCTTAGTGCAAGCCTTGACAGCAATAGGTAGATCAAGAGAGGAAGTATTACTAGGTGGAGAAGCAGGTTCTGGATCCAGTTTGGCAACTGAATGGGTACTGGTGCAGCAGTGGATTGAAGCTACTTATGTTTTCTTGCATATGTTTGCACATTAAAATCGTTAATCCTCTTCTGAAATTCACTAATGGTTTTCTGGACTGGAGTTGTCTCCCCCTGAATAGGAATGTCAACATTATCTATGATGGTCTCCCCCTGTATAGGAACCTCTCCCCCTGAAGCAGAGGGAGGTAGGAGTAGGAGGAACAGGAACAAACTCATTGTGAACATCTAGAAGGAGAGGTTTTACGGTCAGCATATCTTCACTAACATTCTCCCCCTAAAGAGGTGGGAACGAATAGTAAGAGAGAGTCTCATGAAAGACAACATCCATACTCACCATGGTACGTCGGGCAGGAGGATAATAACATTTGTACCCCTTTTGGGTGGCTGAGTAACCCAAGAAAATGCAGCGGAGACTGCGGGGCGTATCCCTAGCATAACAAACACAGCCAAATACCCTAGGGGGAACAATAAAAAAGGAAAAGCCGTGTAGAAGCTCGACAGGAGACTTAGAACAAAGTACCCTAGATGGCAGCTTATTAATTAAATAAGCTGTAGTAAGGACAACATCCCCCCAATAGAAGGAGGGAACATTTCGAGCAAACATAAGTGCCCTAGCTACCTCCAAGAGATGACGATTTTTCCTCTCAGCCACACCATTCTGGGTTGGAGTATCAACACAATTGGTTTGATGTAAAATGCCATGGGCAGCTAGTTACTTTTGGAACTGACCTTCCATATACTCTGTCCCATTGTCACTTCTCAAGACTTTGAGAGTGGCAGCAAATTGGGTCTGAACCATCTTGTGATAGTGCTGAAAACAGGAAAAAACTTCAGCCTTAGTGTGCATCATATAGACCTAAGTGAACCTAGACTAACAATCTATGAAAGTGAAAAACCAGCGATGACCAGAAATAGAAACCTTTCGACTAGGACCCCACACATCAGTATGAACCAAATTAAATAAGGAAGAACATCTTTTATTAGAAATAGGATAATTTGAACGTGTCTGTTTGGTCATGACACAAGCCTCACAAAAAAACTCTTCCTTATTACAATTTTTAACTAGGGATGGAAATAACTGAGACAAAGTTCCTAAGGGGGAGTGTCCTAATCTAGAATGCCATTGGTGTCATTCAGAGGAGAATGAAGATGGCTGACACAAGGAAAAGTCCATCATCAAGCAGGTACAATCCACCGTGCACACTACCCGATCCAATCGTCTTCCCGAGTCCAGTTCCTGAAAAATACAATGAGTTGGAAAAAAAGTTACTTTGCAATTTAGATTTTTGGTAATACTACTAATAGATAAAAGATTAGCAGTGAATTTAGGAATATGCAAAACAGAAGACAAGGTAAGGGAAGGGGAGCAGCTTATGGATCCTTTCTCGGATACCGATGAGAGGGATCCATCAGCCACTTTGACTTTATCCTTGCTTGAAGTAGGAGAATAGGTATGAAGAAGGTTAGAAGAACCTGTCATGTGATCAGTGGCACCGGAGTCTATAATCCATGGAGTAGAGACAACAGATGAAAAAGATACCTGAACGGGCAAAGTGGGAACCTGATGGAGTAGAGTAACTGGCAGGAGCAGATGTAGTAGAGGCATTGGAAGCCTGTAACATACGCCGGAAAGCTTGTAATTCTTCCTGGGAGAGGCCACTTTCAGTAGTGGGGGCTGTAGCTACACTTTCAGTGTGATTAGCCTTGTTTCTAGTTTTACCACAACCACATTTGGCTTCAAAATCAGCAGGCTTCCCATGTAATTTCCAGTAAGTAGCCTTAGTGTGATAGTTGCAATGTTCACACTTGACAGAAAGGTACTAAAACTCGGGTCTCAATACCAACTTGGCTCTTGAAAAAACCGAGTCGAGTCAAGATCTCGCCGAGTTGGTGCATTTTTTGTTTTCGTCGAGTTAGGTAAATACATAGTAGATGGGTCATTTCCATGGGTCAACCCGAGATCTGGACCCAAGATCCGAGATCTCGCCGAGATATGTCGAGTTCTGTCGAGTTAGGTGAGGTATTTAAGTGGTAGGTGGGTTAAAAAATGGATCGAAACCGAGACCCGAACTGAGATCCGAGATCTCGCCGAGATCTTGGCGAGATATTGCACTTTTGAGACTCGTAGGCAGTATCGTCTCGGTTTTTTCAAAAATTGAGAAGATCTCGAGTTCTCGAACTATGCTTGACAGGCTCCTTTTGCTGAAACAGCCAATGCATTATTCTCAGATGGAGGAATACGAGTAGAACCAGCAGTCTGTAGGGGGTGAGTACCTTTTTCAACCGTAGGGGTGAGTAACATTGCAGCCCTACGGGTTCTTCAGTGTGAACAAAAGCAAAGGCCTGCTCCAAGGTTGGAAAAGGTGTTCGACCAAGAACTTGAACCCGAATTGGATCATATTCAGCATTAAGTCCAGCCAAAAAATCATAGGTACGAATCTTGTCCACATATTTGCAATAAGCAGCAATGTTTGCAGCAGTAGAGGGTTGAAAGCGAGAGTAGTGATCCAATTGTTGCCATAGACTCTTGAGGGCAGCATAGTACTTAGAGATAGACAATTCTTTCTGTGTAGTGGTATGGAGGGTCTTACGAATCTCATAAACTTGAGCATCATTCCCCAATTGTCCATACGTTTCCTTAGCAGCAGTCTAAATTTGTGTAGCTGTGTCAAGAAAAAGATACTGACCATAGATATCAGAGTTCATAGAGTTCAATATGAATGACATAACCATCGCATCATTAGCAGTCCAACGAGCCCGAAGAGGGCCTTCATCAGGGGGCTGAACAGAGGTGCCAGTAAGATGGCTAGTGAGTCCTCTTCCAGCCACAGTTAGAGAAAGAGATCTGGTCCACATCAAGTAATTGGAAACATCCAATTTAAATGCAGCTGCGTAAGGGAGGAATTCAGTCCGGGACTGACCTTCTCCAGAGGTAGCTGTGGTAATATCTGACCCAGGCATACTTGCAGGTAATCAACAGAGAAAGCCAGCAAAAAATTGATCCCGGAAAGTGGAAATCTGAGATATGGCAGCAAAACTCCAAGGAATCAAGCATGAGGTTGATATGCTGGTCGAGTGCTCCTTTGGTGAGTATAAAACTCTCCTCAAAAAATCAGCAAAAGGGGAGAACCCTAACCCAAAAATCGATGAGTGTCAGGGTTTTGAAAAACCCTGAATTTGAGATCGATAGAGGGGAAGGGGGCTTCAATATGTAATGTAAACTTGCAATAGAAGCTGTCCAGAGCTGCTAGAATGGAACATCCAATGCGAACAACCAATCTCCAGTAGGAATGAGTCTTAATCTTCAAGGGGGAGATTCTCCTAAAAATCACAGAAGGAAAACAAGGCAGCAACTATCGCAGAGAAGAAAAAAACTTTATATCATCGATTGAGGTAGATGGAGGGCTGCAACTAGATCATTCGATCACCTCATGCCCCTTAAGCAGTGAACATAAAACCAGTAAAAAGGAGAAGAAGAAGCCAAGAAAGAGAGGAGAAGAGAAAAATGATGGGGTGGGAGAAGGGGGAAGTGTTTTGTAACTTTTAGATCAGAATTGGCTTTGATACCATGTTAGCAAAACACAATTTAGAATGAATGGCTTGAATGATCAGATCGATCAACAAGCTTCTCTTTATAAAGAAGAAATTACAAATTAAAGGACAAATCTGTCCCTGCTATAGCCGACTCTAACTAGAAGAGTTAGCAATACATAAAAACATAATAAACCAAACCAAAAAGACCAGAATACCCCCATGGTATTCTGGTATACATTATTCAACAGGAAGATTCTTCCAGTTTGCATGGTGCTATATTTTATGATTCAGTTATGCTTTGCGTGTGGGACTTTATTAGATTAGAGAAGTTTATATTTATAGAGTTGTTTTATGTAATGGGTAGTTTCTATTTCTAGGATTCTTTAGTTAGTTAATTCGATTTTTATTAGGATTAAAATTTTTTTTTCTTGAAAATTTTGGTAGTAATCGATTACTGTTTAAATAAGGAACAGGGCTGAATACAGCCCATGGTTGAGTTGAGTAAATTGAGTTTGGTTTTAAAACCTTGCCAATGACTAAGAGATTTAGTTGAAGGGTGGGATACTGTTGAATTCCGTGAATACTGGCTTGAGTCAGAGTGACTACAACCATCTTTATTTATAATAAAGAGAAGAACATTCTGGAATGAGTACGAGGACAGAAATACCCTTATGACTATTCTACCCCTGAACCCATATTACAACACTTCCCCTTAAGTTGGTGCATATAGATCAAACATACCCAACTTGCTAACAGTAGGAAAAAATAACTTATTATTGATCCCTTTGGTAAGGGTATCAGCCAGCTGTTCACAAGACTGGATAAATGGAATACAAACTGTTCCCTGTTCCAATTTCTCTTTAATGAAAAGCCGGTCAATCTCAACATGTTTGGTACGATTATGTTGGACTGGGTTGTGAGCAATGCTGATTGCTGACTTGCTATCACAGTAGAGCCGCATTGGAAGATTAGCATTCATCCCCAAGTCTTGAATAAGCCCATTGAGCCAGAGAAGTGCACAAATACCTTGTGCCATAGCTCGAAATTGAGCTTCAGCACTAGATCGAGCTACAACCCTTTTTTTGCTTCTCCAAGTAGTTAGGTTCCCTCTAACAAATGTACAATATCCGTATGTGGACTTCCTATCATCAGGACTGCCAGCCCAATCTGCATCAGTGTATGCTTTTATCCGGAGATGGCTATGTGAAGAATACAAGACTCCCTCTCCAGGAGAGGACTTGAGGTAACGGAGTATTCCGTATACTGCTTCCAAATGAGAAGAGTGAAGATCATGCATGTATTGACTTACAACACTTACAGCAAATGTGATGTCTGGCTGAGTATGTGACAGGTATATCAATCGGCTAACTAACCTCTGATAGCTACCCTTGTCCACTGGGTCACCTTCCTTGCTCTTCAGACCCAAGCATCCCTGTTTCACTCAATATATCCAGGGTATATTTTCTTTGAGAAAGAGATATGCCCTTAGCTGAATAGGCAACCTCAATCCCTAGAAAATATGTCAATCTCCCTAAATCTTTGACTTCAAATTCGATGCCCAAATATGTCTTCAGCTTCTATTTTTCATGTGCATCACTACCCATGATCACTATGTCATCAACATAGACAATCAAAATGGTCACGTGTTGTCCCATCCTTTTAACAAATAATGTATGGTCAACATTGCTTTGCTTATACCCACAAGCAATCATAGCCTTATGGAATCGGCCAAACCAAGCCTTTGGTGATTGCTTCAGACCATAAAGAGCCTTCTTCAACTTACATACCTTTCCCTGAGTCTCTGAAGAGGTGAAACCAGGAGGTATCTCTATGTAAACATCTTTTTCCAAATCTCCATGTAAGAATGCATACTTCACATCAAGTTGTTGGAGTTCCCATTCCTCGATTTATAGCACAAGAGATGATAACCCGTATAGTATTCATTTTTGCTACAGGAGCAAATGTCTCTTGATAGTCAATTCCTTGGGTTTGGGTAAACCCTTTGGCTACGAGTCTTGCTTTGTATCTTTCCACTGAGCCATCAACCTTGTGCTTCACAACAAAGACCCATTTACAACCAACCGGTTTCTTTCCTAGTGGAGGATTTACCAAATCCCAGGTCTGATTCTTCTCAAGGGCAAGCATTTCTTCATTCATCACATCCTTCCATTTCTGTTCGGCTATTGCTTCCTGCCAATTGTTAGGGATGGAAACAGAGGATAAAGAAGATACGAAAGCATGGAAAGCAGGAGTTAGAGAGTTGTATGACACATAGTTGGAAATAGGATGTTATGTACAACTCCTTTTTGATTTCTGAATAGCAATGGGTAAATCAAGACTAGGATTAGGAGGTGGCTTACCAGAAACATGACCAGGAGCAAGACTTAGAGCTGGAAAAGATGCCGATTGTGTAGGGTCCGTGGTGGTGATCTTTTTGTACCGAGGGCCATCCAAAGGAAAATCGGTTCCCCGAGTGTAATTCTGTACTTTATTCTCCCCCTGCACCTGTTGTTGTTGCTCAATCTGCCCCACTTCTTGTTCCTGACTTGTAACTCCATCTTCTGGTTCAATAAAGACATCCTCTATAGTAGGTATCTCAATGTCTACAGGAGTAATCAGCGGGACCTCTTCACCACTTAGAATCTCCCCCTGTAGAAGTACCGGTTATTTAAAGTAAGCCTCGGACTCCCGGAACACGACATCCATAGTGACAAATACCTTTCGTGTAGGAGGATGATAGCATCTATACCCTTTCTGGGTAGCTGAGTAACCCATAAAAATGCACCACAGTCCTTTGGCATTAAACTTGTTGTGTACATGGTGATTCCTGGCAAACACGACACAGCCAAATACCTTTGGAGGCACAACAAAAGTTGATTTTCCAACCAATATATCCAAGGGACAACGACCACCTAAGACTCGAGAGGGAAGCCGATTGATAAGATAGGTGGCTGTAAGAACAGCATCACCCCAGAAGCGGTGAGGAACAACCATAGTAAACATAAGAGAACGAGCAACCTCCAAGAGATGTCTGTTCTTGCGTTCAACCACTCCATTTTGAGCAGGAGTGTCAACACAAGAGGTCTGGTGTATGATTCCATGGCTGTCTAAATAGGAGCAGAAGGCACCATCCATATATTCTTTTCCATTATCGGAATGTAGAATCTTCACCTTGGCATCGAACTGGGTCTGGGCCATCTTATGGAATAGAGTGAAACAAGTGAAGGCGTCACTTTTACTATGCATCAAATACACCCAAGTTGTCCGGCTAAAACAGTCAATGAAAGTGACAAACCATCCAAATCCAGAAGTAGAATTACATCGGGCAGGGCCCCACACATCAAAATGTATCAAACCAAAAGGCACATTGCTTCGATTATCAGAAATAGGAAAAATACTTCTAGTTTGCTTTGCTAAAGTGCAATTGTCACAAGAAAAATTATGTTTATTACACCGTTTCACTAGACTAGGAAATAAAGTAGATAAAACTCTTATAGGAGGATGGCCCAAACGACGATGCCAATTATTCAACTAAAAAAGTACAGAATCAAAATCAGAAGATGCCGGTTGAGAAGTCAAAGCTGCTCGAGAACTGTCAAGCATGTACAGACCACCAACCACTTTACCACATGCAATCATACTGTCCGTTGCCAAGTCCTTAAACAAACAATAGGTTGGAAAAAATGTTACTTTGCAGTTTAAATCCTTAGTTAGGCTACTAATGGAAAGCAAATTAGTAGTAAACTTTGGAACATGTAAGACAGAGGAAAGGCTAAGAGAGGAAGTGCGTTGGACACAACCCTTCCCCGAGATAGGAGAAAGACCCATCAACAACACGAACCTTGTCATGACCAAAAAGAGGAAAATACTTGGAAAAAACAGATGAAGAACCTATCATATGGTCTGTTGCCCTTGATTCAATTACCCAAGAATCGGGCATGACCGAGGTGCAGTTCCCACTAAATGAAATACCTGTGGAAGAAGAAGAATTTGGGTTGGTAGGCAGAGACAAAGCCGAGGCAGCCATGGAAGGAGATACTGATGCTGAAGAAGATGTGTCCAATCGATTCACTATATCTCTAAGATTTTGTAATTCAGCCATAACTTGAGAAAGAGATTGATCAGGCTGGTCGTCAGAAGTTGCCTGATGAGCACGGGTGTTACTAGGCCGATTGGATCCACCCCTCCCATGCCCACGAGTCTCTGCAGGGCGACCATGAAGCTTCCAACAACGGTCTTTGGTATGCCATTCCTTCCCACAGTGATTGCATTTAATGGGAGGACGATCACCAGATGTCCGATTAGTACTAGTAGACTTTTTAGAATTTCCTCAGGAAGATTGCGAGCCAGAGACAAGAGCCGATCGTTCCTGAGTGACAGGATGAACCATGGCTGTACGCCTACTGTCCTCACCTGATAGAATCGCATAGGCTTGCTCCAGAGATGGAAGTGGGTCTCAGTTCAAAATATTGGCACGGATTTGATCAAACTCAATATTGAGGCTGGCCAAAAAATCGAAAACACGTAAGCCATCCTCCCACTTACGGAAGGACGTGGCATCAACATCGCAGGTAGCAGTGAAGGTGCCCAAAAGTCTAACTGCTGCCGTACACATGGTATTGTAATACTGAGACAGGGACAACTCCAACTGCCTGTAACATTGGGCAGCATTCCCAACTTGAGAATAAGTGTCCTTGGCTGTTTTCCAAATTGCCGCAGCCGAATCAAGAAGGAGATAGCGCCCGGCAATATCTTGCTCCATCGAATTGACAAGATATGACATAACCAAAAAATTGAAGTTCATCCATCGATCCACTGGAGAGCCAGCCTCGGTAGGCCTGACTTGAGTGCCCGTGATATAGCTAGAGAGACCACGGGATCCAATAGCGAACAAGCAGGAACGAGACCACAAAAGATAATTGTTGCCATTTAGTTTGATGGGATTCACCGGAAACAGAATAAAGTTACGTGGGATGACCCATAAGAACCAGAGGAAGCAGACGTGATCTCTGAAACGTCAGGCTTGGTGGCTGGAAAAAAATTGCAGAAACCAACAAACAAAGCCCCCCAAAAAAATCAGAACATATGGAGGGGAAAAAAAAGAACCCTCAGTGGGAGTCAACTCACCACCAAGGGTGGGGAAAAAAATATGGCAAAAGGAGGGGGACCTCTCGTGAGAAAGAGAGGAGGCAAGAGGCCTGCGGGCTTGGGAGAAGTGGCAGAAGGTGGTGGGGTGGCCTGCTGTGGCTGGCGGAGGTGGCGGGAGGTGGTGGAGGGACTGGCGGAGGTGGTGGAGTGGCCTGCGGGGGCCGGCGGAAGGTGAGAAAGGGCTGGTGGTGGCTGGCGGTGGTGGTGGGGCCTGCGGTGGTGGCTGTCCTTAGGGCAGAATCACGAAGAAGAAGAGAGAGAAAAAAAAAGGAAAAAATTTCTAATTCCCATATCCCCGGAATATTTTTGGCTTTGATGCCATGTTGAATTCCGTGAATACTGGCTTGAGTCAGAGTGACTACCGCCATCTTTATTTATAATAAAGAGAAGAACATTCTGGAATGAGTACTAGGACAGAAATACCCTTATGACTATTCTACCCCTGAACCCATATTACAACAGATACCTATGCTATGAGAGGGTGAGGGGCCCAAGGGAGAGAGTGAGAGACTCAATCCTATTTATCCATCTTTTATTTTCCAATCAATCTGTGTGTGCTTGATCTACTGCAAGTCTGAGTACATTAAATTGTGTATTTTCTGCTACTGAAATCATCCATCGATTGGTGCTGGTCGACTGATAATCTGCTGCTGGAAATTCTGACTGAAGACTACTCAAATAGTTCATGCGATTCTGTTTGGTGGAAGGAATTTTCTGCAACCTTAAAGGCATCGATCTCTCCATCCTTGGGGATCTAATCAACAATCAAATACTGCTACTCTGCAGGAGTTTGGAGGTGATCTGAGTTAGGAGTTTATATATTCATGCAAATCTCCAAATTTAACCCTAATTCAAGAATGGGTTATTATTCTGTGGTGCGTTTGCTGCAATATAATCTGATATGATTATACCTGAGATCCTGCCTGTGGTTGGGTCATTCGTGAGTCATGACCCAACCTTACATTAGTTGGTGATGAGGACATCACTCAAGGATATATGCAGCCACATGTTTCTTCATTATGGCTAGATGACCAGCATTATATGTAGTTCTTTTTATTATTTTGTTGTATTCTTATTTGGGGCCAGAACTGTTATGTACTAATGTTGTAAGGGAGTTATTGCTGGAGAAGTGGTTATTAGGGAGTAGTCATTGCTGGAAAAGTAGTTGTTAGGGAGTTATTTCCCCCCCACCCCCTCCCTCTCAAATTTTGGGTTTTAAAAGACTGTATTTTGACATGGAAGATAAGGAATGATGATAGAACTTATGAGATTTTCTCCCATTCTCTGCAGCATGAGTGATTCCCTGCAAACCTTGGAGTAAATCCAAGTTGGTGTAAAGCTAAACCCCCTTCTCTTCCCTAACTCTTCTCTCTCAGGCTACCACCCTCTTCTTCTCACCTATTCCTTTTTCACTAGTTACTATTTTCCCACTTTTTTGCCTTAAATTATAGTCTCAAACACAATGGAGATTCATCAATTAACAAGGAGGGCACTAAGGATACATTCTTGGAGTTTGGTATTAACTAGGCACTTCATCACAGCAATCCTCGTGGGACAGCAAAGGAAGGTACTGCCCATCGTGTATCTTTTATTAAATTTCCATGAATCCTAAAATGAATTTTCTACATCCAGTCTTGTTTAGATATGTTTCCTTTTAGTTAGAATACTTTTTGATTTGTTTCTATTCTTAAGTAGTTTCTATTTTCTGTTTTATAGTCAGTTGGGGAAACTTCCCATACAGTTTGCGACTGGGAGATCAGTCTATCTTTGTTTCTATTTTAATTTCCTGGTTTGAGTCTTTATGAAGTTATGTAGGTAGGTCTATGGCCAAACCCAATGATTTGATAATGGAATGAGTTCAGGTTTAGTTTTTGTTTGAACTGGAGGTTGGTGCCTCTCCCTCCTCTCTTTTTTCTCGTCTCTCTTCTAAGCATAGTACTAAAACTCGTTTCGTCTCGGTTGAGATTTCGAGAATTTCGAGTATCTCGGTCGAGTCGGAACGAAATGCAACATCGAATTGAAAAGTGTAATATTTTGAATATTTCGGAAATTTTAGTCATCTCGTTTCGGAAATCTCGGAAATATCGGTCATTTTTGGCATTTTACACCCACAGAAAAAATACCATATTTCGACCAAATTTTGGTATCTCGGAAATTTCGGTCAGGCCGAAACACCGAAATGAAACGAGATTTAGTACTATGCTTCTAAGTACTGTGCATGGGTACTGTTCACAGTCCCAGAACAGCCCCTTATCTTCTATTTTTGCTTCTCTTATTCTCTCTCTTAAGCCCACCACAAGTAGATCCATTGATTTGATATGCATTATGATATATCAATTTTCACACAGTTTTGTTTCACTTTACATAAGATAGTTCTGTTTCATCACTTTTTGTACCTTAAATGTCCCTAGTTACTGGCCTTTCCTAACAGCTATGAATCTACCTTAACACCTAATTAGGGTTAGGGTTTTTCTGGACTGCATTTTAAATATTTGAGGAGAATTCAAACATTCCAAACTCTGTTATCCTGCTCATCTGGGAGTATGTTTACTTTTTAGGTGTTAGAATTATTGGGATCCCAGAGGATCTCGGTATTAGCACTAGCACTAATACCGAGATGGATCCTTTTGGGGGCCTGTTTGTCTTTTGTCTATTTCTTGTGGAGTACTCTTGTTATTGCTATTTAATGAAGTGGAATAGGGAGTTCTAACCAATCGGTTGAACAGCCTACGTTATTCTCTCTTCTTTTCGTCCTTGGATCATTGATTCAGGTGCATCTGATCATATGTCGGGCTTTTCAAGTAATTTTTCGTCCCTTTGTCCTTCTAAGTCTAGTGTTACATTAGCCAAAGTTAATGCCACTGGAACTGTTTATCCTAGTACAAATTTGTCCCTTTTAGACGTCCTTTACTTACCTGATTTCCCTTTTAATTTATTGTCTGTGAGTAAGCTAACTATTACATCTCGGCCCGTTTAATAAGGGCCTAGTGTGATTGGATGCCATCAGACATCCAACCAATCCCAAGGATCGCAAGTGCAGTACCCTATTCACAACAATTATCACAATACAGTAATTTAAACGCAATGGAAGAGATTTAATAATAGAGATAACATCAATAAATAAGGAAACTCTGTGATAATTCATTTATATATAAAACTGAAACTTGAGTTACATTTGTATAGTTCTCACCAGTAACCCAAGACAAAAGTGTACAAGATCTATATCATACTAAACTATACAAAAGTAATGTATAAACACAAAAGAGTGGGGGAGATAGCCTAGACTGTCAGACCAGGATCAAGAGAAAGCACAGTCATCACAAATGCACGAAGCATCGTGCACTTCATACTCCTGTGGCACACGTCCGTCACTAGAAGGAAACTCCAAAGCAGGAGCAGCACCAGTAGCCAAGTCATCGGAAAAATAAGATTAACCACAGTGGCGAGCTCCACTGAGCCCAACAAGAGAAACACACAAGCAAATGCAAATCGTCCATGATGAATGACCTAAAACTAAGTATGCTTCTAGCATCAGTACTAAGTCTCATGGGGTATAAATGCTACTATAGTAGGTATGATATCCTCGGTCCCGGAAACACAAACCAGACGTCGGCCACCCGGGTGATACCACTCTACCACGGTGGGGACGTGCCAGCTCAGGTATTACGCATCTGACGCCAACGAACCCCCAAATGTTAACCCTACTGTTTGTTCCCATTCCTGTAGTACTCTTCGGATATGGGACAGTGAATGGCATCTCGGAATCATCCCTTCGAAGCTACCACGGGTTATCCAACACCTCTCCCCTGTTGGTAAGGGCTGTAGCATTGGGTTCATGCCAATCCTAACCATATGCATTCTAACATGATGGCATATGAATCAATAATAGATAATAAAGCATTTCTGTCCAGCAACATAAATATCAAGAACAATTCATAGAACATAAGTAATTTATGCATATGCATCATGAAATACAACCTAATATTATGCATCATCTAATGCAAAGAAGAAAGAAGCTATAAAACTACATGATCAGTATATTAATATGATGCATGATATGGCAAACAATAACAAGCAGAAATTAATACACCAACACACTGAAATTAAGGCCAAAATTCCCTTACCTTAGATTGTAGAAGAAGCTTAGCCAAAATAACTCCCAAAGCACAAAATAACCTCACCAACAGCGTGCTAACAACCCTAATTAGTCAATGAAAGACATAAATCAGACATAGGAGAAGCCCTAGGTCAAAGCCCTGACCACCAGAATCAAGATAGCCTCTACAAGGTGAACCGGATTCACACCTGGGGTCGACCAGTTGCAGGCCTGCAACTCCATCCAATTGGTCAAAAACAGATTGGGGGGTTTTGGCTGTTAAGCTTGGATCTTGACATGCATGGACTGAAAACACCAAAAATGGGCTAGGGGAAGAAGGACATGGCCATTTGGGTCATTACAACCCAAATGCATGTCAATTTTGGGGATTAATCCAACAATTGTCTAATTTCCTAGGTTTAGGGCTGAATTGAGTTACCTCTCAGCAGAATTGAAGGAGAAGGAGAGAGATTTAACAATTCAGACTTGGGGTTGTGTATCCTACCTCAAATTAGAGTGGAGCAAGATGATGGCAGCCTCAAATCCAAGCCTTAGTTATGGTCCAAGTATTTAGCTCCCAATTGACAGCAATTTCAAGCCTTAGGTCCCCGTCTCTCTTCTTCCTTCTTCTTTCTCTCCTCTTCCCCTTTGCTGAAATCGATTCTTGTTTTCAGCCTTGGAAAGAAATGAAATCTAAGGCTAAGGATCTCTTATATACTAATGCCCTACTGAGGCATGTTTGCCTTGGTTGGTCAAAATCAGTTTTGTAAATGTGTTTCTCAAATCTAATCATGTATAGAAATAACTACATAATTAGCTATATCTAAGTCATAAGGGTGATGTCATGTGACATAAGCGGGAATCCAGCTGGGGTAAACTACGGGAAGTTGGATTCCACACTGGGGACTTGGGTCCCACAAGAGAAAATTATTATTCTGCCCTATATACTATTTATGCAATTACACTATATATATACATATAAGAAACAGATTTTTACCTACAATCCGGCCTAAGATTGAGAGCTTCATGTTTGGCACATGTAGCTCAAATGCAAGGAGCCGGCAGGATCTTCGGATTCATGAATGGCTAACTGTGTTGGCTCCCCGGAATCCTCCATAGGTGAGTTAATGGATTGGTCTGAATCCACCACTGATGCAGCCCACAGCATTGAGGCTAGCATAGACACTGAACCAGAACCTGAAATCACGCAAGTTCCAAAGTTCAAAATTACAGTGGATTTCACACTAATCAATGCTTATAAATGTTCCATAACTTTCTACCCTGGTTCTTGTGTTTTTCAGGATCTTATGTCAAAGAAGACGATTGGTAGGGGGTGTGAACAAGGGGGGTTGTATTTTCTTGAGGACTCTCCTTCAGTTGCATGCTTCGGAATTTTATCTCCTCGTGAAGTTCATTGCCGGTTGGGACATCCATCGTTATAGAGCTTGAAGAAGCTTGATTCTTGTTTTCAGTCTCTTTCTAATCTAGATTGTGAGTCGTATCAGTTTGGAAAGCTCCACCGTGTGAGTTATTCCCCTCGAGTTAATAAACAGTCTGCGCACCTTTTTGATGTAGTTTACTCCGATGTGTGGGGTCCTTGTCCTGCTGCGTCTAAGTTAGGATTTCGGTATTTTGTTACTTTTGTTGATGACCATTCCAGGGTCACTTGGCTTTATCTAATGAAAAACCGTTCAGGATTGTTTTCTATTTTTTGTGCATTTGTTACTGAAATTCAAACTCAATTCAATAAGAGCATTCGTATTTTACACAGTGACAATGCAAAAGAGTATTTTTCAGCATCCTTTAAATATTTTATGGTTGGCCATGGAATGATTCACTAGTCTTCTTGTTCAGACACTCTACAACAAAATGGAGTGGCTGAACGGAAGAATAGACATTTGATGGAAGTTACTCATTCCATTCTTTTTGAACGGAAAGTACTACAAATTTTTTGAGCTGATGTTGTTCTTACTGCATGCTTTCTCATTAATCGCATGCCCTCTTCTGTTTTAAAGGGTGGGATTTCTTATTCTTTACTTTTCCCGTCTACCTAATTGTTTGAGTTATGTATTTGTTTTGTTCATGACCATCGTCCTGGGTTATCTAAGAACCTAGGTCCTTGAAATGCATTTTCCTTAGTTATTCGCGTACCAAAAAAGGATATAGGTGTTTTTGTCCTTCTTTGCAGAAATATTTTATCACCGCTAATGTTTCCTTCTTTGAGTCCACGCCTTATAATGATTTTTCATTTGTTGTGTCTGAGTTGGATAATGGTCTTCCTCTTTCTGTTGAGGAATGGGTCTCTCCACAAGTTCCACCGGCTGCACCTCCACCACCACCAACTGTTCCTATGCTTCGATTCACCTTTGTTCGTCGTCCTCGTGTTGATACAGCAACACCGGCTCCTTCGGCACCTACCATGTCAACTTCGGCTGCTGATCTTGTTCTAGAGGTAACTGTACCCATTTTTGATGTTCTTGCTCCATCTTCTAGTGATGCTATTCTTTCTGATCTTGATGTTCCCTCTTCTAATTTTGACGCTGCTCCTTGTGATATTGATGTTCCCATTGCTCTATGCAAGGGGGTTCGTAGTTGTACCCAACATCCTTTGGGTAATTTTGTGTCTTATTCTGTTTTTTCTGACTCTTTTCGATCTTGTCTTACCACTATTGCGTCTTATCCTATTCCTAAGTCAGTTGCAGAGTCATTATTTAGTCCTGGCTGGGGGACAGCTATAGAGGAAGAATTATTGGCCTTGGAAAGTAATGAGACTTGGGATCTTGTTCCTTTGCCAACGGGTAAGACTGCTATTAGTTGTCAGTGGGTATTTGTTGTGAAGGTAAACCCTAATGGTTCTCTTGCTCGTTTGAAAGCACATTTGGTATTGAAGTGGTATACTCAAGTCTATGGGGTTGATTATTTAGATACTTTTTCTCCTGTTGCCAAGCTTGCTTCTGTGCGTGTTTTGATCTCTCTTGCAACATCTCATCATTGACCTCTATATCAATTGGATGTGAAGAATGCCTTCCTTTATGGTGATTTATATGAGGAGGTATATATGGAGCAACCTCCAGGGTTTGTTGCTAAGGGGGAGTCTGGTTTGGTGTGTAAGTTGAAGGAGTCACTATATGGGCTGAAGCAGTCTCCTTTACCAGTGCTGTTCTTCAGTTTGGTTTGTTGCGATGTGATAGTGATCATTCGGTGTTCTATCATCTCTCCAAGACGGGTAGGATATTTTTGGTTGTGTATGTGGATGACATAGTCATCACGGGAGATGATGTTGAAGGCATTGTACAGTTGAAGGCACATTTACAACAACAGTTTGAAACCAAGGACCTCGAAAAATTGAAATATTTCTTGGGTATTGAGGTTGCTCAATAGAGCAAAGGTATTTCTCTTTGACAACACAAATATGTTTTAGACATACTCACAGAGACTGGTATGTTAGGTTCTAAACCTTTGGATACTCCTATGGATCCTAATGTAAAGCTTGTGGCTAATAAGGGTGGTGTGTTGAATGATCCTGAGAAGTATCGTAGGCTGGTTGGGAAGCTAAATTATTTGACGGTCACACGACCTGACATTGCTTTTCCAGTTAGTGTTGTGAGTCAGTTTCTGTTCTCTCCCAGGACGTCTCATTGGGATGCTGTCATTCGGATTTTGCGTCATCTGAAGAAGGTTCTAGGCTTTGGTCTTTTGTACTCTGATAATGGGCATGGGCGTATTGAAGGGTTTTCTGATGCAGATTGGGCTGGGTTTCCTGTTGATAGGAGGTCGACTACTGGATATTGTACTTTTGTGGGTGAGAATCTTGTCTCATGGAAGAGCAAGAAACAGACAGTGGTGGTAAGGTCCAGTGCTAAGTCAGAATATCGGGTGATGGCTCATATTACTTGTGTGCTGATGTGGTTAAAGCAACTCTTGACTGAGCTTGGTTTTGTTAATATTATTCCTATGCATTTCTGGTGTGACAACCAAGCGGCTGTCCATATTACTTCAAATCCAGTGTTTCATGAAAGGACGAAGCACATTGAAGTTGACTGTCACTTCGTTCGCGAGAAGCTACAACAAGGGCTCATTTCTCCACAACATGTTCACACAGGAGAATAGTTGGCGGATGTTTGTACTTAAGCTTTAGGGAGTGAGAGGATTGATTATATTTGTAACAAGCTGGGCATGATTAACATCTATGCTCTAGCTTGAGGGGGAGTGTTAGAATTATCGGGATCCTAGAGGATCCTAGCGCTAATACCAAGATGGATCCTTCTGGGTTACTCTTGTTATGCTATTTAATGAAGTAAAGAGAGAAGACAGAGGAGAATAGTTGTCTTTTGTTTATTTCTTGTGGGTTACTCTTGTTATGCTATTTAATGAAGTGGAATAGGGAGTTCTAACCAATTGGTTGAACTCCCAAGGGTTACAGCCTACGTTATTCTCTCCTCTGTCTTCTCTCTTTACTTCTTCTCTTTTCTCTTTATTATTTTACACTAGGATTTAAAAGACAAATAGCAGACTCAATCTTAGAACCCTTAAACTAGCTGTTCAAACTAAAATCTGAAGTAGGACTAGTGGAAATCAAGCAGACATCCACATGTGTATGCACACACACACACATGCGCGTTTGCTTTCTCCCGTATAGGCTATTTTGACTTTGTTAAAGTATATTGGGTGGTTAGGGTTGTGATATCTCGATTAGGATATTAAAATATCCTAATTACTACTCCTAGTTCTATTAGGATTTCTCTCTAATTAGTTCTAGTTCTGTTAGGATTTGTTTTATTTTATTTTCTGTGGATCTTATTGTGATGTGATTAGGAATCCTTTTTGTAGTCTGAATATTTGATTGATATAAATAAGATAATGTGGAGAGGGACTGTGTGCTTGATTCTTACAACCAGTCTCTTTTCCTTCTTTCCATCTCTTCTTCTTCTCTTCTCTTCTCATTCTCGGTTCTGGTGTTTTAGCTTTATATTCTCTTACATGGTATCAGAGCACAACCATTAGGTTGTTTTCTCCTGCGATTCTGGTTTGAGAGTCTTCTCAAAGTTTTACTTTCTTCTAAGGGTGCAGCACCCTCTGCTGCATATATGGATTAAGCCCCAGATAGAGTTTTCTATTGAAAACTAAGGGTTTATTTTTACTAGTGCTTACCTGAAGAATCTGATCGATTGGAGAACTTCAAGTTGGAGCTGCTCAATTATATTCCTAATCCTGAGGATCGACTGCAGATTCAACAGTTCTATTTGCAAAATTTCTCTCCTTTATCCCCGGCCGGATGCGATGTGATATGTGATTATGTAACTTTTTTTGGTACCCGAAATGAATTATTAGTAAAAGTCTTTCCCAGAATCGGACAGAATCTAGCTGGTGCGAGCAACTAGCTATGGGAGTTCAACTCTTCTTCGATCGATGGTACTAACAGTGCGTATTGCATCTATTAAGGGCTTATTATCAGGTGATTGTGTCTTCAATTGTTCCAATTCTGGTTCCCTTCTTCAGGTACAACATTCGATTATTATTTTATTTAGTTGAGTGTGGGTTTCTTCAAAACCTAACTCTGCCTATTGTCCTACTGCTATTATTGGTTTTAAATCTTACCCTTGCCTCACTACTGCTACCGCTTTGTTTTTCTGCTATTGTTTTTGGGTTTTCAAATCCTAATTTTACTAATACTGCTAGAAGTTTTGGGTTTTGAAACCCTAACCCTGCTGGTACCTTTATCCAGCCCTAATCTGGGTTTTTTAAGAAGCCGATTGCCAGTTTACTACTCCTGCCACTGCTATCAAGTGTGATACTGCTGCTGCTGCTGTTTCGGGTCTTGTATTACCCTAAATTGGTTCTATTCTAGAACCAATTATATTATTACTGCTGCTATTTCTGCAATATGGCTGATCCTAAACTACCATCGGATAATGTCCAAGTTCAAATTACTACTATTAAGCTCTCCAGAGTCTCCAATTATCTTTTATGGGCCCATGCCATACATGCATATATTCATGCCAAAGGAAAAATAAGAATATATCACTGGTGATCCTCCTACTGCTGATCCAAAGGATCCTGCTTCAGTTTCAGCTCACAATGAGTGGATGCGTGAGAACTCTATTATTAAATATGGCTATGGAACAGTGTTGAGCCTGCTATTGCATCTAATGTGATGTTTCACACTCTTGCCAAGGATGTCTGGAATGATTCACGTGAAAGTTTTTCTCAAGAAAGGAATATTTCCCATATGTATGATCTCTATGAGAAGATTTTTACTTTCCAACAGGGGACTTGGTTATTCTTAAATATTTTCTTGGTATTGAAGTTTACGCAGCAAGAAAGGTATTAGTTTCTCACTGAGGAAATATGTTCTGGATCTCCTATCAAAAAAATGGAATGCTGCTTCTAAACCAGCTGCTACTCCCATGGATCCCCATCACCAACTTGGATCTAGTGAGAGTGAAGACTTTACAGGTATACATCAGTATAGAAGATTTGTTGGCAAACTTATTTATTTGACTATTATTCGACCAGATATCTCCTTTGTCGTTGGAGTTGTTAGTCAGTTTATGCATGCTCCAAAGAAAGTTCATTGAGATGCTACTTGTCGTGTTCTCTGCTACCTAAAAGGTTCTCTTGGCAAAGGTCTTATTTATCGTCCCAATCGCAATATTAATCTGGTTGGTTTTCTGATGCTGATTGGGCTGGTGCTGATGGTGATAGGCGCTTCACGACTGGTTATCGCACCTTTGTGGGAGGTAATTTAATCATTTGGAAAAGTAAGAAGCAAACCCCTGTTGCTAGATCTAGTGCTAAAGCTGAGTATCGTGCTATGACAAACAACTATTGAGTTGATGTGGGTAAAATCATTGCTTCAGGAGTTGGGATTTCCTATCACTCAGCCTATGCAGATGTTTTGTGACAATCAAGCAGCCATTTATATTGCCAGTAATCCAGTGTTTCATGAGAGGACAAAGCACATTGAAGTTGATTGTCACTTTCTTTGAAATGTTGTCATGAAGAACTTGATTTCTACCCTATCTGTTTCTACTACTAATCAATTGGGTGATGTGTTTACCAAGCCGTTGTTTGGTCCTGCTTTTCGTCAAAGTTGTTCCAAGCTAGGCCTTGGTGATTTGTACACTCTAGCTTGAGGGGGAGTGTTAAAGTATATCGAATGGTTAGGGTTGTGATATCATGATTAGGATATTAGAATATCCTAATCGAGATATCTCCCTTACTACTCCTAGTTCTATTAGAATTTCTCTCTACTTAATTCTAGTTTTGTTAGGATTTGTTTTATTTTATTTTCTGTGGATCCTATTATGATTAGGAATCCTTTTTGTAGTCTGAATATTTGATTGATATAAATAAGATAATATGGAGGGGGACTGTGTGCTTGATTCTTACAACCAGTCTCTTTTCCTTCTCTCCACCTTGTCTTCTTCTTCTCTTCTCTTCTCACTCTCAGATCTAGTGTTTTAGCTTTATATTCTGTTACAGACTTAAAAATCTCTCAGGTACAGTAGTTTAATTTCTGTTTATCAAGTACATATAGACAATTAAAATACGTGGTATGGGATTTTATTTTTTTTGGGAGGGGGTGTTAATGAGAAATAAAAGGAGGAGAAATATTAATCAATACGAAGGTGGAACCAAGGAGGTCTTGCAATTGAGGCTTTGCTGATGCTACAGTTGTGGTAGATGAACTAATCCTTGAATAGTTCTGTCACACCTTGTTTCCCTCCTTCATTTGTGAGTTGAGACTTCGAAGCCTTTACAAAGCTTCATTATAACCAGCCTTAAAGGAAAGTGTAGAAAAAGCGTTCTTTTTCTGAAGTAGATTGAGCTTATGCCCATAGTTGTCACGTCGTCACGGCGATCCAAGTCGGTGGAGGGGTGTCATGTCGATATATCGACATGTCGCCCGCCATGGCAATCATATCGACCATGTTTTATTTTTTATTTTCTCTATTTTAATGTCATTTAGTATGCTATAATATATACCCTATAACATAAAAAAATTAACATGAAAGTGTACTACTAACCTACTATGGTTTAATTCCTGAAAGTGTAATATCCATTAGTGTATATGAAATCATGGATTATCAAATAATTGATAGCAATAGTCTTGCTGATAATAAAGTTGAAAATCATGAGAGTTGAGATATGATTCATATGAAAGTGACTACAAAAGTAACAAAACAAAAAAACAATTACAAGAACGTAATTTATATTGAGTGAATAAAGCTAATAAACAACCCATCTAAATAAAATAAAAAAATTGCTGATGTGAATATGTAATTGTGTATTAGTCAATAGTGTATTAGTGTTTTCTGTTTGATGTTTTTTTAATTTTTTTTATGTTAAGGAAAAAGCATTAAAATAAAAAATGGTTAAAAAAAATTATTGTTAAACAATTAAGTTTTATAATTTGAAACAACCATGTCGACCGATATGGCCATATGTCGTGGTATGGCATCAATGGCAGCGCCATGGCGACGACATGGAGGCCATATCGGTCGATATTCTTACATCATCCATATCGGTGGTCGATATGCCCACTTCTCCAGCGATATGACGCCATGGCGTCGATATGGCGACGCCATGACAACTGTGCTTATGCCTTGTCTCATTTTTATGTTTATATAGGATATGACATATATATTCCGTTAACAGATACATTAATTCAGAACAGCAGAAAGTCACGATGTCGCATGCTTCCGTCCTTGCCTGTTCCTCCTCTGGAGGCCTCGGTTGCTGCAACTCCCCTACCTCCGGTAATCCCTCTACATCATCATCTCCTCTTTCGTCGGCTGCTGTTCCCTTGCCTCCTACATCCTCACCCTCTGCTCTCCGTCCTCCTCCGCAATGGAGTTCTCTTTTCCATCCAGCTACTAGAGAAGGGTTCTCCCTTCATTTCATCGCCCCCTCTCTTGAGGGCGACTGTAGAGTTGTCCATTGCCCCCCTGGTCTGCTCGATGATAAAGCAAATCTTTGGAGAAATTGTTTGTTTGGCCATTTCCTTGGCTCTCAACCTCCTTTCCACATGTGAAGTCCTCCTTAACTAAACAATAGAGACTTCTTGGAAACCTTGAAACTTCCCTTCTGGATAATGGCCTCTTTGTCTTCAAATTCTCCGACCAATCCGACAAAAGCCGTGCCCTTGAAGGAGGTCCCTGGCAAGTTGGAAAGAGACCTCTTTTCCTTCGCCAATGGCAGTGCATCTCCAATTGAATCAGGTAGATTTCTCTACCATCCCTCTGTGGATTTCCCTTCCTGGGTTGCCACTCCATTTCTGGTGTTCGGAAGGTCTTAGTTTGGTGGGATCGGTTGTGGGTACTCCTTAGTTTGGTGGGATCGGTTGTAGGTACTCCTCTCTTCTCTGATGTTCGAACTATGAGGAAGGATCGGCTGGCTTTTGCTCGTTTCTGTGTCAAGATTTCTACAGCATCTTCTCTTCCTTCTCTCATCACAATTAAGGAAGGAGATGACTTCTCTTTTGAGCAAAAAGTCCACTATGACTGGAAGGCCCCCCACTGCCTCTACTGCAAAACCTTTGGCCATCCTTCTACTGTTTGTGCGCCAAAGACAGACTCGAACTCTTGTGAAGCTCCTTCTGAAGTTGTCGTTTCTCAGCAGAATCTAAGCCATGACGTTAATGCAGTCGCAATCCCTGAGGATACTTCGCTGGTTGTCGCCTCTCGAATTTCCCCTGAAGCTGCTACTGTGTGTGAAGATACCTCCACCAGAATGCGTCGAAGAGACCCTGTGGTGAATGGGTCTGGCTCATCTCCTCTTCCGGCTTCCTCTAATCATCGTGATCCTAGCCGTGGCCGGAGAAGAAGCAGGATGCATCGAAGAGCCCCTGTGGTGAATGTGACTGGCTCATCACCCCTTCCGCTTCCTCTGATCATCGTGATCCTAGCCGTGGCCGGAGAAGAAGCCACCATCGTCCCCGCCGCGAGGAGCCCTCACCCTCTGGTTCTCCGCGTTGTCTTCATCCCCCTGGACCGATGGTCCCCCTGCAAGCTACCGCTGGTCCAAACAGATTTGCGATTCTGCAGTCTGAATCCGACCAGATTTGCGATTCTGCAGTATGAATCCCTCTGTGACGTTGAAACTTTCCCTTCCTCCAAGGAGCTAACTTCTACCCTGCTCAGCCTAAACACCTGCCCTGTCAACATCCTACGCCTGCCCCCTCTGATCCCCTGCCTGCTGTCCCTGCGTTGGCTTCCCCTAGCTCTCTCCCCTCTAACGTTGGAATCTCTTCCTTCCTCAAATCACAGGCCAAAGGGTTTATGTCCTCTCGGTCCTCTCTCTCCCCAGTTTTACCTGCCCATGTGGTGGTCCCCACTTCGGCTTCCTTTTCTTTGTCTTGTCCCTCTCTAACCCGGCCCACCATCTTTCCCTTCTTGGCTGGCCCATCTGTTTCTAATGGGCCAGTTCCCTCTTACCCTGAAGCCCATTGCTCTAACCCCTCCCGAATCTCCCATCCTATTTTGGGCCTGAACCCCCCTTCGCATCACCCTACTGCCCGCACGTCTCTCAAAGTTTTTCATCGTCGCAACCCCAGCTCCCCTCCTTTCCCTAAGAAGCGTCCTTACATTACCTACTGCTTGCCCATCCCGAAGATCAACTCGCCTATCAATTTAGATATCAGAAATCACGTCCTGTGCTGCGAGAATATTGACCCGGGATAGAAGGACTTCATTGAGCCGGGAATTTTTTCTTTTCGTTTTAGTGCAATGTTTTGTTAGGGCTTTTGTCCCTTGTGTCTTGTCCTTGCCTTTTGGTAGGGTTTTGTGCTGGCTTTTGCTTGTATCCTCCCCCCCCCCCCCCAAAATCACGTCTTGTGCTGCGAGAATATTGACCCGGGATAGAAGGACTTCATTGAGCCGGGAATTTTTTCTTTTCGTTTTAGTGCGATGTTTTGTTAGGGCTTTTGTCCCTTGTGTCTTGTCCTTGCCTTTTGGTAGGGTTTTGTGCTGGCTTTTGCTTGTATCCTCCCCCCCCCCCCCTTCTTCCTTTGGTTGAATTCATTATTTTTGTTGTTGGTTTTAATGTCAGCCTACTTTTAGTGTAGTTAACCACAGCACACAATCAAAGCTCAAGCTTTTAGTTAAAAGTGGAGTTATTTCTGGATCCCATGATTCAAATGCAATTTTGACGTAAGTTTGGATCCTTTTTAATCTAACCAATTTTCATACATTTGAAGTTTAAATCCCATCAGATCCTGCAATTAGAGTTTCATTGTACCATGTTAAAACATTTTTTTTTCTTGTGTTTATGTGGTTTTTTCAGTGATTGGGCAGATTTGATATATTTGAGAGTACTTTACTCATTTTAAGGATATGCTGCTTCTTTCTTTTATATGAATTATCACCTGTGTTACTAAACTTGCCTGTCATAAATATTTATGACAAATAACTCATGTTAAGGATTTACTTCTTTCTTTTACATGAATTATCACCTGTGTTACTGAAATTGCCTTTCATAAATATTTATGACAAATGTAATGAATAGAACAATTCAAAAGGTTCTTAAGATGGGGAAATGCAAAAAATATGTACAAATTTGTACATAAGAACCAAGAATGGAAGATAGGATGTCTCTAGAGCAGGAATACTCTGATTAACTGAACAAGCTTGATTTTGAGTTTATACGATGGTTATGTCCAACAAACAACATCTCAGCCTGATCCCAACTAAATGGGGTTGGCTACATGGATCCTTGCCCTCCAATCAGGTCTATTCGAGGTCATACTTGATACAAGACCTGAGATATGCCCTTGGCTCTTTTAGTCCCTTCAATCTGAATCAAATCACTCCTTCGTACTAGAGCATCCAAAGGTCTCCATTGAACATGGCCATGTCACCTCAAACGACTTTCTTGTAGCTTATCATGTATCGGAGCTCCTCCCAAACCAGCTCTAAAATGATCATTCCTTATTTTATCCTTCCAAATTTTTCCATTCATCCATCTCATATCCTCATCTCCACTACACTGAGTTTATCTATATGAGGCTTCTTAATTGCCCAACATTCCACACCATACATCATAGCAAAATTTTATAGTTTCTTTAATCGTCAAGCAATTAAACATATGGTTAATTGTTACTTAACCTTTATACGATGGTTATGTAACGAGTTTATTACAGTTTCTTTAGTCGTTAAGCTATTCTTCCTTCTTCTTTTTTTTTTTTTTTGGGGGGGGGGGGGTTGAATTTTAAGGTTTTTGGGATATTATTTCTTTTCTTGTAGTTTTGAGGAAAATATCATACATCTTTCAATATTCAACTCAACTCAATTCTGCCTTATTCCAACTAAATGGGGTTGGCTACATGGATCTTGTGTCTGCAATCAACTCTATTTAAAGCCATACTTGTTATTAGTCCTAAGGTGTGCATGTCTTTCCTTCCCACTTCTTCTAGAGTCATTTAGGCCTACATCTGAATCTTTTAGTTCCTCCAATTTGAATCATATCACTGTTCGTTACTGGAGCATTCTAAGGCCTCTGTTGCACATATTCATACCACATCAACGATTTTTCTCTCAACTTATCATTTATTGGACCAAACTCCTAAATTAGCTCTAATTTTTGCATTCCTAGTTTTATCTTTTCAAGTTTTGCCACTCATCCATTTATTCGGAAAATTTCACGCTTTTTTTGAACCATAAACTGCGAATAATTCGGTTCAACTGAATAATTTTGGAAATACAAAAAAAAAAACAAATACTTTATTTGTGAGGAACAGTTTTGCAACCTCCATATTAAAATAATCCGCGAATAATTCGTCTGAACCAAATTATATCTGAATAATTCCAGAAATACAAAAAAAGCAAATACTTTATTTCTGAGGAACAGGTTTACAATCTCCATATTAATTAAACAAATCTCTCATGAATTATTTAAATAATATGGAAACCAACATGTGTTAATCCTCACGAACAACCAAAAAGCTTATAGAGCCTCCACATGGCCACACCTCACAAAAGAACAAGCATAGAAAAGTCATAGAAGCATGCGCACTCACCGTAAGTGCCCAAAGGAATGGTCTATTTAAGATGCAGCAGTACTGACTGTTTCCTACATAAAAATATGAGGTCCTATGTATAACATCTGAGCTAAGTCCTTCACCCAAGTGTCTAAAGTAATGGTTTGTTAAGTTTGGGGCTTCTATCTTCTATGATTCTTGTAGAACTTGGTTTCATGAAATTAAGTGAGAAGATTATGTTACTGAGATTCTCTGATTTATTGCAATGTAGATGTAGTAATCAGTCTATCTTGTCTCTGAATAGGTGGGATTCCCACCCTTTTAACAGTTTTTCTCTATCCAATTTGATTTTGAAAATGTTCTTCTTGATGTTAGGGTGGAGCAAATGCAGGGCACACCATTTATAATTCTCAGGGTAAGAAATTTGCCCTTCAGCTTGTTCCCTCAGGAATCCTCAATGAGGAAACCCTTTGTATTATTGGGAATGGAGTTGTGGTTCATCTACCAGGACTTTTCAAAGAAATCGAGGGTCTTGAGTCTAATGGTGTCCCTTGTAAGGGTAGGATATTGGTATCGGATCGTGCACATTTGTTATTTGATTTCCACCAAGAGGTAGACGGTCTTAGAGAACATGAGCTTGGTAATTCATTTATTGGGACAACCAAGAGAGGGATTGGACCTTGTTACTCAAGCAAGATGATTCGGAATGGTATCAGGGTAGGCGATCTGAGGCACATGGATACTTTCCCGCAGAAGCTTGATCTTTTACTGTCAGATGCTGCTTCAAGGTTCCAAGGAGTTGATTATGGCACCAACATGCTCAGGGAAGAAGTGGACCGCTACAAGAGGTTTGCTGAGCGATTGGAACCCTATATTGCTGATACAGTCCATTTTGTGAATGAATCCATCTCACAGAAAAAGAAAATACTGGTTGAAGGTGGTCAGGCAACCATGTTGGATATTGACTTTGGAACATACCCATTTGTCACGTCATCTAGCCCATCAGCAGGTGGGATATGCACTGGGCTTGGGATTGCACCAAGAATCCTTGGTGATCTTATTGGAGTGGTTAGTGGATTCCTCTCCCTGTAAATGGTAAAATACCATGGCATCACAGAATTCCCTAGCCTTTAATTTGAAACATTGCTGTGCAGGTAAAAGCCTACACTACAAGAGTTGGTTCGGGTCCTTTCCCAACTGAGATCTTAGATATAGATGGAGACCGCCTTAGGTTGAAGGGGAAAGAGTTTGGCACAACCACAAATCGTCCTCGACGTTGTGGCTGGCTTGATGTAGTCGCTTTGAAGTATTGCTGTCGGATTAATGGTTTCTCCTCTCTCAATCTCACCAAGCTTGATGTACTTACAGATGTTAAAGAAATAAAGTTGGGGGTTGGCTACAGATTAGCTGATGGTACACCAATCAAGTTATTCCCTTCAGATCTAAATGTTCTTGATCAATTAACAGTAAGTCTAAAGATCAAATATTTGTTTGGAGATGCTTACTTACCTTGTCATTGTTCACTCTTTTGGTTTCTTGATATTTGCTTGTACCTCCTAATTACTCTCTTGTTGATGGATTTTGTTTTGTGTATATGTATGTGCAGGTTGATTACGAAGTTGTAGCTGGGTGGCAAGATGATATCTCTAAAGTTAAAAAATACGCCGATCTTCCAATCGCAGCCCGCCAATATGTGGAAAGGATAGAAGAACTTGTTGGTGTACCAATTCATTACATTGGGGTTGGACCTGGCCGTGATGATCTCATATATAAGTGATTCTTTAATTTCATTTCCATGCAGATGACCATGGACATCTTGTCATTAGAATGAAGTAGACCTAGGGCTTTAGACGAGGTCAGTAACGGAAAAATGATTGGCATATTTTTTTTTTAGAACTTTTTTATGGGACTCTTTTATACCCACCGAGCTGATGTCAATACTGATATTATCATCACGGATGGCAGCCATGATGGAAAATCAGGTATCGGGGGCTGGGCGGCGACAATTTTCTCTAAACATAAACTCATGTCTGCAAAAATGGATTTTGGTTGCACAGGTTCAGCACAGGAAGCAGAAGCAAGAGGAATCGAACAAGGAATCCAAAGTGCAATTTCATTGGGAAGAAGAAGAACAGAGATCTGGACTGATTCAATAAATCTTGTCAAATGGCTCTCTCATCCGATAGAACATCATCCATGGCCATGACAGCTTTTTACAATTTTATTTAACATTAAAATTCTACTTTTCAAATTTGATAATGTTTGTATCCATAAAAAACCTAGACTTGACATATCAATTGCACACCAACTAGCGCACACAGCATGTACTCATTGTCTACAAGGTGATGTAACTGAGGACATCTCTCTTTTCTACTAAATAAATTACTTTCACATAAAAAAAAAAGAGTTAAATTTTGGCCTGAAAAAAGGGACAATGAAAATTGAAAAATGAATGAGGGCAAGAGAATGCTGTCTGGTTGTGTAGTGCCTGCACCAGCGTGGGGGCTAATCTAGGGACAAACCCGATGGTACTTTTGAGCAGTGCTGTGTCTAGGTGCAAGAGTTATGCAACCAAGTAGTGGTTTTTTCCTCATTGAAAAATCTGGATACGACAGTTATGTTTCAGTAATTCATGACCGAAAATTCGCCAATTCAAATTTTTTTTACCAAAACCTATTAAGGTTGTCTTACGCTTCAAATCTAAATCTGAAGAATTTTTTTCTTTGTTTTGAGATCATTTTGAATGATTCAGATTTGGTTAAAATTTTTGCTGATTTTTTTTTTTTTTTTGGGGGGTTGGGGATCTTGGGCTAGATGATGGACAGAAGGTCTTGAACTTGAAATCTTTTGGGGTTAGGCTCTATTGCACTAGCCTCAAGTTGAGAGCTGTTTTCTAACTACTAGTTAGTTGTTTAAGTATATTTATTTATTTTATTTTATTTTAGTGCCTCCATTTGGGGTGACTTGGTCTTTGTTGGCACTTGGCACCACTCTTACTTGGAGAAGTTTTGTCCACACTTTATAAATTGTTTATTATAAGTACCCACAACCATTCTTTAAAGGAGGAGGGGAAGGGCCACTCATAGATGGTCGATTGAAACATGGTTAGCAGTTAGCAGTTAGCACTTCAATTCAATAATTGGATTAGTGTATGAGAATTGATTTCAATCGAACGGTTGAAGCGTTATTATATTTCATACATGATCATGTATGAAACTTTGCACCCAAACAAGAAATGATAACCCTCGTAGAAACGATGACCTAGTTTTGACACATGAAAGGATGATATGACAATTCAAATTGTGCAAAGTACAATGTAAATTCTTTAAAAGCTTATACATTATCATTTAAGATTCTACTAATTAACAATGTATACCTTTTTATGCATGCTATGAAAGAAAAAAAATATGAACAAATATTTGTTTATTTATTTTGAAAATGTTGTTTCATATTTGTTCCTTGTTATATGAGTATCCTCGTAGTCTCAGCTCATTCACAACTAAAACAAAAGGTAAATCAAATGATTGAAGGGAATTTGATTTTGGAGATTTGTTATTGTATAAACTTTAAGGCTCGGTCTGTTTTGATGTAAAATCTTCGATAAAACAAATTTTACTGTAAAACTAAATTTTTCGGTGTTAGCTTCGTCAGCTGCAAAATTTTACAAGACCTCTACCCTTCACCGGAAAACAGTTGAAAATTTTACCCTACAATTTGTTGGTAAAATTTTCTCGCAAAAGAATTAGGCTTTCGTCTTCGAAAATGATCTCCTAACTCTTCCTCTGGTCATCTGAGAGCAGGGCAATGAGTTCTCCATTCGAGTTCTTCATCTTCTTCTCAATCGTTCTCGCAGCTCTTCCTTCATCTAGTCATCTGAGATCAGAGCCATGAGGTTGCCATTCGAGTTCCGATTCTCTCTATCGATATGTCATTGAAAACCTTTTCTCTGATTTCTCTGTCGTGGTTTTTCTCTAGTTATCTTCTAAATCGCCATCTGAGTTTTTTTTTCCTGCTTATGGTTTCAAAGCCGTAGCTAAGCTCTCTAGCTACTATGAGCTGCTCTTCTTTATCTCGGTTTGGGTTTTCTTCTCTTGAAGGTAAGCCAATCTTCACTGTTGAGTTGAAGTATATCATCTTCAAGAGGCAAATTGCTCTTCTTCACAATTTCTTCTCCTGCGGTCATGGTCTTGATTGGATATCCATTCATAGTATGTATGTGATAGTGCTAATTCAACAATTGCCTGTGTCATTGGAGCTGCCAGAACTTTCTCTCCCGTGGATTCTGGGACCTCTGTCGTGAAGAAAATTTAAATGATTACACAATAAAAAGGCCGGCCATCCTAAATATTATCCTAATGCACCTCAAGCCTTAAAGAATTGAAGCTAAATAGTAGAAATAAACTAATAATGAGCTTTTACATCTATTGAGGAAGATAGATGACAAAGGGAAGAAAAAAACAGGGAAAATTACACGATTAGTTATTTTTGGGTTTTCATTTACAAAAGTGTCCACCCTATGTTGGAGTTAACAAAAATAGATAAAAACAAGTTTAGTTTTATAAAACTAGACAAAAACAGTGACTCCTTCCTTCCTCAGCAGTTCCCCTCTAAAAAAATCTCTTTTTTTTTTCTCTGTTACTTGGAGTAGCAGAGAATGGCGGTGGCTGGGACAAAGGTAGGGTTGCAGGGAACGGAGGAAGCCTGGGCGAGAAGGCAATGACAGGGGTAAAAATGTCTAAAAAAGTAAGTGTGGGAGGCAGAAACACTATTTTTGTCTAGTTTTGTAAACCTTAACTTATTTTTGTCTATTTTTGTTGACTCAAACATAGGGTGGACAGTTTTGTAAATGAAAACCCAAAAGTAGCTAATTATGTAATTTTCCAGAGAAAAAAATGTGACATGGAAAATGATGTGATTCATTGAAGGGGAAACTCTGTTTACATTTGATGCACAAACCCTTTTAAGTTAGAGTGTCTAGAAAGTTTTTATTCATTTTCCTTTTTGGCATTAGCATTTATAGCCTAATGTTTATTGCATTATGATAAACTGCAGGAAAGAGGAAGAAATTAAATTAGGTTAGATTTTATTTTTTATTTTTTTTTTGGATAATCGTATCAATTTCTATTGAAATGGTCTAAAGGAAGAGGGTGAGGAGAAGAGAAAAATCTTCTGGGTTTGGCTCATAGTGAAATGCTGGGTTGGTAAGAATTAGGATTTAGGAATCATTGGATCCTGCATATATATATATATAATCCATGAAAAATTAAAGAGTTAATTAAAGGGTAGGAAGAATGATCATCTTTGGATCGTAATTGCCAACACCTACTCCACTGGAATAAGCTTTAGCTGCCATGTAATGGTGACTAACGCTTTTGTCAGCTTTCAAGAGGCAATTCATGGTTTGGCCTAGGGTTATCATGATGTAATCTGTTGTTATGGCCCAGTCAATCCAAAAGAAATTCCTGTAACAGCTTGAAATTACTACAGTTATTTCACACTGAATGAAAAGGTGCACCATACTCTCCTCTTCCTTCTCACACTTGCAGCCCTGCTTTGCCATCCTAAATTCTGTCTTCTTTAAATGATTAACTGTTAGGACCTTGCCTAGCGCCTCCACCTTGGGGGTACTAGATTTACCCAAATCCTAGTTGTAGGAATTTTTAGGTGAATAGAGGATGGGATATATTACTAAAATCATCTTTCAATGAAGGAGGAAATAATATTTTTCATCTTTTCCTACAAGAAAGATGTTTGCGGGACTGAAAAGATCTAGCTTGTAGCATAGCATTTTGCTTAGTTTGCTTTGAGAAAAATTAATATGTATATTTTCTTATCATAAGTTTTCTACTATCCTTTTTTCTTTTGATAGTGAATCTTTAGTTTATTGTCTTCTCATGTAAATATCTAGTTTATATAATGACTCCTTGTGCGGTGGCCGAGCCTTGGTACAACGGTTAAGTTGCTATCGCAACCTGTTGGTTCAAAACTTGGAAACAGCCTCTCTTGCCCTAGATGCTTTGTAAATCAAGCAAATTGGATTTGGGAAGTGCTGACCTAAAAATCTCAGGATTGCAGTTACTGATACAACCGCTCGTGCAACCGCAGGACCCCTGAAGCTACTATAGGCGGCCGGTCGTAGGGCCGGTCACAAATATTTGTGCAACTGCCTCTGCAACTACTGTTAACACAAGGCAAATGTATTGGGTGAGGCATGTTGGGGACGACGAACGGGACAACCGAACTTTGAACTTTTCTTGAGATACACAAGGTGAGTTTGGGTGTGATTTAATTTGGGATTGTTTAACATTATAACATATAATTGTATGTCATATTCCATTCATAACTTCATGTTTGCATTATTTAACTATGCTTGTGTTCATGTGTATATTGTTGATGGTAATGCGATGCGAATGTGGTTGGTAATGTGTGGAATGGGATACGGTGGTCGGGGTATGCCGACACCGAGATGTGAGGTGTTATATTTTGCTGTCGTGTGTTATAATTGGCTTGTCATGTGTCGTGTCATGTTGGTACCTGGGTACTAGATGGTATGTGACATTGATGCACCCAAAAAACTTCTCGACACGATAGTACCATATAGAATCATACGGTTAGGGCTACGTTCCCCTTGCTACGAACCTTACCAACAGGGGTTCACGTATTGGGTAACCAAGACTCTCTAATTGCCTGAGCAGGTGGGAGCGGCTAGGACATGGATGACCATTGGTTATCAGGGTCTGCCAAAAGATCGGTATGTGAAACTGAGGCTGAAAGCAGGCTCCTAGTACAATAATTGAGGTTGCATCGCGGCTTTAGCGTAAGTGACCCGGGTATGCTTCCCGAGTTGTTGTAGTAGCATTGACCTAGTAACTTAGACATGTTTGCTAGGTGGCTAATATTGCTAAATAATTCATGCATTATGGACTATGTGTTACTGATTGTGTGTTCCCCGTCTCCTAACTGGGCTCATTGGAGCTTACCCCCCTTTGCGCAATCTTTTAGATATGTTTGTAGGTGATGTTTTGATGGCGACCCCTAAGGCTTCTTCTTTCGGGTATGATTTATTCATTTTCGGTGACTTGGAGTCAGTGACTGAGGTTCACGGTGCTGGTTCTTGTGATGATTGTGCTTATGGGGCACCTGGATCGAGAACTCATACCTTTTGTTTCTCTTGAGTTTTACCTTTTGTTTATATAAGTTTTTATAATTATACTTACTTTTATGTAAGTCTTTTGTTGGTCTTTTGAGACAAGTTGTTAATTATTTATCACTTAGAGAAATGGATATTTTGTAACTATTGTACATGCTTCCGCACTCTCTTTTGATTTACATTATTATTGATGATTTTCTTTCGTACTCTGATATACTTGTGATATTTATATTGAGATGACTGTGATTTGGCTACTGCATCGAGATCCTGGTGGTAGTTTAGGATGATGGTAATTATCCTAGTCACATCAAAACCTCAGGGTGGGTGGGGTGTGGCACTGGGTTAGGGCTAGCCTTTCCAGGGGGTCTTAGAGGGCTTTGAGGCTCTGATTTTGGGCTCCGACAAAGGGGTCATAACGATCAGTAAATGGATTCGGGCAGTGCACTCTTGTGCTACATGTACAGATACATCAGCTCTATGCCTTGGAGGTTGTTCATCATTGTCATGGAAAACCTCTAGGGGGAAGACAAAATGAGGTATCTACACCTAGTGAAATCGCACAACCTAAAACTCAAGATCCTTTTACGCACAGGAGCACATATGGACACGTTCTCCGTAGTCTTTTTGAGATTGGAGGGGATGTTCTCATTTATGTTCCAAGGGATGAGGATGAGCCAGCTTTGGTAAGAGAGACGCTCTCATCTCCAGCTGAGGAAATGTGGCAACCTGCTATGAAAAATGAGTGGAGCTCTATGAGTAAGAACGAAGTTTGGAAGTTAGTTGAACTTCTGCCTGGGCGAAAAACCATTGGGAACAAGTGAAACCTGATGGTCAAAAGTAAGGCAGATGGTTCAATTGACAAATATAAAGTACGCCTTGTGACAAAGGGATATACCCAAAGAGAGGGTGTTAACTATGATGAGACGTTCTTCCCTGTGGTGAGAATGACCTCTATTTGCCTTATTCTAGCCATCGCCGCAAAATTGGATTTATAACTCTACCAAATGGACGTTAAACTTCTTTTCTCAATGGAGAACTAGACAAGGAGATCTTTATGGCCCAATCAATCGATTTTGAGGTTAAGGGACAAGAGCACAAAGTTTTCTGTCTCAAACATTCCATCTATGGCCTTCAGCAATCATGCAGTAGTGATACATTAGATTTCATCATGTCATTATCTCTATTGGTTTTGAAATGATGGAAGAGGACCACTGCGTGTATATAAAATGGTCCAAGGAAAGTTTACTTATCCTATCCTTGTATGTTGATGACAGCCTATTGACTAGGAATGACATTGAGGTTATTGTCATCACTAAAGAGTGGTTGTCCTCTACTTTTGAGATGAAGGACATGGGTGAGGCCAACTTTGTGTTGGACGTGAAGATTATGAGGTACCGCGCTAAGAGATCTCTTAGTTTGTCTTAAGAGACTTACATAAAGAAGGTCCTGGAGTAATTCCATATGAACAACTCGAAACCTATAGACACTCCAATGGACAAGGCATACACTTTGAGCCAAGACTAGTGCCCTGATACTGATAACAAAAGAAACCAAATGTCCAAAGTACCCTATGTAACCACAGTAAGCAGTCTAATGTATGTGATGATATACACGCATCCAGACATATGCTTTGTTGTTGGCATGGTTAGCCATTATCAGAGTAACCCAGGACTAGTTCATTGGCAATCTATAAAGAGGATCCTTCTATACCTTCGTGGGACTACAGACCTCTCTCTCACCTATAGTGGTTCAGACTTGAGATTGAGGGGCCATAGTGATGTTGATTGGGCTAGTGACAGAGACGAGCGCAAATCTACCCCAATGTATGCATTTGTTTTAAGAGGTTACGTTGTTACTTGGATTAGTAAGAAACAAACCTACATTACCTTATCCACGATGGAGTTGCAGTATGTCGCATGTTCGACAGTAGTTCAGGAGGTCATTTGACTCAGAAGGTTCTTGTAGAGACTTAGTGTTTCTGCTCACTCAGATGACACTGCGCTTATATATTTTGTGACAACATAGCAGCGCTAGCTTTACGAAAGACCCCAAGTTTAATGGGAGAGCCAAACACATTGACATATGATTTTTTATACATTCAAGACATGGTTGCGTAAGGAGAAGTAGTCCTGAAGCATATCTCCACTAGTAACATGTTGGCTGTTTTTTTGACGAAGCACATTGCTAGAGATGTTTTCCCTGTTCATGTTAGGAGCTTGGGATTGAGGCAGATTTGATATTTAATTACTTTGGGACACTTTCTTAGATGAACATTTATTTGTATCTCGCTTTCCATATATATATTTTCTTGAGCGATATTGTGTGTACACATTTATTTGCTATTATATAAATGTCACCAGGCATTGAGTCAACCCGCTCTGTTGTTCTCATGCCTAAAATACACCATAATTTTTCTGGCTAAATTGAATTTTCATTGATAAGTGTTGCGATACTGCCAACCGTCGACACCTATGACTTTAGACTGTAGCAATCAAGGGGAAAGCTCGAACACAAAGATTGGATTCACACCTTGATGGGCGATTGGAACACACAATGGGTAAGCTTTTAACCCTAAATGTTATGTATACATACCCCCCTTGAAGCCCTTGCCCGGAGCCAATCATGGGGTAAAAAGCCATTATTCCATGATTGGATGAAAGGTCGAATGCAAGATTGCTGTTACATTCGACCTTGCATCCGATGGTACTGTTAAACCGCTTTTGAGATAGTTTGTTTGTGGAACCAACTTGCCTCGTGTCTCGGATATTACATTGGTGTTAAGGGGCATGGTGGACCCCATCCCCATCTCTCTATACTTGGTGGGGCCAAGGATGTGGGCCCACATGACTCATTTAAAGCTTTATGAGTTTTAAGCCTAAAGGGACCCAACCAAATAGGCCCTTAGGCCCATTTTAATTATAAAAGGGGTGGGCTCTTTAGCTCTTTCTCATTTTCTCCAAAAAAATAAAAATAAATCATGGAGTAGAAAAAGAAGAAGAAGAAGAAGAGAAGGGGGAGGGAAGAATGGGAGCCTTACTGTCCACATCCTTGTGTGCTATCCTCGTCCTCTCCTCTTGAAGTCCAAGCCAAAGGAAGAAGGAGAAGAAGAAAAGGAAAGAAAGGAAGAGGAGAAGAAGGAGGTCAAGGGGGCTCACCTAGCCTTGGTTGTTGCTTCCCCATTGGTGGAGAGTGATCTTTCTAACTCTCCCTCTCCATTTCTCCAATTGTTAGCTTAGGGTTTGGGAATTTGGGGTTAGGAATGGCCTTGGATTCCACTTGGGACTCAATGCCCTTGTGTGAGACTTGATTTTGGTCCCTTGGGGTGCCATTGTACAGCCTTGCTCATCTCTTTGAGGTGCCATTCAATCAATCTATGAAAACCTAGGTTTTTCACCCAAAAACCCAAATTTGGATTGGGCAATCGGGTATGGACCATAGATGCCTTGATTCATTATGCCATTAGGATTAATAGGGCCCTAATGAACCTTAGAAACCATCCCTACAAGGCCTTGGAGCCATTAAGAGCCTTGAGGATTGATTTGGTTGAGTTTTGGAAAGAAAATCGTGTTTTGGGTGAGGTCGGATGCAACATCCTGCATGAAACCGCACTTGCATCTGGTCCTACCCGGAATTGCCAAGCTCTGGGCCTTTTTTCATTGCTTTGACCATAACTTTGTTTGTACATATTGTATTAATGTCATTCAAGTTGCGTTATAAATTAGACTTAAAGGGTTACATTTCTTATGAAGGAACCTTGGACCCAATCAGTGAGGAAGGCCCTCTAAAGTGGGCCTAAATCTGACTAATATGTTTGGACAACAACTTTAGAATTTAAGTTATATCCCGGTGACCTCGCTTACTTCGTGGCTGTTTGAGTAGAACTTTTAAGGTTTAAGGTGGGTTATCTACAACTTAAGGTGTCCTCTAAATATACTAATTAGGTGACCTATTGTGGTGCTAAGGTCTACCCTTGATGCCCTTAAACCCCTCTCCCCCTCTTTGGTTTTGAGTTGGGGAATTTTTGAAACTGAAAGTTTGACTTGGGTTCCATTTGGAGCCCAAGGTATCACCTTAGCTAGGTGTTGGGCCTCATTAGTAATGACTTGTCCTCTATGTAAACCCTAAAACCCCTTTCTTGCAACCTTTTTCTGAATTAGGATTTTATTACCCAAAACCTAGAATATGACCTTTGGGGGTTCAATTCCTTAAATCCTCTAAACCCAATGATTTGAATGTGGTAACCAAGCCCTAGTGGGCCCTAGGACACCCTCCCCTAGCCCTTGAGGCTTGAAAACCCAAGTGGTATGAATTGGGGAGGAGAAATCCTTCAAAATTTGAGACTTGCCTTGATTGGATGCAAGGTTCTGCTTGAAACCGTACTTGCATCTGGTCCTGCTCTTATGGCTTATAGCCTTATATAATCTAAGGGGCTTCCCTTGGGACCTTCTCTACTACCTCTGACATTCTTTCACATCTCCCTAGGCAACAATACACTTACGGGGAGATGTACTGAATGGCAATTAGACGACGAACCAAATCAATGGAACACAAACTATATTGTAAGTGGGTTTGGGTTGATTGTTGAGACTGAATATATCTATATATATTATCATATTAAATGACATCATTTATCAAGCATGTTGCATAATTGCATTTTATAAACTTATTTGTTGAGTTGTTATGATTATTAATGTAGATTGTGTTTCATTCCTTATGTCGGGTTACGGCGTCAGGAAGTGCTGGTACCAGAACCCTATGATATAAATTTCTATTGCATGTCATATTGGCCTGCATGCTCTATGTCATGCTAGTACCCAGGTACTAGATGGAATAGGACGTTGATGCATCCGAAATACCTCTCGACACAATAGGGTCATATAGTATAACTACGGTTAGGTTTTTGTTCCCTATGCTGTAAACCTTACCAACAGAGGTTTAAGTGTTGGGTAACCAGGGCTCCTTGTGTGCCTGAGGAGTGATATGAGGCTAGGTCAGGGATGACCATTGGTTATCGGGGTCTATCTCTGGGTGGCCTGGGGCTTTGACCGGCACAAGCCCCAAGGTAACAATTGAGGTTTCACTGTGGTGATAAGATAAGTAATCCACAGTGTTTCTTGAGTTATTACAGTAGCATATACCTAGTGACCTAAATTGTGTGTGTTAGGTGTAAATTTATTAATAATTACATGCATCATGGACTATATGTGAATTTATATGTATGTGCATCCCCATCCCCTAACTGGGCTCAGTGGAGCTTACCCCTTGTTACGCAACCTTTTTTTAGTGTATGCAGGTGATGTTTTGATGGTGCTCCTTTTTTATGTGAATCGTTTGGAGCCGAGTAACCTAGGAACTTGATGCTGGTGTACATTCAAGGACTATGCCATTGGTGCATAATTTCATCTTTTGTTCTTTTGGCTTATCATTCGCACTGTATAAATGCTGTAATATTACTGTTGTTTTTAGTTTTTAGTTTATCTTTTGAGATAAGATGTAAAATATTGAATTATCTATCACGTAGACTTTAAACCCTTTTTTGTTATTGTAAACGCTTCAGCACTCTTGTATCTACATTTGCATTTCTTATAAATGTGTTTCTTTCCGCACTCTAATTTACTTTTGATTTTGTATTGAGATCATTGTGATTCAAGCCACTGCATCAAGATCCTGGGGGTGGTTTAGGATGACAGGTGTTGTCCTAGTCATACCAAAAACCTAAGGTGGGGGTTGGGGTGTGGCACACTCACACAGGTAACTTTCCTTGGCACTTGAGTGAAGCGAGCAAGATGAGCCTATGAGCATTTGTGCTTCATAGCGCCTTAGTTAGAGCTAAGATGAAACGTTATCTGGTCCAACATAGAAGATACCGCACTTATACGTAGCATGTGTAAAGCCGAATGTGATGTTTCAGGCAAAAAGCTTGAGGGTGATTGTGCTATAAACTTAGGTTAGGCTTTTGGTGCAATGACTAGACTTAGATCCGTATGGCGTTTATTTTGTGACTGACATACCCACTTCAGTGGGAGTTACGCCATAGCATACATATCATACTGTGTGTGCTAGTGAATAACTGAATGGATCCCTACTTCGTCTTTGTGTGAGCCACATGGATTATAGTAATCCTTCAGTACCCTTATTACCTGAGACAATGTCATGAAGATGACACCCAATGACGCTACTTTGATGTACTCTTTACGATCATGGATGATACAGTCCAGCAAGACACGATTGGGAAAGCTAGTGGGGATAATTGGATTGACATGTGGGGCTTAAGGAAATCCATCCAATATTTCACCTTTATTTTGTGACTTATTGCCCGGGCTACTTGTCGTGCTTATGATCGACGTAGTCATGATGAGTACATTATATACAAGGGGTTAGCACTGCTTATCATGAGGGATCAAGAGTGCTGGATCTGGTGTAATTTGATGGTTTGGGGTATTTCGAGATTGTTTGTGAGTGATATACTATGTTGGTTAGATGGAAGCTTGAAATAGTACTCCTACCCTTTGTCATCTCGTTAGGTCACGTGCCCCATTTCCTATATGAAGAGCTACACAATTGAGAGAAACTTGGATGCATAGTTGAGCTAGTGCACCCTGTATGGGCGAGTAGAAGATGTAAATGGAACCAAGGCATAGACCCGGTTCATGTCACCCACTTGGGGTAGCCCGGCCCTACCCACGAGAAGGAGAGAGGGAGAGAGGGCTGGTTGTCACCTCATTTTGTCACCTTGGAGGTCACCCTAACGATGATGAGTATCCCTTAAGGCTGAGAGACTTTGTATCTATGGATTTAGGACGTTTTTCATACTCTTTGACAAGTCCACCAAATTATCCATACAAAGTGATCAAAATACCCTTAAAGAGAAAAACATGCTATTAAGTGATTATTAATCCCAGAAATGTGTTGAGATACCCAAATAACGGATTATTTCACCATACCCAAATTTGGTACGAAAATGAACTCATTTGCCCCTTTATTGGGAGAAGATTCTATTTCTAACAAGTGAGACCCACACTAGAGGCAATCCATGCTGACCAGTACTGTCCCCTATTTTCATACAAAAATGTAGTATACGAAATAATGAGAAAAATGACTTTTGAATCACTCAATTCGGGCATACGGATCAAAAGTTGTGAGTATTTAGACGTTCCAAACTTACCCTAGATGAGCTAGATCCAGCCCACAGTTCACTTTGGAACTAACCTAATCCAAATAGAGCCATAAAAAGAGGCTTAAAATGCACAATCGACATCTAGACTAGAAGTCGATAGTCAAGCGGCCCGAACCGACATCAAATTGACCTAGTGTCGACATCGATGAGCCATTTGCTATTGTCAAACAAAATCCTCTGAATATCGACATGAAATCGACAATGAAAATTCTTTTGTCAACAGTTAAGTCCCTACTCTCGATTTTGAATGATGTTCTTTGAACCACTTCGATGCCGGCTAACCTTGGATGGATGTCGGAAGAAGCTAAGAAAGTGGTAGATTTAAGGTTGTCAGTTTATGTTTGTAGAGTAACTTCATGAACATTTTGAGTTATCTTTTAATTGGATTTTTGAGAAGTTTATAACATAATAAAGGTAAATATTTGAATTAGCTTCCCTATGCAATTTGAATCATATCATTACGATATCGTATTTGGAAGTTATGACTTGATCTTCAAAGTTGGCACATGTGATGCAAAGAAAAGTTGTGTCTGCATATCATGTAGCTTCAATATCTATTTTGGGGTACTTACATCAAGATTTAGTTCTTTGTTAAAACATGAAAGTTGTATCCCTTTGTGTCCTCTGTACATAGGAATAATAATCGGGTCAAACAGATGTCAAACGAAGAAGTTATGACCATTTTCTTGAAGGTGCGCAGTAGCCAATATCAATGTCGAGCTGTTGTCGACCGACACTATGTCGATGCAGACTCGGGGGCATGTAGATGTCGAACAGAGCCATTTTAATGTCGGTTTCTGCGAATACGAAGTGTATCTAACCTTCCATATTTGATGGATTTTTATTCCAATCACGCATGAGAACCTACTTTGAAGCTATGAAGTCGTTTATAGTCACTCTTAGGCCCCAAGGAAAACATCTTTGATAACAATACACTTGCTTGAATCTCATTGGCCAGGATTGTTGGCAAAACCTACACCATTGATGTAAAACTGCTAAGAAAATTCCCCATGGACGATTTGGATCTAAGCATTGATCCATGGACTTGTTTGAGAGCATGTACAATCCACTAAATCTATAAATATACTGTCTTCCACGTTGAAAGGGATCCTTCTCTTGTTTCTTCATACAAAACATTGGTTTTTGAACTTGGAATGTGCTAGAGAGAGAAGACTTTGCAATCCTAATACTTGGGTGATTATTGTGAATGAATTTGGGTCTTCTTACTGAGTCAATGACGATCTCCAACCTCTCTTCTTTGAAGTTCTTCAATTTGGTGAGATCTCCTTCTCCTCCTCTATTTATTTTATGGGAGAATGTTCTCTGTGTCGCAACGCAGGCTGCGCCCAGACACATGGGCCTACCACTCAAGGGGGCAGGGTGGTCATTGAGTGACAGACCCATGTGCCTGGGCGCAGCCTGCGCTGCGGCACAGAGAACCTGAGCCCTTATTTTATTTACATCTACTTTGTCTTTCTTTTCTTGTACATTCAAAAACAAGGTGTGTGATCCTACCTCTTTAGGTAGTGGTCACACACTCCACCTTTTATTGTTTTAATCCCCATCTTACTTGTAGTTTTTGGGTCTTTCAATTATGAACGATGATTTCACTCTTCTCTTCATAAGATAGGCTTCCTTATTTTTTCATCTATGTTTTCTCTTGTTTAGATCTAAGTTCTTTTTGCATCTCTTCAATATGTTAATAGTCTATTCTCATGTGTCCATGTATCATATGCATCTTCGCATTCTCAAGTTTCCCTTTGATTTACCATTCATTAATGTATCCTAGTTTAGAGCTTGTATATTTAGGATTTGCTTCCTCATACATTGTTCATTCCTATCTTATATATATTCGTTTATATTATGTATACTAACCATACAACCAAGCACTTCAAGTATTTTTTTCTTAACTCTCCCTTTATTTTACTTTCATGTATACTAACCCCTACCATGAAGCCAAACTTTCAGGTATGTTTTCTTACATTTTCTTGTATTTTATTCACCTTCCTTGTACCTTATTCGTTCCACAAAGCATGTTATACCATTGCCTATCCAAGTAATAGGAAGACTGGCTTGACCAGACAGACTGGGGTACCTAATACCTTTCACAGACTGTAACTTGACCCGTACCCAAACCAATGGACCGATCAGTCCCAAATGGGCATTACAAGAGTTAACTTTATATTATGGGTCCTAGACCCTCCTCATAATGGCGACTCCAACGTTCAATTCATCTCTTTTCTCCCCAAAAAGGGATGAGGCGGAAGACACATGACGATCCCCCGCCATGTTATTGTCTTCACACTGGTCATTTTAACTGACCGACTCTCCCTCCTCTCCTTCCCACCCTGAGTATGACTATGTTGGATGGGGGGCCTAGGGTGAGGTTATATAAACCCCCTCTTAAACCCTAAGGCCATATACACTAAAATTAATTCTCTCCTCTTACTCTTGCTTTCCAAGTCTTTATGTTCTCTGTGGGATTCCATCTGTTCCCAAGGATTTGTGGTGTGGAGTTCTCTATGGAGAAGCCATTCAAGATATCTATAGATTGTAGAAGATTGTTTGTGTTGCTCGTAATCAAAAGCTTGGTTTTTGATCTCTTCCGCGATCTTTCCATATTCGTTCAGGTAAGAATCAAACTGTATCTATTTGGAACATCAATCAATTGATTTAACATATGTGATGGTTGTTTGGGTAATGCTTTTGGCTACAATGGATGAGCTTCTGTTTTCTTCCTTCATTCAAATTATCATTATATTATTTAAGCTACGAATTCAGGGAACTTGTTAACACAGAAGGCCCGAAGCATCATGTAGGGTTTGTCTCAAGCAAAAGAAAAACAATTCAGGCATGTAGAAGTGTGGATGTATAATGAGGACCTAAGTTTATGGCTTACTCACAAGAACCAAAAAGGATGGCCATGGGATTTTTTTGATGTTCTTTTAAGTATTGCTAATGTTATATGTCGTATGTATGTAATTGTGACTTGTAAACCTAAGTGTATGGTGTTAGTAGATACTGAAAGTGTGTAGATCTTGCTAGGAGTAAGACAATATGTATGGATGTTGATCACAATGTGCACGGGTTTCTGTTTTGTTAAATGAATTTCTTCTACATGGCCTGCATCAATGCGGTGGCCAATGAGAGGGGCGTGCGAGGGCATCCAACATAATTTTTCATTTTATAGGGGGCAGGGCGGTTATTTCACCCTTCCTATGTCTGGGTACAGGTAACACCATAGCACGTAGCCTGGGAGCCTTCTTTTCCCGAAAAAAACAGAAAAAAGGGAATAGGTTCTATAAGCCGTTAAGTTGAGGTATTGTATGCTAGCACCTCTGTGTCTATTTCTTTCATCCTCACATGAAATAACCTCATTGCCCTCTAATGTAGGATATCATTTTGCTGCTTTTTCATCAGTGGGCTCCTCTATGCCGCTTTCTAGAGAACTCTCTCCCAAATAAATTAAAAAAAAAAAAAACCATTTCTGAATATAAGAATGTGTAAATAACAGTTCCACTAATAAACAATTATTCATGACAGTACATTTTATCCTCTCTTCTAGAAAGTTCGTGGAAAGTATGAAATCTACTCAACATCAATTTCAAATTTGAACCACAGACCTTCTGTGATGTGTTTGTAGCACACAACCTTTGTCCCTCCCTTCTCTCTAAAACCAAATGTGTCTTTGAGATACAGTCCACAATTTCAAATATTGGAATTGAAATCAGATCGATTGAATCGGTAATGATTGATCTTGATTTTGGATGATTCAATTGGATCAATTCTTGGCTCAAAGCCTTAGAATCATTGATTTTTCAGATTTGAGTATCTGATTCCCTGTTTTGAATCCTTGGATGAGACTGAGTACACATCAATGGGGTCAATTACATTTTTGTCGCTAAAATGTCATGTATATTAAAAAAAAAAAAAAAAAAAAAAAAAAAAAAGAATGTACAAAAAGAAAAGACCCTGGCAAGAAACTAGGCACAACACTAATAAACAGAAACCAAGCCAGTCCCTCCCACCTACGGCAATGCCATTAGCAAGAGGAGGCTAACCCGATACATCAAAACATAACAAATAGAGAATTTAACAAGCATGAAACTGAGGTATGCCTTGAGCATTCATTGCAAGATATTGAAGAATCATAGAAGGGAGATTCGTCATCACTAAAGACACCTCGAATTTAGCTGCAGATTTGGCTAGATAATCAGCAATCGTATTTGCTTCCTTGTAGCAATGAGTAATTTTCCAATGGATAGAGAAGAGAAATATCTACAAAGGCACAATCTTACCGCACAAACCATGGAACAGGGCCTTAGTGGGGTCTATTACCTACTACGGTTAAAAGCTATACTCTGTCTCTATCGTCTTCTCTAACTTTGGCGCTAAAAAAGAAAAGAGCAAATTACAATCATCTCCCCTCGTGTTTGAATCAATTACAAAACACCCCCATTGTTTCAACATTTACATCCGTACCCATTAAGGCTGATGGTGTTAGTGAGGTGTTAGTTTTGAAATATAAAAGACATATTTACCCTTATTATATCCGCTCTTCCAAACATAAAATCCCCAAATCGATTTTCAAATAAGATGTCAATGGTCAGGTATAGGGTTTTGCTACACACCATCGCCGACGAAGGTGAAAAAGATTGTAATTTCCAGCGGACATCCCCTCGTACAGCCACTTCCCGAAAAAGTTACATAAGGGAGAAGTAGAAACAAAATTGGCGAACAGATTCAACTTCACCATTACAGCCCATTGCCTCCACGTTTTCCACTCCACTCTTTCTAGAATTTCTTATGAAAAAATATGAAAGAAAAACACCGAAGGTTCATTAAAGGAAAGCATATGATTCCAACGACGAGAGAAGTGCGGAATAGAGAGGACATTCAGATTCTATTATCGTCCACCCTCATACAACGACGGGGGACGACATTGCGTTAAAAGGAAAAGGAAGAGATTTTTCCAAGATTGCAGCAACCGTAAAAACCCTAAAGAAGAACAACGCAGTACCTCCCCACCCACTAACCGCTAAAATAGGGGTGGGGGGAACGCAACTCAGAAAGGTTATAACTACCAAAAAACAGAACCAGAAATAGCATAAAATTGGGAAACTACCAATGCCCCTTCAAAGGATCCTGATTTTTACTCTCAAGCAAACTGAAAACTTCTAAATAGGGCTGCAATAGGGTCGGGTTGGGACGGGCTTTTTAAAACCTTAGCCCAACCTTGAGTCCCCTTAGCTGTGCCCAAGCCCGCCTTGACCCTGACGCAGGCCTAAATACCTTGACCCTAACCCGGATCCTGATGGGCCAAGCCCAGCAATAATTAAATTAAAATAACAAGTCGAGAGAAGATGTGAGAGAGGAGACTTGAAGCCAAGACCTTTTGATAGCTGCCAAGTGCACTTAACACTGGGTTATATTAGTAACATCTTCTATTTTTTAATAAATAAAAAAATTTCTTTAGTGCCAAAATCAAGGTCAAAAATCAAGGTCGGGCTGAGCCTGAGGTCTAAACCCTAACCCGACCCGACCCTGAGTCAGGGCCAGGAATTTCTGGCCCTAACCCGCCTTCAGGGCTAGAAATCTTAGCCCAGGCCCTGTTCGGGCCGACAGGGCCAAACTTGCAACCCTACTTCTAATTAAGAAAATTAAGGGGGGTAGGTCAGTTGGCAAAGACCAACACCTCATAATTAAGAGGTCATGAGTTCAAATCTCCTTGGGGCCTACCTATTAAAAAAAAAAAAAAAACCCGGAATGAGGCTAGCAGGTTAGAGTAGTAGCAGAGCCAGAGTGGAGTGGAGTTTTCTACCTTCTTCCTTTTCTTCTCTCCAATATCGCTGGAGTCGAGAGTGGAGCTCCTCCCTCGTAGAGCGTCAGAGAGAACAATGGATGTTCATAGAGCGCCAACAAAGAAAGATGCGATAGATGGAGGAAGAAGAGGTTGGAACGATGGTTGAGGAGATGGGTGTGTTATGTAACATAATGGTAAAAGGGTAAGTACATTATTGAAGGGTAATATGGTCATTTAAGAATATTTAGCTTCACCTAACGAATTCAACTTAATAGTCAAGGCTTATTTGTAAGCTCCACAATAGTCTAGGGGAGGCCCATGTATATGTTGAAACAACGGGAATGTTCTGTAATTGATTCAACACGAGGGGAGGGGCATGTAATTTGCTCAAAAGAAAACAAGCCGTCAGGGGAGATAGTTCCAAAGTTCATACATCCGTTTCACGCGCAGAACGAAACCGAATCTGTCCCCACTTCTTGTATTTTCAACATAAGCGGATCAATAACGGCTTTTATCCATTTCCCACCGACAAACCCTTCTCTGCTAAATCAGTTCGAGTCCTGGTTTTCTATTTTTGTGTCCCTCTCTTGTAGATCTTATTTACAATTTAATTTTTATCTTCTCCTGTTACAGTCCGGTTCTGTAACGCATCGTATATGACCTCTACAGTCTCTGCACGATGCGTTACAACACCGTACTGTAACAAAAGAGGATAACGATTCCGCGTGGACACTGGGTACTTTTAAAATAAGAAATAAATCGTGGCTTCATAACTTCCGCGTGGACAGGTAAGTTATACATTCCCTCTCGCTCACAAACCCCAATCTTGTCCATCAACGAGAGATTACTTCCAGTTCACTTCGTTGACTGGCAATGCTAGATTGGTTGAGTAAATAATAAATAGACTGGTTTAGCAGCAACTGCTTAGCACTTGCTATAGAATATAGTTCATGGAACATCTAATCTTTCTTTTTGATTCTTATTTCATGTTTGGCATTTTGAGGACTATTATATTTGATGGGCTAAGGTTGAAATTTTCTTCGAATCTTTCTTTGAAGCTCCAGTGTTGGGTTCAACCTTGTTAGTTAATTATTGAAATTCTGTCAGATTTGTTTGTTTCTGAAATGGAACCTTCAGATTAGGGTGCTTTTCCTTTCTTAACCAATCGAATTTCTGAGGTTAGGCTCTCTGTAAATAATGAATAGATTGGCTTAGCAGTAACTGCTTAGCACTTGCTACCTTGTATACAGAATATAAATCGTCGTGGAAATATGAAGTTTCTCAGCGATTAGTTTTGAAGAACTTTGGACTCGAAAGTCAACATCATTTTTTTTCTTTTGATTCTTGATTCATGTTTAGCATTTTGAGGAGTATTATATTCGATGGGCTAATGTTGGAACTTCCATTTGAATGTTTCTTTAAAGCTCCATTATTGGGTTCAAAACCTTCAGACTCAGTGTAGACTATTCCAAGGAAGAAGCGATGTTCCAGTATGGGATTCTGACCCTACTTTTTGTTTCTCTTTTTGTTACTGTTCGATGTACAGAGCTAAGCTCTGTCACTGATATTGAGGCCTTGAAGGTCTTCAAGGATTCAATCACTCATGATCCATTTGGTGCACTGGCAAACTGGATAGATGCTAACCATTACCGCAACTGGTCTGGCATTACTTGTGATTCATCTTACCATGTCATTTCTATCTCTCTGCTTGCGAAGGAACTCCAAGGCAAGATCTCACCATTCCTGGGAAACATTTCAAGCCTCCAGGTTCTTGATTTATCCTCAAATTCTTTCACAGAGTCCATTCCTTCTCAGTTGGGTTTTTGCTCGAAGCTCACCCAATTGATCTTCTTCAACAATTCTTTGTCTGGCACAATCCCAAAGGAATTAGGCAACCTCAGAAACCTGCAGGTACTGGATTTCGGGAATAACTTGCTGAATGGAGATATCCCTGAAAATGTTTGCGGCTGCACTACTTTGACTGCTCTTGGCTTCAACACCAACAACTTCAGTGGTACAATCCCGTCTTGCATCGGTAATTTAGTTAATCTTCAGGTTTTTGTAGCTTATACAAACAACTTGAGAGGTTCTATACCAGTTTCCATTGGTAGGTTGTCAGCTTTACAAACTTTAGATTTGAGTGAAAACCAGTTTTCAGGGAAATTACCTTCTGGGATTGGGAACTTGACAAACTTACAATATCTCTCATTTTGGGGAAATATTTTGAGTGGGGAAATCCCGCCTGAAATAGGGCATTGCCACAAGCTTGTGGAGCTGGACCTGTACAGCAATGCACTCAATGGAAGCATTCCTTCTCAGCTTGGAGAACTAGTCAACATAGAAGTATTAAGGTTGTTTGATAACCATTTATCCTCAACAATCCCTGCATCCATATCCCAGTGCAAATCGTTAATTCATCTGGGCCTTTCGCGTAATGAGTTAACTGGAACAATACCTTCCGAGCTTGGATCTTTGGCTTCGTTACAAGTTCTCACTCTGTTCTCTAATAACCTGATGGGCAAGATCCCTTTGTCATTGATGAACTTGCAAAACTTATCATATCTGCACTTAGGCATGAATTCCCTTGGAGGGGAGATCCCGTCCAACATTGGTTCCCTCTATAAGCTGGAGAAATTGTTCTTATATGGCAACCTCCTAGAGGGTCCCATCCCATCAGAGATTGGCAATCTAAGCTTATTGGTCACCTTGCAACTTGGTCTAAATAGATTGTCAGGTAGCATTCCTCCTACAATGTCAAAGCTATCGCTCCTTCAAGGACTTACCCTGTTTGGGAATAATCTAGAAGGTGCAATTACTGAGCAAATTTTTGAACTGAAACAGCTAACTGTACTTGATTTGAGTCTCAACAGTTTTACTGGTCCAATTCCAGATGCTTTCTCTAACTTCCAATTTCTTTCAGTCTTGAACCTCCATGGGAACATGCTTAATGGGTCTATCCCAAGAGGCATGGACCAGCTTGATCATCTTACTCTCTTGGATTTGTCAAACAATCACCTCACAGGATCTATTCCTGAATCTGTAATAGCAGGCATGAAAAGCATGTCCATTTATCTCAACTTATCACACAATTACCTGGTGGGGTCCATTCCAGTAGAGCTTGGAGAGTACCAAATGGTTCAGGCAATTGACATTTCGAACAATAATCTTTCAGGAAATATCCCCTCTGCACTTGGAGGCTGCCAAAGCTTGTTTTCGCTTAATCTGTCAAGGAATGCTCTATCTGGTCAAATTCCAGCTGAATTTTTGTCTCAATTGGGTTCTCTATCATACTTGAACCTTTCCTGTAATTATTTAGATGGTGAGCTCCCAGGGAACATTGGAGATCTCAAGCATCTGAACATCCTTGATCTCTCTAGGAACAAATTAAACGGTACAATCCCTGAAAACTTTGGGAATCTTTCTGCCTTGACATATCTCAACCTTTCTTTCAATAAACTTGAAGGTCCCGTTCCGAAAGCTGGCATATTTAGACACCTTGATGCGTCTAATCTGGAAGGAAACCCTGGTCTCTGTGGAACCAATTTTCTCACACCTTGCAGAAATTCAAGCAACTTACATACACCTCATCGGTTCTCCAAGAAGGCTGCGTTAATTCTCATTGTTCTTGGAGCCATTGTTATATGCTTAATTCTGATTAGTGCAACGTTTATCCTTCATCAATGCATCAAAAACAGAAAATCTAAAGACATTGAACCTCTAGATGCATGTAATTATTTGTCTCCAACCATCAAGAGGTTTGATCCAAGGGAGTTGGAAATTGCTACGTGCTTCTTCAGCGAAGAGAATGTGATTGGTAGCAGTGCCATGAGCACTGTGTTCAAGGGCAACCTGGAAAATGGGCAAATTGTTGCTGTGAAAACATTGAATCTCCAACGATTCTCTTCCGAGTCTGACAAGTGCTTCAAAAGAGAAGTTGAGAGCTTGAGCCATTTGAAGCACAGGAATCTGGTCAAGGTAATAGGGTTTGCTTGGGCGAGTGGGAAGCTGAAGGCTTTGGTTCTGAAATACATGGAGAATGGGAGCTTGGAAAACATTATACATGATCCAGGACTAGATCGGTCAAGGTGGACACTTTCTGAGAGGATGAATGTATGTGTATCTGTTTCTCATGGATTGGATTACTTGCACTCAGGTTTTGATTTCCCAATTGTTCACTGTGATCTGAAACCTTCCAACATTCTTTTGGATGGAGACTGGGAAGCACATGTGAGCGATTTTGGGACTGCTCGCATGCTTGGTGTTCATCCCTATGCTGAAGTCAGCCTTTCCACAACATCAGCCTTTGAAGGAACTATTGGGTATTTGGCACCAGGTACTCATTTCTGCTCATTTTATTTCCCAGTTATTTAGTATGAGTTTCTGCATGTTTGTATTTACGTGACACACTGAAAGTTATCTGATAGGTGGAAACTAATTATGGACTACCAAAAGTATATAAGGGTTTATGAGATTGACCACTCTTGTTTGCAATATTTTTTCGCTAAATTGCCTGCGAAAATTTACTTGAATACAAATCTATTCCAGAGATTCTCACATCTGATTTGCTTCTTTTTCTGAAAATTTAAAGAGCTAGGGGTAAGCCTAAAATGACATTGGGAGAAGTGGTAAGGAAAGACATGGATAGCTTAGGTCTTGTTTCAAGTATGACCTCGAATAGAACTGATTGAAGGGCAAAGATCCATGTAGTTGATCTCATTTAGTTAGAATAATGCTGAGTTGTGTCATTAGTGCTGTTACGTTCTTTCCTTTTTTTTTATCAATCTTTTGTAGTTGCAAGGTTCCATGTAGCCGACCCCATTTAGTTGGGATAAGATTGGGTTGTTGTCGTTGTTAAAGTTATGCAATAGTTAGAAGGGGAAAAGTGTTTCATAATGTGCTTTTTTACAAGCCAGGGACAACATAAGTCTATTTTAAAGCCACATGGAGGGCCCATGTTACCCATCCAAACAGTTGGTTTGATAGATCATCCCTTGATTGCCACATCCAATTTGGCGGTCCAACTTAACCGTTTGGCTCACCTTGTATATTGATCTGTGGGAATGTTTTCCTCCTACCTTGGATTTTTTAACAGTTCTTTGACCATGTAATTTTACCATTTGAACTGTTTGCTGGGATATGTCTCTGTATTACTTCACCTTGCATGAAATTTGACTTGTTTTAGAGTTTGTTCTTTTTGAACAGTGAAAGTGTATCTCTCGGTTTCTAGGACCCAGTATATCTGAGTATATCTTTTTAACATAAAATGGTGTCTGAGAATGTGTTTTTTCTGGCCCCACTGCCTAGCTTGTCTATCTATTCTGATTTTGATCAGCTGCATTTACATTATTGCATTTTCCTTGCATAGATTCTTGCTTTTTTTCGTTTGGTTTGCAACTAATATTATCTAAAAGTTTTCTATCTTCCTCAGTTGTTGGTCTTTGTAAGGTAAATAGTTGAAATTTAATGATAACTATTAGCAGTTCTTGATGTGTAGTAATAACAGTTAATTGTTGTGTTCTCAAATAAATAAACTAGTCTTGTTCATCAAGGCTTCAGTTGTTGCTTTTAACTACCAGATTAGGTAGTGTTTTATCTAACAACATTCAATACACTCTAATGATACTTTCACTTGTGTGAAATGCTTTGTGTTTTCAGAATTTGCATACATGAGGAAAGTTACCACCAAGGCAGATGTTTTCAGCTTTGGGATAGTAATAATGGAGTTGCTTACAGGTAAAAGGCCAACAGGAACCATTGAAGAGAATGGATTGCCAATCACCCTATGTCAATTTGTGGAGTTGGCGCTCGAAGAGGGAATCAATAAACTTCTTCATGTGGTAGACCCGGATCTAGCTTCGAGTATCTCCACGAAACAAGAACAGGAAAAACTAGTCAAGCTCTTTAAATTGGCCTTGTCTTGCACCTGCCCAGCACCGGAGGAACGGCCAAACATGAATGAGGTGTTGTCATCCCTTTGTAAGATAAGTCAGAGTATAACAGGATCCAGTTCCTGATGTTTTCAAGTGGAGAAGATAAGAATGAGCTCAAAGAAAGCTGTAAGAATTCTTGATTGATAAAGATGGGGTCAAAGCTGTGACCATGGCAAGCATTGTATTGCAATATGACTGGAGTCAACTACTTTCAGGGGGTGAGAGCCATTGTTGTAAAGTTGCTGTAATATAATTGATTCTTCTGTTAAATTGATAAAAGTACCCAGTAACTCAAAATTATCATTTGATTGAAATTGTAGGATCTCGTTCCAACACAACTACTTTATCCAATTGAGAGAATACATAAACTCTTGACCTGATAAAACTCTGGGAGAAGTCCATAGTTGAGATTGTAGAGGGGTCTCCCCACTGAAGGTGAGATTGAAGGACTACTAAAACTGATTGCTGAACAGGAGTCCATAGTCGAAACTGATTGTGCTCAATGCTCCTGTCTCCTTAGTTTCTCAGGCAGTGGAAGCCTAACATATATAGGATACCAGAATCTTCTCAAATATTCAACTCACTCACCCTTTTATTCCTAATCTACATTCGCTTCCAAGCAAACTCAAATATTTGGCAGTAATAATGCACTCTGAAGAATAGCTGAGAGTCAAAGATTTTCATAAAAATTACCTATCACTCTGGAGAATCTCTCTCGCTCTACTTGGGGGGATCATTCTGCAGAAACTCTTCTATAGTCGAAGGGAATTCAAGCCCTTCAAGACCATCAGCATCCTGCGAGGCACAAGCAGCTCTGCCCAGAAGCAAGTAAACTAAACTCAATGGTTCGCTCCTGTCGTCCCCACCACCATCATTTAACAAGTACTTAATCCATCCGTCCAATCTCTCCATTTCTTTCTCACATTTGGGTCCCTTCACCCCAGCAATCTTTGAATAAAACCCACCATGACAAAAGCATGACCCAGAAGTTCCATTAACCAATCTCTTCTCTCCTTCTTTTCCATCGTCTTCTTCCAATCTTAACTCCGACAAATCCAGAAGTTCGATTAACCGCTCAATATCGTCCTTGTTGTCTTCGACCTCATCGACAGTCTGATTTTGTTGTTTAATGTCCAGTTGTGATGGCTCCTTCTGGGTCGGAGGGAAATCAAGGGAATGCGAGAGGAAATCTTGAGGAGGATCGCTGTCTTGGAGATTCGAGCTGTTGTTGGTATGATCGCAGTTGAGAAAAATGGGGGAACCCAGATGATCTGTTGATGATGAAGAACAGTGATTGGTTAAGTGCGATGAATCTTCTGATTTCAATCTCTTCTCAACCTGTTTAGATATATCATAAAGTTAGCAGATTAAGAAATTTGATTAGAGTATAACAGAAATAGATAGAACGGTAGGTGATAAGAGGTTTTGTGGTCAGCTACCTGTTTAAGAGAGGAGAAGAAACCACTGTGGAGTGAAGGTGGTCGCATCTGTGAATCAGATTTAAAGCTTCAGCCTTCAACAATTATAAAAAAAAAAAAAAAAAGACAACAGAACCACGATATGCAGTGAAGGGTACTCTCCCTGTTCTCTCTATCCATTCAAAAAACGCTTTACTTATTCTTCAGCTGCTGTTGAAGAACTTGGCCTCTGTTTGGACGTAGGAATAATACAATCCTAACAGGCTAATACGGGATACAAATACAGCACGTTCTATCCAGTGTTTGTTTGTCGCTCACCTGTTCAGTTCAGCAACTGAATCCTCTACTTGGCTATTCAACTTGGTCCTGAACTGGGCTGGGTTGGGCTGGGAATTACCATCTCTAAATGGGAATCATACACTTTTAACCCGGTTTGTTTAGAGGGGAAGGTGGAGTTGGATTGTTGGGAAGATGGGATTCACATGATGGTGGGATTTTGTTGGGGTGGATTGTTAGGGTTTTACACCCCTGGATTAACCCATGGTTGCCCATGGGTGCCCTATTTTAAATTTAGGTATAAGAGACTGAATAAAAAGAAGATTGGGTAAGCATTCACCCACACATCTTGTGTTCTCGGATGAATTATTATCGCGTCAAGTCCTTGACGTGATAATGATCCGTTCTCAGGTGTTCTCTATTTATATTGTATGTAAGCTTTTACATGATGCATCTGAAATTCATAGAGATTGAGTATAACTATAGTACTCTTTACAACATAAACAAGGGAGAAAATAGGAAGAGAAGAACAGTTAGTACCGTGAATGGGATTTGCATGGAACTGGCCTACATGCAATACCGTTGAGATTATTCAAATTTGAATTTTGAATCCTCTACCTTATTCGCAATATTAGGGTTGTCTATGGTCCCCAATGGGATCACTGGTGTAACCCAATCAGGATTTGGTATGAAAAACCAATACCCAATCATTCTCTTTCAAGTCCCATAAAATTATGGGATCCAAAAGAGAAATAAAATTAATCTCTTTTTCATACCATGGAAAGGGAGATCCATCCCATGCCCGAATACGCAGTGGAGAGAGATCGATTCGAGTTTCTTTCGCATCCAATGAATAATAATATAATTAAAATAAGAGGAATCAACAAAAACTTACTAACCTGATGAACATCAAATGTTGCTCCTGCAATAGACAGTGGTTTTTCCTCCAATGAGCACACCAGCTGAACAGATTTGAACCGTCAATTGTACAGCCAAGGTTTTTCAAGTTAAAACAAAAATCTCTTTAGTTCTTCAAGCACAGATCTAGGTTTCCAAAACCCTAACTCTAAAAAACTAGAGAACAAGAAGAAAGAGGGAGAAGAGATCACAAGAGAGAGAGAGAGAGAGAGAGTGTGACAAAAACGTGGGAGAGAGGGGGAGCACCCAAAATCATCCAAAGTTGGTAAATGTGGTCTTCCCCTCCATGTTTTAGATTGTTTATATAATAAGGTTTTTTTTTTTTTTAATTTAAAACCCTATTTTGAACAAACCCAGTGAGAGTCTGTTTTTCTCTGTCCTTTTTTACTTGAACCTATTTAAACCTGATGGGCTTCTAATTGGTGAAGAAGCAGAATCTAATAGGAAATGGTTTAATTAATTATTTATTTTATATTTAATGGATAAATAAAAAAAGCACCTTATCCAATAAATTAAATAATTAATTAATTAATAATTTCAATTATACCTTCATGTAATAATTAATTATTATGTATCAACCCACCGCTAATCAACATCACCATTATGGAATCTAGGGCATGTACACATGTACTGCCAAACCCCATTTCATAGAACATGTCTGTGCACGTGATCAAATCCCACAAAACACGATAAAATATTTTCAATCAAAACTATACATATTCTATAATTTTATGTGAGAATAGGTTTTGCAAAAAACCATTTCTAAAACGGCATTGGATCCAGATTCCAATCCGACCATCCACAGACAATCTCTATCTTGATGTTTCCCAATTATCTTGATGTTCCCCAATTGGGCAGTGGTGATCATGTTGAGTAACTCTTACTCACAAAATGTTTGCGCATTCCCAGAACACCGGCTTCGACTCTCTTGAGTCTTAGTCATTGATGATCCAAAGAATGCGGTCATATTTTGTAGCGACAAGGTCCTTTCAGGTACAGGAGCTTAGTGACACATGTCTATCCCATCCTACATCTGGCAGTAATACATGAGGGAATCGACAAAGTAGATTCTTCGCTAATGCACAACATAATGTGCACTCACATTCGTACCCCGACATCAACATGTCTAGGCATAACCAATGTGACGACCATATAATAAGGGTGTGTAGACACCTCATTTTGTCTTTCCCCCGGAGATTTTCCGTAACGATGATGAGCACCCTCCAAGGCTTAGAGTCGGCATATCTGTGGATGTAGAGTCAGTGTGTACTATCCGAATCCATCCACCGATCACTCACTGCTCTTGTCAGAGCCTGAACCAGAGCTTCCAAGCTCTCAAAGTACCCCTGAAAGGCTAGCCCTAACCCAGACCCCTTGGAATCAGCCTGGCCCAGCCCAAAACCTAACCCCATACAGTCAAAACCATACCCATCAACACCTAAACCTACCTCAAAACTTAAAGGCCCTAAGTCGAAACCGAGCCTCGACATCGAGCCATGCCCTCCCACTGTTGAACAGTGCATTTATACTGTCTATCTCACTCTGACATTCAGCCTATGGCACTCAACACTAGATCCATTTTCCTCGATGTCGAGTCCTGTTCATCGATAGCCACTCAATGTCGAGTGCACCCCCCTTTGATGTCAACTCAGGCACTTTCGTTGTCGAATAACTGTTGCTCCGAGAAGCCCAAACATTCCATATTTTGCTTTGATTACGATTCCTTTCGCGTCCCAGCTTATTTATGGTACTTTGGATCTCAATCTTGGCTCCCTTAGGCCCCAAGAAACACCCCCAAAGGCAACAAAACACTTGCCATCCATTCATTGGTCTTTACCTTGACTTTACACTTGTCGTCAATGCAAAGACACCTTTATTGAACGATCCGGATTAATCTAGCCATTCCTACACGAATTTAGGAGTACACACATCCCTCTACATCTATAAATACACCCCCTTTCACGTTGAGGAGGGTTACACAACTCTTGCATAAGCTAGAGTTGGCCATATACACCTTGCTTGCTCCCCCTCTCAAGTTTTTTGGAGTCCCTTGCCTTGGCCTTGTGTTTGAGTTAAAAAATACCGCAAGCGTACGAGTTAATCGTAGTTACGGGTCGAACACAGGGAAATGTAGCCACTCTATTTTACCTTTCTCACATAAGGCGAACTTGTAACAAGTGATAGATTAAGCTAAACTACAGTCCTAACACATACATCTACCGAAATTGACATCCTAAACATTCATCTAGATATGAAAAATATTGAATTATAAATAGAATGAACCCAAAAATTAGGGACCTAATTTTCCTAGGATAAAACCCAAAGTTGAGAATGAGAAACAGTTTAAAATGCTAACATGAAATAAAATAAAAAGAAAAGAAGAAGACAATTACCTTAAGGGAGAGGTAGCACTCCCCACACGATCTTGCAAGTTGGAGAAGCTTGAGTGATGAAAATGCTAATTAATTAATTAATTACAAATCCATATAGGTTATCCTAGTTAATTACATCACCATTAAAACTAACCTAAGAAGAACAAGTACGAAGATGAAATAAAACTTGCATTAAGCTTGAAAGCTATTACATTGAAGAACAAAAATTAAAAGACTAAAAATGAGCTCAACACATAAGCAAGGGGGTAGGGAAAAGAAAGAACCTAAGAGAATTTGTGGGAGAGTGAGAAAGCGACTAAAAAAATAATAATTGAAAGCTAAGCTTCTCTCCATATTTTTACAAAAGGGTATATATAAAGGTGTGCAAGAGGATTTAGGGTTTACACAAAATAGGTGAGATGGAGGACTAGGATTTGATCGAGGGGAGGAAGGAGAGCACGGTTAGAGAGTGGAATTCTGTGAGAGAGAGTCCATGAGAATTGAGAGAGTGAAAGAAGTTAGGAAAGAGGGAGAGAAAGTAAGAGAGTTAGAGGAACAATGGGACTTTTGGGATTTTTAAGATGAATAGGGAAGAAAACTGTGGTGGGGTTTGAAAAAAACAAAATAGCACCCACGCATCACTTTGGAATTGAACCGTCACTTCTCAACTTTTCAGGAAAAATGGTAAAGCATGAAAGCTTCCCCGAAAATTGAAAAACAGGGGCGACACATGGATGAGGATCAGACTGGACTCACCTCGAAGCGTTAACGTTCAGAGGGAGTGGGGGCAAGTGATACGTTCAGGAACAACGGACTGAGCCCAAGTTCACAAGACAGGAACGAACCGACTCTCCAGGGTCGGAGGATGCTTTAGTTCACGAGGTCATTTTCTATTTAGGCCACGACTAATGGTGCCTAAGGGATGAGGCCCAGTACGATCATGTCGGTCCCCAGATTTCATGTGACCAAGCTTGACCCAGCTTGGTGAGGACGGCTCGGACAAAGCCGATCATATGAGGATCAACCGATTATTCCATCACACTCTAAGAGAGGCGCAATGGTCCCATGATTTGTGCGCAACGATCCCATCCATAGGGGGTAACTAACAGGAGTTATCCAGAATACCGATAAAAATACCTCGCCCCCTAATTCCCAGAGAGGGCTCTAATCACGCCTGAAACTCCTACGTAGGAGTCCTTACCTAACTTGGACACTCCGCTACCTACTTACAACTATAAATACAAGGTAATATCACCCAAGGCATTCATTCTATTCTAGATGAATCATTGTCTGTTGCTAAGAGAGCTCACTTAAGCATTGGAGTGTTCGAGACCGGTTTGGCTTGGTCACTTTTGTGCTAACCATCTTTTTGCATGCCCCAGAAGTTGGCTCACCCAGTTCTTGATGCAACATTGTCAAAGACATAGAATCTCAAAAGGGGCAATCTTTCTAATTTATGGCTTGTGAGATATTCTCACAATATCTCTCGCCATAATATAAAAATATAATTAACAATAAATATATAATGAACTATAGGGTATGTACTTTAATGCTACTAATCCGCAATTCATCATACACGTTGTTTGAGAATATGTGATCGTGATCGGAAGGTCAAAAAACTTCGAAATTAAAATTCAATATATATATATTCCTCGTAAATGGGTAGTGGATTCTATGTTGAGAATCCTCTTTACTTACAATGTGGGACCACGAATCTAGTGTGCCAGTTTATAGTCCTAACGAACATCAACCATTGGCTTGCCAAAATCCGTAATACTACACTGCAAAAAATGGAATTTCTCAGGTCAAAAGGCTATAGCACTACATATGATTTACGTACCAAATTAATATCTATACACATTTTCGATATGTACCCACATCCATGCACCGAAATTACCATTTCTTGTGACATACGATATGACGATCATATAAACGAGATGTCTAATCCTATTCCCAATCGAGACCAATTTTAGGTTAAGATCTATGGAAAATTCTTATCAGCCCAAATAAAATAATAAATAAAAATATTAAATTCACTAATTTAATAAATCAGGTTTGACACACACTTCCAACATTAATCCATGGATCAACTCAAAGTAATCTTTCCCATAGACTCAAAACTAGGTTATCCAAGAAAAATGAGTTACTACTGACAAGAAATTAAATGGGTTCAAATTTATGGTGAATTAGCTAGTTCCTTATCTGGCTTAGCTAATTGTTTAAACAGTGAATTTTTTATGATGTCCTTTATCCACAACAATATTTGACTTTCAAGTAGAGATGCAAACTGATCGAATACGGATTGGATACGAATCAGGTATGATTGGATCTGGACATTCCTTGCCTGGATACGGATATCTCTAAACGGATATAGATGCGAATCGAATTTGGATTTTTGACTATCCGTTTACATCTCTGACTTGTGTAACCCAGACCTTCCTCCCCCCCAATGGATACGATTCATGTTTTAATCTCATAATTCTCATTTCCTCATTCTTTAGAACCGATTGAATTTTCAAAAACCCTCAAGACCATTAGTTATTTAATTTTTTATTATTAGTAATTGGATATCTATTCGGATCGGATAATTTTTTCCCAGATTATTCAAATAAAATTCAAGATATCCCTAAACGAATACGGATGCGAATCGAATTTGGATTTTCAAATATCCATTTACATCCTTACTGTCAAGTATAGTTTGTACTCTCGAGATCAGTCTTGGATCGGTCTTGGGATCTGTCTCGGTATCACCTAGAATCGGACCGAATTGGATGAATTTATCTCTACTTTTTTAATAAAAATAAAATTTTATTACCTTTTTACCCTTAGCCATACCAGTGAATCGATATTGGATCAGGATCAGTCTATTCTTTTTACACCTAACTAGAGAGCATGAACTATACAAAAAAAAAAAGAAAAAAAAAAGGGGCATGACAATAAGTTAGAATAGCTAAAGGTTGAGATGACTCTAAGTTTCCATCTCAATATATATTGTGGGATTCTCTTACTGTAAATTCTGACAGCATAGTCACCTTTGAAATACAATCCCTTACAAATATGAAACCAGCATTTGCTTGAATATAAGGCAGTATAACAAATTGAATTCATTCGTTCTAGATTTACTGGTTTCTATTCGGTTGGAGTATATCGGTTCCCATTCGATTTAGAACCATTGATTCTCCAGTTCATCAAAATTGAACTGAGAAGAGAACTTATTGAATCAGAATCGAGTCATTTCTCTGCAGTCCATTTTGATTCGATCGTAAGCGGTTGATTCCAGTTCCATTTTGACATCCTTTTAACTATCTCTATTCTTCATCAGCAGCTATATTTCAAGCTGTGTTTGGAAGTGAAGAAATAGGTTTGAAAAGAAAATAAAAAAAAAGATTTGAAATTGATAGCCCACAGTTTGAGAAATCTGAATAGGATAATGATGAACCGATTGGTTCGAATTGGAATTGACCAAGCTTGCTCTCAATTTGAATCAATACCTGCAGCCTTCTTTGAATTGTCCATTATTCCGAGTTCTAAAATCCCCTGTGATAGCCTCAGCTTTACAGCAGTTTTCTCCACCACCTATTTTTGTCCCTTGCATCGGAGCACGGTGAACCCAATTTGTCCAGGATGTTTATCGCCCTAGTACTAATGGGGGCGCTGCCATGCGTATTGGGCGGTGTAACAGCGCCCATGTGCGTCCGATGGGACCCACTGTGTACGATTCGTACAGCAGCGCGGGGCGATAATTTTCCATTTATCAACTTACAAATTGTTATTCTCAATGGAAAGGTCAAAAGAAATTATCAGCAACTGGTGGATCAGAGAATGCCAACTGGGCTCCCAAGTCGCAAGAAAAATCTTAAATCCCAATCTCCAATGAGAAGAGAGAAAGAGATCTCATTGGATAAGGATCCCTTACCTATTTACTACTATAAACACAACCCAAATAAGCACCTGTAGTCACTCCCCACACCACAGGTCCACAGGCTTGTTAAATTCCCTCATCTATCATGGCTGCTTCCACAATGGCCCTCTCCTCTCCTTCCCTCGCCGGAAAGGCAGTGAAGCTCACCCCATCCATCTCTAATCTTCTCGGTGAAGGAAGGATCACCATGAGAAAGACAGTCCCGAAATCCGTCTCATCCGGCAGCCCCTGGTACGGCCCTGACCGTGTCAAGTACTTGGGTCCCTTCTCCGGTGAGCCTCCATCCTACCTCACTGGTGAATTCCCCGGTGACTATGGCTGGGACACAGCTGGGCTTTCGGCCGACCCTGAAACCTTCGCAAAGAACCGGGAGCTTGAGGTCATCCACTGCAGATGGGCCATGCTTGGAGCTCTTGGCTGCGTCTTCCCTGAGCTTCTTGCACGCAATGGCGTCAAGTTTGGTGAGGCAGTTTGGTTCAAGGCTGGTGCACAGATTTTCTCTGAAGGTGGATTGGACTACTTGGGCAACCCAAGCTTGATCCATGCACAGAGCATTCTAGCCATTTGGGCTACACAGGTGATCTTGATGGGTGCTGTTGAGGGCTACCGTGTTGCTGGTGGGCCGCTTGGTGAGATCACCGACCCAGTCTACCCCGGTGGCAGCTTTGACCCACTTGGCCTTGCTGATGATCCTGAGGCTTTCGCTGAGCTCAAGGTGAAGGAGATCAAGAATGGCAGGTTGGCCATGTTTTCCATGTTTGGGTTCTTCGTTCAGGCCATCGTGACTGGCAAGGGACCTTTGGAGAACCTCGCTGACCACCTTGCTGACCCTGTTAGCAACAATGCCTGGGCCTATGCCACCAACTTCGTCCCCGGCAAGTGAGTGAGAGTAAAGTGGAACAATTCCTTCAACAATTTGTGGACGAAATTGCACAGAAATGAGTTGGTTGTTAGTCATATAAATTGATTCAACCTTGTAGAAAAATTGATGCAAACTTAATGGAAAAGATGTGATTTTTTGTATAACAGTTGGGGATTCTCTAATTTGTTTTGGTTCTTGCAAGTAATTGAACTCTTTCCTTTTTTGCTTTGCCTTATTCAATAAAACCCATGTTATGATGTTCAACTAGAGTGCATGTTTGGCTCTGACAGCCCGAACGCCCTGAACAGGGCATGGGCTAAAACACTCAAGCCCTGAGGGTGGGATAAGGTTGAGTTTTCCGGGCCCTAAATTAGGGCCGAGGCGGGTCAGGGTTGAGGCCTTGGGTGGAGCCCAGCCTGGCCCAACCCGACCATGTATTATTCTTCTTTTTCTTGTTAGTATAGTAATAGGGTTCATCGCTGTCCATGTGATTCCATTCTGAATTGTCCAGGCTGTAACCTCTGGCAGCACCTGTATTGTTGCCTTGATTGCAACCATACTAATCACAACCAAAACTCATACCCATGCTGCCACCATTAGGGCCAGTTCATAGCTACCGTCTCCACTCATAGAGGAAGCACCACTAAAAAAACTCACTACCACCACTTCTGCCACTATTTGGAACATCATAGCTTCCACTATTGGTGCTACCTCCATTCCCAACAACATTTCCACTACCAAAGCCACTTTCACCATCACCTGAGGCACCATAATTAGGGCCAATCAGGGTCAGCCCAGCTAGGCCTTGAGGGCGGGTCAGAGTCTTTTTCTGGCCTGGCCCCAACAAAGAGCACTCAGGGTTGGGTTGGGGGGGGGGGTTTAAAAATCCCGGCCCAACCCGACCTTGTTGCAACGTTATGTTCAAGTGATTATTTTCTTTATTGATCTCTTGATACAAGTCAAATTGGGGCAAACCAAGGTTCAAGAATGGGGAATCAGAATGGTGAATCGGCCGTGACTGATCTCAATTCTAACCGATTCAATACAAGCAATTCATACCCAACAACCTTAAGGTGTGTTTGGTTACGTAAATCCACAGATGGTAATTTTGTAGAATTGTGATTCTCAATTATTAAAATTGTTTGGTTGTGTAATTCCACATAATTAAGAGATCTACCTTATTCCACTCTTTGTATTATAGTTGCTTCATTCTTGAGTTCACCTTAAGAGGTGAACTCACACATGGACCACTTGATTGGCTGATTCCATAGTACATTTAAGTATCATTATTCAACCTAGAAGCAATATTTTTATATTAATATTTTATTAAAAATAAAAAACTAATATTTAATTAAAATAAAACACTAATATTTAATTAAATAAAACACTAATAGTTAACAAAATAAAATCTGATATTTTATTAAATAAAATACTTTTTTTCGTTAAATATTATGCTTATATTTTTAAATAAAGCGATAGTAATCAATTAAATAAAATATTAATAATTAATTAATAAAAAATTAATATTTAGTATAAAAAACAAATATTTAACTAAAAAAATGGGTGCAGGCTCTCACAAGCCGTCGTGTGATAACGATTGGTCTTCCATTTCATACATACTACAATGCATAAACTAAAATCGTAATCATAAATGCTACAACGGAAGTCTACAATATAATTAAACATCTAGAAATGGCATTGATGACCCTAAACATCCTCATCCAAAATGTGAAATAATTACAGTCAACTCCCATTTTCATATTGAACATCATAACCATTCGAATGCCCCTTTTTTACTATACTATTTACTAGTCATAAACTTTTCTCCTTTATGTCTCTACTGTTCGGATAATAGAGAATAATCATAAACAAAAACAATTTAACTGATAAATTTTTTTTGTTCAACATTAACTGATAAGTAAATGTAAGGGAAAACTGACCATCAACATAGTAAAACATTTAAGAGCCAAGTTGTGATCTTTTTCGACTAGAATCAGTATCAAAGATAAATTCAAATAACCTGCATTTTGAGAGAAATCCTGCAATTACTCAATCCTTAGAAAGAGGATGCTCAAATAGAACATCAATTTTAATATTATAGCCAAATGTCGTATCTTTTTTACATTGTTCAAAATCTTGTAGCACAGTGGAAAAGTATAACGAATACAAAGCTCGTCTCTCTTCGGTATTATTGTACATAAAATTACCCATATGCTTATGCAATAGATCTGTTCATCAATGAACAAAAGAATTACATGACTGACTGAAATACATGTACAACTGGGAAGGCACGGGGAAAATCAACCCAAGTGTACCTATACAATTAAAATTACAGATTTCAGAAACATTCACTCTCCAGCAGTAATTATATTCACTAACAAATCATCTGAATTCTGAATCACAGTTGTGAAGGCAAGAAAAGCTCTGGCAGCTTCACACCTAAACCAACTTCCCATCAGTTAGAAAGGTGAGTGAGAATTGGGAAGATTGCACCAGCTTAGTCTGGCTATCTACTGAATGATAAGCACAAGTACACATGCTCAATCATGGCTCAGGTGTGTGCGGTCCTTGCCCTCGCCCTGGTGATAGACTTTTCATAAAGTTCTTCGTACTGTGAGGCTGACAGATCCCAACTGAAATCTGTTTTCATGTTCTTCTGAACAAGCTGCTTCCAACTCTCACCATTCTTCATATAGTAGTCAAATGCATGCTCCAAAGCACCATTTACTCCCTTTGAGAGTTCAAAACCAGTACATATCAGAATTGTGGGTCGAAAGAAAATCCTTTTGACAGAATGTAAGGAAAGGAGTGCAAATGAAATATTTGATTTTGGTTTCAAGTAGCATTTCAAAGTATCCTAAATAAATTCACCTCAAGTTAATGCCTGAATGTTGATAAAAATAGGAATGTGGTTGTCAGTTTAATATCTGAAGGAATTCATTTCTATGTTTTACTAACATCCAGGTGATAACTCCTTTTTAGGTGATGTTATCTTGCAAAACCCAAATCAAATCATGTCATTCCATAAGGCTTAGAGGGCAGCCTTAAATAGATGAGAAACTTGGTACTAGAAAAGAAAATGATATAGAACTGTGTCATAGTCACCACTACCTGCTCATCAGGTGTCAAAAATGTAAACCCATTGCGAATCTGTAGTGGAACTGCATCGTCATCAAGGTCGAAAACACTACAGAAAGATTTTTTTTTTGATGGAAATGTTAATAGTAAAAAATCTCCATAAGAGAACAATCTAAAACATAGATCAGAGTCAAGCAGTGAATGACACACCTGTCATTTAAACCTCCTGTTTTTCTTACAATGGGTACCGAACCATACCTCATTGCTATCATCTGTAAAGAATTAGGATGGAGCAAATGAGAAAATATTTTTGCAGCAAAAAGCAATTTGTGTCTTGAAATACACGCATGCACAAAGAGGTGATGGACCATGTTAAGAAGTAAAGTACATTGTACTACCGCAGGGGGTATCTATAATTATAGTCAATGGTTCAGGGACTTATGTGTAATTAGTCATTAGTTGAGGGGTACCTCGTGGTTTTACCTCTTCAGAGACTCAGGGAAAGGTGTGTAAGTTGAACAAGGCTTTGTATAGTCTGAAGCAGTCATCAAGGACTTGGTATGGCCGATTCCTTAAGGCTATGGTCGCTTATGGGTATAAACAGAGCAATGTTGACCATACATTGTTTGTTAAAAGGATGGGACAACAAATGACAATTTTGATTGTCTATGTTGATGACATAGTGATCACGGGCAATGATGTGCAGGAAATCCAGAAGCTGAAGACTTATTTGGGCACTGAATTTGAAGTTAAAGACTTGGGTGATTAAGGTATTTCTTAGGGATTTAGGTTGCCTATTCAGCTAAGGGCATATGTCTTTCCTAAGAAAATATACCCTAGATTTATTGAGTGAAACAGGGATGCTTGGGTGTAAACCAGCAGATACCCCTTTTGGGCCCAACACACATTTGAAGAGTAAGGAAGGTGACCCAGGGGACAAGGGTAGCCATCAGAGGTTAGTTGGCCAACTGATATACCTCTCACATACCCGACCAAATATCACATTTGCTGTGAGTGTTGTCAGTCAATATATGCATGATCCTCACTCTTCTCACTTTGAATCAACATATAGAATACTCTGTTACCTCAAGTACTGTCCTGGAAAGGGAGTCTTGTATTCTCCGCATAACCATCTCCGGATATAAGCATACACTGATGCAGATTGGACTAGCTGGAGGGAACCTAACTACTTGGAGAAGCAAAAAACAAGCTGTTGTAGCTCGATCTAGTGCTGAAGCTGAATTTCGAGTTATGACAGGGTATTTGTGAACTTATCTGGTTTAAGGGGCTTCTTCAAGATTTGGGGATGAATGTTGATCTTCCAATGCGGCTCTACTGTGACAGCAAGTCAGCAATCAGCATTGCTCACATCACGGTCCAACATGATTGTACCAAACATGTTGAGATTGACCTGCACTTCATCGAAGAGAAATTGGAACAGGGAATAATTTGTATTCCGTTTATCCAGTCTAGTGAACAGCTGGCTGATATCCTTACCAAAGGAATCAGTAATAAGTTATTTTTTCCTATAGTTAGCAAGTTGGGCATGTTTGATATGTATGCACCAACTTGAGGGGGAGTGTTGTAATATGGGTTCAAGGGTAGAATTGTCCTAAGGGTATTTTTGTTCTTGTACTCATTCCAGAATGTTCTTCTCTTTATATAAATAAAGATGGCTGTAGTCGCTCTGACTCGAGCCAGTATTCACGGAATTCTACAAATTTAATGGAGCTGGCTAGAAAGGGAAGAAAATCATGTTGCGACGTGCCACCAGGGCTAGAGGAAGTTGATATAATCTCGGAGTGGTCAGGCACGGTAGCTGGTGAAAATAAACTCTCAAGAATAGAGAAAAAAATACTCCAAAAAAAATTTGAATGCATAGAGAGACACAAACAGCCCTTGGTGGGAGTCAACTCACCACCAAGGGTGGAAAAGAGAAGGCGGCAAAGGTGACGAGGGCTCCCGTAAGAAAGAGACGAAGGGCGAGAGGGTCGCGGGAGACCAGAAGGGAGGCGGAAGGGTAGTGGAGGGCTGGCGGAAAGGGAGGTGGAGGCTGGTGGAAGTTGAGTGGTGGGGGGCGGTGGTGCTGCTAGGGCGAGATCACGAAAGAGAGAGAGAGAAAAATTATGTCCCATATTCTTGGATGAATTTTGGCTCTGATGCCATGTTGAAATCCATGAATACTGGCTTAGTTAGTGTGACTACAGACATTCTTTATTTATAATATAAGAAGGAACATTTTGGAATACGTACAAGGAAAATATTACCCCTATGATAATTTTACCCTTGAACCCATATTACAACACTAGTAATCCAATTTTTCATGAGGACAAACAAATTGAAGTTGAGTGAGAGATATTTTGATGTGATAGATTAATTATATCTACTCCATTTGTCAGTTCTACAAACCAACTTAGTGATACGTTTACTACAAAACTTTATTCAAGAGCTCTGTTCTCTAATGTTGTTCCAAGATGGGTGTGGATGATATTTATGCTCCAGCTTGAAAAGTATAGTACGTTGTACTAAAGGGTATTTGCAAATATATTTGATAGTCAGGGACTTATTGTAATTAGTCATTACTTGGGGGATACTTGTAATTATGAAAATTTTAAATCTTGTAAATATTAGGGTCTTGTGATCTACTAGGGTATTCCAAGCCTTAACAATCTGGTTCTGTTTTCTCCCCTATTTTCTTCTTTTTCTTCTCTTGTAGATCCGCTTCTCTTTGAGAGTTGAATTCATGCCCTCTTAATTGTGAGGTGCAAGGTTTTAAGTATCCTACCATATGGTCTAACTGATACATATTGTATCTTTAAGGTACTGAAATGAAACCTTAAAAAAATGGTATTAGTACATGTAAGAAACCTCATCCTTCATACATAATCAAGTGAATGGACTTGACTCGTCGTACTTTGTTCTCCTTTTTATACATAATATATTTTACATGTTACTTATTGATAGTGTTTTATGCTTCGAACTGTATTTTGCATATATCCTTAACATTTCCATACTTTCTTGACCATTTCTAAACATATCTTTAGTGTATCTTGCATCTCTCTGACACGATACGATCTGATACATCTCTTAAAATCACCTTTCCAATATGATACCCGATACTGATACTTTAAACCTTGGTGAGGTGTTGGTCCTTGCCAACTGAGCTATCCCCTTGGGGTTTTTCTTGGATCTGTTTTCTAATTACTGTTAGGTATTGTCTTTGATTCAGTAACAGACCACCCATCCCATTACTTCGATACATCTTCACAACCAAAAGGGATGTCATCCCAAGAGGCATTCTAGGTAGTCTACAGCGACATATGCCTTAACATCACTGCACAGTTCAAGTAAGAGTTCGAGGATCATACCTGTGTGAGCCCACATGGCTCAAAGATTGATGGGATGATGAACATGTCCGATGCTGCATAAATGGCATGTGATAAAGCCTCATCATATTTCAGTATCAAACGAGCATGAGGATGATTTTGAAAATGGTTCGCAATACTCTCAAATTCCCTCTACAAAAGAAGATAATTAACATCAGGCAAAAATGGCTAGCCAAGACATCCATCAACATAGAAAGCGGATAACATCTTATTAAGATATAATTTAACAACATGAGATAAATAAGTATAGAAAATGACTACTCTTCACTAGATTTGGATAATTTGATGAATCCAACATCAATATAGGTGCTACTACCATACTGCCACTGGCTAAAAAGGTAGCAGAGACACACTGGAAAGCTAGGTGTTTTGTCTTTCTGCAAACTTAAATCATCAGATTCATTTAAATAGGTCGGACTAGAAACATTATTGACAAGATTGTCTTAACAACTCCAAAATCCCATTCATTTGGAAGGATGCCCGATTGAATCTAGAAAGTAGTTGAAGTTCTCATCAACTGATTCGACCCTAAGAAAGACTGATCTGATTTCATTTACATAAAGCATATAAACTGCTTATCCTACCCATTTCAGTGAATCTGTACCCAATTTGAGTCATGACCTTACTCAATTACTTGACCTCACAGTTTAAAAGTGGAAGCTGAGTCAGCATCCCAAAAGGCTTACACATGTCTATTATATATCCCTATTCATGTGGAAAATTTTAGCCCCATGGCACTTCAGCCAGTGACAAAAGAAAAGCTTCATTCCTGGTAAAATTTTGAAGCTTTTATGGCTAGAATTGCTGAATATGTTGTTAGATGTAGGACTGATGTATAGAGCAGTTACACATAAACATACCCAAAGTTACACCTATCTGAAGGATGATTTGGATCTGCCACATCATCCTCTATAATGGATAAGAAAATTTGTATTAAAAATCTTGACATCTTGCAGAGAAAAGCTTTTCCCATTTATGTTAAATTCTGTGGCCCAGTTGGTCTAATAGTTTTAGGAAGATTCCATCTTTCACGAGGCACTAAAAGATACATTAAAATACTAAGTAAGAGCAGTTAGCATAGCTTTACCCAAGATTTTTGCATTTCCTCAGCCCTCAAGAATCATACAATCAGACTGATTGCTACCTTTACAGATTTCATACAGTGATCAAGTCTAATAGGTGTACAAGATCCACCTATTTGTAGGGTATTACCAAGGTATTGTCACAAACACAGACCCAGGAAAAAATCCCAATCCTCTCCAAGAACTTGTATGCCTGCTAAGACCCATAATTGCTTTATTGCCAAGTGAGGAGCACTCTATACTGTTAGAGCTTATGTAATTAGGGCACTTTTACGTATTTTGTTATTTCCTTATTTTCTTGTATTGTGCTTTGTCCCATCTACCTCCCTAGGCTATCGTATGTTAGCATGGGGGTATATTGTAATTTCCCATACAATATTAGCAAGTGAATGAAAATAGGGGAGAGGGATCATTTCTCTCCCCAAATTATTACCACCAACCTTCTCTCTCTCTCTTCTTTTTCTTCTTCTCTTATCCTCTTCAACTATGTTAAGTTTCAATTTGGTATCATAGCCTCCGGTTATGGATTGAGAGTCACGCTACAAGTTCTCTCTTTACTTTCTCTCTCTGGAACCCTACGTTACAAAGGGTTTTCAAGGAAAAGGCTGCCATGTGAAAACTTTAAAGATATCATGATATTAGCCTTTGATGAAGACTACAGAAGCACCAATAGAAGCTCTCTCTCTTGTTAGAATCACCTGAGTCCCTTTTCAACCCCCCATAACCTTGGTTGTCGAATGTAGGAGTTGTTGGAGCACAACTAATTTTTTCATGGACCGACAGGTACCACCAGCTTTGTGTTTTTGCCCTTTCCTTGATCTGAAATGCTATGTATGATGCTTCCGGTTGGTGTGTGTTGGTGAGTTGCATTATTTGGGTCTTCTGAGTTTCCATGGGATGAAGCTCCACCTTGAAAGGTGTATTTGATTTCGGTTTCTTCCATAGTTGTCAAGGCCGCATGGCGACCTAAGGCGGTGGAACGCCTAGGCAACCAAGGCGTTCAAGGGTTATTTTTTACTTCCCCTCTTTTCAAACATTATTTAGTATGCTACAATATGTACCTTATATCATCAAAAATCAACATAATCATCAAGTCATCAAAAATAAAAATTGTCACATCAAGTAATCAAAAATCAATATTAAGCCACATAAAGTCATCAAAAATCAACATAGAACTAGAAGACAGCAGAACTGAAGAAGCAAACTATTGGAAGTTTCAAACAATCAAAACATACTCTTGGTTTATAATGTTCTTAGAAAATATAATCTTATCAATAAGTAATTAAACTGCTCTCAATTTAGAGAAATGTTCTTGTTCTCTAAGAAGTTGGACTTGTATTAGGTAAAACACAAAACCAACTTTCCAGCAAATCCAAGATTGGTTAAATCTGATTTATATTGAAGGAGTTATGTTCCGGTCAGATCTTATTTGGTGTGCGCAAATGCTGTCAAAATCGCTTTGTATGAAAAATATTTTTTTAGATATCAAAACAAATGAATATTTTACTGCACTTTGGGTTTTTAGAAATGTTTGACCATATTAAGATTATGGAGCTATTCACTCTCGCATTGGAGATGGTAACTCTACTTCCCTCTGGCTGGACTATTGGCATCCCATGGGGATTCTTCTCCATTTGGTCAGTTCTAGAACTATTTATAGTTCTGGTCTTAACAGACATTCGAAGGTAGCTGATATCTTAGATACTGTTGGTTGGGCTCCTCCGCTCTCTCTCCACCCGGTGCTTAATAACATTTGGAATGACTTGCCTTTTATCCCTAGAAGCCCCGCTAGGAGAGGTGATTGTGTAATTTGGATGGCGAATTCATCAGGCTCCTTTACAGCTAAAGCTGCTTGGGACTTCACCCGCCCACTCTAGAGACCCCTTGGTTCCTTGGAGGAAGCTACTTTGGTTCAAGCATCACATTCCCTACTGTTGCTTCACAGTCTGGCGAGCTTTTTCTAACTGCCTTCCAACGCAGTCCTTTCTTCGCCATCGCCAGATTACTATCTCTCCCATGTGCTGCCTTTGCTGGAATAGTGAAGAAGATATTGATCATCTATTTTTTGCTTGTCCTCTATCCTCCTCCATTTGGAAAGGCATCTTAACCAAATGTTGGCCTAGGAGTCAAAGGATTCTTCCCTTTAATAGAGAGTGGATTTGGGTTGACATGACCATAGTTGTCAAGGCGTCCAGGCGCCTTGGTTGACTTGGGCGCCTTGGTCACCTAGGTGGGCGCCTTGGTCGCCTAGTTGGTGTCGCCTTGAACTTTAGCCCTCTCCACCGCCTTGGGTCGCCTAACCGCCGTGACAACTATGGACATGACTTTAGAGGATCTTCTATTTGTGACACGGTTGGCAAGTTGGCTTTTTGTGCCATCATCAATCACATTTGGATGGAACGAAATATCAAAAAATGGACTACCAACTCCCGGCCTCTCCAACAGATTTGGGATTCCATTTCTTTTGAAATTAAAGCTAAGCTGTTGGCGGCTATTCCCTCCATATGTATTGACACCCAAAGGAACAGGCTCATTGTTGTCTCCTGGGGTCTTCCCTCGGTCTCCCTCCAAGCCTTGGCCTCCTCTATTTGAGGCTAAGGCTTTATGTATATTTCTTGGTTTCTTCTTCTTTTCCCCCTTTAGGAGGCTGTTTGTAAAATCCACTATAAATTTGAACTTCACACTTGTGTGATTTAAAGTTCTGGTTCAGTATCCATGGTTGCCTCAATGTTGTGGGCTGCATCAGTGGACGATCCAGATCAACTCCTCGACTCACCTATGGAGGATTCTGGGGAGCCAACACAACTAGCCATTCTTGAGTCTGAAGATTCTGCTGGCTGCCTGCATCTGAGCTACATGTGTCAAACATGCTTGGATGCACACATGCAGAAACTCTCTATTTCCTAGGCTGGGTTGTAAGTAATAACCTATTCTTATATGTTTATTTGTTTAAATTATGTATTATAGGAAGAATGGTAATTACCACATGTGGGACCCATGTCCTCAATGTGGAATCCAATTTCCCATAGTCTACCCTAACTGCCTTTCCTATTATTATCATATGACATCAAATATATGACTTAGAATTAGGTAATTACATAATTGCTTCTATGAAATCAGATTGGAAAATCATTTTTCAAGACTAATTCAATATGGCCTAAACCAAACATGCCTTAGTTGGGATTTCCTATGTAAGGATTTCTCATCCTTACTCTTCATTTCCTACCAAACTAAAACACTAAATCGATTCAGCAAGGAGAAGAGGAAAGAAGAAAGAAGGAAACAAAGGAGAAAAAGAACCTAAAGGCTACGGCTTGAAGTTTAGAGCTTGGATCTTGGGAGTTATACTTGGAGATTGGAATTGAGGCTGCCACCAACATCTCTACAAAAAGAAACCTACCCTCAATTCAGATCTGTTTCTTTTTTCCCTTCCTTCTTCTCTCATCCTTAATGGATGTCAACCCAAATACAGCCCAAACTTAGAAATTAGATAGTTAATGGAAGAAATCCCTCAATTTAACAAGTATTGGGTCCAATTTAAGTCAATTAGTTAGGAAATCTGCCTCACAGCCCTTTTTCTTCAAATTGGGGCTGTGCATGGCAAGATCCAACCGTAATAAACAAAAACCCCAATTCTGGATTAGTAACCGGATGCTGTTGCAGACACCCTAGCGGAAGTCTGGCCCCTGTATCAGGTTGCATCCGGCTGCTCCCTGGTATGTTTTGCTTGCCTTGGCTTGTTAGGGTCTGACCTAGTTTCTCTTCTATACTTAATACATGCTATTTGATGCCTATTTAGGACTGTCTTATCAACTGGTAAGGTTGTCATTGTGGGTTTGGAAGCTAGATTGATTTGGATACTCATCCAACCTTAGGTAAGGGAATTTGGCTTTAATTTTGGTATGTGTATGATATTTAATTTCTGTTTTGTTGTGGCTGCCATATCATGCATCATTCTTATAACTCTAATCATGTAGTTTTATTAGCTTTTACTTCTTTGCATTAGATGTGTATGATTTAGGTTACATATTCATATTGCATTTGCACATATTACTTGTTCTTGAAAATATTATGATTTATGATGATGTTGCTGGACAGCTTTACTGTATTACCTCTTATTGATGCATATGCCATCATATTAGAATGCATATGGTTAGGATTGGCATGAACCCATTGCTACGACCCTTACCAACAGGGGAGAGGTGTTGGATAACCCGTGGTAGGTTCGAAAGGATGATTCCGGAATGCCATGCACTGTCCCATATCCAGAGTACTACAGGAATGGGAATAACAGTAAGGTTAGCATTTGGGGGTTCGTTAGTGTCAGATGTGTAATGCCTGAGCTGTCGGGTTCCCACCGTAGTAGAATGGTGTCGCTTGGGTGACCGACATCTGGTTATGTGTTTCCGAGACCAAGGATATCATACCTACTATAGTAGCACTTATACCTCATGAGACCTAGTATCAATGTTAGGAGCATACTTAACTTAGATTATTCATCATGGACTATCTGCATTTGCTTGTGTTTTCCTTCCTGGGCTCAGTGGAGCTCACCTCTGTGGACGTTCTTATATTTTAGATACCTCTTCTATTGCTGACGGTGTTTTTGTGGGAGCTACATCCGCTTAGGATCCTCCTACTGCTCCTGGAGTTGAGGCTCCGCTGTATGTGGAGCACGATGTCTCGTGCTCGTGTGACGACTATGCCTTCTCTTGAATGTGCCTGACAGTTCAGGCTATCTCCCCCACTCTTTTATTTTATACATCACTTTTGTATACTTTAGTATTATATATATCTTGCTCCCCTTTTGTTTTGAGTTACTGGTGTGAACTGTACAATGTAACTCAAACTTCAGTTTTTATACATAAATGCATTATCACTTAGTCTTCTCTATTATTGACATTATCTCTATTATTTAAATTGCTTCCACTGCGTTTAAATTACTATATTGTGATAACTGTTGTGAATAGGGTACTATACCTGCGATCCTTGGACATTGGTTGGATGTCAGAGACATCCAGTCACACTTGGCCCTTATTAACCAGGCCGGGGTGTGACATTTAAGTGGTATCAGAGCAATCATGCTCTACTCCTATTTGCAATCAAATTCACAGTATAGCAGCTCCTGGACTCATTGATCTGAAGGTGAGTCCAGTTTAGGGTGAAATAAAAACTTCAACTAAAAGCTACTATTTAAGATAAAAATCTGACTGTAAAACACAATGAAAAGTGAAATAAAAGATAAAAGCTTTATATATATAACCAAGTTGTTAATTACAAAATTTTCAGCACCGAGTGCTGAATAGGTTACAACTTTTCTCACAAACTTCAAGGGAAGTACAAGATCTTACAAATAAACAACCAAAAGTTAAAACTAAACTAAAAGAAGCATGTCATCACTGCTACTGTGGTGATGTTGGTGGTTCCTGCCCAGAGTAGAAGGATCTCCACTGACCCAACTTAGTCTCCACTTCTTGCACACGGTTGCTAACCTGAGTGAAGTCCCTCCTCATGCCCTCAAACCCTTATGCCATAGACCTCTCTAGGCCCTCGAACCGGCTAACGAGTTGTCCCGAAGGTGTGCCATCTGCTAGAATAGGTGGGACGGCAGATGAAGAAGTACCAGCATGTCCAAAAGATGCTGCAAGCCGAGGAGGTATGGGTAGATCTTTGCGCACTCCTACATGCTCTTCCTCTTCAACTTCCTCTACATCAATAGCCTGCCCTATGTCAGTGCAATCAAGATGACCAAGCTTTGGTGAGAAAGGTGGAACCTTGATGCTCATCTTCACCAAACTAACCCGGCTGATGCTCACAATCTTCTTGGTGTATGGTTCCTCATTCCTTAGGTTAACCCCAAACCTAGGAAAGATCTTCGTGAGCAGTCTTCCGAAGAGCAAGTTCCCACGCCCTGGGTTGTCATGCAAATGTGCCATAGTACGCATAATAGTGTAGGGCAGACAGATCTGATAACCTGTGTAGAGGCAATAGGTGGTAAGGATCTGCACGATTGAGAGCTCTGTGCGGTGGCCTGATTTAGGGACAACATTATGCCCACAAATCCTCGACAGTACTCGAGCTGAAGGAAGCAAGTCTAACTCTGACTTCACCCAGTCATAAAACTTCCCATCGCTAAGTACTGAGTATAACAACTCCTGCTCACTTTCGGCAAGGAACTCTGAAGCATCTGCGCTTGTAGTACAGTACCTCCATTCTTCCTCATTGGAAATTCCCAATATTTCAGCCAAATAGGAAGTGTTGAAGGTAATTGGCATATCCTTCACATAAGAGTTTATGATGAATTCCCCCCCTTCATGCTGGTAGGTGAGGTTGCTCAAGAAGAGCTGAACCAAGTGTGGGTAGCAATATTTCTCTGGCTGAAGCATAGGCAACCATCCTAAATTCTCAAACCTCTCTTGGACCTTGAAAGGAGTAAGATCAGCTAGAATTACATCACGCTCTTCCTCTACCTTCCTATCTATAGACCAGTTGTCGTATCTTTCTTCTTCTTCCACATTTCGAAAGAATCTAGGATTGAATACAGCGGCGGGTGCAGCTGCACCTCTTCCCCGTCCATCTCTACCTCTCCCTCTCCCTCCACCGCCTTGGGCTGCAGCCATTTGTGATCAAATGCTGCAAAATTTAAAAAAAAAAAAAAAAATTAGTTAAGTAACAACTAGGACAGCAACAAAAATTTGAGGGAAGACTGTCCAACCTAATAGGTACTAAGGTAGTAAGTTTATCAATATGTCTATGTAAACTAGTTACATAGGATTGCATTAGAAAGATATAAAATCTATTTAGATTCCAAAATAAATAGAAATAGATACAAACACATGTGAGAAAATCAATAAGATAGGGCGGTATAAAGAGAGAAGGTTTTCCTGAAGGTATCCCCAACCAAGGGTGTTGTGAGGTTTGGTAAAAGAGGGAAGTTGAATCGAAGGTACATTGGTCCTTTTGAGATTCTAGCTAGAGTTGGTCCCGTGGCCTACCAACTTGCATTGCCCCAATCACTTGTTGGCGTACATGATGTTTTTTACGTCTCCATGCTGAGATAGTATATCCATGATTCGATACATCTTCTACCTCAGCAGCCGGCCGAACTTATTGCTGATCTAACTTATAAGGAGGTACCTGAAGAAATCCTTGATAGAAAGGAGCACAACCTGAGGAACCGTACCATCTCCTATGTTAAGGTTAGATGGGGTAACCACTCCTCAGTGGAAGCATCTTGGGAGCGAAAAGATTTGATGAAAGAAAGATACCCTTATCTATTCGATCTACTAGGTACGTCAATTTCGAGGACGAAATTCTCATAAGGAGGGGGGAATGTGAAATCCACTATAAATTTGAACTTCGGATTTATATGATTTCAGGTTCTGGTTTAGTGTCCATGGTGGCCTCGATGCTGTGGGCTGCAACAGTGGAGGATCCGGATCAACTCCTCGACTCACCTATGGAGGATTCCGGGGAGCCAACACAACTAGCCATTCTTAAGTCTGAAGATTCTGTCGGCAGCCTGCATCTGAGCTACATGTGTTAAACATGCTTGGATGCACACATGCCGAAACTCTCCATTTCCTAGGCTGGATTGTAAGTAATAACCTATACTTATATGTTTGTATATAGTTTATTTGTTTAAATTATGTATTAGGGTCAGAATGGTAATTACCACTTGTAGGACCCACGTCCCCAGTGTGGAATCCAATTTCCCATAGTCTACCCTAGCCGACTTTCCTATTATCATCATATGACATCAAATATATGACTTAGAATTAGGTAATTACATAATTGCTTCTATAAAATCAGATTGGAAAATAACTTTTCAAGACTAATTCAATATGGCCTAAACAAAACATGCCTCAGTTGAGTTTCCTATATAAGGATTTCTCATCCTTACTCTTCATTTCCTACCAAACTAAGACACTAAATCGATTCAGGAAGGAGAAGAGGAAAGGAAGAAGGAAAGAAAGGAGAAAAAGAGCCCAAAGGCTAGGGCTTGAAGTTTAGAGCTTGGATCTTGGGAGTTATACTTGGAGATTGGAATTGAGGCTGCCACCAACATCTCTACACAAAGAATTCAGGTTGGTACCTACCCTCAATTCAGATCTGTTTCTTTTTTCCCTTCCTTCTTCTCTCATCCTTAATGGATGTCAACCCAAATTCAGCCCAAACTTACAAATTATATAGTTAATGGAAGAAATCCCTCAATTTAACATGTATTGGGTTCAATTTAACCCAATGAGTTAGGTAACCTGCCTCACAGCCCTTTTTCTTCAAATTGGGTCTGTACATGGCAAGATCCAACCCTAATAAACAAAAACCCCAATTCTGGACTAGCAGCCGGATGCTGTTGTAGACACCCTGGCGGACATCCGGCCCCTGTATCAGGTTGCATCCGGCTGATCCCTTCTATGTTTTGCTTGCCTTGGCTTGTTAGGGTCTGACCTAGTTTCTCTTCTATACTTCATACATGCTATTTGATGTCTATTTAGGACTGTCTTGTCAACTGGTAAGGTTGTTATTGTGGGTTTGGAAGCTAGATTGATTTGGATACTCATCCAACCTTAGGTAAGGGAATTTGGCTTTAATTTTGGTATGTTTATGATATTTAATTTCTGCTTTGTTGTGGCTGCCATATCATGCATCATTCTTATAACTCTAATCATGTAGTTTTATTAGCTTTTACTTCTTTGCATTAGATGTGCATGATTTAGGCTATATATTCCTATTGCATTTGCACATATTACTTGTTCTTGAAAAGATTATGATTTATGATGATGTTGCGGGACAGCTTTACTGTATTACCTCTTATTGATGCATATGCCATCATATTAGAATGCATATGGTTAGGATTGGCATGAACCCAGTGCTACGGCCCTTACCAGCAGGGGAGAGGTGTTGGATAACCCGTAGTAGGATCGAAGGGATAATTCTGGAATGCCATTCACTGCCCCATATTCGAAGAGTGCTACAGGAATGGGAATAAACAGTAGGGCTAGCATTTGGGGGTTCGTTAGCGTCAGATGTGTAATGCCTGAGCTGCCGGATTCCCACCGTAGTAGAATGGTATTGCTCGGGTGACCGACGTCTGGTTATGTGTTTCCAGGACCGAGGATATCATACTTACTATAGTAGCACTTATTACCCATGAGACCTAGTATCAATGTTAGGAGCATACTTGACTTAGGTCATTCATCATGGACTATCTACATTTGCTTGTGTGTTTCCCTTGCTAGGCTCAGTGGAGATCACCCCTGTGGACGTCCTTATTTTTCAGATGCCTCTCTACTGCTGACGGTGTTTCTGTGAGAGCTACATCCGCTCAGGATCCTCCTACTGCTCTTGGAGTTGAGGCTCCGCTGTGTGTGGAGCACGATATCTCGTGCTCGTGTGATGACTGTGCCTTCTCTTGAATGTGCCTGATAGTTCAGGCTATCTCCCTCACTCTTTTGTTTTATACATCACTTTTGTATACTTTAGTATTATATAGATCTTGCTCCTCTTTTGTTTTGAGTTACTGGTGTGAATTGTACAATGTAACTCAAACTTCAGTTTTTATCATGGTACTAAATCTCTTTTCGTTTCGGTGTTTCCTTCTGACCGAAATTTCCGAGATACCGAAATTTCGGTCGAAATATGGTATTTTTCTGTGGGTGTAAAATGCCAAAAATGACCGAGATTTCCGAAATTTCGAAACGAGATGACCGAAATTACCGAGATTTCCGAAATTTCATAGAAATTTCCGAAATATTCGAAATATTGCATTTTTCATATTGGACTTACGTTTCGTTTCGGACAGGTCGAGATACTCGAAATATTCGATATCTCCACCGAAATTTCGCGAGTTTTAGTACAATGGTTTTTATATATAAATGCATTATCATTTAGTCTTCTCTATTATTGACATTATCTCTATTATTTAAATTGCTTCTGTTGCGTTTAAATTACAATATTGTGATAACTGTTGTGAATAGGGTACTGCACTTGCGATCCTTGGGGATTGGTTGGATGTCAGAGACATCCAGTCACACTTGGCCCTTATTAACTGGACCGGAGCGTGACACTGTTGTATTTCTTTTTCTCCTTGGTAATGAATTATTTATTCACCTAAAAAAAAAAAGATTTATAGAACTTTTAGATTTGAGATAAACCCCAACATTAGAACGTTCAGAATTTCACGTACTATCAAAAATCCAGTTTTTGTTCTTGAGTTGGGGGATTGACTTTTTATCCTTTTGGAATTTGATTTTTTAACTATTTTTATTATATACAAATAGGAGGTATTTGCTCCCATAAAAAAAAAATTAGGAGGTATTTGCTTATTTATGAATAATATCTTAAGTAAATGAAATAACAAATATTATTTCGTTTACTTAAATGATATTTGCCATAAAAAAGTACTAGAGACTGGTCCAATGCCAATTAAACTAGTGCAAGGCGCCTTGCACTAAGGTGACAGTTGCCTAGGCCCCTAGAGAACTGCCTAGACGCCTAGGTGACACCTTGACAACTATGGTTTCTTCAAGTTTTATGGGTTTTTTTAGTGGATTTTTTTTTTTTCTGAGTACTAGGAAGGAGCTTCTGGGTAGAGTGTGTACTCTCCATTTGGTTTGGATATCCAACCGACTTTCTAAGTGTGTTCATACATCATGTTGGAGGTCAGTGGGCCTATGGAAGCTTTGGTTGGGGGTAAGTAGTGGTGGAGGGAGGAGGCGGCGGATAGATGGTGTGGGGGAAGGTTGCGGTGGCTATGGAGTCAGAGGGATAGAGAGAGTGGTGGTGATAGGGGCTAGCGGTGGTGGTGGGGAAATGACTTGGGAGGCCAGTTGAGGTTGGCACTGCTTGTTGTCATGACCGAAGACACAACAGACCAGACATTGGGGAGGCATCCACTCATATTTAATGCCTTGGTTGAAGGTGTACCCCGAGCCATCGGCAATGGAGATGGAGGAAGGAGGAACCGAGTCTGCTGGGATCTCCATGCAAATTCTGGCATAAGTTAATCGGTCTTGCTTCTTTGTTTGGGCATTTGAGTAAAGAGGCTTCCCCAGAACAGAACCAACAATGCTGAGGCCCTCCACGCACCAGAAGTGAAGTGGAAGTCCAGGAAGCTCAATCCACAGAGGGATGGGGTTTAGATTGACTTTGTGAAGTTCCAGGTAACGGTCCCAGTTCCTGAGAAAGATTGGCTTTTTACAAACCTGCCAAGGTCCACCGTCCAATGCTCGCATCTTGTCTTCTATGCCAGATAATTTGAAGATGAAGATTTGTTGTCCAAGAGGTATGTTTCCAAGAGCCCTTTAGGGCTCCATTGCTTGAACAATGAGTTTTAAACCACTGTGAAAAGGGGGCGGCTTCTGATGAAGTGGCCTACCAAAGCATTGCTCCATTTAGAAGCTTCTTCGTCAAGGAGCCTCCTTTGGTACAGAGTCTTAGTAGAGTCGATGAAATTTGGTGGAATGTAGTGGAGGGCATGACCTTCTCTAGAGGGGAGGGAGTCATGCTTGAAGAGGAACTCTAGGCTAAGCCAGCCGGACTGGAGGGAGGGGAAGGGGAGGTAATGGATGGGAGAGCTGAAGAGGAGGAAGGAGGTCTAGAGGGAGAGGAGGAGGGGGTGGAACCAAGGAGGCCAACCATGGACTCACGCCTCAGGGAGAATGGTCACTCAGGGATGGTTACCGGCAGGGGGTTGAGAAAACATCGACTCACTAAATGATGTTACTAACAATGCAATCGTCAGGTGATGTTCATCTTCATTTGCAAAATGACATTAGTTTCGACCATGAAAGCAGACAATTGAAGAAGAATTGGTATTGAAGTTTCACAGCAATAATATCACATTATATTTGTCAAAGTAACTTAATCGAAGCGCACATTCACTCATGGTTGTCAAGGCGACGCCTAGGAATCCAGACATTTTCCAGAAGCTAAGCAGCCCCTTGACTTACCCTACTCACAAAAGGCAATTGCCTTGGTGCTTAAGACATCGCCTAGGTGTTGGCTTGGGCTGCCTAGTTTCCTGGGCGGGCACCTTTTGTTTATACAATCTTTTTTTTATATAGAATGACGCTATTTCTAACAACCAATTGATTTGTCTACATGTTATCATGCAGGTGAGAAGCACTTCATTTAAAAAAAAAAATTAAAACTACTAAAGACCAATCGAGTTCATCAAGTTCATTGTAAATTGTTCACATTCAGTCACAGCTCTGCCTCTGAAACCCTACCAGCTACCACCCCTAACGACATGCCGGTAGTCAGGTTCTGTTTTTCTTTTTCGTTTTCTTTTTTTCCTCTTTTTCTCTTCTGCTTCTTCTCCTGTTCTTCTTCTTCTTCTTCGCCTTCTAAATGCTTCTGGAACATTTTTTGGATGGTTGCTGCATTATTTTTTCCCTTTATTTGCTGTTACTGCTTATTCTAAATGTAGTGGTTTTACTTTTTTAAATCTTAGTCATTTCTTTAGAATCTGTCATCTGATTGAGTCTCTTCAGTTTGTTTTCTTGGATAACTGCTATTTTGACTATATATCTTACTTGTTCACGTGTCCAAGTAACACAGTTTATTCTTTTTTTTTTTTTTTTTTAAAAAAAACTTGAATTTCCATTTCGATTCTTTGCCCACAATTTGTTAATGGCATGCAATATATTAGTTTGAGAATTGAGAAGGGGACATTTAATCTGTTCTTTAATTCCATCCGCGTTATTGAGAGTAGAAACAGATTAGTGCAAATAGTATCATTGTATCGTTCCCTCCACACAGCAAATTAATGCTAATAGTACTCTGCTGTTGAGCACAGAAACATATTACTGCCAGTAGTACTCTGCTTTTCAAATGTGGTATATTATCTTTTGATTTCTGTAATCCGTACTGCTGTATTGTTCCATCCACATGGCAAATTAGCACTAATAGTAGGATACTAGCATATATTCATTGGATTTACTGTTGCTGTAATGTTGTCGCTTACTTGCTGTAGTGGGCTGTTAATTTATTCACAATGTAGCATATAAGATTGCTATTATGCATTCATTCCTAATGAGACAATCATGAGAACTAAAGTTGGAAAAATAAAGTATATTACTTGAATATGTAACACAGGGCTTGAACCCAAAAGTATAAATTGCCCTCCAAGCTCCAGTGTCCTATATATTGCATGCCTAATAAGATGAACACCCTTCTGTGGTACCAGTCTCGTTATGCAACCCACCTATTCCAAAAAATTATTAAGAGATGAGAATAAGGACATACTGGAAAACGTACAGGGGATCAAATGACCATTATGATCAACCATGAGAATACTAGGACATCAGAAATTCAGAATTAAATGTGTATCAATTCACATCCAATTTTTATTGACACAACAAACTTCAGTTGTAGTATGTTAAAAAGTTTAACATGACCATCATCATCATCAAAATATTATGTGCTGAATTCACTTTATCATGCACAAAACTACAGAGATCATTTTCACATTTCCATCAATAAGTTGAATGAATCTCTAACCCCCCCCCCCCCCCAAGCTTGAGTTGATGGCATTCCTAAGCTGAGGTTTCCCATGTCTAACCATCCTGGTGCCGCCACCCAGGGTCTCGTCCTCCTTGATGCAGATTCATCACCAAATTGGGCTTATTTGCTTAGGAATAAGTCTAGGATTCGGTTCTATACATGTTGGGCCTTTGATCCCATGGGTTTTCTATGTAATAGGCAACTTTTATGGGCCTAAAATATAGGTAATTTGGTTGAATACGGGATTACCTGTTTTAATTCCTTAGTTTTATTTTTATGTAATTAGTGGTCATGTCATTTGGTTAAGTGGTCAGGTGACTATGTAAGTTGGGCTGGATTAGGACTCTGTAAGTCCGGCCATGTTTTGAGTCTATTTCCTTTGTTATTTCGCTTTCCCAGTCAGCTTAGGTTACCTAATAGGTTAAGGACTGGGTTAGGCCTTTCCTTTTTTGTGTAGGAGTCTATATTTAAGCCTTTTATATAAGGTTGTAAGGGGGCAGGTATTGTACACGAATTTTGATATTAATGAAAAGTTTTTGCTGCTCTTCTTCTTCATTGAAGATTTTTGTCTTGTGTTTTGTCAGTAAACCAAAACTGCGTAACCAGGTCAGAGAATGAAGAAAAAGAAGGAAGAAACACACAAGTCCCAAAAGAGAGGAGAGGACCTACGGACAGAATTGAATAATCTGCCGCAGGTCTTCTCCAATATATTTATCACAAAGTCAAAGAGGGAAAAGGACAAGTATGCCCTTATACAGAAACGAAATAATAAAAGTGCAAATAACTAAAAACACAAACACCCTTTTGCCCCTATAACTACTTATTTCAACACTCCCCCTCAAGCTGGAGCCTATACATCACCCATGCTCAGCTTGTTACAACAGGACTTGAAACTACGAGCAAAAAGGAACTTAGTGAACACATCAGCAACTTGACCAAATGAAGAGACAAATGGTGTCTCAACCAGTTTCTTCAAAACGGCGCTGCGAAGAAAGTGACAATCCACTTCTATATGCTTGATCCTCTCATGAAATACCAGATTACTAGCAATATAGATAGCAGCCTGGTTATCACACCTCAAGCAGGAGAGATCTAATCCTTTTTCTGTAGTGGTATGAGCCATGGCTCTATACTCTGCTTCAGCATTGGATTTGGCAATCGTGGTCTGTTTCTTGTTTCGCCATGTAACTAGTAGATTGACGGTCATTGGCTGAACCTGCCCAATCTGCATCAGTGTAGGCAACAACCTCCATGTGTTTATTTGGCCAATAAATCAGCTCCTTTTCAGGGGATTCCTTCAAATACCAAAGAACCCGAATAGCTGCATCCCAATGTGACTTGCAAGGGGATTGCATAAACTGGCTAAGAACCCCAACAGCATAGGAAATGTCTGGCCTAGTAACTGTCAAATATAACCATAGTTGTCACGGCGGTTAGGCGACCCAAGGCGTTGGAGAGGGTAAAAAAACAAGGCGACACCAAGTAGGCGACCAAGGCGTCCGCCTAGGCAACCAAGGCGCCCAAGTCAACCAAAGCGCCTGGACGCCTAGGCGGCGCCTTGACAACTATGAATATAACAACTTACCAACCAAGCTTCTGTAAGAGTGAACATCCTTAAGACCCTTGCCATCATTAGAGCCAAAATTGTGATTAGGATCCATCGGAATATCTACTGGTTTGGCAGCAAGCATACCAGTTTCGGTCAAGAAGTCTAACACATACTTTCTTTGAGACAGGTTGATTCCCTTTTTACTTCGAATAACCTTAATCCCAAGAAAGTAGTGAAGCTGACCCAAATATTTAGTTTGAAAATGCTGTTGTAAATAACTCTTCACCTCCTTGAGCCCACTCTCATCATTTCCTGATACGATAATGTCATCAACATAAACCACAAGAACCAACAAGCTCTCTCCTTGGCGGCAAACAAACACAGAATGGTCTGAGAAGCACTGAGTAAACCCAAAACTAGTCAACAGAACTAAACTTCTCAAACCAAGCACAGGGAGACTGTTTCAGACCATAAATGGCCTTGTGCAGCCTACACACACATCTACTATTCTCCCTCTGAGCAACATACCGCGGAGGTTGCTCCATATAGACCTCTTCAAGCAGGTCACGATAAAGAAAGGCATTTTTAATGTCCAATTGGTATAAGGACCAATCAAAGTTCACAGCCAGAGAAATAATAGGGCAAACAGAATTCAGCCTAGCCACAAGAGAGAAAGTCTCAAAATAATCTACACCGTAAGTCTGGGTGTACCTCTTAGCAACTAGGCGGGCTTTGAGCCGCTCAACAGACCCATCAGAATGATACTTAATAGTGTACACCCAACGACACTTAACCAGTTCTTCACCAGGAGGTAAATCTACCAACTCCCATGTATGTCGAGTCAGTAAAGCATCCATTTCCACATCCATGGCCTTTTTCCAAGCAGGGTTTCTAAGAGCCTCAGTGTGAGTCTGAGGAATAGTATAAGAAGACAAAGAGGTAGCAAGACTATGAGGAGAAGCCGAAAGATGGGATAAAGAGACAAACTTGTCAATAGGATAGGTAACTAAGGATTTCTGAGTACACGAACGTTTACCTTTCCGAGTGGTAATAGGTAAGTCATCAGGATCCGGATCAGCTGGTAAGTGAAGAAGAAAGGCCACCAGAGGTCGAGGAAGGTAAAGAAAGCGATGCAGAAGGGCCAGACTGATCTGTATGGAGCTGCCCGAAATGCCTCTTGCGCCGATACACCTGTAGTAGAGAAGTAGACAAAGGAACGATGGCAGGGATTGGAGGAGGGTCAAACACAGTGAACGGATCACTGGACACTGTGGGCTAAGCAGAGAAATAGGATGTACCTTCAAAAAAGGTGACATCCGAATTCACAAATTGCCTTCTAATGAGAGGGTCATAGCACCTATAACCCTTCTGGGTCCTAGAGTAACTTAAGGAAGATACATTTGGTTGACCGAGGGTCCAAATTATCACCAAGGAGATGGAGATTATATGAACAAAGCAAACACAACCAAAAACTCAAGGAGGCAAACTAAAAATCGAAACATTGCGAAATAAAATAGAAAATGGTGACTTGTCACCAAGAATAGAAGACGGCATTCGGTTAATCAAAAAGCATGCAATAAGAACTGCATCACACCAAAATGTTTAGACACCTGCACATTATCAATTAAATATATATTAATTATTTTAATTTTTGAAAATTATAAAAATATTTTAAAAAATTCAAAAATTTTAGAAAAAATAGAGAAAAATATGAGGTTTTTGTTTTAAAATTAATGAAAAATATAAAAGTAAATTGTACATGTTTTTTAATTGCTACCTATTTGCATATCATTTCTGCTTTGTTGTGCTAGGTCAATATTTATTTGAAAAATATTTAAAAAAATTATTTTTAAATATGAGAAAAATATGAGGGTTAGGGGAAAATACTAAATAGCTGTAAGTAAATTTTACATGTTTTTTTATTGCAGCCCATTTGCATATAATTTCGGTTTTGTTGTGCTAGGCCAATATTTATTTGAAAAATATTTTAAAAAATTGTTTTAAAATATGAGAAAATATGAGGGTTAGGGTAAAAATACTAAATAGCTATATGCTTGTTTTAGTACTCACAAACTAAAAGAATTGATGTGCTTCAGTGATTAATGAATTGTCTTTTATTCATGCAACAATAAACAAGTCCGATTATGACGGACTGTTTTAAACGACAGAGCCAGAGGCAAGAGGGGCAGAGGCAGGCAGCCCAGGCCCAATTGGAGGAGAGAACACCTGGCACACTAGGGGTGACATTGCATGGTTGCACGGCACTCCAATTGATGGGGATAAAAGAAAAATACAATGCAATTACTGTCACCAGAAGTTTTTGGGAGGTGGTGCCACTACACTCAGACAACATCTAACTGGGAATTCTCCTGAAGTGGTCTCATGTCATATGGTCCCTGTTGAGGTATCTAAGGCTATCATTGAGTACATGAAGGGAGTAAGAGGAAGGCTCAGAGGGAGAAGCCAAGGGTAGACCTTGAGGATGCAGTGAGATGTACAACGGGAGGCTATGATGATGTTGATTATGGTGAGATAACAGTGATGATCCTGTCTATGTTACTGATGATATAGAAATTGAGCGAGAGGCTAGCGATTGGGGACGATCACCGATGATGACCAGAGCCACTTATTATGAGGATCAGGAGAGACAGAGAGTAGGTAGTAGTGGAGGAGCTGGTACTTCTAGAGCTGGTGCTAGTGGTAGTGGAGGAGCAGGTACATCTAGAGCCGGTGGTAGGTAGCCTGGGTTGCCTCTTCCCTTTAGGAGATCACAGAGTATAGTTATTTAGTAGTACCACCACGAGATGACCCAGCACTTCACCAAGCACCTGGTGTTTACAGAAAGAAAGGCAACAAACAACCAAAAATCAAGGGAGCATGGAAAAATCTGAAGGGGATGGTGAAGGAATCTATAGCTAAGTGGATGTTATACAATACCATCCCAGCAAACACAGCACAAGGCCCCTTTTATCAGACTATGATAGATTCCATTGTTGAGGCTAGCCCAGGGTATAAGGGGCCCACCCATATGAGATCATGAATGTGTATTTGCCCCAACAGAAGAGAGAGCTGCAAGACTATATCAATGAAATGGGGGGATATGGGAGAGCTATGGGGTGACCATAATGTGTGATGGTGGACTGGTCCTATCAAAAAGACCATCATCAAATTTATGGTATATTGTGATGGGAGGACAGTCTTTCTCAAGTCTGTTGATGCATCCAAGGAGAAAAATGATGCAAAGTATATCTATAAACTGTTGAAGGAAGTGGTAGATAACGTAGGAGTGGGGAACGTTGTCCAGATTGTAATGGACAACGGAAGCAACTACAAGAGTGCCGGTGAAGGATATGGGAAAGATCAAATTCGTACAACATGTTGTGGAAAAGGCAAGACAAATGACCAACTTTGTCTACAACCATGGGTTTGCATTAAATTAAACCTCTTGAGGAAGAAGTGTGGGGGTGACTTAGTGAGGCTGGGTATAACTAGATTTGCCACCAACTACATTACACTCAAGAGTATAGAGACCAAGATGTAGCGACCCAAATTTTGGGCTTGACCCGAGAGCCAAATGGGTCGCTGGCTGATCCATTAAGGGATCGTGGAGAACAAAAAAATAAGGGAAAAGGAAAGAAAACATAAGGAAAAAAAAAAAAAAAAGGGAAAGAGGGAAAGGGGGGAAGGAATCATGACTGATTTCCTCCCTATTTCTGATAGGATTTTGGGTCTTATATACAGAGGAGAGTAAATCTTTTATCATCCCCTCTTGGCCTGAGGACTTCAAGCACAAGAGGAGCCAAAGAAGATTGGAAAAGGAGAAGAGAAGGGCTAAGAACAATCACGGCTGAGGAGAGGAGTGAGGACGTTGGCTTGGTTGGAGGTAGGTTCCTTATTCTATGTTCTTTCTTTGTCATGGATTAGTGTATAAGGTTTAAGAATCCTTCAAAGGTTAGGGATATATGGAGGAAAACTCTGATTTGGGAATCCATGTTCATTTATTTGAATGCATGATATGTAAATTAAATTCTGTTTAGGGAATCCATGATATGCAATTTAATTTCTGTTTTGGAATTTTATTCACTAAAATTCTGCAGTTTTGATTTAATTTCTGTTTTGGAATTTTTTTCACAAAATTTCTGCAGTTTTGATTTAATTTCTGTTTTGGAATTTTTTTCACAAAATTTCTGCAGTTTTGATTTAATTTCTGTTTTGGAATTTTTTTCACTAAAATTCTGCAGTTTTGATTTAATTTCTGTTTTGGAATTTTATCCATTAAAATTCTGTAATTGTAATTTAAAATCTGTTTTGGAGTTCCATCCATTAAAAATTCTGCAGTGGTAATTTAAAATCTGTTTTGGAGTTTCATCCATTAAAAAAAATAAATTCTGCAGTTGCGTTTTAAATTCTGTTTTGGTTTTATTCATTAAATTTCTGCAGTTGTATTTAAACTCTGTTTTTGGTCTATGCCATGTTATGCAGTGTTATGATTCTGTTTTGGTTCACATGCTCTTATGTACATTAAAAATTCTGCTTGGGTTTTATTTCATGAATCAGTTCAGCACACCGATATATTGTTTTAACCTTGTTTTGGGGTCCATTCTTACGTGACTAGTCTAAAGAACTTTCAATGTGTTACTCTATTATGTTTTGAGAATACATTCGAGCCGAAAGTGGGGCTGATTTATTAGTCCTTGGGGGTGGTTGCCCAAAAAGATGGATTATGGTCCTACCGGTAGAGTACCTTTTGTTGTTTCTCACTAGAAACCCCGTACGATGATATGGGAGGTGAAAGCCCTTGCCTTTGAAACTAAATTGTTTTGCAAGTCCTATACCACCTTATGACGGGTAAGGAACGGGAAAAGGCCGGCATTAGTATTCGTGCCGTATTAGTAAAATAGTCTAGTGGGCTATACTTGTACCACTAGTTATTTTGGTGATTTTTACCCGTCTCTATAAGTATATAAGAAAATTTTCCCATGTAATCACCTTGCTTTGAAATGAGATGTCACATTTTGTCGTGGGATACTTTCAATGGCTATTTGCCCCTTTGATAGACAGGCTATACGAAATTTAGTATAGTTGTCCTTTCGAATTTGATTTGGATTTTAAAACGTAATTCATGAGTATTGTATTTTGAAAATTTATAGATGTAAAAATTTGCACTTGTATATATTGCATTTTGTTACTCAGCTAGTCCTTGTACCACTGATATCATATCTTCTCAAGCATTTCTTTTTTTCATAAGGTAGCCTATTGAGTTCCAAAACTCAGGAAGAATGTGATGTTTTGCAGATGAGGGCTTGGGCCAAGCTTGAGATGAGGACGTAGATATAGCCAGAGAATCTTGGGGAAGAGTGGTTTTGAGCGCGAGTGATTTAGAAGAGCTTACCCAAGAGAAATCTTTTTCTGTGTGTTTATCTTCAGAGTAGTACTTTATGTTCCTTGAGTTGGATAGTCTATGTTGAACTTTAATTCCTATTTCAGTTTATTTGGTTTTGGAACATTGGTTATGTTTCTCCTTTGGAGGACTCGGATATTTATTTTGGTTTTAAATTTAATGACTGTCCAGATCAAATTTTATCTTAGGTGTTCATTGTGTTGCTTTGAGGATTAGCAGGTCGATTTGAGTTAACGACTCGAAATCTGATCGTTCGGGTTTTGGGGCGTTACACAAGAAGTCCGAACTTAGATCTATGCTTGCTTCTGAAGACTGGTTTAACTGGAATGGGTCCAATACCCATAGTGGTAGGGAAGCACAAGCTACCATTTCATTAGATGACTTTTGGTCAAAGTTGCATAAAGTGGTACAACTTTTGGACCCAGTGGTCAAGGTTTTGCATATAGTTGCTTCTGCTCTCAAGGGACCAACCATGCCACATCTATATGTTGCTATAGACTTGATGAATGAAGGTGTTTACAATGCGAATCCACAAGGTAGCAAACACTTTCTCAAAATTATCAAGAAGCGCTGGGAAAATCAACTTATGCATCCACTGCATAAGGCTGGTAAGTGTAGCTTGTTTTTTATGCCATTACATCTTTTAAAATTAATTTGAAAGATATATTACTAACTATTAAGGCATTGACAATATGTAATGTCAATTTCAGCATACTATTTCAACCCCAAGTACCAATACAATCATAGGCTCGGGTTGAATAGTAGTCTTATTGAAGCAGCAAAACAAGTAGTTGCCAAGTTGGAGGCGAATAGTAAATTACAAGCTATATACAACAATGAGGTGAATCCTACAAGTTATAATTCCTTTGGAATTACTCAATTCAATACTGAATAGTAATGAGTCATTACTAATTTTAAATATTTTCCAAATGATTATAGTTGAAGACTTTTAGGAATGCATTGGGGAGTTTTGGAACCGATGCTGCAGAACAAGGCCGGGCACACGATAATGCCGGTACTCATTAGTCATTACTCAATTCAATATCTTATTATTTAAACTATGTATTGAAACTTTTGAAATGAATATAACATGTCTCTTTTGTTGTAATGCAGCTAATGGTGGGTGTTGTATGGGCGTTCGACAGAGAATTTAAGGAAAATAGCAATCAAGATTCTCTCCCAGACATGTTCTGCATCTGGCTGTGAACGGAATTGGAGTACATTTTCTCTCATCCATTCGAAGAGGAGAAATAGATTGGATTCCGAATGTCTATCTGTTTGGTGTATGTGTATTACAATTTGAGGTTGAAGATGCAACATATACGCATGGGACAAGAGGGTATCAGGGAAAATATCGATCTCGCCAACATTTTCCAGGTGGAGTCCGATGATGAAGATCCTATTGTTGGGTGAGGGATAGAGGTGAGCCAGTGTTAGATCAGCCTGGAGGTAGGCATGACCCCATGATAGCCGAACATATAGAAGCTGATGTGGATGAGTTCATGGCTGAAGAGGGTAAGGTACACGCACGGGACACGTCAGCCATACTGTTCCAGCCTACTGGTGGCAATGTTAATGAGGAAGAAGATTGGTCCGTGTCCTCCGGTGGCAATGGTGGGACTCGGACTCAGACTCGTAGAGATGATGATGGTGTTGATGGTAGTGATGGTGGAGATGGTGATGATGGTGGTGTGGTAGTCAAGCATATGAGGGAACTGGAGTCCCGTATATGGTAGAAGAGAAGCAAGAGACACTTTGATTCACCGGAGAAACATAGTTTGATCATGCCACATAAGATACAGACCATGGTGCACGTGCCCCCACACCGGCCACCTCGACCTACTCGAGACAGCGTCATGGCCAGTCCTGTCCTCGTGGTACTAGTAGGCAGGCTGATTTTATGGACATTGATACCTTATCTGGCTTTGTTGGTGGATTGAGTATTGGCGATAGGGATAGTAGATCGAGTGGGCATTTCCGTGCCCATCTTTTCATAAAGAGAGCAGTCCATCTCCAACACAATCAGAGTATAGTTCATCTCATTCACATCCATATGGCGAAGGGCAGTTGACTTAGGTGGGGAGCATATATCTTCTCCATCCATTCCCAGTTTTGAGTATGACTCCCACTCACAGGGACGTAGTGGATCGTCTTTTGTGGATGACATCTTTTCCTACCCAACTCACCAGCCGTACGGTCCATACCCGTACATGCTCCTAAGGGTGTCATATCATAATAGATCAGTGGGTAATACTTCGTCACAGTTTGGTAACCCATATCCTAGGATAGGTTACCTTTACCACGTTGATGATGCAATTTACATGGCCACTATGGATGACTACACTCGTTTCTCCCAGACTATGACGTGGCATTAATTTGTCTTACAGTCGGAGAACAATACACGTCGGCTCCATCAGACTATGAGTGGGGTCGATCCTGGACGGTGGAGTATTTATTATTAGAAAATTTATAAACATTTGAGTCACTTGATGACTACTTGACTTGTATTGGACTATTGGGGATATTGTCATATTGATATCATCTTCTTAAGTTGTTAACTTGTTATTGACTTAATGTACTTAATATTATGGCTTAAGTTATGACTTATGAGTCATTCACTTTATGTTTCTAATTTCCAAGTCAATTTACTTGTTTAAATTGGTTATTAATCATTAATTTATTATGTCCTCCACTACTTAAAGTCTTAAACAATGTGTATGTGTAATGAACTAAGTTATACATTAGGATTCGACCGTACATTGCCAATCAATGGTGCAAATCCAAAACACCACTTTGGGTGACTATTTTTGCAATTTGAACACTTAAATGTGTTTATATAGCCTAAAATAGGGTTTCCATGAAGTTTTAGACCTTAACTTGGCCTAAAACCCACCAGAATGACCTACCGAAACATAACAGAAAAAATGCAAAATTTAGAATATTTCGGTCAGCCCAAAACACCGAAACGAAACAGTTTTCGAACTATGGTTGTAAGGGGGCAAGTATTGTACAAGAATTTTGATATTAAGAAAATTTTTTGCTGCTCTTCTTCTCCATTGAAGATTTTTGTCTTGTGTTTGATCAAGGCTGGTGGGATCGGTGTTTGATCCGATTGTCACTTTGCGGTGGGACGCCCAGGTAATTCGTTGGTGGGATTGGTGTTTGATCCAATCGACACCTTGCGGTGTGAAGCCCGGATGGTTCTTTTGATGCTCTACATTCAAGTTCTAATTTAAGTCTTGATTTTATTCAAGATCTACAATCAAACAAGCTGCTGCCAAGGAAATTCTACAACAACAGGGAGTTTGAATCATCCCTATCCCCAACAATTCTTATAATCTTCTCACAGCCCAAACCCTAATTACTCCCTTTTGTTTTCAAATTTCCCAATAACTAAATTCTGCCCAGACCATACCAGCCAGAAAAGTCCCTCCTTTTTTGGATCGAATGCTCGTCTCACCACAAGGAAAATTCGATCGAAGTTGCTCCCTCATCTGGCCATCATAAACCCTACAAATTCATCTTTTCCTCTTTTCAAAAACCCAAAACCCTAACCTTGCTACCCATTCAAGTTTACATACCTAACTCCATTAAAACATCTCAGGACCTTCACTGATAGGCTCCCCTACCTTGACTTGACATAACCCATACATCAAACCGTAACCCTAATTTCATCAAAAACCCTACTTTGACCTAGCCGATTCACCTGTTCATAACAGATCCTGGTTGATTCGCTCCTAGTTGGTCTCATAACAATCTAGGACAACATTACTCCTCCCCTCCCCCTCCCCCTTCCCCGGAAACTTGACCCGGTCTGTATCCTTCCCCTTCCCCCTCCATTTTGTCACTCTCCCCCACCATTATGAGTGGCTCTGTTAACAGATTTAGAATTAGAGTAAGGCTTGGATGATTAATGATTACCCCAAGCTCTTTATTTATATCCTTGAGAATAGAGGACAAAAAATACAAATAAGCAATGTGGGACTAAAGCCCACATAACAGAAAACTAAAAGAAACAAAAAAGAGGGTCCAAAATACCCCTACGATTTTAACAGTTGTAACACTCCCCCCTCAAGTTGGAGCAAATATGTCAATCATGCCCAACTTGACTAGATTAGGATGGAACAATTTCTCAGACAATCCCTTGGTGAAAATATCAGCAACCTGATCAGTAGACTTCACAAAGGGAACACAAGTCAATTCGTCTTCCAACTTCTCCTTGATAAAACCAATGTCTAGACATGTGTGTAAGAGATAATCAGCTTCCCCACTAGTCTTTGGTACCGGCATTTATCAACAGGTTCACCCTCCTTTTCTTTGAGATGAACAGTAGCCTCCATAGGAATATCTGAAGGGTGACATCCTAACGAACCAGTTTCAGACAATAAGTCTAGGACATACTTCCTTTGGGAGAGAAAGATGCCTTTAGAAGACCTGGCAACCTCAATCCCTAGAAAGTACCATAATTCTTGACTGGAAGCAAGTTGTGCTAGTCCTTGACTTCTGTGTAGGTCGTAGTTCTTATGACTTAATGTATTGTACTTAAGGAATGTTTATAGTACTGTTTCTTTTTGGGATGATACTAGATAGTTGTACATGTTCAGAGAATGCATCAGTGTACCCTCTGGTTTGAATCTTTTGTAAAGTGGTTAAATGGGATGTTTTAAGGACAAGTTTTTAATTGCATGGTAAGTAATGAAAGTAAAAGGTTTTACCCCATTCAATTTAAGTCTTCCGCTAATTAGGAATGAATCTTATTATTGTTACGAATGTTCTACACTTCTACCTTGCACGGTCCTGGCCAGGTCTGGCATCGTGGGCCCTATCTAACCTGTCCCATTCTGAGGTCGTGACACATGACCTAGCATTCCTATACTCAATCTACTAGAGATTTTTTACTGCAACATAGGAACACCTAATCCTGTTTCAATACTTTCCTACACAAGTACAAGGGTTACAACCCCGAATGGTGTATTTTAGCCACAACAATGACTCAGGAGCGTGCTCTCCAGCTTCAACCCTTGATGATTACAAAGGCAAGGACAACAATCCCAAACCCTAGACAAGCCCCAACTTGCTAGATTTACAATTTAAATCAGAAAATAAACAAATCCCCCCCCCAATACATCAATGATTTAGGTCTTTCAACATTCAACACAACCTAGAACAATAAAAATAAGGACTTGCAGTGCGGATTACCTCAACCTGTTTAATCCCGTTGATGGCTACTCCCCCGATGCGTAAAAATCGACACAAATGTGCTACGAGCATCAACGCGGTCATTTAAAACACCAAAAACCATTTTCAACAAAAACTAGGGTTTTGGAAACTCAAATTGCCTCACCCTGTGCAATCCTACCATGTACTGCCTCTCTAATGGGCAAATAGAGGCTTGAACATGTTCACAACATCAAAGTACGTAACACAATGATCAGTACATCTTCTTGAGCCAAAAAGGAGGTTTTCTGCTTATTGGAATGTCTCTCTGAATGTATACTCACGTTCTGCTCGCTTTCCTGAGAATTCTATTTAAAAAAAAAAAAAGGGCTGCAATTGGGACTTAAAACAAGTCCAACAATTCAGTTTGAGCAAAACGCTGCAAATCGGGGTCATTCTGGCAATTTTCAGAAAGATTTGTGACATTCCAAACCTTAATGTGCAACATCATGACAGTTCCGCGTAAAACGAGCCCGAGCGGCTCGTTTATGAGCCATTCAATCTAAGTTTAAAACGCAGGTGTAACATGGGAATTCCGATCAGAATCTTTTGCATCAGATTCCAATAGGTGATCTGTGGTCTTGTGTTTTAAAAGAATCTGTGTACAGAGTTAGGTACATACGTGCATAGTTCAAGATCCCGAACGAGATCTCGGTTTTTTGGGAGTTTGAGTCGAGTGGGTATACGAGTTCTCAAATTACATTTTCTCGGTCAAGATCTCAGGTCGACCCAGATTTCGACCCATCTACTTCATTAAAAGTCATCTAACTCGACAGAACTTGATATTTCTCGATCGAGTTCTGTCCAAAAGCTATTTTCTTCCACATTTGAAGGTTGTGACTCATTTTAACTCTGGATTTCAAGTTGTAACCTACGGGGAGAGTTGATTCAGCTGCACATTTGAAGGATTCAGCTACACATCTTCGAGATTCTTCTTAAAGTTGAAGGATTCAACTCTTATATGCTTATTGTGGAGCACTATATGCAACAGTGCAGCAACACTATGTCATGGGAAGACTATGTGGCACTACTGAGCATAGTTATCAAGGCGGGAAGGCGACCATAGCGTTTTAGAGAGTAAAAAAGCAAGGCCACACCGCCATGGCGTCCAAGGCGACCAAGGAGCCTAGCGACCCTTGATAACTATGCTACTGAGGACTGAATACTTGATTCAAACTCAGTTTATGTGATGATAGTTGTAACCTGTAGCATTGTTAAACAGCTTGATGTATCACTTTAACATTTCTAAGGTTTATTTAAGTTGTTTAGCTAATAATTGAATGTTTTGCTTGCTTTCTATTACTAAATTATGTGTAGAGTAGGGTATTTTAGTACGTCGTCGCCTACCAACTTAAGGTCTGAAATAAAACTCCTATTTGGACTTTGTTTTTTGCAAAATCTAATAATGTCATTGTGTTTAAATGGTCTAAAATAAGCTGAATACCAAGTTTCAGACTCAAACTAGCTCTAAAACCCATCGAGTTGAGGTTTTGCATTGAAAAAAAAAGCCCCAACTCGACCGAGATCTCGGTTTTTCCCCGGGTCAAGTTCCGAGTTTTAGTACCTTGCATACGTGGTACATGATAGCAAGTCAATCGGCGACAAACAAAATCAATCATTGAATTAAAAGTCAACTCGCAGGTAAGTTTCTGACTACCCGGCTGTCATTATTCCGTCAAGCTTCAGCAGGAGCAACGACAGCCAATAGAAAAGAATCTTTCAGGCAGCATTCATATAGCTGCGTAACACCGGAGCAAGTTCAAAGGTGGATCAATCGAGCGCCGTCCAATCAGAAGCTCAAAGCGTGGGGGCGATAATATGCTTTGGATCAGAATCTTCTGCGTCTCACGGTAACGACAAAACTCATGACGAATTACGTAGCTTAATTTGGAATCTGTAATGCATGCATGGTACTCATCGGTAACATCATAAATTCAGTCATATGGCATTGATCCAATGTGTCACAGCTCAGTTATTCCAGTACTCCTGCCCAATAAGAACACACACGGGAGCATCTTCTGCATCACCAAGCAGCAACCTTTTGCACGCCTTCATCGTAGCCTCACAAACAGAATCATAGGTTGTGGCTCAGCCACTACCGTCCAAACATTCATTCCATGTGTAAAGCTGTATTATTCACAGTTTGCCAGGCCAACCGAAAGGTATCTTGGCCATAACTTCTTCGGGTGACTGAATTTTTTAGTGCAGTCTTCAGCACCATGCTCGTGACAGGGAGGAGCTTAACTCCACATATGCAGTCTCAAAAAAAAATTCAAGAGAGCATCTTAAAAATCCAAGAACTCTCTCACATTTTGCTTCATTTTGGCGCAATGATACGGATATTGCGATAACTCCTTTGTTCGGTATCGAAACGAAATACTTCCAATTGTCAGAAAGATAACAGGATTCTCTACAAGTTCCATGTACATGACTTCTTCCAAATATGCCATCTGGCTTTCCCAAATTAGTTTCAAAGTGGACCCACCTGCGTGAACCTATGAAATTTCCATTCAAACTGTGCGGGGCCTTTACCCGATGCCGCCACATGCTGCCAATGCCTGAGTAAACATGTAATACACTGCCAACACCTGCCATATGTGCCTGGAAACTCTGTAACATGCCCAAACACTGTCCACACTGAAATTGACCTGTATGCACTGTGAACTCACTGTCTGTCACTACCAGAGCTGCCATAACACCTGTGCATCATCTGGACATCTCTGTAATGTCACCAAACATCATAAAACACTGCCACACATGTCCAAAACATAATTGTCAAGGCGTCTAGGCGTCTTGTTGGTGTGGCCTTGATTTTGGACCTTCTCCAACACCTTGGGTCACCTAGACTCCGTGACAACTATGATCCAAAAGCTTCAGTAACTTTGCCAACTTGACTGTACTGCTACTACACTGCCAAGTCACTGTCTGTGAACTGCCATAACACTTTACACATCTATACTGCCACTGGTACACATCTGTACTGCCAAACCAACTGCCTCACTGTACTGACACATGCCACACTGCAACTATGCTTTGTATTGCCACATTTGCCTATCATTGTACTCTGTACTGCCATATGTCACACTGCCATCTGTTCTGTCATTGACTGTGTTGACAACAATGACCACAACTACGGCCATATGCCCCAACATGTTATCTATTATTCTTTCACAGAACTGTTTACGTGCCCCTAACCTCCATCCCAGCTCACAGCTCCCATGCACCAAATAATTTAAGGTCAAGTCACAAGTGACTCAACCCCAGAATAGGATCTCAATTACAACCAGAAAACAACCAACTTCAGAAGCAATAGCTACAAGTATTGGATGGACCTTATCTTTTAATTGAAGAGAGGTCTATTAGAGGGGATGAATCCCAAAAATCTTAGCCCAAACAAACATTTAGATGCTGAGATATCAGCAGGTCATGAAATTAGAAAGTAAATCTCAGATTTAGTGAGTAAAGTGATATAGACAAACCCAACCATTGGATCATGACCAAATCAGTATCGAAGGAAAGGGTTTGCATGATGATTCAACCCTCCAAATATCAACAGAAACTGATTGTTGGATCTGGAGATCAGTCCGCTTGAAGTTGCTGAAGTGATAACTCAGATCTACACAACCGCAGGCAGTCTTTTTGAAGCTTCAACCAGAATCAATACCCAATAGATGGATCCAACAGGGCAATATTGTAGTGATGAACAGCCAATAGAAAGCCTTTGGCCAGTAATGCAGGAAATCTCAGAACAGTAATGCAAAAACAGGGAATCGATAGGGAAGGAAACGAGATAGAAAAGGACGATAGGGTGGATCGAGCCTCTCACTCTCTCCTAGGCATCTCACCTACTAGCATAGTTCAAAATCTCACGAAATCTCGATCGAGATTTCGAGAATTTTGACCCCCTCGAAACGAAATGACCCCTCGAATCAAAAAAATACTAAATTTCGATCGAAATTCTCGAGATTTCGAGATTTTTTCAAAATCTCGCGAGATTTCGAAAATCTCGAGAAAATGCTTTATATAAAATACCATGTTTCGATAGTCTCGGTCGAAATAGAGACTGAGAAACAGAGCATTTTTCCTCTTTTGCTTGGTTTTTGAAGGTTTTTGCTTATTTCTTCTTCAATCTTCCACTTCCCACTTGAATCCTTGCCGCATCTACGCCGGAATCACTTGGAGAACAAACTTCTTAGCACATCTGTGAAGCCTTTCCACTATTTCAGGTAAAACCATATTCTCAAAATTGATTTTTTTTAGGGAAATGCTTGATCAACATGTTTGTTTGTGATGAAATAAATATATGTTAGACACCGGAAGCCAATCTACGACTTCACAGTGTCGAAATTTTTTTTTGGTATATATATTATTTATTTATTTTTCTACTTCAAAAATTGGATTTATTTACAACAAAAATCAAAAAATAATAGGGGTTATGTATATTGTATGGTGATGAATTAAATATATGTTAGACAACATTGGCCGATCTATGGCCTCATGGTGTCAAAAATATTTTTCTGCCAATAATTAATTATTTTAATTTTCGAAAATTAGAAAAAATATTTAAAAAATTCAAAAAAATAGCAAAAAATAAGAAATAATATGAGGTTTTTGTATTAAAATTACTGAAAAATATAAAAGTAAATTGTAAATACTTCTTATTTGCTGCCCATTTACATATCTTTTCGATTTTGTTGTGCTAGGCCAATATTTATTTGAAAAATATTTTTAAAAATTGTTTTTAAATATGAGAAAAATATGAGGGTTAGGGGTCACTTTGGCGTTGGAAGTCCTCCAAGAAAATCCAAATTGCCACGGACTTGAGGCTCATTTCTCCTCTTCCAAAGTGTAAAGCCCCCAAGCTTACTCACTTGGCTTTCGCAAACGATCTGATGATTTTCTCCAAGGCTTCTCTGGCTTCCCTTGAAGCCTCCTTGCTCTGTCTTCAGCACTTCCATGAGATGTCCGGCCTACGTCTTAATCCTGCAAAGTCTCTTTTATTCTTTGTTGGAGTCTCAGATTCAGACAAAGTGGCTCTCCTTGAGAGATCAAGCTTCTAAAAGGGCCATCTGCCTGTCAAGTACTTGGGTCTCCCCCTTATCCCTGCCAGGCTCACGGCTCACCACTGCACCCCGATGCTTGATCTCATCTGGAAAAGGCTTCAGTAATGGAAAGGCAAGCTTCTCTCCTATGCAGGCAGGTTGGTTCTTATTCGTTCAATTCTGGAATCTACTGGTCTGGCATCTATGGTCATCCCCAAGCTACAATCGAGTCCTTGGAATCTCTTTTCTCCTCCTTTCTTTGGAAGGGTAAGGAGCCTTCTAGATTCCTTCATCCTTTTAGCTAGGCAGCTGTGTGCCTTCCTAAGAAGGAAGGAGGTTTGGGCATTAGAAGAAGGAAGGAGGTTTGGGCATTAGAAGAATCAAAGAAGTGAACTCCGTAGGGATCATCAAGCTTATCTGGAAAATTGCCTCTAAACAGAAGAGCATCTAGGTCGATTGGATTTACTCGGGCCTCCTCCGTCAGGACTCCATCTGGTCAGCTACTGCTACCTCTGATTCTTCTTGGGTCTAGCGCAAGATCTTGGACTCCCGCCATTTGGCTCTCCACAACATCCAAGGCACACGGCTGGGTCGATTGAATTTACTCGGGCCTCCTCCATCAGGACTCCATCTGGTCAGCTACTGCTACCTCTGATTCTTCTTGGGCCTGGCGCAAGATCTTGGACTCCCACCATTTGGCTCTCCACAACATCCAAGCTCAGATTGGAGATGGTCTATCTACTTATCTTTGGCTTGACCACTGGCACCCTAAGGGGATCCTCATCAACCAGCTAACTCCTCGTATCATTTATGCTTCCGGCCTCCACAGGCTCTCCTTGGTTGCTGATATTTTAGGCCCAATTGGCTGGTCTCCTCCCCCCACTGTCTCCCCTGATCTTACTCTCATCTGGAATGAGCTTCCCTCCATTTCCAGAAGGCTTTTGAGTAGAGGTGACTATGTTATGAGGAAAGCTAGCAGCTCCAGCTCCTTCTCCTCTAAATCGGCTTGGGATCTTATTCATCTGAAGGGTCAGCTGGTTCCTTGGAGAAAGCTTCTTTGGTTCAAGCACCACATCCCTCGGCATTGCTTCACCGCTTGGAGGATATTCTCTAACTGCCTTACAACCTAGGCCTTCCTTCGCCACCGCCAGATTCTAGTCTTGTCGTCTTGCTGCCTCTGCTGGAACAATGAGGAAGACAACGACCATCTCTTCTTTGAGTGGTCTACTGCCAAAGCAATCTGGAAAGGAATCCTGATCAAATGCTGGCCCGCCCATCGTAGAATCCTACCTTTCTCCCGCGAATGGATTTGGATTGATATGAATTTTGCAGGCTCTTCTATCTGTGACACTGTTGGGAAGCTAGCTTTTTGCGCTACTCTTAATCATATTTGGATGGAGCGTAATGTTAGGAAATGAACCTCCAACTCTCGCTCTTATCAGCAGATTTGGGATTCCATGTCTTTCGAAATTAAGGCCAAATTAGCCTCAGCTCCCGCTTCTTCTTGTATTGACTCCCCAACGAACAGGCTCATTGTTGTCTCCTGGGGGCTCACTTCTGTTTCTTTTGTTGATCCGGACCCTCATCCCTGAGGGCTGATTTCTGATTCGTTGTTTTGTTGCTCCCCTTTTGGGGCCATGTAATTTCCTTTTCTCTTTGGTAATGAATTTCTTATTCACCCAAAAAAAAATTACTAAGATCCTAGCTATTAAATAAAGGGTAAAGCTGTTTGTAACCAGCCCGACTTATTTGCCCACTCCATATCACTTAATCTGGTAATTTCCCTCCCATCCTCTCTCTCCTCTCATTCTCCCCTTCGTTTTCGTCTTCCATCTCCGATGCCGGGCCCTACCCCTCCCGTCCTTCCCTGCTTTGGCTCCCTCAGTCCCTCTCCCCTTCCCTCACTCTCGCCTCCCCCCTACGGCTCCTCGTGTTCACACTCCACCCCAACCCCGCTGCTACCTGCAACTTACCACCAAAAAACTCAGTGGAAAGATTTCGAGATTGGTCTTTTTTTTTTTTTTTGATTTCCAAGAGGTGGTTGCAACATTTAACTGAGGGGATGCTTCTATTCTTCATTTTCTCCAGGGTTTGGTTCTGCTCTTTCCCTTATGTCTTACATCTCAATTTGGTTGGGCTCAAAACCCTTCATTTTTCCTCCAAGTTGGTCATTGTTCTCTCTTGTGATTGCAGAAACAACCATTGTTATGCAATCAGATCAATACCAAATCAAAATCCAAAATCCTTCGCTTTTCCTGAATTTGATTCTTCTACTATTGGAAGAGTTTAAAACATATCAATACCAGGTTGTTTTTCTTGGTTTTTTCGGGGAAACTATTAAATAATAGTGTCACTTGTACGGTTGTACCATTGCTAATGCTTGCAGATTCATGTTGTGCCTCTAAAACAATGAGACCACACGTTGATAGACCATTCACAATATCATATCTGCATTTGGAACAATCATGTAAATTTTCTTTTCTGATTGGGTGACCATAATCTCCTCAAAATCTGCTAGTTCCTCATTCACATAGCTCAAATTTGGTGAGGTGTGTCTCTTGAGGCTTCCTTCAGCAAATGGGTCTTGAGGTAGTTTCGATTCTAAATTCCAATCAAATCGTGTCCAGTCCTGGCCATTTATGGTAGCTTCCTCCCTTATACAGACATTTCCGGTTTCTGCTGCAAATTCTTTCCGGTAGCTTCCTTCCCGTACACTGAAATGTGTCCACAGTTAGGCCATTTATGATTTGAATAGAATTTGAATCTCATATTGGATTCTCTCTTGCGAAACAGCCATTGTTCTCTGTTACACAATTCCAAGGAGAATCTATGACATAAAATCCCCTTGCGCTTCAGGAAAACCCGTTGGCATATTCTGGAATGGACCCATCAAACTCACATTTCTCTTCTAAAAGAGGTACCAAGAGCTTTATATGCCTCACATCACAAGATTGAAGCACTCATCTGCATCCTTCCGAATTCTGTGAACGATTGAAACTGAAACCTCCCCCTGGGTTTGTGGAGAGGGACAGGGGTTATTGCAAATTTACAATTTTAGACCTATAAAGTAATTGACAGATCAGCTCATAAGGGCAAAATATGTATGGTTACAAAGTATGCTTGTAACCTTATGGTTACAAACAGACACACCCTTAAATAAAACAGGAAAGTAACTAATAGCAATACTGCAACATTAAAAGATCCTAACCACTAGTGTCATTACAACAAAAGAAAAATCTACTTTCTAAAACTGGAAATGGAAAGATAATGACAGCCATAAAATCTGATCCTCCACTTGATATCTCCAATTGGGACCCACAAGATCTTCTAGAAATTATTTCCACCTAAGGCAACAACTATTTCAGATATACCCCCCGCGCAAGCTGTTCATATGGGCCAACACCACTGTTCACGAGAACAGTACCACATGAACAATGTAACATGAACAGTAACTTGAATTGCATCATGCTTCGATCTACATCACCAAAACTCACTCTAGGAAACTATTTTTGCCTGGTACATCATAGAATTTTATAAGTTTTCACACTTGAGAAATATTTCATCAAAGAAACATGTTATAAAAAAGTGGGCAAGGGGGTGAGGATCAGATACAAACATGAAGAATGAATTACTAAAATAACTGGAATAATGAAAAAAAAATCAATATAATGATATCTCGCATTAGAACAGTAGGTACTAGGCTACAGGATAAATTTTTGGGTTTATACCAGTGGCTGTCTAGCTTCAGCAAAGGACAGTTTTAGATGCTTTCTTAAAGCTTCTTTATTTTCAGCTTTCCCTTGAAGATCATCAGCACCATACTGAACTGTAAGAAAAGTATCAGTCCTAGGATCCCACGTATCAGTATCAATCCCATTAAGAATTCCGACAAACTTTTTGGATTGAGAATTCAAGGTAGCATGGAGACCATGTCCTCCCTGTAGGACAAGGGGGGGAAAAGACTTCATCAGAAATCAAATACGAGAAACACTATATTCTACAAAATGCTAATAAAAGCTTTAATTACTTAATTGATTATAACTGCTGAAGTATATCGGGTCCAGGGGGAGAAGAGGATATCCTCTCCTCCTCCTGTGACTCCTATTTTGAGCATAGTTGTCGAGGCGTCGCCTAGGCGTCCAGGCGGTTTTGTTGGGGCCTAGGGGACCTCCGCCTTATTACAAGGCGCCTTACATTGGTTTTTATTGGTATCGAACCCGGTATTGGCCCTTATTTATGCCAAATATCATTTAAGTAAATGTTTTATACTGCCTAGCTCAGTTGGTGAGCCATGGTGCGCTTCATGCCCATGCTCACCAAGAGGTCTCGAGTTCGAGTCTCCTGGCTGG